>NC_091977.1:402449917-403055553 GCF_044704955.1 Pristiophorus japonicus | reverse complement strand
ATAGCCCCTCCCTGGGAGTGACAGCACTTGGAACCTAGATGTCCCACAGGAATTGGGAGAGATCCTGTCACCAGTCGGCACGGACTCCTCCGAGCCAGCTGGTGCCACGGGAGGACACTTCCTCTTCATTTTGAGAAGTCTCAGGGCAACAACCGGAGTGTCCCTTCTTGAGACTTTCCTGTTTAGTCCCGAGGTGGACCCCTGGCCGGCACTGGTTGGAGCAGACTGGGCTTTACCCGTTGCAATACACTTAACCCCGAGCAGTGCCGGACTGAGCCTGGAGTTGGAACACGGTTGTGGCTTGATGCCGATGCAGGGACATGAGGGCTAGATGGGTCTGTGGCGGTGGGGGGGAGGGGATTGGGGGGGGGGGCTATTGGGCAACAAATTAAAAGAAATTAAAAGATGTGGAGTTGGCACTGAGAAATGGATGGACACAGAGGGATGGCGTGAGGAGAATTTCAGTCGCAGCGCTCCCTGTTTTTGTGCTATCTATGCTGAGATTGATTTAATTTCTGTCACGATGTGTTCTCTCTTGTGTCTCTGATCCACTTGTCCTTGTGGTTTAGTTACTCACAACTTTCATCTGTAGGTAGTTTCATCAAACCGCCCGTTTCCTCTCTCTCATCCTGACGCCAACCGTCTACCTCGAGCAGAAGAAGAAATTACAGATTTAAAAAATCACTGGATCGCAACAAGACAACTACAGATACTATCGAGCTACCCTTGTATAGAAAACCATTTAAGCTGTAAATGCTTAATGCAGATTCTGGGTGCAAAACATATCGACTTGTTTCTTTTCATGTAATGTTACTGGCCACACATTCTGATGCCACCTGAGTATTAAAGGTTCTGGATCTTCGAACACTCCTCAGGTGGTTGAAGGCTGCGCTGGCACACTGGAGGCGGAGTTGAGCCTTCGGCTGCCTGAGGAAGAGAGTGTTCTCAAATCTGGCACCAAGCTCATGGTCTACAGGGCTGCAGTAATAGCCACTCTCCTGTATGGCTCGGAGACATGGACCATATACAGTAGATTCCTTAAGTCGCTGGAGAAATACCACTAACGATGTCTCCACAAGATCCTGCAAATCCCTTGGGAGGACAGAAGCACCAACATCAGTGTCTTCGATCAGGCCAACATCCCCAGCATCGAAGCACTGACCACACTCGACCAGCTCCGTTGTGTGGGCCACATTGTTCGCATGCCTGACACAAGACTCCCAAAGCAAGTGCTCTACTCAGAACTCCTAGATGGCAAGCGAGCCCCAGGTGGGCAGAGGAAACGTTTCAAGGACATCCTCAAAGCCTCTTTGATAAAATGTAACATCCCCACCGACACCTGGGAGTCCCTGGCCAAAGAGCACTCTCAGTGGAGGAAGAGCATCCGGGAGGGCGCTGAGCATCTCGAGTCTCATTGCCAAGAGCATGCAGACAGCAAGCACAGGCAGCGGAAGGAGCATGTGGCAAACCAGTCCCAACCACGCTTTCCTTCAACCACTGTATGTCCCACCTGTGACAGAGACTGTAATTCCCGTATTGAACTGTTCAGTCACCTAAGAACTCACTTTTAGAGTGGAAGCAAGTCTTCCTCTATTTCGAGGGCTGCTCATGATGATGAAAGATTCTGGAGTTGGGCAATGTACACCTTCTTCAGATTCAGAGAGATGGTCCAGAATGGCTGCAATGCCATCAGGTGAACCAGGATCACTGGCAAAAAGAGCTACTCTGACATAATCGGAGGGATTTTGGTGGCAGTACCTGAGCCAGTTGATAACTGGGAGGAGGTCCTTTTCAAGGACCCAGGGATTGGCTAGGTCAGAGGGCACCAGTAACACCTGGGACAAGAGTTTCTCATCGACTCCTTGTCCCACAGATTATCCCAGGGTCCAGGACCGTCTGATCAGAACAACTAGCATTCACTGAACTGTTATCAGTTTCCAGGATTTGAACTTTGATGTCTGCATGGTCACTGCTGTTCCCCACTCTGACTTTCACGGACAATTATACAAGCTGGAATAAACAAACCTTCTACAGCAACACCCTTCCGACTGTCACAAAAACATAGAAACATAGAAAATAGGTGCAGGAGTAGACCATTTGGCCCTTCGAGCCTGCACCACCATACAATATGAACATGGCTGAACATGCAATTTCATTCCTGCTTTCTCTCCATACCCCTTGATCCCTTTAGTCATACTGGCCTCAACAACTTTCTGTGGTCGAGAATTCCACAAGTTCACAATTCTCTGAGTGAAGAAGTTGCTACTCATCTCGGTCCTAAATGGATTACCCCTTATCCTTAGAGTGTGACCCCTGGTTCTGGACTTCCCCAACATCGGGAACATTCTTCCTGCATCTAACCTGTCCAATCCCGTCAGAATTTTATATGATTTTATGAGATCCCCTCTTATTCTTCTAAATTCCAGTGAATATAAGCCTAGTCGATCCTGTCTTTCTTCATATGTCAGTCCTGCCATCCCGGGAATCAGTCTGGTGAACCTTCGCTGCACTCCCTCAACAGCAATGTCCTTCCTCAGATTAGGAGACCAAAACTGTACACAATATTCAAGGTGTGACCTCACCAAGGCCCTGTACAACTGCAGTAAGACCTCCCTGCTTCTATACTCAAATCCTCTTGCTATGAAGGCCAACATACCATTTGCCTTCTTCACCGCCTGCTGTATCTGCTTGCCAACTTTCAATAACTGACACCCAGGTCTCGTTGCACCTCCTCTTTTCCTAATCTGTCACCATTCAGATAATATTCTGCCTTCCTGTTTTTGCCACCAAAGCGGATAACCTCACATTTATCCACAATATACTGCATCTGCCATGCATATGTCCACTCATCTAACCTGTCCAATTCACCCTGCAACCTCTTAACATCCTCCTCACAGCTCACACTGCCACCGAGCTTAGTGTCATCTGCAAACTTTGAGATATTACATTCAATTCCTTCGTCAAATCATTAATGTCTATTGTAAATAGCTGGAGTCCGAGCACTGAACCTTGCGGTACCTCACTAGCCACTGCCTGCCATTCTGAAAAGGACCCGTTTATTCCGACTCTTTGCTTCCTGTCTGCCAACCAGTTCTGTATCCACGTGAATACATTACCCCCAATACCATGTGCGTTAATTTTGCTCACTAATCTCTTGTGTGGGATCTTGTCAAAAGCCTTTTGAAATTCCAAATACACCACATCCACTTGTTCTCGGTTGTCCACTCTATTAGCTACATCCTCAAAAAATTCTAGAAGATTTGTCAAGCATTATTACCCTTTCATAAATCCATCTGATCCTGTCACTGCTTTACAAATTTGCTGCTATTACATCTTTAATAATTGATTCCAACATTTTCCCCACTACTGATGTCAGGCTAACCGGTCGATAATTCCCTGTTTTCTCTCTCCCACATTTTTTAAAAAGTGGGGTTACATTAGCTACCCTCCAGTCCATAGGAATTGATCCAGAGTCTATAGAATGTTGGAAAATGACCACCAATGTATCACTATTTCGAGGGCCACTTCCTTAAGTACTCTGGGATGCAGACTATCAGGCCCTGGGGATTTATCGGCCTTCAATCCCATCAATTTCCCTAACACAATTTCCTGACTAATAATGATTTCTTTCACTTCCTCCTTCTTGCTAGACCCTCGGTCTCCGAGTATTTCCGGAATGTTATTTGTGTCTTCCTTAGTGGAGACAGAACCAAAGTATTTGTTCAATTGGTCTGCCATTTCTTTGTTCCCCATTATAACTTCACCTGATTCTGACTGCAAGGGACCGACATTTGTCTTCACTCATCTTTTTCTCTTCACATATTTATAGAAGCTTTTGCAGTCAGTTTTTATGTTCCCTGCAAAGCTTATTGTCATACTCTATTTTCCCCCTTCTAATTAAACCCTTAGTCCTCCTCTGCTGAATTCTAAATTTCTCCCAGTCTTCAGGTTTGCTGCTTTATCTGGCCAATTTATTAGCCTCTTCTTGGGATTTAACATCATCCCTTAATTCACTTGTTAGCCACGGTTGAGCCACCTTTCTCATTTTATTTTTATGCCAGACAGGGATGTACAATTGTTGAAGTTCATCCATGTGATCTTTAAATTTCTGACATTACCTATCTACCGTCAACCCTTTGAGTATCATTTGCCAGTCCATCCTAGCCAATTCACGTCTCATACCATCGAAGTTACCTTTCTTTAAAAGTTCAGGACTCTAGTCTCTGAATTAACTGTGTCACTCTCTATCTTAATGAAGAATTCTACCATATTATGGTCACTCTTCCCCAAAGGGCCTTGCACAACAAGATTGCTAATTAATCCTCTCTCATTACACAACACCCAGTCTAGGATGACCAGCTCTCTAATTGGTTCTTCGACATATTAATCTAGTAAACCATCCCTTATACACTCCAGGAAATCCTCCTCCACCGTATTGCTACCAGTTTGGTTAGCCCAATCTATACGTAGATTAAAGTCACCCATGATAATTGCTGTAACTTTATTGCACACATCCCTAATTTCCTGTTTGATGCCATCCCCAACCTCACTACTACTGTTTGGTGGTCTGTACACAACTCCCATGAGCGTTTTCTGCCCTTTGGTGTTCCGCAGCTCTACCCATACAGATTCCACATCATCCAAGCTAATGTCCTTCCTTGCTATTGTATTAATCTTCTCTTTAAGCAGTAATGTTACCCCACCTCCTTTTCCTTTCTGTCTATCCTTCCTGAATATTGAATATCCCTGGATGTTGAGTTCCCAGCCTTGGTCACCCTGGAGCCATGTCTCCGTAATCCCAATTACATCATATCCGTTAACAGCTATCTGCGCAGATAATTCATCCATTTTATTACGAATTCTCCTCGCATTGAGACACAGGACCTTCAGGGTTGTTTATTTAACACTCTTTGTCCTTTTAGAATTATGTTGTAATGTGGCCCATTTTGATTTTTGCCCTTGATTTCTCTGCCCTCCACTTTTCCTTATCTCCTTTCTAACTTTTGCTTCTGGCCCCATTTTACTTCCCTCTGTCTTCCTGCATAGATTCCCATTCCCCTGCCTGATTTGTTTAAACCCTCCCCAACAGCACTCGCAAACACTCCCCCTAGGACATCAGTTCCGGGCCTGCCCAGGTGCAGACTGTCCGGTTTGTACTGCTCCCACCTCCCCCAGAACCGGTTCCAATGTCCCAGAAATTTGAATCCCTCCCTCTTGCACCATTCCTCAAGCCACGTATTCATCTTAACTATCCTGCTATTTCTACTCTGACTAACACGTGGCACTGGTAGCAATCCTGAGATTATTATCTTTGAGGTCCTACTTTGTAATTTAACTCCGAGCTCCGTAAATTCAGCTTGTAGGACTTCGTCCCATTTTTTACCTATATTTTTGGTACCTAGATGCACCACAATAACTGGCTGTTCGCCCTCCCCCTCCAGAATGCCGTGCAGCCGCTCCGAGACATCCTTAACCGTTGCACCAGGGAGGCTAGATACTTTCCTGGAGTCTCGATTGCGGCTGCAGAAACGCCTATCTATTTGCCTTACAATAGAATCCCCGACCACTATAGCTCTCCCACTCTTTTTCCTGCGTTCCTGTGCAGCAGGGCCAACCATGGTGCCATGAACTTGGCTGCTGCTGCCTTCTCCTAATGAGCCATCTTTCCCAACAGTATTCAATCTATTTTGGAGGGAGATGACAGAAGTGGACCCCTGCACGACCTTCCTTCTCCTGCTCTGACTGATGGTCACCCATTCCCTATCAGCCTTTGTAACTTTTATCTGCGGTGTGACCAACTCATTAAACGTGCTATTCATAACATCCTCAGCATCGCGGATGCTCCAGAGTGAATCCATGCGCAGCTCCAATGCCGCAATGCGGTCAGTCAGGAGCTGGACACACTTCCTGCACACATAGTAGTCAGGGACACTGGAAGTGTCTCTGATTTCCCACATAGCACAGGAGGAACATGACATGGGTGTGGGTTCTCCTACCATGACGTAACCCTTAAGTTAACTTAATTTGGCAACAATGCCTACCGAAAGGAAAAAGAAAAACACTTACCAATCCACCAGCCAATCACTTACCCGCTTGTTTGTGACACACACTTTGATTTTGATTATTTAAAAACTTTTTGTCCCTGCTCCTGTGGCTCCTCTGACTCTCGGGCCCCTTTTATTGGCCTCTCATTCCTCCCGCTCCGGCTCCTGTGGCTCCTCCGACTCTTGGGCCCCTTTGCTGGGCCTCTCGATCCTCCCGCTTTGCTCCTGTGCCTTCCCCGACTCTTGGGCACCTTTTCTGGGTCCCTCATTCCTCCCGCTCCTGCTCCTGTGGTTCGTCCAAATCACGGACCCTTTTATGGGCCTCTCGATCCACCCGCTCCTGCTCCTGTGGCTCCTCCGACTCTTGGGCCCCTTTTATGGGTCTCGCAATCCTCCCGCTCCTGCTCCTGTGGCTCCTCCGACTCTTGGGCCCCTGTTATGGGCCTCTCATTCCTCCCGCTTCTGCTCCTGTGCTCCTCCGACTCTCGGGCCCCTTTTGCTGGGCCTCTAGATCCTCCCACTCCAGTTCCTGTGGCTCCTCCAACTCTCAGGCCCCTTTTATAGGTCTCGCAATCCTCACGCTCCTGCTCCTGTGGCTCCTTCGAGTCTCGGGCCCCTTTTCTGGGCCTCTCGATCCTCCCACGCCTGCTCCTGTGGCTCCTTCGAGTCTTGGGCCCCTTTTATGGGCCTCTCATTCCTCCTGCTCCTGCTCCTGTGGCTCCTCCGAGTCTCGGGCCCCTTTTATGGGTAGCCAGGTAGCGATGATTCTATTGTTCACGCTCTGTTTATCAGGTTTTCTAGCCGACCACATTCACTCCGAGAGAGATCAGCCAGTTAGTCACAGTCACCTTTCCGTCACTTAAACTGGTTGTCCAGCATCCTGCCTCAAATTGAGCCAGATTACAAACCTATTGTGATGTCTAATTTCACAGTGATGAGTTGTGAGAGGGTCAGGTTTGTGATGTGATGTCACGGTTTGACCTGTCCAGTTAAAGGGGCCTCACCTTGTTTAGCCAAAATCCCTTGGGCTCTAGTTTACAATGACTGGATATGCTAGAATACAATAACAGGTTTCCACGTGGTTATAAACAAGAGAATTGTGTATGCGGGCGATGGGCAGAGATGGCATTGTTTGCCTTCTCCGTGCCCCCTTCTCTCAGAGGGGCCCAGTTACATTTGTGACTATTGATCATCCTACAGACTGTCCTGAGCAATGGGCGATCTACCTGTGATAAATAGTTGTCTACATTTGCAGAACAGGGAGTGAGCACCAAACTCAAGGGCTGGGAGGAGCTGGTCAGCGACGGACCAGAGCGTGAGGCTCAGTAACCATCTGTAAGCAGGCTGCAGGTCCCAGACTACCTATTAACAACACCATGGAAGTCCTACCAATAACAAAATGAACTATTCCACCCTCCTGTATATCAGTATTACTGTATCTGTTTTATCCAGCAAGGATTCTGACCTCTTGTGCATCCCCGATTTTAATCACTCCAACAGTGGCGACCTTGCCTTCAGCTGGTGCAGTCCTAAGCTCTGGAATTCTCTCCCTAAACCTCTCTGCCCATCTATCTCTCTCTCCCCCTTGAAGAACCTCCTGAAAACCTGCATCTTTGCCCAAGGTATGGGTCATCTGTCCTAATGTCCCCTTATGTGGCTCAGTGTCAAATTTTGCTGATAACACTCCTGTGAAAGGACATTTTATCACATTAAAGGCGCTATATAAATCCAAGTTAGTGTTGTTGATTCAAGGTCTTGTGGAGAGGAGAGGAGGTGAATTGATTGGTGAGAAATAAAAATATTGATATTGTTGATAATTCAAAAGCACTTGCGTCAAAAGAAAGTGTTGCTGTCCGTGAGTCACTCGTGAACTTCTCCCGAGACAGCAGGAGAATGGACAGCCTCCACCAATGCTGCTGGGAAAATGGCAGCAAGGAGGTGCTCCAGAGCATGATGTATTTTATCCGTCTTTCCCCTTCTCCCTGTGTGGAAGGTGGGATCGGGCCCGTTTGCAGCACATCTCCTCGCCCACTTCCCAAGTACTGCCGCTGAGATGGGGATGGAAGTAATGTGTGAATCCTGACCTTGACCCCCAGACCCACTTCTCTCAGGTGTTTTGGAGCCACCATGGTTTATGGTTTTACAATTTATTTTTGCCTACACCTCAAAGGGAAAAATAATATACCTGTACAAATCAAAATGGGATGGAGAAGTGTTTAAGCAAAATACTAACATTTCAGTGCACTGTATGGTTGCAGATGCAGATCCCAACTAGCGAAGGAGAGCTCAAGACAGGCTCAGAGTGTTTAATACTATGTCAGATTAGTTAACATATATTAGCATGGATAGTGGATTGGCTAACTAATAGAAAACAGAGAGTCAGGATAAATGGGTCATTATCTGCCTGGCAAATTGTAACTAGTTGGGTGCCACAGGGATCAATGCTGGGGCCTCGACTATTTACAATCTATATTAATGACTTGGATGAAGGAACCAAGTGTAATGTAGCCAAATTTGCTGATGATACAAAGATGGGTGGGAAAGCAAGTTGTGAGGAGCATGGAAAGAATCTGCAAAGGGTTAATAATAGGCAAAAATTTGGCAGATGGAGTATAATGTGAGAAACTGAGGTTATCTATGTTGGTCGAAAAAATAAAAAAAGCAAATTATTACTCAAATGGGGAGAGGGATTTGGGGGTCCTTGTACATGAAACACAAAATGTTAGCATGCTGGTACAGCAAGTAGGTAGAAAGGCAAATGGAATGTTTTATTGCAAGGGGGATGGAATATAAAAGTAGAGAATTTCTGCTGCAACTTTTGGTGAGCCCACATCTGGTGTACTGCATACAGTATCAACTGGGTTGATTCCTGAGATGAAGTGGTTGTCTTATGAAGAAAGGTTGAGCAGGTTGGGCCTGTACTCATTGGAGTTTAGAAGAATGAGAGATGATCTTATTGAAACATATCATTCTGAGGGGGCTTGACAATGTAGTTGCAGAGAGGATGACAGCATTTTCTGCTTCAAATCTCACACCGAAGTTCAAGTGGCACAGCAATGTATTATTCTGATCCCAGAGCCATCCACGGTACACATTACGGTAAACGACACGATCCCGAACCTGCAACAGTACATTACCCAGTTCGGGTATTAGATTCCTTTTCTGGCGGGATGCCTGACAATGTTATTAAAGGCCATCGAGCTAACCCCAAAAACATTATTTCACACTGGAACAGACAAACCAGGACACAGGGGAAAGAATTCAAGGGATAAATGCCCCACCCTGGTGGGACCTTGGTATAATTGTGGAGGTTCCTCCGTGGATCCAGATATGCTCACATGCTCTCGTCATTGTACAGTTTTTGATTGTGATATACCTGTTGTGTATTTCTTGTAAAAAGAGAAGTCAGACGCTCCGGAGTCGATGGGAGGCCGTAGTTAACGAACCGTGAATGTAACATTCTGTATCTCCGTGGTGACAGTACGATGCACGGTTGTATTTCAGGGATGTATATTCGGGGTGTTTTAAAAGTAAAAAGGAATAGGATTGGTTGGGAACCACGAGGCTTGCTCACCAGCGGACGTTGATATGTTCAAGAAGACTCTTGAAATATCATTGGGGGGACTGTAAGGACTGTAAGCAACGAATCCCCAAGGGTCTTGACATTGTGTTTTAATCCAAGAACTTGCATTTTAATATTTTTCTCACTGTAGAAAAAGCTGGAAGTTATTTGTGGGAGTGGCCCAGGTGCGGCTCCATGATGGACTTAGAATGATGGGCAGGGGTTTTGGGAAGACAATGGCCAAGCTAAGGCAATTTATCGCAGGTGATGAGCAGATGGACTGTGTTTTGTTAAGCAATGTGAACTCGTCAAGTGAACTGATCAGTGATCGAGCTATTACCTGGATGAGATACCAGAACAATAGAAAGCCATTGAGCCCAGTCTGCTCGGAAGTGAAACCCATCACTGGAAAACAGGGAACCTCGAAATAAAGGAAGAAAACTTTATTGAGCTAAAAGCTGAAGACATACGCACAGGAAGTCTCACCTCGAAACAAACTTTATTCGGCCTGAAAGTACGGACGGACATAAAAGAGGCCGTGTGGCCACTCTCTCTCTCTCTTGCCTCTCTGCTTTGCCTCGACAAGAATCCAACCCTTCATGTGGGACGGAGAGAAGAAACCAGAAGAGACATCTTTTCATTGGAAGCAGCAGCAAGTGAGCCAGAGAATCGGTGAGCATCATATCTGCACACACATCTTTTAATATCACAACCATGATGTGAGGGGGTATCGTGCGTTCTCCCAACCAATATCCTAGGCGTTTTCAGGGGAGGTGTTTTAGACGTGGGTACTTTGCGTTCGGGGCCTGTTTAGACAGGTCAGACTGTGTGTTGTACTGTGTTTGTTTGTATTACACTACCAGGGTGTGTTTCTACTGGGTGCAGCTGTGTATTTTAACTTTAATAAAAGCATTGCCAGTACTCGGACCAAGGTAGCCATCCCTGACTCATTCATCTGTTCAGTACAGTAATAATTCCCAGTGTTAGAACTATTGCAAAGTGGGGGTGCTTCGAAAACACCTAAGGGAAACCACTTACAGCTGGGAGGCAGGGGGTGGTGGGAGCCATTTGCGGGGCTGTGGAGAGGGAGCAGGGGAATGGGACTGTTGTGTGGCTCGAGCAAAGTTCCAGCATAGTCATAATGGGCCGAATGGCCTCCTTCCGTGCTGTATGAGTCCATGGCTTGTCACAGAGTCATCACCCTCTGGAACAAACGTGTGCAACATATGGTGAGGAACAGAGGGTGAGTGCTGGGGCACTACAGTCATTTAACAGGGGAAGTTGAAAGGTTTCTGAGCAGTTACAGGGAGTGAGAGGCCACTTTAGATTGTGATGGTACTGGAGCAGCAATGCTCTCCCTGGAGCCTCAGGGAGTTGTAGAGCAATTGCCCAGAGTTTTTTTTTTCCTGAATTGGCCACGTTCCTTTGTATGTGCCAAGAGATAGCATTACTGGAGGTGGGATAGGAGCAGGCGAGGTTATGCTGTCTGAGAGTCTTTATTACTGATGGTCTTTTTGTAGGTTTGTATGTGCAGACTGAGGATTGTCTCTGTGCCCTGTCTGGTGTGTGACTCAGAGAGTTCACCCAGTCAGTGGCTCAGTCCAAGGACAATCCCCAGTCTGTAACCCCACCATCAGAGAACGCATCTCTCCCCCTTTGTTCCTTGCTATGATCTGTGCACAAATCAGGAAACACACAGTAAGTTTGTTAATCTTCATTGCACCTTTATTTCCAGATGTTAAACTTCTCACATTTAAGTTGTTGAAATAACGTGACTTGAAACATAGATGACGGACAGGAAAAGTCCCACTGTTCCATCCAGCCTGTCCCACACAACTGCGATGCTCTGTACCAGCAGACAACATTTGACGATGACTTGAAACCAGTCAGCGGCTTGTCCCGAGTTCTCACTTTTGTGTCGCTCTGGCTTGCACAAACACTGTCGTCAATCTGTTTTTGAAAGCGCCAACTGTGATCCCTTTCATTTGCCATTCCTTTGGGCCCTGCCATACTCAGTGGATTGGAATTGAGTTAAAGAGCCAGCATTGATTGGATGAAACATCAGCTCCTAAACATTAATGGGCCAAATGGGAGGGTTGAAGGGGGGGATGCGGTTGGGGATAGGGACCTAATTATCGGGATGCATCGGCACAATTTACCCAGCTCCCGTGCTGTGTAAACTTTGAGCACACTCCAGAACTCAGTTTGTTGACATCCAAAGACAACCCAGAATGAGGAGAATCCATTCACTTCCCTCGCAACAAGACACAAGAGACAACCAGGTGGCTTGAAAATGCTGTCACTTGAAGAATGACGAGGAGCTTACAAGGGAACAGCTTACAAGGGAGCTGACCTTCAGTCGGACGTTCTCCACACACTGCTGGCAACTAACCAAGTAGATGAGGACGATGAGAAAGGAGGCTTAAGTGACCAGACAGACATGAGAAAGTGATTATTACCCATGGGTACATCCTAATCTGATGGGCATTCCATCTCAAGAGCCAGGCCACCAATCAGAAGCTGGCAAGGTCCAAATCCAGATCTGCTGATTCAGTTTCCTGTTTGGATCTGGCGCTGGTGTCCGTGAATAACACTGACTTTGATCTATTTGTCCTGGGAGTTGGAGAGTCTGTTCCCTTGCAGGGCCCACCCTTCTCACCCTGACTACCAGTTGGTCAGTATCCAACTGTGTGTGGAGCATGTTGGAATGAAAAATAATGATTTCCTTAAAAAAAGTAGGCTTGTCTTTATAATCTGGAAATGATTCCTGTGGGCTTCTGAAGTCAGACCGGCAATATTCAACACGCGGGTGTATGAGAAGCACGGTTTGTGAGGCAAGGAAAGGATTAACCAGAACCACCATATGCTGCAATTTTCTGTAGCATCCTGGAGATCAGGCAACCCCTGAGCAACAGAATCCAGAAACTAAAGAACGAAAGGCTGTCCAGCCTCCGCCTGACTGCCTGAGGTCCTCGAGCAGATTGGCGATTGTCCAGTGATATGAGTAAGTCCATCGATCTGGTAAGCCCCAATGTGCTGAAGATATTCTGGACTGTCTCAGTGTGGATCATCCACTTGTTAGGGTGAACCACATTGCGGCTGACTGTGCCGACTGTAGTATTGTCCACCCCGCCCGAAAGGACTCCAGCGCGGGAACTACCCAAAACTACTGCTCAATACACACAGCTTGCGCTCGGGCCCCCAGTGGTATCCAGGCTTCTCCCTAGTGACGTCTGGGCCTCTCCCCGGTGGAGTCCAGGCGTTCGGGCCCCCTTTGGGGACGACTCGGCCTCTACTTCCCCGCGGTGCTCCGGGTGTGGTCTGCCCAGGGCTTTGTGCAGCTGCAGAGGGCTGGCAGCGCCCATGGAGCAGTGCCAAGGGAGTAACCTACTACTGACTTACATCTTAAACTTTTAATGAACTTTTAATCAACTTTTAAACTTTTAATCAACTTGAGAAACTTTTAAAACAATTTGGGAAAACTTTTAAACTTTTAAACAACTTGGAGGAATTAGTTGAAAACCTCTGGAGAAAGTTTTAAATAATTTTGGAAAACTTATTTTTTAAACTTTGGAAGAAACTTTTTAAAACATCCCCCGGAACACCAGCGGACAACTGACCTTCCTAATGCCTGCCCCCAACCAAGCCTCGGGACGCCTACAATCAAGGGCACTACTCGGCGCCGAGCTTGCAGCCAACATCTCGCCGCAGGCAATTAGGCTCATACAGCAGTGCCTGGTCTCCAGTCGTCTTGGACCCCTTTGCCACTGGACCAAGACCTTGCTCAGCTAAGCCCGTGTGGTAGCCGATGTGCAACGACCACCCCACGTTAAAAGAACTCACGCACAGGCATCTTTCACTTAGTTAACGTCAGGACCCTCATGGAGAACTCCAACAGCGACAGGCTAGAACGTCTCACCTCCATAGTTGCCCGGGAACTTAGGCGCTTTGACATCGACATCGCCATCCTAAGCGAGACCCGGCGGGCAGGGGAAGCCCAGCTCAAGGAACAAGGTGGAGGTTACACCTTTTTCTGGAAAGGAAAACCAGAGGAAGAACGGCGCCTTCACAGAGTCGGTTTCGCCATCAAAAGTGAGCTGGTCGGCCGCCTCAAAGACTCCCGCTGCGGGGTTAACGAACGCCTCATGACTCTTCGACTCACCCTATCCCGGAACCGATGCGCCATGGTCACCATTGCGTAGGCCCCTACACTCGATGCAATGGATGAGACCAAAGAGAGTTTTTATTCCAACCTCATAACATCCCTGTCCCGCGTACCCGCGGGCGACAAACTGATCCTCCTCAGTGACTTCACGCCAGGGTCGGCAAAGACACAGCCCTCTGTGATTGGCAGAGAGGGGATAGAGAAAGCCAGCGGTACCCTACTCCTGACAAAATGTCTAGAACATGAACTTCTCATTACTAACACCCTGCTCCGACAGAGGGACAAATACAAGGCATCGTGGCAACACCCTCGCTCCAAATACTGTCACCTCCTCGACTGTCATCGTCCGAGCCAGGGATTGCAAGTATGTGCGCATCACCCACGCCTTGACAAGAGCTGACGACTGCTGGACGGACCACCGCCTAATCCGATCCATCATCGACAATAAAAAGCCCCAAAGCGGAGGGGACAGCAGAAGCAGTGCCACAAAAAAGTCAATGCAGGGACACTTACAGACCCAGCAAAGAGAGACCTATACAGCCAGCACCTCACAGCTAACCTGGCGTGCTTTGATGATCCTGAGATGCTGAATGCCCACAGCGCTTGGTCTGCCCTCCAGGCCTCCATAACCAATGCCTGTGAAGAGACACTTGGTCACTCAACTAGAAAACACCAGGACTGGTTTGATGAGAATTATCAGGAGATCCAAGAACGAATAGATCGCAAGCGCAGAGCATTTCTGAGCCTCAAGCAACAACCCAACATGGGGGCAGCAAAGTAACATTACAGATGGCTCAAGGCTGAGGTCCAACAAAAAACCCGGGAACTAACAAAAAGGTGGCGGATGGAGAAAGCACAGGAGATACAGCAGCTGGCCGATAGCCATGATATGCGAGGATTCTTCATCGCAGTCAAGACCAACTACGGTCCAAACTTCCAAGGCCACATAATCATCATCATAGATAGTCCCTCGGAATCAAGGAAGACTTGCTTCCTCTACTGAAGTGAGTTCTTCAGTGGCTGAACAGTCCAACATGAGAGCCACAGACCCTGTCACAGGTGGGACAGACATTCGTCGGGGGAAGGGGGGGTGGCACTGATTTACCACACGCCCCTTCCGCTGCCTGCGCCTGACCTCTTCACGCTCGCAGCATTGAGATTCGAAGAGCTCAACACACTCCCGAATGCTCTTTCTCCACCTAAGGTGGCCTGCAGCCAGGGTCTCCCAGGTGTCAGTGGTGATGTCACACTTCACCAGGGAGGCTTTGAGGTGTCTTTGTATCGCTTCCGCTGCCCACCTTTGGCTCGTTTGCCATGAAGGAGCGCTGCATATAGCGCTTGCTTTGGGAGTCTCATGTCTGGCATGTGAACTAAGTGGCCTGCCCAGCAAAGCTGATCGAGTGTGGTCAGTACTTCAATGCTGGGGATGTTAACCTGGGCGATGACACTGATGTTGGTGCCTCTGTCCTCCCAGGGGATTTGAAGGATCTTGCGGAGACATCATTGGTGATATATCTCCAGCGACTTGAGGTGTCTTCTGTACATCGTTCATGCTCCTGAGCCATCCAGGACGGCAGGAATTACTGCAATCATGTAGACCATGAGCTTGGTGATAGATTTGAGGGCCTGGTCTTCGAACACTCTTTTCCTCAGGTGGCCAAAGGCTGCACTGGCGCACTGGAGGCAGTGTTGAATCTCCGCATCAAAGCCTGCTTTTATTGATAAGAGGGTCCCGAGGTAAGGGAAATGGTCCACGTTGTCGAGGGCCGCGTCGTGGATCTTGATGATTGGGGGACAGTGCTTTGCGGCGAGGACAGGCTGGTGGATGACCTTCCGCCGCCTGAGAAAAAGACTGTTCGAAGACCAGGCCCTCAAATCTACCACCAAGCTTTTGGTCTACAGGGCTGTAGTAATACCCAACCTCCTGTATGACTTAGGGGAATGGACAATGTACAGAAGACACCTCAAGTCGCTGGAGATATATCATCAACGATGTCTCCGCAAGATCCTACAAATCCCCTCGGATGACAGGAGCACCAACATTAGCGTCCTCGTCCAGGTTAACATCCCCAGCATTGAAGCACTGACCACACTCGGTCAGCTTTCCTGGGGAGGCCACATAGTTCGCATGTCAGAAACGAGACTCCCAAAGCAAATGATCTATGCAAATGAGCCAAAGGTGGACAGCGGAAACGTTGCAAGGACACCCTCAAAGCCTCCCTGATGAAGTGCGATATTGTCACTGACACCTCGGAGTCCCTTGCCAAAGACCGCCCTAAGTGGAGAAAGGGCATCAGGAGGGCGTTGAGCACCTCAAGTCTCAACGCCAAGAGCGTGCAGAAATCAAGCGCAGACAGCGGAAAGAGCATGCGGCAAACCAGTCCCATCCTCCCTTACCCTCAACGACTATCTGTCCCACCTGTGACAGAGTCTCTGGCCCTCATATTGGACAATTCAGCCAGCAAAGTACTCACTTCAGGAGTGGAAGCAAGTCTTCCTCTATTCCGAGGGACTGCCTATGATGATGATGTCCACCCCGGCCAAAGGTGGCAGCAAGAGTGTCACCCTGTCGTTCAAGCACCAATGGGAAAAAACACGTCAACTTGACAGTGGGACCCAAGAGGAGGGTCCCACACTGTAGAAATATCGGACTACTTTCGTACAGTCTGTCTGTAGACATGCTGACTTGCCCGACACTGAGACTGAAAGTGTACACTGTCCCATTGGACCATTTACATCCCGAGCCTGCTGATCACTGCTTGGGTAGGTGGAGCTGGAACGGGTATCGAAGGTTACCTCCCTGCATTCCAAGTCCTAATCGGGAATGATGGACTAGCATGGTACAAAGGACATTACGGTCCGGATAAAGCCTTGGAGCTGAATGATTACATCGGATTACAGCACAGAAACAGGCCATTCGGCTCAACCAGTCCATGCTAGCATTTATACTCCACTCGAGCCTCCCCCTGTCTCCCCTCATCTATCAGGATAACTCTCTATTCACTTCTCCCTTATATGCTTCTCAATCAATCATAGGCAGCCCCTCTGAATCGAGGAAGACTTGCTTCGACTACTAAAGTGAGTTCTTTCGTGGCTGAACAATCCAACATGAGAGCCACAGACCCTGTCACAAGTGGGACAGACATTCGTCAGGGAAAGGGTGGAGTGGCACTGATTTACCACATGCTCCTTCCGCTGCCTGCGCCTGACCTCTTCACACTCGCAACGTTGTGATTCGAAGAGCTCAATGCCCTCCTGGATGCACTTTCTCCACCTAAGGCGGTCTTCGGCCAGGGTCTCCCAGGTGTCGGTGGTGATGTCACACTTCACCAGGGAGGCTTTGAGGGTGTCTTTGTAATGTTTCCACTGCCCACCTTTGGCTCGTTTGCCATGAAGGAGCGCCGCATAGAGTGCTTGCTTTGGGAGTCTCGTGTCTGGCATGCGAACTAAGTGACCTGCCCATGTTGGGGATGTAAGCCTCGGCGAGGTCATTGATGTTGGTGCGTATGAAGGATCTTTCAGAGACATCATTGGTGATATATCTCCATCGACTTGAGGTGTCTTCTGTACATCGTCCATGCCCCTGAGCCATACAGGAGGGCGGGTATTACTACAGCCATGTAGATCATGAGCTTAGTGGTAGATTTGAGGGCCTGGACTTCGAACACTCTTTTCCTCAGGTAGCCGAAGGCTGCACTGGCACACTGGAAGCGGTGTTGAATCTCCGCGTCAACATCTGCCTTTGTTGATAAGAGGCTCCTGAGGTAAGGGAAATGGCCCAGGTTGTCGGGGGCCACGCCATGGAACTTGATGACTGGGGGACAGTGCTTTGCGGCAAGGACAGGCTGGTGGAGGACCTTTATCTACCACCAAGCTCATTATCTACAGGGCTGTAGTAATACCCTCCTGTATGGCTTAGGAGCATGGACAATGTACAGAAGCCTCCTCAATTCGCTGGAGATATATCACCAACGATGTCTTCGCAAGATCCTACAAATCCCCTCGGAGGACAGGTGCACCAACATTAGCGTCCACGTCCAGACTAACATTCCCAGCACTGAATCACTGACCACACTCGGTCAGCTTCGCTGGGCAGGCCACAGAGTTCGCATGTCAGACACGAGATTCCTTAAGCAAGTGAACTATGCGGAGCTCCTTCACGGCAAATGAGCCAAAGGTGGGCAGCAGAAACGGTGCAAGGACACCCTCAAAGCCTCCTTGATAAAGTGCAACATCATCACTGACACCTTGGAGTCCTTGGCCAAAGACTGCCCTCAGTGAAGAAAGTGCATCGGGAGGGTGATGAGCACCTCGAGTCTCAACGCCAAGAGCGTGCGGAAATCAAGCGCAGACAGCGGAAAGAGAATGCGGCAAACCAGGCCCACCCAGACTTCCCCTCAACGACTATCTGTCCCACCTGTGACAGAGACTGTGGCTCTCTTATTGGACTACTCAGCCACCAAAGTACTCACTTCAGGAGTGGACGAACGTCTTCCTCTATTCCGAGGGACTGCCTATGATGACAATGTCCACCCTGGCCAAATGTGGCAGCAAGAGTGTCACCCTGTCGTTCAAGCAGCAATGGGAAGCGACACGTCAACTTGACAATGGGACCCAGGAGGTGGTCCCACACTGTAGAAATACCAGACTACTGTCATACAGTCTGTTTGTAGACATGCTGACTTGCCCCTCACCGAGTCTGAAAGTTTACAATATCCTATTGTACCATTCGCACCCCGAGGCTGCTGATCACTGTTTGGGGAGGTGGAGCTGGAACGGGTTTCGAAGGTTGCTGCCCTGCATTCCAGATCCTAATCGGGAATGATGGACTAGATGGTCCAAAGGACATTACGGTCTGGATAAAGCATTCTAAAGTCTTATGGAGGTGAATGATTACATCGGATTACAGCACAGAAACAGGCCATTTGGCTCAACCAGTCCATGCTAACGTTTATTCTCCACTCGAGCCTCCCCCTGTCTCCCCTCATCTAACTATCAGGATAACTCTCTATTCACTTCTCCCTTGTCTGATTATCTCAATCAATCATCATAGGCAGTCTCTCGGAATCGTGGAAGACTTGCTTCCACGACTAAAGTGAGTTCTTTTGTGGCTGAACAGTCCAACACGAGATCCACAGACCCTGTCACAGGTGGGACAGACATTCGTCGGGGGAAAGGGGGGTGGCACTGATTTACCACACGCCCCTTCCGCTGCCTGTGCCTGACCTCTTCACGCTCGCAGCGTTGAGATGCGAAGAGCTCAACGTCCTCCTGGATACACTTTCTCCACCGAGGACGGTCTTCGGCCAGGGTCTCCCAAGTGTCAGTGGTGAAATCACACTTCACCAGGGAGGCTTTGAGGGTGTCCTTGTAACGTTTCCACTGCCCACCTTTGGCTCGTTTGCCATGAAGGAGCGCTGCATATAATGCTTGCTTTGGGAGTCTCGTGTCTGGCATGCAAACTAAGTGGCCTGCCCAGCGAAGCTGATCAAGTGTGGTCAGTGCTTCAATGCTGGGGATGTTAGCCTGGGCAAGAACACTAATGTTGGTGCGTTTGTCCTCCCAGGGGATTTGAAGGATCTTGCGGAGACATCGTTGGTGATATATCTCCAGCGACTTGAGGTGTATTCTGTACATCGTCCATGCCCCTGAGCCATACAGGAGGGCGGGAATTACTGCAGCCATGTAGACCATGAGCTTACTGATAGATTTGAGGGCCTGGTCATCAAACACTCTTTTCCTCAGGTGGCCGGCACTGGCGCACTGGAGGCGGTGTTGAATCTCCGCATCACTGTCTGCTTTTGTTGATGAGAGGCTCCTGAGGTAAGGGAAATGGTCCACGTTGTCGAGCCGTGGATCTTGGTGACTGGGGACAGTGCTTTGTGGCAAGGAGAGGCTGGTGGAGGACCTTTGTCTTACGGATGTTTAGCATAGGGCCCATGCTTTCATATGCCTCAGTAAATACGTCGACTAGAACCTGAAGTTCAGCCTCAGAATGTGCGCCGACGCAGACAGCATCCGCGTACTGTAGCTCAATGACAGAGGTTGGGGTGATCTTGGTCCTGGCCTGGAGGCAGCGTAGGTTCAACAGCTTCCCACTGGTTTTGTAGTTTATTTACACTCCAGCGGGGAGCTTGTTGACTGCGAGGTGGAACATGGCCGCCTGAGTCTGCGCACATTGTGAGGCTGAACTCCAGAATAGAGTCGACGTATTTACTAAGGCATACGAAAGCATGGGTCTTATGGTAAACAACCGTAAGATAAAGTTCCTCCACCAGCCTGTCCTCGCCGCACAGCACTGTCCCCCAGTCATCAAGATCCACGGCGCGGCCCTCAACAACATGGATCATTTCCCATACCTCGAGAGCCTCTTGTCAACAAAAGCACACAGTGATGCGGAGATTCAACACTCCCTCCAGTGCGCCAGTGCAGCCTTTGGCCGCCTGAGAAAAAGACTGTTCGAAGACCAGGCCCTCAAATCTACCACCAAGCTCTTGGTATACAGGGCTGTCGTAATGCCCAACCTCCCGTATGGCTTAGGGGCATGGACGATGTACAGAAGACACCTCAAGTCGCTGGAGATATATCACCAACGATGTAGCCGCAAAATCCGACAAATCCTCTCGGAGGACAGGCGCACCAACATTCATGTGTTCGTCCAGGCTTACATCCCCAGCATTGAAGCACTGATCACACTTGGTCAGCTTCGCTGGCAGGCCACAAAGTTCGCATGTGAGACACGAGATTCCCAAAGCAAGTGATCAATGCGGAGCTCCTTCACGGCAAATGAGCCAAAGGTGCGCAGCTGAACCGTTGCAAGGACACCCTCATAGCCTCCCTGATAAAGTGCGACATCATCACTGACACCTCGGAGTCCGTGGCCAAAGACCGTCCTAAGTGGAGAAAGTGCATCGGGAGGGCGTTGAGCACCTCGAGTCTCAACGCCGAGAGCGTGCGGAAATCAAGCGCAGATAGGCGAAAGAGCATGCGGCAAACCAGTCCCACCCTCCCTTATCCTCAATGACTATCTGTCCCACCTGTGACAGAGTCTGTGGCTCTCATATTGGACTATTCAGCCACCAAAGCACTCACTTCAGGAGTGGAAGCAAGTCTTCCTCTATTCCGAGGGACTGCCTTTGATGATGATGTCCACCCCGGCCAAAGGTGGCAGCAAGAGTGTCACCCTGTCGTTCAAGCACCAATGGGAATAAAGTCGTAAACTTGACAGTGGGACCCAGGAGGGGTCATACTGTCTGTCTGTAGACATGCTGACTTGTCCCTCACCGAGTCTGAATGTCTACAATGTCCTATTGTACCATTCGCACCCCGAGGCTGCTGATCACTGTTTGGGGAGGTGGTGCTGGAACGGGTTTTGATGGTTGCTGCCCTGCATTCCAGGTCCTAATCGGGAATGATGGACTAGATGGTCCAAAGGACATTACGGTCTGGATAAAGCATTCTAAAGTCTTATGGAGGTGAATGATTACATCGGATTACAACACAGAAACAGGCCATTTGGCTCAACCAGTCCATGCTAACGTTTATACTCCACTCGAGCCTCCCCCTGTCTTCCCTCATCTAACTATCAGGATAACTCTCTATTCACTTCTCCCTTGTCTGATTATCTCAATCAATCATCATAGGCAGTCTCTCGGAATCGTGGAAGACTTGCTTCCACGACTAAAGTGAGTTCTTTTGTGGCTGAACAGTCCAACACGAGATCCACAGACCCTGTCACAGGTGGGACAGACATTCGTCGGGGGAAGTGGGGGTGGCACTGATTTACCACACGCCCCTTCCGCCGCCTGCGCCTGACCTCTTCACGCTCGCAGCGTTGAGATGCGAAGAACTCAACGTCCTCCTGGATACACTTTCTCCACCTGGGACGGTCTTCGGCCAGGGTCTCCCAGATGTCAGTGGTGAGGTCACACTTCACCAGGGAGGCTTGAGGGTGTCCTTGTAATGTTTCCGCTGCCCATTTGGCTCGTTTGCCATGAAGGAGCGCCGCATAGAACGCTTGCTTTGGGATTCTCGTGTCTGGCATGCAAACTAAGTGGCCTGCCCAGCGAAGCTGATCAAGTGTGGTCAGTGCTTCAATGCTGGGGATGTTAGCCTGGGCAAGAACACTAATGTTGGTGCGTCTGTCCTCCCAGGGGATTTGAAGGAGACATCGTTGGTGATATATCTCCAGCGACTTGAGGTGTCTTCTGTACATCGTCCATGCCCCTGAGCCATCCAGGAGGGCGGGAATTACTACAGCCATGTAGACCATGAGCTTACTGATAGATTTGAGGGCCTGGTTTTCAAACACTCTTTTCCTCAGGTGGTCGAAGGCTGCACTGGCGCACTGGAGGCGGTGTTGAATCTCCGCATCACTGTCTGCTTTTGTTGATGAGAGGCTCCTGAGGTAAGGGAAATGGTCCACGTTGTCGAGCCGTGGATCTTGGTGACTGGGGACAGTGCTTTGTGGCAAGGACAGGCTGGTGGAGGACCTTTGTCTGACGAATCTTTAGCATAGGGCCCATGCTTTCGTATGCCTCAGTAAATATGTCGACTAGAACCTGAAGTTCAGCCTCAGAATGTGCGCAGATGCAGACAGCATCCGCGTACTGTAGCTCAATGACAGAGGTTGGGGTGATCTTGGTCCTGGCCTGGAGGCAGCGTAGGTTAAACAGCTTCCCACTGGTTCTGTAGTTTATTTACACTCCAGCGGGGAGCTTGTTGACTGCGAGGTGGAACATGGCCTGCTGAGTCTGTGCACATTGTGAGGCTGAACTCAAGAATAGAGTCGACGTATTTACTGAGGCATACGAAAGCATGGGCCTTACGCTAAACAACCGTAAGATAAAGTTCCTCCACCAGCCTGTCCTCGCTGCACAGCACTGTCCCCCAGTCATCAAGATCCACGGCGCGGCCCTCAACAACATGGATCATTTCCCATACCTCGAGAGCCTCTTGTCAACAAAAGCACACAGTGATGCGGAGATTCAACACTCCCTCCAGTGCGCCAGTGCAGCCTTTGGCCGCCTGAGAAAAAGACTGTTCGAAGACTAGGCCCTCAAATCTACCACCAAGCTCATGGTCTACAGGGCTGTCGTAACATCCAACCTCCTGTATGGCTTAGGGGCATGGACGATGTACAGAAGACACCTCAATTTGCTGGAGATATATCACCAACGATGTCGCCGCAAGATCCGACAAATCCCCTTGGAGGACAGGCGCACCAACATTCATGTGTTCGTCCAGGCTTACATCCCCAGCATTGAAGCACTGATCACACTTGGTCAGCTTCGCTGGCAGGCCACAAAGTTCGCATGTGAGACACGAGATTCCCAAAGCAAGTGATCAATGCGGAGCTCCTTCACGGCAAATGAGCCAAAGGTGCGCAGCTGAACCGTTGCAAGGACACCCTCATAGCCTCCCTGATAAAGTGCGACATCATCACTGACACCTCGGAGTCCGTGGCCAAAGACCGTCCTAAGTGGAGAAAGTGCATCGGGAGGGCGTTGAGCACCTCGAATCTCAACGCCGAGAGCGTGCGGAAATCAAGCACAGACAGCGGAAAGAGCATGCGGCAAACCAGTCCCACCCTCCCTTACCCTCAACGACTATCTGTTCCACCTGTGACAGTCTGTGGCTCTCATATTGGACTATTCAGCCACCAAAGCACTCACTTCAGGAGTGGAAGCAAGTTTTCCTCTATTCCGAGGGACTGCCTTTGATGATGATGTCCACCCCGGCCAAAGGTGGCAGCAAGAGTGTCACCCTGTCGTTCAAGCACCAATGGGAATAAAGTCGTCAACTTGACAGTGGGACCCAGGAGGGGGTCCCAGACTGTAGAAATACCGGACTACTCTCATACTGTCTGTCTGTAGACATACTGACTTGCCCCTCACCGAGTCTGAATGTCTACAATGTCCTATTGTACCATTCGCACCCCGAGGCTGCTGATCACTGCTTGGGGAGGTGGAGCTGGACAGGGTCTCAAAGGTTACTGCCCTGCATTCAGGTCCTAATTGGGAATGATGGGCTAGCATGGTGGAAAGAGCATTACGGTCTGGAAAAAGCCTTGTAAAGGCTAATGGAGGTGAATCATTACATAGGATTACAGCACAGAAACAGGCCATTCGGCTCAACCAGTCCATGCTAGCATTTATACTCCACTCGAGCCTCCCCCTGTCTCCGCTCATCTAACTATCAGGATCACCCTTTATTCACTTCTCCCTTATATGCTCCTCAATCAAAGATAATAGGCAGTCCCTTGAAACGAGGATGTCTTGATTCCACATCAAAAAAAGATGCGTTCACAGGTGTTTCAATGAAGAATTCGAACTACATCCTCAAGGGTGGAAGATGCCTCTGCAGGGATGTTTTTAACATCTGGTGGCCGTTGCACACCAGCCACCACACGGGCTCGACAGAGCTAGGTCTTGTCCAATGGCAAGGGTTAACCAAGACGACTGGATATCAGCTCTGCTGCATGGACCTAGTGCGCACACATATCTCATCTAGCCTCCCCTAAAATACATCGATACTATTTGCCTCAACTACTTCTTGTGGGTAGTGAGATCCACATTTCACCATTCTCTGGGTAAAGAAGTTCCTTCTGAATTCCTAATTGATTTGTGGGTGACTATCTTATATTGATGCCCTCTAGTTATGCTCTACTAGTGAAAACATTCTCTCTGTATCTACTCTATCAAAACCTTTCATCATTTTAAAGAGCTCTATTGGTTACCCCTCAGCCTTCTTTTATCAAGCAAAAAGCGACCCGGCCTGTTCATCACTTTCTGATAGGTTTACCCTTGCATTTCAATATCATCCTTGTAAGTCGTCTCTGCACCCGCTCCAGTGCCTTTATATCCTTTCTGTAATATGGTGACCAGAATTGTACGCAGTGCTCCAAGTGTGGTCTAACCAAGGTTTGAAACAAGTTTAGCATAACTTTGCTACTTTTCAATTCTATCCCTCTAGAAATAAACCCCAGTGCCTGATTTGCTTATTTTATGGCCTTGTTAGCCTGTGTCACTAATTTTATCAATTGGTGTATTTATACTCTGAGATCCCTTTGTTCCTCTACCCCACCCACACTCGCACGATCCAAATAATAAGTGACCTCCTTATTCTTCTGACCAAAATGTAATACCTCACATGTTTGTGTTGAAATTCATTTGCCAATTATATGCCCATTCTGCAAGTTTATTAATGTCCTCCTTTATAATTTGTTGCAGTCCTCCTCAGTATTGACTACCCTCCAATTTAGTGTCATCGGCAAATTTAGAAATTGTGTTTTTGATTCCAAAGTCTAAATCATTAATATAAATTGGAAACAACATTGGTCCCAGCACTGATCCTTGTAGAACACCACTACCCACATTCTGCCACTGTCAATAGCTACCCTTTACCCCTACTCTCTGCTTTCTTGAGGCCAGCTAGCTATCCATTCTGTTACTTGTCCCCTGACTCCACCTTCTCTGATCTTATATTTTAGTCTATTTGGTGGTAACTTATTGAAGGCTTTTTGAAAATCTAGATAAATGACATCTACTGCATTACCCTTATCTACTCTCTCTGCTACCTTTTCAATGAGGCTGGTCAAGCAAGACATTTCCTTTTGAAATCCAGGCTGCTATTCATTATTATATTTTTGTTTTCTAGATGTGCTTCTATTTTCTCCTTTAGTAGGGATTGCATTATTTTTCCTACCCCCCGATGTTAAGCTGACTGATCTATAGTTCCCTGGACATGTTTCATCTCCCTTCTTAAATATAAGAAAGGATTGGTGATGGTGAGTGGAAGGAGCCTATCGATGGGGTGGGCTACAACATCAAGAGGGGGAAGGTTTAGAAACAAGTATCTTTACATTTCCCGGGCTTAGGTCACCCACATTCTGGCGGCTTCCATACAGCCGGAGCCATGCTCGGAACACCACCTGGTGTGGGCAGAGCTCACTCCGCTCCGTGAATGGGAGTGGGGTCTGCACATTGGCATTTTTAAAACCTGCTGCTTGAGGGTGAGCTGTTTTGGGATTAATTCCATCAATTCTGCGATTCATTCCATCAATTCTGGGAATGGTGAAGGTTCTGCTGCAGCACCTCCTTGGGTCATGGAGCCTCATGTTGCATGGCCAAGCTCAATGGCGATGCAAGGCCCACTGGATGATAGACCCTGCTCCTACATTGAGGGCACCCACACAGCTTGTTGCTGCAGTAGATGCTCTCTGAAGGTGGTCCTCACTCTGACAGGGATTGCTCTCTCAACTCACCTGCGAAGCATTAGGTTGCTGGTCAGTAAAGCCGGCCCCAGTGATGGTGGGGAATTCGGGACATGCGCCAAACCCTACAGAAAGGTCCGCCAGACCCCAAATGTGGCCGGACCAGGACTAGTTGCACTGGGCAGTAAACTTCCTTCTGATACCTTCTCGACTGAAGTTCACCAGAGAACAGTAAAGTGCAAGGTGTGAAAGCAGGGTCGGGGAAGCACTATGGATGCTGTCTACCTTGGCCTTAACTGAAGGGTGCATATTAAGTCTACCCAACCGCCCTGGAAATTGGTCGGATAAATACAGCAACAGCCTGAGTAAACCCCAAGTAAAGACTCAACCCACCAAGTGAAGGGACTTCTGGAACCCACAGTTTCAGACTCATCACCCTTGTGTTAAATACATGAAAAAGCCCAAACGACTGGAGGTGCTGGTCCGACTCAGGCTCCCAGCTTACTATCAACCTTCCCTGTCGGTTCAGCCCGCGGAAGCTTCCTGGAGGCATCCCGCCTTTGGAAACGATTAGCTAAGAGCTCATGAATACGAAGGCCGATTGAGTTCGACCCTCCAGACATGAGATCCAGCCTCTTGGGGGAGGTGCCACTGAGGCAGACATAGCCCCTCCCTGGGAGTGACAGCACTTGGAACCTAGATGTCCCACAGGAATTGGGAGAGATCCTGTCACCAGTCGGCACGGACTCCTCCGAGCCAGCTGGTGCCACGGGAGGACACTTCCTCTTAATTCTGAGAAGTCTCAGGGCAACAACCGGAGTGTCCCTTCTTGAGACTTTCCTGTTTAGTCCCGAGGTGGACCCCTGGCCGGCACTGGTTGGAGTAGACTGGGCTTTACCCGTGGCAATACACTTAACCCCGAGCAGTGTCGGACTGAGCCTGGAGTTGGAACACGGTTGTGGCTTGATGCCGATGCAGGGACATGAGGGCTAGATGGGTCTGTGGCGGTGGGGGTGAGGGGATTGGGGTGGGGGGGGGCTATTGGGCAACAAATTAAAAGAAATGAAAAGATGTGGAGTTGGCACTGAGAAATGGATGGACACAGAGGGATGGCGTGAGGAGAATTTCAGTCGCAGCGCTCCCTGTTTTTGTGCTATCTCTGCTGAGATTGATTTAATTTCTGTCACGATGTGTTCTCTCTTGTGTCTCTGATCCACTTGTCCTTGTGGTTTAGTTACTCACAACTTTCATCTGTAGGTAGTTTCATCAAACCGCCCGTTTCCTCTCTCTCATCCTGACGCCAACCGTCTACCTCGAGCAGAAGAAGAAATTACAGATTTAAAAAATCACTGGATCGCAACAAGACAACTACAGATACTATCGAGCTACCCTTATATAGAAAACCATTTAAGCTGTAAATGCTTAATGCAGATTCTGGGTGCAAAACATATCGACTTGTTTCTTTTCATGTAATGTTACTGGCCACACATTCTGATGCCACCTGAGTATTAAAGGTTCTGGATCTTCGAACACTCCTCAGGTGGTTGAAGGCTGCGCTGGCACACTGGAGGCGGAGTTGAGCCTTCGGCTGCCTGAGGAAGAGAGTGTTCTCAAATCTGGCACCAAGCTCATGGTCTACAGGGCTGCAGTAATAGCCACTCTCCTGTATGGCTCGGAGACATGGACCATATACAGTAGATTCCTTAAGTCGCTGGTGAAATACCACTAACGATGTCTCCACAAGATCCTGCAAATCCCTTGGGAGGACAGAAGCACCAACATCAGTGTATTCGATCAGGCCAACATCCCCAGCATCGAAGCACTGACCACACTCGACCAGCTCCGTTGTGTGGGCCACATTGTTCGCATGCCTGACACAAGACTCCCAAAGCAAGTGCTCTACTCGGAACTCCTAGATGGCAAGCGAGCCCCAGGTGGGCAGAGGAAACGTTTCAAGGACATCCTCAAAGCCTCTTTGATAAAATGTAACATCCCCACCGACACCTGGGAGTCCCTGGCCAAAGAGCACTCTCAGTGGAGGAAGAGCATCCGGGAGGGCGCTGAGCATCTCGAGTCTCATTGCCAAGAGCATGCAGACAGCAAGCACAGGCAGCGGAAGGAGCGTGTGGCAAACCAGTCCCAACCACGCTTTCCTTCAACCACTGTATGTCCCACCTGTGACAGAGACTGTAATTCCCGTATTGAACTGTTCAGTCACCTAAGAACTCACTTTTAGAGTGGAAGCAAGTCTTCCTCTATTTCGAGGGCTGCTCATGATGATGAAAGATTCTGGAGTTGGGCAATGTACACCTTCTTCAGATTCAGAGAGATGGTCCAGAATGGCTGCAATGCCATCAGGTGAACCAGGATCACTGGTAAAAAGAGCTACTCTGACATAATCGGAGGGATTTTGGTGGCAGTACCTGAGCCAGTTGATAACTGGGAGGAGGTCCTTTTCAAGGACCCAGGGATTGGCTAGGTCAGAGGGCACCAGTAACACCTGGGACAAGAGTTTCTCATCGACTCCTTGTCCCACAGATTATCCCAGGGTCCAGGACCGTCTGATCAGAACAACTACCATTCACTGAACTGTTATCAGTTTCCAGGATTTGAACATTGATGTCTGCATGGTCACTGCTGTTCCCCACTCTGACTTTCACGGACAATTATACAAGCTGGAATAAACAAACCTTCTACAGCAACACCCTTCCGACTGTCACAAAAACATAGAAACATAGAAAATAGGTGCAGGAGTAGACCATTCGGCCCTTCGAGCCTGCACCACCATACAATATGAACATGGCTGAACATGAAATTTCATTCCTGCTTTCTCTCCATACCCCTTGATCCCTTTAGTCATACTGGCCTCAACAACTTTCTGTGGTCGAGAATTCCACAAGTTCACAATTCTCTGAGTGAAGAAGTTGCTCCTCATCTCGGTCCTAAATGGATTACCCCTTATCCTTAGAGTGTGACCCCTGGTTCTGGACTTCCCCAACATCGGGAACATTCTTCCTGCATCTAACCTGTCCAATCCCGTCAGAATTTTATATGATTTTATGAGATCCCCTCTCATTCTTCTAAATTCCAGTGAATATAAGCCTAGTCGATCCTGTCTTTCTTCATATGTCAGTCCTGCCATCCCGGGAATCAGTCTGGTGAACCTTCGCTGCACTCCCTCAACAGCAATGTCCTTCCTCAGATTAGGAGACCAAAACTGTACACAATATTCAAGGTGTGACCTCACCAAGGCCCTGTACAACTGCAGTAAGACCTCCCTGCTTCTATACTCAAATCCTCTTGCTATGAAGGCCAACATACCATTTGCCTTCTTCACCGCCTGCTGTATCTGCTTGCCAACTTTCAATAACTGACACCCAGGTCTCGTTGCACCTCCTCTTTTCCTAATCTGTCACCATTCAGATAATATTCTGCCTTCCTGTTTTTGCCACCAAAGCGGATAACCTCACATTTATCCACAATATACTGCATCTGCCATGCATTTGTCCACTCATCTAACCTGTCCAATTCACCCTGCAACCTCTTAACATCCTCCTCACAGCTCACACTGCCACCGAGCTTAGTGTCATCTGCAAACTTTGAGATATTACATTCAATTCCTTCGTCAAATCATTAATGTCTATTGTAAATAGCTGGAGTCCGAGCACTGAACCTTGCGGTACCTCACTAGCCACTGCCTGCCATTCTGAAAAGGACCCGTTTATTCCGACTCTTTGCTTCCTGTCTGCCAACCAGTTCTCTATCCACGTGAATACATTACCCCCAATACCATGTGCGTTAATTTTGCTCACTAATCTCTTGTGTGGGATCTTGTCAAAAGCCTTTTGAAATTCCAAATACACCACATCCACTTGTTCTCGGTTGTCCACTCTATTAGCTACATCCTCAAAAAATTCTAGAAGATTTGTCAAGCATTATTACCCTTTCATAAATCCATCTGATCCTGTCACTGCTTTACAAATTTGCTGCTATTACATCTTTAATAATTGATTCCAACATTTTCCCCACTACTGATGTCAGGCTAACCGGTCTATAATTCCCTGTTTTCTCTCTCCCACATTTTTTAAAAAGTGGGGTTACATTAGCTACCCTCCAGTCCATAGGAATTGATCCAGAGTCTATAGAATGTTGGAAAATGACCACCAATGTATCACTATTTCGAGGGCCACTTCCTTAAGTACTCTGGGATGCAGACTATCAGGCCCTGGGGATTTATCGGCCTTCAATCCCATCAATTTCCCTAACACAATTTCCTGACTAATAATGATTTCTTTCACTTCCTCCTTCTTGCTAGACCCTCGGTCTCCGAGTATTTCCGGAATGTTATTTGTGTCTTCCTTAGTGGAGACAGAACCAAAGTATTTGTTCAATTGGTCTGCCATTTCTTTGTTCCCCATTATAACTTCACCTGATTCTGACTGCAAGGGACCGACATTTGTCTTCACTCATCTTTTTCTCTTCACATATTTATAGAAGCTTTTGCAGTCAGTTTTTATGTTCCCTGCAAAGCTTATTGTCATACTCTATTTTCCCCCTTCTAATTAAACCCTTAGTCCTCCTCTGCTGAATTCTAAATTTCTCCCAGTCTTCAGGTTTGCTGCTTTATCTGGCCAATTTATTAGCCTCTTCTTGGGATTTAACATCATCCCTTAATTCACTTGTTAGCCACGGTTGAGCCACCTTTCTCATTTTATTTTTATGCCAGACAGGGATGTCCAATTGTTGAAGTTCATCCATGTGATCTTTAAATTTCTGACATTACCTATCTACCGTCAACCCTTTGAGTATCATTTGCCAGTCCATCCTAGCCAATTCACGTCTCATACCATCGAAGTTACCTTTCTTTAAAAGTTCAGGACTCTAGTCTCTGAATTAACTGTGTCACTCTCTATCTTAATGAAGAATTCTACCATATTATGGTCACTCTTCCCCAAAGGGCCTTGCAAAACAAGATTGCTAATTAATCCTCTCTCATTACACAACACCCAGTCTAGGATGACCAGCTCTCTAATTGGTTCTTCGACATATTAATCTAGTAAACCATCCCTTATACACTCCAGGAAATCCTCCTCCACCGTATTGCTACCAGTTTGGTTAGCCCAATCTATACGTAGATTAAAGTCACCCATGATAATTGCTGTAACTTTATTGCACACATCCCTAATTTCCTGTTTGATGCCATCCCCAACCTCACTACTACTGTTTGGTGGTCTGTACACAACTCCCATGAGCGTTTTCTGCCCTTTGGTGTTCCGCAGCTCTACCCATAGAGATTCCACATCATCCAAGCTAATGTCCTTCCTTGCTATTGTGTTAATCTTCTCTTTAAGCAGTAATGTTACCCCACCTCCTTTTCCTTTCTGTCTATCCTTCCTGAATATTGAATATCCCTGGATGTTGAGTTCCCAGCCTTGGTCACCCTGGAGCCATGTCTCCGTAATCCCAATTACATCATATCCGTTAACAGCTATCTGCGCAGATAATTCATCCATTTTATTACGAATTCTCCTCGCATTGAGACACAGGACCTTCAGGGTTGTTTATTTAACACTCTTTGTCCTTTTAGAATTATGTTGTAATGTGGCCCATTTTGATTTTTGCCCTTGATTTCTCTGCCCTCCACTTTTCCTTATCTCCTTTCTAACTTTTGCTTCTGGCCCCATTTTACTTCCCTCTGTCTTCCTGCATAGATTCCCATTCCCCTGCCTGATTTGTTTAAACCCTCCCCAACAGCACTCGCAAACACTCCCCCTAGGACATCAGTTCCGGGCCTGCCCAGGTGCAGACTGTCCGGTTTGTACTGCTCCCACCTCCCCCAGAACCGGTTCCAATGTCCCAGAAATTTGAATCCCTCCCTCTTGCACCATTCCTCAAGCCACGTATTCATCTTAACTATCCTGCTATTTCTACTCTGACTAACACGTGGCACTGGTAGCAATCCTGAGATTATTATCTTTGAGGTCCTACTTTGTAATTTAACTCCGAGCTCCGTAAATTCAGCTTGTAGGACTTCGTCCCATTTTTTACCTATATTTTTGGTACCTAGATGCACCACAATAACTGGCTGTTCGCCCTCCCCCTCCAGAATGCCGTGCAGCCGCTCCGAGACATCCTTAACCGTTGCACCAGGGAGGCTACATACTTTCCTGGAGTCTCGATTGCGGCTGCAGAAACGCCTATCTATTTGCCTTACAATAGAATCCCCGACCACTATAGCTCTCCCACTCTTTTTCCTGCGTTCCTGTGCAGCAGGGCCACCCATGGTGCCATGAACTTGGCTGCTGCTGCCTTCTCCTAATGAGCCATCTTTCCCAACAGTATTCAATCTATTTTGGAGGGAGATGACAGAAGTGGACCCCTGCACGACCTTCCTTCTCCTGCTCTGACTGATGGTCACCCATTCCCTATCAGCCTTTGTAACTTTTATCTGCGGTGTGACCAACTCATTAAACGTGCTATTCATAACATCCTCAGCATCGCGGATGCTCCAGAGTGAATCCATGCGCAGCTCCAATGCCGCAATGCGGTCAGTCAGGAGCTGGACACACTTCCTGCACACATAGTAGTCAGGGACACTGGAAGTGTCTCTGATGTCCCACATAGCACAGGAGGAACATGACATGGGTGTGGGTTCTCCTACCATGACGTAACCCTTAAGTTAACTTAATTTGGCAACAATGCCTACCGAAAGGAAAAAGAAAAACACTTACCAATCCACCAGCCAATCACTTACCCGCTTGTTTGTGACACACACTTTGATTTTGATTATTTTAAAACTTTTTGTCCCTGCTCCTGTGGCTCCTCTGACTCTCGGGCCCCTTTTATTGGCCTCTCATTCCTCCCGCTCCGGCTCCTGTGGCTCCTCCGACTCTTGGGCCCCTTTGCTGGGCCTCTCGATCCTCCCGCTTTGCTCCTGTGCCTCCCCCGACTCTTGGGCACCTTTTCTGGGTCCCTCATTCCTCCCGCTCCTGCTCCTGTGGTTCGTCCAAATCACGGACCCTTTTATGGGCCTCTCGATCCACCCGCTCCTGCTCCTGTGGCTCCTCCGACTCTTGGGCCCCTTTTATGGGTCTCGCAATCCTCCCGCTCCTGCTCCTGTTGCTCCTCAGACTCTTGGGCCCATGTTATCGGCCTCTCATTCCTCCCGCTTCTGCTCCTGTGCTCCTCCGACTCTCGGGCCCCTTTTCTGGGCCTCTCGATCCTCCCACTTCAGCTCCTATTGCTCCTCCGACTCTCGGGCCCCTTTTGCTGGGCCTCTCGATCCTCCCACTCCAGTTCCTGTGGCTCCTCCGAGTCTCGGGCCCATTTTATGGGTAGCCAGGTAGCGATGATTCTATTGTTCACGCTCTGTTTATCAGGTTTTCTCGCCGACCACATTCACTCCGAGAGAGATCAGCCAGTTAGTCACAGTCACCTTTCCGTCACTTAAACTGGTTGTCCAGCATCCTGCCTCAAATTGAGCCAGATTACAAACCTATTGTGATGTCTAATTTCACAGTGATGAGTTGTGAGAGGGTCAGGTTTGTGATGTGATGTCACGGTTTGACCTGTCCAGTTAAAGGGGCCTCACCTTGTTTAGCCAAAATCCCTTGGGCTCTAGTTTACAATGACTGGATATGCTAGAATACAATAACAGGTTTCCACGTGGTTATAAACAAGAGAATTGTGTATGCGGGCGATGGGCAGAGATGGCATTGTTTGCCTTCTCCGTGCCCCCTTCTCTCAGAGGGGCCCAGTTACATTTGTGACTATTGATCATCCTACAGACTGTCCTGAGCAATGGGCGATCTACCTGTGATAAATAGTTGTCTACATTTGCAGAACAGGGAGTGAGCACCAAACTCAAGGGCTGGGAGGAGCTGGTCAGCGACGGACCAGAGCGTGAGGTTCAGTAACCATCTATAAGCAGGCTGCAGGTCCCAGACTACCTATTAACAACACCATGGAAGACCTACCAATAACAAAATGAACTATTCCACCCTCCTGTATATCAGTATTACTGTATCTGTTTTATCCAGCAAGGTTTCTGACCTCTTGTGCATCCCCGATTTTAATCACTCCAACAGTGGCGACCTTGCCTTCAGCTGGTGCAGTCCTAAGCTCTGGAATTCTCTCCCTAAACCTCTCTGCCCATCTATCTCTCTCTCCCCCTTGAAGACCCTCCTGAAAACCTGCATCTTTGCCCAAGGTATGGGTCATCTGTCCTAATGTCCCCTTATGTGGCTCAGTGTCAAATTTTGCTGATAACACTCCTGTGAAAGGACATTTTATCACATTAAAGGCGCTATATAAATCCAAGTTAGTGTTGTTGATTCAAGGTCTTGTGGAGAGGAGAGGAGGTGAATTGATTGGTGAGAAATAAAAATATTGATATTGTTGATAATTCAAAAGCACTTGCGTCAAAAGAAAGCGTTGCTGTCCGTGAGTCACTCGTGAACTTCTCCCGAGACAGCAGGAGAATGGACAGCCTCCACCAATGCTGCTGGGAAAATGGCAGCAAGGAGGTGCTCCAGAGCATGATGTATTTTATCCGTCTTTCCCCTTCTCCCTGTGTGGAAGGTGGGATCGGGCCCGTTTGCAGCACATCTCCTCGCCCACTTCCCAAGTACTGCCGCTGAGATGGGGATGGAAGTAATGTGTGAATCCTGACCTTGACCCCCAGACCCACTTCTCTCAGGTGTTTTGGAGCCACCATGGTTTATGGTTTTACAATTTATTTTTGCCTACACCTCAAAGGGAAAAATAATATACCTGTACAAATCAAAATGGGATGGAGAAGTGTTTAAGCAAAATACTAACATTTCAGTGCACTGTATGGTTGCAGATGCAGATCCCAACTAGCGAAGGAGAGCTCAAGACAGGCTCAGAGTGTTTAATACTATGTCAGATTAGTTAACATATATTAGCATGGATAGTGGATTGGCTAACTAATAGAAAACAGAGAGTCAGGAATAATGGGTCATTATCTGCCTGGCAAATTGTAACTAGTTGGGTGCCACAGGGATCAATGCTGGGGCCTCGACTATTTACAATCTATATTAATGACTTGGATGAAGGAACCAAGTGTAATGTAGCCAAATTTGCTGATGATACAAAGATGGGTGGGAAAGCAAGTTGTGAGGAGCATGGAAAGAATCTGCAAAGGGTTAATAATAGGCAAAAATTTGGCAGATGGAGTATAATGTGAGAAACTGTGAGGTTATCTATGTTGGTCGAAAAAATAAAAAAAGCAAATTATTACTCAAATGGGGAGAGGGATTTGGGGGTCCTTGTACATGAAACACAAAATGTTAGCATGCTGGTACAGCAAGTAGGTAGAAAGGCAAATGGAATGTTTTATTGCAAGGGGGATGGAATATAAAAGTAGAGAATTTCTGCTGCAACTTTTGGTGAGCCCACACCTGGTGTACTGCATACAGTATCAACTGGGTTGATTCCTGAGATGAAGTGGTTGTCTTATGAAGAAAGGTTGAGCAGGTTGGGCCTGTACTCATTGGAGTTTAGAAGAATGAGAGATGATCTTATTGAAACATATCATTCTGAGGGGGCTTGACAATGTAGTTGCAGAGAGGATGACAGCATTTTCTGCTTCAAATCTCACACCGAAGTTCAAGTGGCACAGCAATGTATTATTCTGATCCCAGAGCCATCCACGGTACACATTACGGTAAACGACACGATCCCGAACCTGCAACAGTACATTACCCAGTTCGGGTATTAGATTCCTTTTCTGGCGGGATGCCTGACAATGTTATTAAAGGCCATCGAGCTAACCCCAAAAACATTATTTCACACTGGAACAGACAAACCAGGACACAGGGGAAAGAATTCAATGGATAAATGCCCCACCCTGGTGGGACCTTGGTATAATTGTGGAGGTTCCTCCGTGGATCCAGATATGCTCACATGCTCTCGTCATTGTACAGTTTTTGATTGTGATATACCTGTTGTGTATTTCTTGTAAAAAGAGAAGTCAGACGCTCCGGAGTCGATGGGAGGCCGTAGTTAACGAACCGTGAATGTAACATTCTGTATCTCCGTGGTGACAGTACGATGCACGGTTGTATTTCAGGGATGTATATTCGGGGTGTTTTAAAAGTAAAAAGGAATAGGATTGGTTGCGAACCACGAGGCTTGCTCACCAACGGACGTTGATATGTTCAAGAAGACTCTTGAAATATCATTGGGGGGACTGTAAGGACTGTAAGCAACGAATCCCCAAGGGTCTTGACATTGTGTTTTAATCCAAGAACTTGCATTTTAATATTTTTCTCACTGTAGAAAAAGCTGGAAGTTATTTGTGGGAGGGGCCCAGGTGCGGCTCCATGATGGACTTAGAATGATGGGCAGGGGTTTTGGGAAGACAATGGCCAAGCTAAGGCAATTTATCGCAGGTGATGAGCAGATGGACTGTGTTTTGTTAAGCAATGTGAACTCGTCAAGTGAACTGATCAGTGATCGAGCTATTACCTGGATGAGATACCAGAACAATAGAAAGCCATTGAGCCCAGTCTGCTCGGAAGTGAAACCCATCACTGGAAAACAGGGAACCTCGAAATAAAGGAAGAAAACTTTATTGAGCTAAAAGCTGAAGACATACCCACAGGAAGTCTCACCTCGAAACAAACTTTATTCGGCCTGAAAGTACGGACGGACATAAAAGAGGCCGTGTGGCCACTCTCTCTCTCTCTTGCCTCTCTGCTTTGCCTCGACAAGAATCCAACCCTTCATGTGGGACGGAGAGAAGAAACCAGAAGAGACATCTTTTCATTGGAAGCAGCAGCAAGTGAGCCAGCGAATCGGTGAGCATCATATCTGCACACACATCTTTTAATATCACAACCATGATGTGAGGGGGTATCGTGCGTTCTCCCAACCACTATCCTAGGCGTTTTCAGGGGAGGTGTTTTAGACGTGGGTACTTTGCGTTCGGGGCCTGTTTAGACAGGTCAGACTGTGTGTTGTACTGTGTTTGTTTGTATTACACTACCAGGGTGTGTTTCTACTGGGTGCAGCTGTGTATTTTAACTTTAATAAAAGCATTGCCAGTACTCGGACCAAGGTAGCCATCCCTGACTCATTCATCTGTTCAGTACAGTAATAATTCCCAGTGTTAGAACTATTGCAAAGTGGGGGTGCTTCGAAAACACCTAAGGGAAACCACTTACAGCTGGGAGGCAGGGGGTGGTGGGAGCCATTTGCGGGGCTGTGGAGAGGGAGCAGGGGAATGGGACTGTTGTGTGGCTCGAGCAAAGTTCCAGCATAGTCATAATGGGCCGAATGGCCTCCTTCCGTGCTGTATGAGTCCATGGCTTGTCACAGAGTCATCACCCTCTGGAACAAACGTGTGCAACATATGGTGAGGAACAGAGGGTGAGTGCTGGGGCACTACAGTCATTTAACAGGGGAAGTTGAAAGGTTTCTGAGCAGTTACAGGCAGTGAGAGGCCACTTTAGATTGTGATGGTACTGGAGCAGCAATGCTCTCCCTGGAGCCTCAGGGAGTTGTAGAGCAATTGCCCAGAGTTTTTTTTTTCCTGAATTGGCCACGTTCCTTTTTATGTGCCAAGACATAGCATTACTGGAGGTGGGATAGGAGCAGGCGAGGTTATGCTGTCTGAGAGTCTTTATTACTGATGGTCTTTTTGTAGGTTTGTATGTGCAGACTGAGGATTGTCTCTGTGCCCTGTCTGGTGTGTGACTCAGAGAGTTCACCCAGTCAGTGGCTCAGTCCAAGGACAATCCCCAGTCTGTAACCCCACCATCAGAGAACGCATCTCTCCCCCTTTGTTCCTTGCTATGATCTGTGCACAAATCAGGAAACACACAGTAAGTTTGTTAATCTTCATTGCACCTTTATTTCCAGATGTTAAACTTCTCACATTTAAGTTGTTGAAATAACGTGACTTGAAACATAGATGACGGACAGGAAAAGTCCCACTGTTCCATCCAGCCTGTCCCACACAACTGCGATGCTCTGTACCAGCAGACAACATTTGACGATGACTTGAAACCAGTCAGCGGCTTGTCCCGAGTTCTCACTTTTGTGTCGCTCCGGCTTGCACAAACACTGTCGCCAATCTGTTTTTGAAAGCGCCAACTGTGATCCCTTTCATTTGCCATTCCTTTGGGCCCTGCCATACTCAGTGGATTGGAATTGAGTTAAAGAGCCAGCATTGATTGGATGAAACATCAGCTCCTAAACATTAATGGGCCAAATGGGAGGGTTGAAGGGGGGGATGTGGTTGGGGATGGGGACCTAATTATCGGGATGCATCGGCACAATTTACCCAGCTCCCGTGCTGTGTAAACTTTGAGCACACTCCAGAACTCAGTTTGTTGACATCCAAAGACAACCCAGAATGAGGAGACTCCATTCACTTCCCTCGCAACAAGACACAAGAGACAACCAGGTGGCTTGAAAATGCTGTCACTTGAAGAATGACGAGGAGCTTACAAGGGAACAGCTTACAAGGGAGCTGACCTTCAGTCGGTCGTTCTCCACACACTGCTGGCAACTAACCAAGTAGATGAGGACGATGAGAAAGGAGGCTTAAGTGACCAGACAGACATGAGAAAGTGATTATTACCCATGGGTACATCCTAATCTGATGGGCATTTCATCTCAAGAGCCAGGCCACCAATCAGAAGCTGGCAAGGTCCAAATCCAGATCTGCTGATTCAGTTTCCTGTTTGGATCTGGCGCTGGTGTCCGTGAATAACACCGACTTTGATCAATTTGTCCTGGGAGTTGGAGAGTCTGTTCCCTTGCAGGGCCCACCCTTCTCACCCTGACTACCAGTTGGTCAGTATCCAACTGTGTGTGGAGCATGTTGGAATGAAAAATAATGATTTCCTTAAAAAAAGTAGGCTTGTCTTTATAATCTGGAAATGATTCCTGTGGGCTTCTGAAGTCAGACCGGCAATATTCAACACGCGGGTGTATGAGAAGCACGGTTTGTGAGGCAAGGAAAGGATTAACCAGAACCACCATATGCTGCAATTTTCTGTAGCATCCTGGAGATCAGGCAACCCCTGAGCAACAGAATCCAGAAACTAAAGAACGAAAGGCTGTCCAGCCTCCGCCTGACTGCCTGAGGTCCTCGAGCAGATTGGCGATTGTCCAGTGATATGAGTAAGTCCATCGATCTGGTAAGCCCCAATGTGCTGAAGATATTCTGGACTGTCTCAGTGTGGATCATCCACTTGTTAGGGTGAACCACATTGCGGCTGACTGTGCCGACTGTAGTATTGTCCACCCCGCCCGAAAGGACTCCAGCGCGGGAACTACCCAAAACTACTGCTCAATACACACAGCTTGCGCTCGGGCCCCCAGTGGTATCCAGGCTTCTCCCTAGTGACGTCTGGGCCTCTCCCCGGTGGAGTCCAGGCGTTCGGGCCCCCTTTGGGGACGACTCGGCCTCTACTTCCCCACGGTGCTCCGGGTGTGGTCTGCCCAGGGCTTTGTGCAGCTGCAGAGGGCTGGCAGCGCCCATGGAGCAGTGCCAAGGGAGTAACCTACTACTGACTTACATCTTAAACTTTTAATGAACTTTTAATCAACTTTTAAACTTTTAATCAACTTGAGAAACTTTTAAAACAATTTGGGAAAACTTTTAAACTTTTAAACAACTTGGAGGAATTAGTTGAAAACCTCTGGAGAAAGTTTTAAATAATTTTGGAAAACTTATTTTTTAAACTTTGGAAGAAACTTTTTAAAACATCCCCCGGAACTCCAGTGGACAACTGACCTTCCTAATGCCTGCCCCCAACCAAGCCTCGGGACGCCTACAATCAAGGGCACTACTCGGCGCCGAGCTTGCAGCCAACATCTCGCCGCAGGCAATTAGGCTCATACAGCAGTGCCTGGTCTCCAGTCGTCTTGGACCCCTTTGCCACTGGACCAAGACCTTGCTCAGCTAAGCCCGTGTGGTAGCCGATGTGCAACGACCACCCCACGTTAAAAGAACTCACGCACAGGCATCTTTCACTTTGTTAACGTCAGGACCCTCATGGAGAACTCCAACAGCGACAGGCTAGAACGTCTCACCTCCATAGTTGCCCGGGAACTTAGGCGCTTTGACATCGACATCGCCTTCCTAAGCGAGACCCGGCGGGCAGGGGAAGCCCAGCTCAAGGAACAAGGAGGAGGTTACACCTTTTTCTAGAAAGGAAAACCAGAGGAAGAACGGCGCCTTCACAGAGTCGGTTTCGCCATCAAAAGTGAGCTGGTCGGCCGCCTCAAAGACTCCCGCTGCGGGGTTAACGAACGCCTCATGACTCTTCGACTCACCCTATCCCGGAACCGATGCGCCATGGTCACCATTGCGTAGGCCCCTACACTCGATGCAATGGATGAGACCAAAGAGAGTTTTTATTCCAACCTCATAACATCCCTGTCCCGCGTCCCCGCGGGCGACAAACTGATCCTCCTCAGTGACTTCACGCCAGGGTCGGCAAAGACACAGCCCTCTGTGATTGGCAGAGAGGGGATAGAGAAAGCCAGCGGTACCCTACTCCTGACAAAATGTCTAGAACATGAACTTCTCATTACTAACACCCTGCTCCGACAGAGGGACAAATACAAGGCATCGTGGCAACACCCTCGCTCCAAATACTGTCACCTCCTCGACTGTCATCGTCCGAGCCAGGGATTGCAAGTATGTGCGCATCACCCGCGCCTTGACAAGAGCTGACGACTGCTGGACGGACCACCGCCTAATCCGATCCATCATCGACAATAAAAAGCCCCAAAGCGGAGGGGACAGCAGAAGCAGTGCCACAAAAAAGTCAATGCAGGGACATTTACAGACCCAGCAAAGAGAGACCTATACAGCCAGCACCTCACAGCTAACCTGGCGTGCTTTGATGATCCTGAGATGCTGAATGCCCACAGCGCTTGGTCTGCCCTCCAGGCCTCCATAACCAATGCCTGTGAAGAGACACTTGGTCACTCAACTAGAAAACACCAGGACTGGTTTGATGAGAATTATCAGGAGATCCAAGAACGAATAGATCGCAAGCGCAGAGCATTTCTGAGCCTCAAGCAACAACCCAACATGGGGGCAGCAAAGTAACATTACAGATGGCTCAAGGCTGAGGTCCAACAAAAAACCCGGGAACTAACAAAAAGGTGGCGGATGGAGAAAGCACAGGAGATACAGCAGCTGGCCGATAGCCATGATATGCGAGGATTCTTCATCGCAGTCAAGACCAACTACGGTCCAAACTTCCAAGGCCACATAATCATCATCATAGATAGTCCCTCGGAATCAAGGAAGACTTGCTTCCTCTACTGAAGTGAGTTCTTCAGTGGCTGAACAGTCCAACATGAGAGCCACAGACCCTGTCACAGGTGGGACAGACATTCGTCGGGGGAAGGGTGGGTGGCACTGATTTACCACACGCCCCTTCCGCTGCCTGCGCCTGACCTCTTCACGCTCGCAGCATTGAGATTCGAAGAGCTCAACACACTCCCGAATGCTCTTTCTCCACCTAAGGTGGCCTGCAGCCAGGGTCTCCCAGGTGTCAGTGGTGATGTCACACTTCACCAGGGAGGCTTTGAGGTGTCTTTGTATCGCTTCCGCTGCCCACCTTTGGCTCGTTTGCCATGAAGGAGCGCTGCATATAGCGCTTGCTTTGGGAGTCTCATGTCTGGCATGTGAACTAAGTGGCCTGCCCAGCAAAGCTGATCGAGTGTGGTCAGTACTTCAATGCTGGGGATGTTAACCTGGGCGATGACACTGATGTTGGTGCCTCTGTCCTCCCAGGGGATTTGAAGGATCTTGCGGAGACATCATTGGTGATATATCTCCAGCGACTTGAGGTGTCTTCTGTACATCGTTCATGCTCCTGAGCCATCCAGGACGGCAGGAATTACTGCAATCATGTAGACCATGAGCTTGGTGATAGATTTGAGGGCCTGGTCTTCGAACACTCTTTTCCTCAGGTGGCCAAAGGCTGCACTGGCGCACTGGAGGCAGTGTTGAATCTCCGCATCAAAGCCTGCTTTTATTGATAAGAGGGTCCCGAGGTAAGGGAAATGGTCCACGTTGTCGAGGGCCGCGTCGTGGATCTTGATGATTGGGGGACAGTGCTTTGCGGCGAGGACAGGCTGGTGGATGACCTTCCGCCGCCTGAGAAAAAGACTGTTCGAAGACCAGGCCCTCAAATCTACCACCAAGCTTTTGGTCTACAGGGCTGTAGTAATACCCAACCTCCTGTATGACTTAGGGGAATGGACAATGTACAGAAGACACCTCAAGTCGCTGGAGATATATCATCAACGATGTCTCCGCAAGATCCTACAAATCCCCTCGGATGACAGGAGCACCAACATTAGCGTCCTCGTCCAGGTTAACATCCCCAGCATTGAAGCACTGACCACACTCGGTCAGCTTTCCTGGGGAGGCCACATAGTTCGCATGTCAGAAACGAGACTCCCAAAGCAAATGATCTATGCAAATGAGCCAAAGGTGGACAGCGGAAACGTTGCAAGGACACCCTCAAAGCCTCCCTGATGAAGTGCGACATTGTCACTGACACCTCGGAGTCCCTTGCCAAAGACCGCCCTAAGTGGAGAAAGGGCATCAGGAGGGCGTTGAGCACCTCAAGTCTCAACGCCAAGAGCGTGCAGAAATCAAGCGCAGACAGCGGAAAGAGCATGCGGCAAACCAGTCCCATCCTCCCTTACCCTCAACGACTATCTGTCCCACCTGTGACAGAGTCTCTGGCCCTCATATTGGACAATTCAGCCAGCAAAGTACTCACTTCAGGAGTGGAAGCAAGTCTTCCTCTATTCCGAGGGACTGCCTATGATGATGATGTCCACCCCGGCCAAAGGTGGCAGCAAGAGTGTCACCCTGTCGTTCAAGCACCAATGGGAAAAAACACGTCAACTTGACAGTGGGACCCAAGAGGAGGGTCCCACACTGTAGAAATATCGGACTACTTTCGTACAGTCTGTCTGTAGACATGCTGACTTGCCCGACACTGAGACTGAAAGTGTACACTGTCCCATTGGACCATTTACATCCCGAGCCTGCTGATCACTGCTTGGGTAGGTGGAGCTGGAACGGGTATCGAAGGTTACCTCCCTGCATTCCAAGTCCTAATCGGGAATGATGGACTAGCATGGTACAAAGGACATTACGGTCCGGATAAAGCCTTGGAGCTGAATGATTACATCGGATTACAGCACAGAAACAGGCCATTCGGCTCAACCAGTCCATGCTAGCATTTATACTCCACTCGAGCCTCCCCCTGTCTCCCCTCATCTATCAGGATAACTCTCTATTCACTTCTCCCTTATATGCTTCTCAATCAATCATAGGCAGCCCCTCTGAATCGAGGAAGACTTGCTTCGACTACTAAAGTGAGTTCTTTCGTGGCTGAACAATCCAACATGAGAGCCACAGACCCTGTCACAAGTGGGACAGACATTCGTCAGGGAAAGGGTGGAGTGGCACTGATTTACCACATGCTCCTTCCGCTGCCTGCGCCTGACCTCTTCACACTCGCAACGTTGTGATTCGAAGAGCTCAATGCCCTCCTGGATGCACTTTCTCCACCTAAGGCGGTCTTCGGCCAGGGTCTCCCAGGTGTCGGTGGTGATGTCACACTTCACCAGGGAGGCTTTGAGGGTGTCTTTGTAATGTTTCCACTGCCCACCTTTGGCTCGTTTGCCATGAAGGAGCGCCGCATAGAGCGCTTGCTTTGGGAGTCTCGTGTCTGGCATGCGAACTAAGTGACCTGCCCATGTTGGGGATGTAAGCCTCGGCGAGGTCATTGATGTTGGTGCGTATGAAGGATCTTTCAGAGACATCATTGGTGATATATCTCCATCGACTTGAGGTGTCTTCTGTACATCGTCCATGCCCCTGAGCCATACAGGAGGGCGGGTATTACTACAGCCATGTAGATCATGAGCTTAGTGGTAGATTTGAGGGCCTGGACTTCGAACACTCTTTTCCTCAGGTAGCCGAAGGCTGCACTGGCACACTGGAAGCGGTGTTGAATCTCCGCGTCAACATCTGCCTTTGTTGATAAGAGGCTCCTGAGGTAAGGGAAATGGTCCAGGTTGTCGGGGGCCACGCCATGGAACTTGATGACTGGGGGACAGTGCTTTGCGGCAAGGACAGGCTGGTGGAGGACCTTTATCTACCACCAAGCTCATTATCTACAGGGCTGTAGTAATACCCTCCTGTATGGCTTAGGAGCATGGACAATGTACAGAAGCCTCCTCAATTCGCTGGAGATATATCACCAACGATGTCTTCGCAAGATCCTACAAATCCCCTCGGAGGACAGGTGCACCAACATTAGCGTCCACGTCCAGACTAACATTCCCAGCACTGAATCACTGACCACACTCGGTCAGCTTCGCTGGGCAGGCCACAGAGTTCGCATGTCAGACACGAGATTCCTTAAGCAAGTGGACTATGCGGAGCTCCTTCACGGCAAATGAGCCAAAGGTGGGCAGCAGAAACGGTGCAAGGACACCCTCAAAGCCTCCTTGATAAAGTGCAACATCATCACTGACACTTTGGAGTCCTTGGCCAAAGACTGCCCTCAGTGAAGAAAGTGCATCGGGAGGGTGATGAGCACCTCGAGTCTCAACGCCAAGAGCGTGCGGAAATCAAGCGCAGACAGCGGAAAGAGAATGCGGCAAACCAGGCCCACCCAGACTTCCCCTCAACGACTATCTGTCCCACCTGTGACAGAGACTGTGGCTCTCTTATTGGACTACTCAGCCACCAAAGTACTCACTTCAGGAGTGGACGAACGTCTTCCTCTATTCCGAGGGACTGCCTATGATGACAATGTCCACCCTGGCCAAATGTGGCAGCAAGAGTGTCACCCTGTCGTTCAAGCAGCAATGGGAAGCGACACGTCAACTTGACAGAGGGACCCAGGAGGTGGTCCCACACTGTAGAAATACCAGACTACTGTCATACAGTCTGTTTGTAGACATGCTGACTTGCCCCTCACCGAGTCTGAAAGTTTACAATATCCTATTGTACCATTCGCACCCCGAGGCTGCTGATCACTGTTTGGGGAGGTGGAGCTGGAACGGGTTTCGAAGGTTGCTGCCCTGCATTCCAGATCCTAATCGGGAATGATGGACTAGATGGTCCAAAGGACATTACGTCTGGATAAAGCATTCTAAAGTCTTATGGAGGTGAATGATTACATCGGATTACAGCACAGAAACAGGCCATTTGGCTCAACCAGTCCATGCTAACGTTTATTCTCCACTCGAGCCTCCCCCTGTCTCCCCTCATCTAACTATCAGGATAACTCTCTATTCACTTCTCCCTTGTCTGATTATCTCAATCAATCATCATAGGCAGTCTCTCGGAATCGTGGAAGACTTGCTTCCACGACTAAAGTGAGTTCTTTTGTGGCTGAACAGTCCAACACGAGATCCACAGACCCTGTCACAGGTGGGACAGACATTCGTCGGGGGAAAGGGGGGTGGCACTGATTTACCACACGCCCCTTCCGCTGCCTGTGCCTGACCTCTTCACGCTCGCAGCGTTGAGATGCGAAGAGCTCAACGTCCTCCTGGATGCACTTTCTCCACCGAGGACGGTCTTCGGCCAGGGTCTCCCAAGTGTCAGTGGTGAAATCACACTTCACCAGGGAGGCTTTGAGGGTGTCCTTGTAACGTTTCCACTGCCCACCTTTGGCTCGTTTGCCATGAAGGAGCGCCGCATATAATGCTTGCTTTGGGAGTCTCGTGTCTGGCATGCAAACTAAGTGGCCTGCCCAGCGAAGCTGATCAAGTGTGGTCAGTGCTTCAATGCTGGGGATGTTAGCCTGGGCAAGAACACTAATGTTGGTGCGTTTGTCCTCCCAGGGGATTTGAAGGATCTTGCGGAGACATCGTTGGTGATATATCTCCAGCGACTTGAGGTGTATTCTGTACATCGTCCATGCCCCTGAGCCATACAGGAGGGCGGGAATTACTGCAGCCATGTAGACCATGAGCTTACTGATAGATTTGAGGGCCTGGTCTTCAAACACTCTTTTCCTCAGGTGGCCGGCACTGGCGCACTGGAGGCAGTGTTGAATCTCCGCATCACTGTCTGCTTTTGTTGATGAGAGGCTCCTGAGGTAAGGGAAATGGTCCACGTTGTCGAGCCGTGGATCTTGGTGACTTGGGACAGTGCTTTGTGGCAAGGAGAGGCTGGTGGAGGACCTTTGTCTTACGGATGTTTAGCATAGGGCCCATGCTTTCATATGCCTCAGTAAATACGTCGACTAGAACCTGAAGTTCAGCCTCAGAATGTGCGCCGACGCAGACAGCATCCGCGTACTGTAGCTCAATGACAGAGGTTGGGGTGATCTTGGTCCTGGCCTGGAGGCAGCGTAGGTTCAACAGCTTCCCACTGGTTTTGTAGTTTATTTACACTCCAGCGGGGAGCTTGTTGACTGCGAGGTGGAACATGGCCGCCTGAGTCTGCGCACATTGTGAGGCTGAACTCCAGAATAGAGTCGACGTATTTACTGAGGCATACGAAAGCATGGGTCTTATGGTAAACAACCGTAAGATAAAGTTCCTCCACCAGCCTGTCCTCGCCGCACAGCACTGTCCCCCAGTCATCAAGATCCACGGTGCGGCCCTCAACAACATGGATCATTTCCCATACCTCGAGAGCCTCTTGTCAACAAAAGCACACAGTGATGCGGAGATTCAACACTCCCTCCAGTGCGCCAGTGCAGCCTTTGGCCGCCTGAGAAAAAGACTGTTCGAAGACCAGGCCCTCAAATCTACCACCAAGCTCTTGGTATACAGGGCTGTCGTAATGCCCAACCTCCCGTATGGCTTAGGGGCATGGACGATGTACAGAAGACACCTCAAGTCGCTGGAGATATATCACCAACGATGTCGCCGCAAGATCCGACAAATCCCCTCGGAGGACAGGCGCACCAACATTCATGTGTTCGTCCAGGCTTACATCCCCAGCATTGAAGCACTGATCACACTTGGTCAGCTTCGCTGGCAGGCCACAAAGTTCGCATGTGAGACACGAGATTCCCAAAGCAAGTGATCAATGCGGAGCTCCTTCACGGCAAATGAGCCAAAGGTGCGCAGCTGAACCGTTGCAAGGACACCCTCATAGCCTCCCTGATAAAGCGCGACATCATCACTGACACCTCGGAGTCCGTGGCCAAAGACCGTCCTAAGTGGAGAAAGTGCATCGGGAGGGCGTTGAGCACCTCGAGTCTCAACGCCGAGAGCGTGCGGAAATCAAGCGCAGATAGGCGAAAGAGCATGCGGCAAACCAGTCCCACCCTCCCTTATCCTCAATGACTATCTGTCCCACCTGTGACAGAGTCTGTGGCTCTCATATTGGACTATTCAGCCACCAAAGCACTCACTTCAGGAGTGGAAGCAAGTCTTCCTCTATTCCGAGGGACTGCCTTTGATGATGATGTCCACCCCGGCCAAAGGTGGCAGCAAGAGTGTCACCCTGTCGTTCAAGCACCAATGGGAATAAAGTCGTCAACTTGACAGTGGGACCCAGGAGGGGGTCCCAGACTGTAGAAATACCGGACTACTCTCATACTGTCTGTCTGTAGACATACTGACTTGCCCCTCACCGAGTCTGAATGTCTACAATGTCCGATTGTACCATTTGCACCCCGAGGCTGCTGATCACTGCTTGGGGAGGTGGAGCTGGACAGGGTCTCAAAGGTTACTGCCCTGCATTCAGGTCCTAATTGGGAATGATGGGCTAGCATGGTGCAAAGAGCATTGCGGTCTGGAAAAAGCCTTGTAAAGGCTAATGGAGGTGAATCATTACATAGGATTACAGCACAGAAACAGGCCATTCGGCTCAACCAGTCCATGCTAGCATTTATACTCCACTCGAGCCTCCCCCTGTCTCCGCTCATCTAACTATCAGGATCACCCTTTATTCACTTCTCCCTTATATGCTCCTCAATCAAAGATAATAGGCAGTCCCTTGAAACGAGGGTGACTTGATTCCACATCAAAAAAAGATGCGTTCACAGGTGTTTCAATGAAGAATTCGAACTACATCCTCAAGGGTGGAAGATGCCTCTGCAGGGATGTTTTTAACATCTGGTGGCCGTTGCACACCAGCCACCACACGGGCTCGACAGAGCTAGGTCTTGTCCAATGGCAAGGGTTAACCAAGACGACTGGAGACCAGCTCTGCTGCATGGACCTAGTGCGCACACATATCTCATCTAGCCTCCCCTAAAATACATCGATACTATTTGCCTCAACTACTTCTTGTGGGTAGTGAGATCCACATTTCACCATTCTCTGGGTAAAGAAGTTCCTTCTGAATTCCTAATTGATTTGTGGGTGACTATCTTATATTGATGCCCTCTAGTTATGCTCTACTAGTGAAAACATTCTCTCTGTATCTACTCTATCAAAACCTTTCATCATTTTAAAGAGCTCGATTGGTTACCCCTCAGCCTTCTTTTATCAAGCAAAAAGCGACCCGGCCTGTTCATCACTTTCTAATAGGTTTACCCTTGCATTTCAATATCATCCTTGTAAGTCGTCTCTGCACCCGCTCCAGTGCCTTTATATCCTTTCTGTAATATGGTGACCAGAATTGTACGCAGTGCTCCAAGTGTGGTCTAACCAAGGTTTGAAACAAGTTTAGCATAACTTTGCTACTTTTCAATTCTATCCCTCTAGAAATAAACCCCAGTGCCTGATTTGCTTATTTTATGGCCTTGTTAGCCTGTGTCACTAATTTTATCAATTGGTGTATTTATACTCTGAGATCCCTTTGTTCCTCTACCCCACCCACACTCGCACGATCCAAATAATAAGTGACCTCCTTATTCTTCTGACCAAAATGTAATACCTCACATGTTTGTGTTGAAATTCATTTGCCAATTATATGCCCATTCTGCAAGTTTATTAATGTCCTCCTTTATAATTTGTTGCAGTCCTCCTCAGTATTGACTACCCTCCAATTTATGGTCATCGGCAAATTTAGAAATTGTGTTTTTGATTCCAAAGTCTAAATCATTAATATAAATTGGAAACAACATTGGTCCCAGCACTGATCCTTGTAGAACACCACTACCCACATTCTGCCACTGTCAATAGCTACCCTTTACCCCTACTCTCTGCTTTCTTGAGGCCAGCTAGCTATCCATTCTGTTACTTGTCCCCTGACTCCACCTTCTCTGATCTTATATTTTAGTCTATTTGGTGGTAACTTATTGAAGGCTTTTTGAAAATCTAGATAAATGACATCTACTGCATTACCCTTATCTACTCTCTCTGCTACCTTTTCAATGAGGCTGGTCAAGCAAGACATTTCCTTTTGAAATCCAGGCTGCTATTCATTATTATATTTTTGTTTTCTAGATGTGCTTCTATTTTCTCCTTTAGTAGGGATTGCATTATTTTTCCTACCCCCCGATGTTAAGCTGACTGATCTATAGTTCCCTGGACATGTTTCATCTCCCTTCTTAAATATAAGAAAGGATTGGTGATGGTGAGTGGAAGGAGCCTATCGATGGGGTGGGCTACAACATCAAGAGGGGGAAGGTTTAGAAACAAGTATCTTTACATTTCCCGGGCTTAGGTCACCCACATTCTGGCGGCTTCCATACAGCCGGAGCCATGCTCGGAACACCACCTGGTGTGGGCAGAGCTCACTCCGCTCCGTGAATGGGAGTGGGGTCTGCACATTGGCATTTTTAAAACCTGCTGCTTGAGGGTGAGCTGTTTTGGGATTAATTCCATCAATTCTGCGATTCATTCCATCAATTCTGGGAATGGTGAAGGTTCTGCTGCAGCACCTCCTTGGGTCATGGAGCCTCATGTTGCATGGCCAAGCTCAATGGCGATGCAAGGCCCACTGGATGATAGACCCTGCTCCTACATTGAGGGCACCCACACAGCTTGTTGCTGCAGTAGATGCTCTCTGAAGGTGGTCCTCACTCTGACAGGGATTGCTCTCTCAACTCACCTGCGAAGCATTAGGTTGCTGGTCAGTAAAGCCGGCCCCAGTGATGGTGGGGAATTCGGGACATGCGCCAAACCCTACAGAAAGGTCCGCCAGACCCCAAATGTGGCCGGACCAGGACTAGTTGCACTGGGCAGTAAACTTCCTTCTGATACCTTCTCGACTGAAGTTCACCAGAGAACAGTAAAGTGCAAGGTGTGAAAGCAGGGTCGGGGAAGCACTATGGATGCTGTCTACCTTGGCCTTAACTGAAGGGTGCATATTAAGTCTACCCAACCGCCCTGGAAATTGGTCGGATAAATACAGCAACAGCCTGAGTAAACCCCAAGTAAAGACTCAACCCACCAAGTGAAGGGACTTCTGGAACCCACAGTTTCAGACTCATCACCCTTGTGTTAAATACATGAAAAAGCCCAAACGACTGGAGGTGCTGGTCCGACTCAGGCTCCCAGCTTACTATCAACCTTCCCTGTCGGTTCAGCCCGCGGAAGCTTCCTGGAGGCATCCCGCCTTTGGAAACGATTAGCTAAGAGCTCATGAATACGAAGGCCAATTGAGTTCGACCCTCCAGACATGAGATCCAGCCTCTTGGGGGAGGTGCCACTGAGGCAGACATAGCCCCTCCCTGGAAGTGACAGCACTTGGAACCTAGATGTCCCACAGGAATTGGGAGAGATCCTGTCACCAGTCGGCACGGACTCCTCCGAGCCAGCTGGTGCCACGGGAGGACACTTCCTCTTAATTCTGAGAAGTCTCAGGGCAACAACCGGAGTGTCCCTTCTTGAGACTTTCCTGTTTAGTCCCGAGGTGGACCCCTGGCCGGCACTGGTTGGAGTAGACTGGGCTTTACCCGTTGCAATGCACTTAACCCCGAGCAGTGTCGGACTGAGCCTGGAGTTGGAACACGGTTGTGGCTTGATGCCGATGCAGGGACATGAGGGCTAGATGGGTCTGTGGCGGTGGGGGTGAGGGGATTGGGGTGGGGGGGGGCTATTGGGCAACAAATTAAAAGAAATGAAAAGATGTGGAGTTGGCACTGAGAAATGGATGGACACAGAGGGATGGCGTGAGGAGAATTTCAGTCGCAGCGCTCCCTGTTTTTGTGCTATCTCTGCTGAGATTGATTTAATTTCTGTCACGATGTGTTCTCTCTTGTGTCTCTGATCCACTTGTCCTTGTGGTTTAGTTACTCACAACTTTCATCTGTAGGTAGTTTCATCAAACCGCCCGTTTCCTCTCTCTCATCCTGACGCCAACCGTCTACCTCGAGCAGAAGAAGAAATTACAGATTTAAAAAATCACTGGATCGCAACAAGACAACTACAGATACTATTGAGCTACCCTTGTATAGTAAACCATTTAAGCTGTAAATGCTTAATGCAGATTCTGGGTGTAAAACATATCGACTTGTTTCTTTTCATGTAATGTTACTGGCCACACATTCCGATGCCACCTGAGTATTAAAGGTTCTGGATCTTCGAACACTCCTCAGGTGGTTGAAGGCTGCGCTGGCACACTGGAGGCGGAGTTGAGCCTTCGGCTGCCTGAGGAAGAGAGTGTTCTCAAATCTGGCACCAAGCTCATGGTCTACAGGGCTGCAGTAATAGCCACTCTCCTGTATGGCTCGGAGACATGGACCATATACAGTAGATTCCTTAAGTCGCTGGAGAAATACCACTAACGATGTCTCCACAAGATCCTGCAAATCCCTTGGGAGGACAGAAGCACCAACATCAGTGTCTTCGATCAGGCCAACATCCCCAGCATCGAAGCACTGACCACACTCGACCAGCTCCGTTGTGTGGGCCACATTGTTCGCATGCCTGACACAAGACTCCCAAAGCAAGTGCTCTACTCAGAACTCCTAGATGGCAAGCGAGCCCCAGGTGGGCAGAGGAAACGTTTCAAGGACATCCTCAAAGCCTCTTTGATAAAATGCAACATCCCCACCGACACCTGGGAGTCCCTGGCCAAAGAGCACTCTCAGTGGAGGAAGAGCATCCGGGAGGGCGCTGAGCATCTCGAGTCTCATTGCCAAGAGCATGCAGACAGCAAGCACAGGCAGCGGAAGGAGCGTGTGGCAAACCAGTCCCAACCACGCTTTCCTTCAACCACTGTATGTCCCACCTGTGACAGAGACTGTAATTCCCGTATTGAACTGTTCAGTCACCTAAGAACTCACTTTTAGAGTGGAAGCAAGTCTTCCTCTATTTCGAGGGCTGCTCATGATGATGAAAGATTCTGGAGTTGGGCAATGTACACCTTCTTCAGAATCAGAGAGATGGTCCAGAATGGCTGCAATGCCATCAGGTGAACCAGGATCACTGGCAAAAAGAGCTACTCTGACATAATCGGAGGGATTTTGGTGGCAGTACCTGAGCCAGCTGACACCTGGGAGGAGGTCCTTTTCAAGGACCCAGGGATTGGCTAGGTCAGAGGGCACCAGTAACACCTGAGACAAGCGTTTCTCATCGACTCCTTGTCCCACAGATTATCCCAGGGTCCAGGACCGTCTGATCAGAACAACTAGCGTTCACTGAACAGTTATCAGTTTCCAGGATTTGAGCATTGATGTCTGCATGGTCACTGCTGTTCCCCACTCTGACTTTCACGGACAATTATACAAGCTGGAATAAACAAACCTTCTACAGCAACACTCTTCCGACTGTCATAAAAACATAGAAACATAGAAAATAGGTGCAGGAGTAGGCCATTCGGCCCTTCGAGCCTGCACCACCATACAATATGATCATGGCTGAACATGCAACTTCATTCCTGCTTTCTCTCCATACCCCTTGATCCCTTTAGTCATACTGGCCTCAACAACTTTCTGTGGTTGAGAATTCCACAAGTTCACAATTCTCTGAGTGAAGAAGTTGCTCCTCACCTCGGTCCTAAATGGATTACCCCTTATCCTTAGAGTGTGACCCCTGGTTCTGGACTTCCCCAACATCGGGAACATTCTTCCTGCATCTAACCTGTCCAATCCCGTCAAAATTTTATATGATTCTATGAGATCCCCTCTCATTCTTCTAAATTCCAGTGAATATAAGCCTCGTCGATCCAGTCTTTCTTCATATGTCAGCACTGCCATCCCGGGAATCAGTCTGGTGAACCTTCGCTGCACTCCCTCAATAGCAAGAATGTCCTTCCTCAGATTAGGAGACCAAAACTGTACACAATATTCAAGGTGTGACCTCACCAAGGCCCTGTACAACTGCAGTAAGACTTCCCTGCTCCTATACTCAAATCCTCTCACTATGAAAGCCAACATGCCATTTGCCTTCTTCACCGCCTGCTATATCTGCATGCCAACTTTCAATAACTGACACCCAGGTCTCGTTGCACCTCCTCTTTTCCTAATCTGTCACCATTCAGATAATATTCTGCCTTCCTGTTTTTGCCACCAAAGCGGATAACCTCACATTTATCCACATTATACTGCATCTGCCATGCATTTGTCCACTCATGTAACCTGTCCAATTCACCCTGCAGCCTCTTAGCATCCTCCTCACAGCTCACACTGTCACCTAGCTTAGTGTCATCTGCAAACTTGGAGATATTACATTCAATTCCTTCGTCAAATCATTAATATATATTGTAAATAGCTGGAGTCCCAGCACTGAACCTTGCGGTACCTCACTAGCCACTGCCTGCCATTCTGAAAAGGACCCGTTTATTCCGACTCTTTGCTTCCTGTCTGCCAACCAGTTCTTTATCCACGTGAATACATTACCCCCAATACCATGTGCGTTAATTTTGCTCACTAATTTCTTGTGTGGGATCTTGTCAAAAGCCTTTTGAAATTCTAAAAACACTACATCCACTTGTTCTCGGGTGTCCACTCTATTAGCAACATCCTCAAAAAATTCTAGAAGATTTGTCAAGCATTATTATCCTTTCATAAATCCATCTGATCCTGTCACTGCTTTACAAATTTGCTGCTATTACATCTTTAATAATTGATTCCAACATTTTCCCCACTACTGATGTCAGGCTAACCGGTCGATAATTCCCTGTTTTCTCTCTCCCACATTTTTTAAAAAGTGGGGTTACATTAGCTACCCACCAGTCCATAGGAATTGATCCAGAGTCTATAGAATGTTGGAAAATGACCACCAATGTATCACTATTTCGAGGGCCACTTCCTTAAGTACTCTGGGATGCAGACTATCAGGCCCTGGGGATTTATCGGCCTTCAATTCCATCAATTTCCCTAACACAATTTCCTAACTAATAATGATTTCTTTCAGTTCCTCCTTCTCGCTAGACCCTCGGTCTCCGAGTATTTCCGGAATGTTATTTGTGTCTTCCTTAGTGGAGACAGAACCAAAGTATTTGTTCAATTGGTCTGCCATTTCTTTGTTCCCCATTATAACTTCACCTGATTCTGACTGCAAGGGACCGACATTTGTCTTCACTCATCTTTTTCTCTTCACATATTTATAGAAGCTTTTGCAGTCAGTTTTTATGTTCCCTGCAAAGCTTATTGTCATACTCTATTTTCCCCCTCCTAATTAAACCCTTAGTCCTCCTCTGCTGAATTCTAAATTTCCCCCAGTCCTCAGGTTTGCTGCTTTATCTGGCCAATTTATATGCCTCTTCCTGGGATTTAACATTATCCCTAATTTCCCTTGTTAGCCACGGTTGAGCCACCTTTTTCATTTTATTTTTAGGCCAGACAGGGATGTCCAATTGTTGAAGTTCATCCATGTGATCTTTAAATTTCTGACATTGCCTATCTACCGTCACCCTTTGAGTATCATTTGCCAGTCCATCCTAGCCAATTCACGTCTCATACCATCGAAGTTACCTTTCTTTAAAAGTTCAGGACTCTAGTCTCTGAATTAACTGTGTCACTCTCTATCTTAATGAAGAATTCTACCATATTATGGTCACTCTTCCCCAAAGGGCCGTGCACAACAAGATTGCTAATTAATCCTCTCCCATTACACAACACCCAGTCTAGGATGGCCAGCTCTCGAATTGGTTCTTCGACATATTGGTCTAGTAAACCATCCCTTATACACTCCAGGAAATCCTCCTCCACCATATTGCTACCAGTTTGGTTAGCCCAATCTATACGTAGATTAAAGTCACCCATGATAATTGCTGTAACTTTATTGCACACATCCCTAATTTCCTGTTTGATGTCATCCCCAACCTCACGACTACTGTTTGGTGGTCTGTACACAACTCCCATGAGCGTTTTCTGCCCTTTGGTGTTCCGCAGCTCTACCCATACAGATTCCACATTATCCAAGCTAATGTCCTTCCTTGCTATTGTGTTAATCTTCTCTTTAAGCAGTAACGTTACCCCACCTCCTTTTCCTTTCTGTCTATCCTTCCTGAATATTGAATATCCCTGGATGTTGAGTTCCCAGCCTTGGTCACCCTGGAGCCATGTCTCCGTAATCCTAATTACATCATATCCGTTAACAGCTATCTGCGCAGATAATTCATCCATTTTATTACGAATGCTCCTCGCATTGAGACACAGGACCTTCAGGCTTGTTTATTTAACACTCTTTGTCCTTTTAGAATTATGTTGTCATGTGGCCCATTTTGATTTTTGTCCTTAATTTCTCTGCCCTCCACTTTTCCTTATCTCCTTTCTAACTTTTGCTTCTGGCCCCATTTTACTTCCCTCTGTCTTCCTGCATAGATTCCCATCCCCCTGCCTGATTTGTTTAAACCCTCCCCAACAGCACTCGCAAACACTCCCCCTAGGACATCAGTTCCGGGCCTGCCCAGGTGCAGACTGTCCGGTTTGTACTGCTCCCACCTCCCCCAGAACCGGTTCCAATGTCCCAGAAATTTTAATCCCTCCCTCTTGCACCATTCCTCAAGCCACGTATTCATCTTAACTATCCTGCTATTTCTACTCTGACTAACACGTGGCCCTGGTAGCAATCCTGAGATTACTACCTTTGAGGTCCTACTTTGTAATTTAACTCCGAGCTCCGTAAATTCAGCTTGTAGGACTTCGTCCCATTTTTTACCTATATTTTTGGTACCTAGATGCACCACAATAACTGGCTGTTCGCCCTCCCCCTCCAGAATGTCGTGCAGCCGCTCCGAGACATCCTTAACCGTTGCACCAGGGAGGCCACATACTTTCCTGGAGTCTCGATTGCGGCTGCAGAAACGCCTATCTATTTGCCTTACAATAGAATCCCCGACCACTATAGCTCTCCCACTCTTTTTCCTGCGTTCCTGTGCAGCAGGGCCACCCATGGTGCCATGAACTTGGCTGCTGCTGCCTTCTCCTAATGAGCCACCTACCCAACAGTGTTCAATCTATTTTGGAGGGAGTGGACCCCTGCACGACCTTCCTCCTCCTGCTCTGACTGATGGTCACCCATTCCCTATCAGCCTTTGTAACCTTTATCTGCAGTGTGACCAACTCATTAAATGTGCTATTCATGACATCCTCAGCATCGCGGATGCTCCAGAGTGAATCCATGCGCAGCTCCAGTGCCGCAATGCGGTCAGTCAGGAGCTGGACACACTTCCTGCACACATAGTAGTCAGGGACACTGGAAGTGTCTCTGATGTCCCACATAGCACAGGAGGAACATGACATGGGTGTGGGCTCTCCTACCATGACGTAACCCTTAAATTAACTTAATTTGGCAACAATGCCTACCGAAAGGAAAAAGAAAAACACTCACCAATCCACCAGCCAATCACTTACCCGCTTGTTTGTGACGCACACTTTGATTTTGATTATTTTAAAACTTTTTGTCCCTGCTCCTGTGGCTCCTCTGACTCTCGGGCCCCTTTTATTGGCCTCTCGTTCCTCCCGCTCCTGCTCCTGTGGCTCCTCCGACTCTTGGGCCCCTTTTCTGGCCCTCTCGATCCTCCCGCTTTGCTCCTGTGGCTCCTCCGACTCTTGGGCACATTTTCTAGGTAGCTCATTCCTCCTGCTCCTGCTCCTGTGGTTCGTCCAAATCACGGACCCTTTTATGGGCCTCTCGATCCACCCGCTCCTGTTCCTGTGGCTCCTTTGACTCTCGGGCCACTTTGGGTCTCGCAATCCTCCCGCTCCTGCTCCTGTGGCTCCTCCGACTCTTGGGCCCCTGTTATGGGCCTCTCATTCCTCCCGCTTCTGCTCCTGTGGCTCCTCCGACTGTCGGGCCCCTTTTCTGGGCCTCTCGATCCTCCCACTCCAGTTCCTGTGGCTCCTCTGACTCTCAGGCCCCTTTTATGGGTCTTGCAATCCTCCCGCTCCTGCTCCTGTGGCTCCTTCGAGTATTGGGCCCCTTTTCTGGGCCTCTCGATCCTCCCACACCTGCTCCTGTGGCTCCTTCGAGTCTCGGGCCCCTTTTATGGGTATCCGGGTTGTGATGATTCTATTGTTCACGCTCTGTTTATCAGGTTTTCTAGGCGACCACATTCACTCCGAGAGAGATCAGCCAGTTAGTCACAGTCACCTTTCCTTCACTTAAACTGGTTGTCCAGCATCCTGCCTCAAATTGAGCCAGATTACAAACCTATTGTGATGTCTAATTTCACAGTGATGAGTTGTGAGAGGGTCAGGTTTGCATTGTGATGTCACGGTTTGACCTGTCCAGTTAAAGGGGCCTCACCTTGATGCAACTGTGTTGAGCCAAAATCCCTTGGGCTCTAGTTTACAATGACTGGATATGCTAGAATACAATAACAGGTTTCCACGTGGTTATAAACAAGAGAATTGTGTATGCAGGCGATGGGCAGAGATGGCATTGTTTGCCTTCTCCGTGCCCCCTTCTCTCAGCGGGGCGCAGTTACATTTGTGACTATTACTCATCCTACAGACTGTCCTGAGCAATGGGCGATCTACCTGTGATAAATAGTTGTCTACATTTACAGAACAGGGAGTGAGCACTAAACGCAAGGGCTGGGAGGAGCTGGTTGCAGGCCCCAGACTACCTATTAACAACACCATGGAAGATCTACCAATAATAAAATGAACTATTCCACCCTCCTGTATATCAGTATTACTGTATCTGTTTTATCCAGCAAGGTTTCTGACCTCTTGTGCATCCCCGATTTTAATCACTCCAACAGTGGCGACCTTGCCTTCAGCTGGTGCAGTCCTAAGGTCTGGAATTCTCTCCCTAAACCTCTCTGCCCATCTATCTCTCTCTTCCCCTTGAAGACCCTCCTTAAAACCTGCATCTTTGCCCAAGGTATGGGTCATCTGTCCTAATGTCCCCTTATGTGGCTCAGTGTCAAATTTTGCTTGATAACACTCCTGTGAAAGGACATTTTATCACATTAAAGGCGCTATATAAATCCAAGTTAGTGTTGTTGATTCAAGGTCTTGTGGAGAGGAGAGGAGGTGAATTGATTGGTGAGAAATTAAAATATTGATATTGTTGATAATTCAAAAGCACTTGCGTCAAAAGAAAGCGTTGCTGTCCGTGAGTCACTCGTGAACTTCTCCCGAGAGAGCAGGAGAATGGACAGCCTCCACCAATGCTGCTGGGAAAATGGCAGCAAGGAGGTGCTCCAGAGCATGATGTATTTTATCCGTCTTTCCCCTTCTCCCTGTGTGGAAGGTGGGATTGGGCCCGTTTGCAGCACATCTCCTCGCCCACTTCCCAAGTACTGCCGCTGAGATGGGGATGGAAGTAATGTGTGAATCCTGACCTTGACCCCCAGACCCACTTCTCTCAGGTGTTTTGGAGCCACCATGGTTTATGGTTTTACAATTTATTTTTGCCTACACCTCAAAGGGAAAAATAATATACCTGTACAAATCAAAATGGGATGGAGAAGTGTTTAAGCAGAATACTAACATTTCAGTGCACTGTATGGTTGCAGATGCAGATCCCAACTAGCGAAAGAGAGCTCAATACAGGCTCAGAGTGTTTAATACTATGTCAGATTAGTTAACATATATTAGCATGGATAGTGGATTGGCTAACTAATAGAAAACAGAGAGTCAGGATAAATGGGTCATTATCTGCCTGGCAAATTGTAACTAGTTGGGTGCCACAGGGATCAATGCTGGGGCCTCGACTATTTACAATCTATATTACTGACTTGGATGAAGGAACCAAGTGTAATGTAGCCAAATTTGCTGATGATACAAAGATGGGTGGGAAAGCAAGTTGTGAGGAGCATGCAAAGAATCTGCAAAGGGATATAAACAGGCAAAAATTTGGCGGATGGAGTATAATGTGAGAAACTGTGAGGTTATCTATGTTGGTAGAAAAAATAAAAAAAGCAAATTATTACTTAAATGGGGAAAGGGATTTGGGGGTCCTTGTACATGAAACACAAAATGTTAGCATGCTGGTACAGCAAGTAAGTAGAAAGGCAAATGGAATGTTTTATTGCAAGGGGGATGGAATATAAAAGTAGAGAATTCCTGCTGCAACTTTTGGTGAGACCACACCTGGTGTACTGCATACAGTATCAACTGGGTTGATTCCTGAGATGAAGTGGTTGTCTTATGAAGAAAGGTTGAGCAGGTTGGGCCTGTACTCATTGGAGTTTAGAAGAATGAGAGATGATCTTATTGAAACATATCATTCTGAGGGGGCTTGACAGTGTAGTTGCAGAGAGGATGTTTCCCCTCGTGGGGGAATCTAGAACTAGGGTGGATTGTTTCAGAATAAGGGGTCGCCCATTGAAAATGGAAATGAGGAGGAATTTCTTCTCTCAGAATCAGTGAATCTTTGGAATTCTCTGCCCCAGAGAGCTGTGGTGGCTGGTCATTGAATATATTTAAATTGGAGATAGACAGATTTTTGAACAATAAGGGAGTCAAGGGTTATGGGGAGCGCGCAGGGAATTGGAGTTGAGGCCAAGATTAGATCAACCATGAATTAATTGAACGGTGGAGCAGGCTTGAGGGGCCAAGTGGCCTACTCCTGCTTCTAGTTCTTATGTTCTCCCAGATCTACTGCTCCTCCTCAATTGGGTCTCAGTGACTGCAGTAAGGCTGGGACAAGGACGTTGTTTTTGCGCCGAAGCCACAGCTGATGGCCGAGCAGGAAGTTCCACAACAGCACAGAGCCTGGACGGACTGGCTGCCGACTGCATCACCTCAGCATGGGCGGTAGCACTCTGTGGTGGATGGGTTGCAGAGAGCGGCAGTACCCTTTCTATAACTACGCGTTAACACTGGAAGCAATCCAGAGATTACTACCTTTTGAGGTCCTGCTCTTTAACTTCCTTCCTCACTCCTGAAACTTTTCCTGCAGGACCCTCACTCTTTTTCCAACCTAGGTCATTGATTCCAACCTGGACTACGACTTCTGGCTGCTCCTCTTCCATGCCCCTCCCCCACCCCCCCAAGAAAGAAAGATTAGCTTTTGTATAGCGTCTTTCACGACCATCAGCCCATGAAACCTAGAAACATAGAAAATAGGTGCAGGAGTAGGCCATTCGGCCCTTTGAGCCTGCACCGCCATTCAATGAGTTCATGCCCGAACATGCAACTTCAGTACCCCATTCCTGCTTTCTCGCCATACCCCTTGATCCCCCGAGAAGTAAGGACTACATCTAACTCCTTTTTGAATATATTTTGTGAATTGGCCTCAACAACTTCATGTGGTAGAGAACTCCACAGGTTCACCACTCTCTGGGTGAAGAAGTTTCTCCTCATCTCGGTCCTAAATGGCTTACCCCTTATCCTTAGACTGTGACCTCTGGTTCTGGACTTCCCCAACATTGGAACATTCTTCCTGCGTACAACCTGTCTAAACCCGTCAGAATTTTAAACGTTTCTATGAGATCACCTCTCATTCTTCTGAACTCCACTGAATACAAGCCCAGTTGATCCAGTCTTTCTTGATATGTCAGTCCCGCCATCCCGGGAATCAGTCTGGTGAACTTTCGTTGCACTCCTTCAATAGCAAGAATGTCCTTTTTCAAGTTAGGAGACCAAAACTGTGCACAATACTCCAGGTGTGGCCTCACCAAGGCCCTGTACAACTGTAGTAACACCTCCCTGCCCCTGTACTCAAATCCTCTCGCTATGAAAGCCAACATGTCATTTGCTTTCTTAACCGCCTGCTGTACCTGCATGCCAATCTTCAATGACTGATGTACCATGACACCCAGGTCTCGTTGCACCTCCCCTTTTCCTAATCTGCCACCATTCAGATAATAGTCTGTCTCTCTGTTTTTACCACCAAAGTGGATAACCTCACATTTATCCACATTATACTTCATCTGCCATGCATTTGCCCACTCACCTAACCTATCCAAGTCACTCTGCAGCCTCATAGCATCCTCCTCGCAGCTCACACTGCCACCCAACTTAGTGTCATCCGCAAATTTGGAGATACTACATTTAATCCCCTCATCTAAATCATTAATGTACAATGTAAACAGCTGGGGCCCCAGCACAGAATCTTGCGGTACCCCACTAGTCACTGCCTGCCATTCTGAAAAGAACCCATTTACTCCTATTCTTTGCTTCCTGTCTGCCAACCAGTTCTCAATCCACGACAGCACACTGCCCCCAATCCCATGTGCTTTAACTTTGCACATTAATCTCTTGTGTGGGACCTTGTCGAAAGCCTTCTGAAAGTCCAAATAAACCACATCAACTGGTTCTCCCTTGTCCACTTTACTGGAAACATCCTCAAAAAATTCCAGAAGATTTGTCAAGCATGATTTCCCTTTCACAAATCCATGCTGACTTGGACCTATCATGTCACCTCTTTCCAAATGCACTGCTATGACATCCTTAATAATTGATTCCATCATTTTATCCACTACCGATGTCAGGCTGACCGGTCTATAATTCCCTGTTTTCTCTCTCCCTCCTTTTTTAAAAAGTGGGGTTACATTGGCTGCCCTCCACTCCATTGGAACTGATCCAGAGTCGATGGAATGTTGGAAAATGACTGTCAATGCATCCGCTATTTCCAAGGCCACCTCCTTCAGTACTCTGGATGCAGTCCATCAGGTCCTGGGGATTTATCGGCCTTCAATCCCATCAACTTCCCCAACACAATTTCCCGACTAATAATGATTTCCCTCAGTTCCTCCTTCTTACTAGACCCTCTGACCCCTTTTATATCCGGAAGGTTGTTTGTGTGCTTCTTAGTGAATACCGAACCAAAGTACTTGTTCGATTGGTCTGCCATTTCTTTATTCCCCGTTATGACTTCCCCTGATTCTGGCTGCAGGTGACCTACATTTGTCTTTACTAACCTTTTTCTCTTTACATATCTATAGAAGCTTTTGCAGTCCGTCTTAATGTTCACTGCAAGCTTCTTCTCGCACTCTATTTTTGATGTGTTGTAATGTGGGAAAGACAGCAAACTCGCACAAACAGCAATGTGATAATGACCAAATAATCTCTTTTTGTTATGTTGTTTGAGGGCTAAATAGTGGGCGGGACACCGGGGATAACTCCCCTGCTTTTCTTCAAAATAGTGCAATGCGGTTATGTCCACCTGAGAGAGCAGACTGGGCCTCGCTTTAACGTCTCATTTGAAAGACAGTATCTCTGACAGCGCAGCGCTCCCTCAGCACTACACTGGAGTAAGGGACCACACCGCCTATTTCCCCATCGCATCGTGCACCGACCCGTTCCCGAAATTGCCCCTCAGGAAATTGCCCCACAGGAGCAGCACCGCCGCCGGTTGGTGCCACTGACAGCTTTTGCTGGCAGTGCCCTTTCTATGGCTGGGTGGCATGCCCCCCCTTACAGGGGAGGTGGCGCAGCTGGCGACTCCATGTTTTTTTTTGTCGGCCATCTGCCAGATCGGGCCAACTATTATCTCTCCCCCGGGTTACCAACAAGCGGTTTGGCACCTCCTCTTGGATGCCAGGCTGTTGGCCCGACCAAAACTCTCCCTGGTGGCCCATTATTTGCCACTAAAGTGGCTGCAGAGTTCGCAGCAGCCCCCCCCTTTAACTGAAGGGGAGGGATGTAGTGACCCGTCAGCACGATGACATCATCAGCGCGGAACTGATGCCTTGCAGCGTTGGTCACTCCAACACGACCTCACTTCCGCCCCGATAATGAGGCCATTTCCGCCCCGCTCCAAGGAAAAGCACTAGGTGCTGAATTTCTCCGGATTGGCCACCCTGGTGCACTTCAAGAGCAGTGGGTGCAACTCGTTTTGTGCAGTGGGCAGTTTTGGCCCCAAAGACTTTTAAAGCTAAGCAGAAGTTCGAGTTGAGGAGAGACACAGCTCTGCCACGACTGATCCAACCTCCTGGCGGCACCACTTCACTTGGAATCTTCATGACTGCTCACTACCCCTCAGCTTCATGCCTCGATGCAGGCTGATAGATTGTGAAGTAGATCACCGAGCTACACAAAAAACCATGCTACACTACAACAGCAAATATCAAAATATTTGGAATCATCTCGACAAGCTTGGACCAGCCATGAGTATATAAGGACTTTTGTTCCGGGTTAATCCAAGATTGACATTTGATTTCCAAAAGATCATGCATTTTTGGAATTCAGATGGTGTTTTATTGTTCTTAATACAATTCTAAATCATGCATAGACCCAAGATGATATTTAATTCTAACTCCAATTGTCCTAGTGTGTAATAAATGATTCTTTTCTTTATCAAGCCATGACTTGTGCCTGGTTTCTTTACTAAAATGAGCCCCTTCAGTTAACTATAAAATTATAAACTATATGGCCACAATTTTCCTCAGTTATCTGTGCCATTCTTTTGGTGCGCGCCACTTTTTTTGGCGTAAATTAAAATATCCAAGTTCCCCAAAGTTTCTGCGGCAGCATAACTCAGTTACGATTTTTGTAGGTTAGTATTTTTTTGTGTCATAGTGGGAGTAACCTGATGTCTGCGTCAGTTTTTCACATTTAAGCAAGTTCTGCCAACTTACATTTTTCCTCGGACGGCGTATGTGACCACTCCCAAAAAACTTTCTGGGCACTTAAGAAAAACCAGCGCACATTAAAAAATCACGCAGAGCGACGGCATTGTTTTTACGCGAAGTCAAGAAGACAAAGAATATGCATCATGCAGCTTAATTTTTTTCCAACTCAAAAGGGAGAAAATGGAAGTCTAATGCAATTATTTAATTTTGGATTTTTTTCAAAGTTCCATGCCACCACCGAACGTCTCCTCACCGGGCTCGAGGGTTGGAGTGTCGGCCGGCAGAATCACTCCCTCGACCGGACACAGGGGCTCGGCTTCAAAAGTAGTCTGGGGGGGGCGGCACTATACAGCAGCTTCAATAGAAGCCCGGGGAGGATGGGGAGGGGGTTAGTGGTGGACGGTGAGCCCCTGTGTCCGGGCGAGCGAGTGATTCTGCCAGTCAACCCTCGAACTCGGTGAGGAGACGTTCGGTCAGTGGTGGTAGGGGGGTGGTATTTTGAAAAACTTCTGAAATTAAAGAATTGCATTTGACTTTGTATGCCCCAAATGTCCTCATTGAATGCCTAGTTTCCCATTCTAAGCAAGCCTATTGCGCATGCGCAGACCAGGGTGTAGTCTATACTCGGGCATCGACCTTGGGGAGAGCGAGAGGGGAGATGTTTTAACTCATTGTCCTGCTGTTGAAGCTTCTTGCAAAGATATTATTTAATTATGGGGGCAATATTGACAATGCCATACCTCGTGCAAGCCTTCTACATGAAGGTGCTGCGGAGGAGAAGATTGATTTGACATCATCGCCACATAAAAGGTTACTGCACAAGATAAAAGTTCACGCGGTTGGGGGTAATATATTAGCATGGATAGAGGATTGGCTAACTAACAGAAAACAGATTCGGGATAAATGATTCATTCTTTGGTTGGCAACTAGTAACTAGTGGGGTGCTGCAGGGATCAGTGCTGGGACCCCAACTATTTACAATCTATACTAACGACTTGGAAGAAGGGACTGAGTGTAACGTAGCCAAGTTTGCTGATGATACAAAAATGGGAGGAAAAGCAATGTGTGAGGTGGACACAAAAAAATCTGCAAAAGAACATAGACAGACTAAGTAAGTGGGCAAAAATTTGGCAGATGGAGTATAAAGTTGGAAAGTGTGAGGTCATGCACTTTGGCAGAGAAAAAAATCAAAGAGCAAGTTATTATTTAAATGGAGAAAGATTGCAAAGTGTTGCAGTACAGCGGGACCTGGGGGTACTTGTGCATGAAACAAAGGGATAGTATGTAGGTACAGCAAGTGATCGGAAGGCCAATGGAATCTTGGCCTTTATTGCAAAGGGGATGGAGTATAAAAGCAGGGAAATCTTGCTGCAGCTATACAGGGTATTGGTGAGGCTACACCTGGAATTTTGGTGTGGTTTTGGTTTCCATATTTAAGGAAGGATATACTTGCATTGGAGGCTGTTCAGAGAAGGTTCACTAGGTTGATTCCAGAGATGAGGGGGTTGACTTATGAAGATAGGTTGAGTAGGATGGGCTTCTACTCATTGGAGTTCAAAAGAATGAGAGGTGATCTTATCGAAACATATAAGATAATGAGGGGGCTTGACAAGGTGAATGCAGAGAGTATATTTCCACTCATAGAGGAAACTAAAACGAGGGGACATAGTCTCAGAATAAGGGACCGTCCATTTAAAACTGAGATGAGGAGGAATTTCTTCTCTCAGAGGGTTGTAAATCTATGGAATTCTCTGCCTCAGAGAGCTGTGGAGGCTGGGTCATTGAATACATTTAAGGCGGAGATAAACAGATTTTTGAGAGATAAAGGAATAAAGGGTTATGGGGAGCGGGCAGGGAAGTGGAGATGAGTCCATGATCAGATCAGCCATGATCTTATTAAATGGCGGAGCAGACTCAAGGGGCCAAATGGCCTACTCCTGCTCCTATTCCTTATGTTCTTATGTAATGACCAGATAATCTGTTTTTTAGTGACATTGTTTAAGGGATAAATATTAACCAGTACACTGAGGGAAACTCCCCTGCTCTTCTTCAAAATAGTGTCATGGGATCTTTTACATCCACCTGAAAAAAGTAGATATGACCTCAGTTTAACATCTCATCCAAAAGAGGGCATCTCTGACAGTGCAGCACTCACTCAGCACTGCACTGGACTGTCAGCCTGGATTTTGTGCTCCAGTCTCTGGAGTGGAACGTGCACTCACAACCTATGACTCAGAGACGAGAATACTATACTTGAAAAGGAAAAACTTGCAGTGCTATCGGCAAAGTTCCCTCTAATTTTTCTTGGGCCTTGCAGCCCCTTTAACAGGCTGGGTGGCGCGTTCAACATTTTGCACATGCATGGTTTTTCAATTTAAAAGCCGGTGAGTTAGCTGTGCAGGACCTCAAGACCACTGCAAGGCTACGCAGCTTAAAGGGAACATTAGCTATTGGGTGAGGCCAGGGGGGTAGGACTGATTGGATAACTCATTCAAAGAGCTAGCATGCACCATGAGCCAAATGGCCTCCTTCTTTGTTGCAAGATTCTGAGTTCCCAACCAACTGTCTCAGCATCTCATGCCATCTTCCAGAACTTCAACAATTGTATATGCCTGTCTGGTGTAAAAATAAAACGGGGAAGGTGGCTCAACCGTGGCTTATAAGGGAAATTAGGGATAGTGTTAAATCCAAGGAAGAGGCATATAAATTGGCCAAAAAAAGCAGCAAATCTGAGGACTGGGAGGAATTTAGAATTCAGCAGAGGAGGCCAAAGGGTCTAATTAGGAGGGGGGAAATAGAGTATGAGAGTAAGCTTGCAGGGAACATAAAAACTGACTGCAAAAGCTTCTATAGATATGTGGAGAGAAAAAGATTAGTGAAGACAAATGTAGGTCCCTTGCAGTCAGAATCAGGTAAAGTGATAATGGGGAACAAAGAAATGGCAGACCAATTGAACAAATACTTTGGTTCTGTCTTCACGAAGGAAGACACAAATAACCTTCCGGAAATACTAGAGGAACGAGGGTCTAGCGAGAAGGAGGAACTAAAGGAAATCCTTATTAGTCAGCAAATTGTGTTAGGGAAATTGATGGGATTGAAGGCCAATAAATCCCCAGGGCCCGATAGTCTGCATCCCAGAATACTTAAGGAAGTGGCCCTAGAAATAGTGAATGCATTGGTGACCATTTTCCGACATTCTATAGACTCTGAAGGGGGCATTGGTGAGCTGGGTGATGCATCTGTGGGCGGCCGACTGCGAGATGCCACAAATGCCTGCTGAAGATCCCTGGAAGGAGCCTGAGGTGGAGAAGTTGAGGGCGTAGGTGATTTTGACAGCCACTGGTAAGGAGTGTCCACCAGTTCCTCTGGGTCTGGGCTGCAGGACTTGCTCCAGCAAACTGTAAATTGTCTGCGACGACCTCGCGTGATAGCCTGAGCTTCCTTTGGTACTGCTGCTCAGTCATGTTGAGGAAGCTCATCCTCTGCCTGTATACTCTGTGTTGGGGGTATAGCCTCCGACACAGTGCAGCACTGCGCTGATGCTCTCTGTCCTGTGGAGCATTAGGTGGTTGAGAAGAAGGTTGGTGGTGGTGTTGCTGGTGTTGGGGCTCATCGTGGTCCGATTCTGAGGACCAATCATAACCGACCTGATAGGGAGCATTCCAGCATCCGCGACCACATTCACGGTGCTGGATATATCGAACGGGTTCTGGTCAATTCCCCTCAGAAGAGAGGACCAGTACAAGTTCGCCTTCACATTTAAAGAGCAACAATATACCTGGACATGCCTTCCCCAGGGTTTCCACAACCGCCGCTCCATCTTTCACCAGTGTATGGCCAACAGTTTAAAGGGTTTCAGCAGGCCCCAGCAGCTGGTGCAGTATGTAGATGACCTGCTTTTGTTCTCCAAAGAGGGGGAGGAGCATGGTCTGCTGCTGGCTGAGCTGCTGGAGCTGGTGGAGGACACCGGGTTCAAGGTCAATCCCAAGAAAGCTCAGATCGGTCAGAAGGAAGTGAAATTCCTCGGGCTGACCGTGAGGGCTGGGGAAAGGGCTATAGACGAGGCCAAACGGAAGGCGGTACAGGAGTTACCAGTGCCCACGACCGTGTTGGGGGTGAGATCCTTCCTCGGGTTCACGGGGTACTGCAGGGATTTTATTGAGGATTACGCCACCACAGCAGTCCCTCTACTTTGGCTCCTCCACAAGGGAGTGGGATGGGAGTGGGATGAGGACTGCACGGCAGCGTTCAATCATCTCAAGGGAGACCTGCAGACGGCATCCACATTAGGTGCGATTAATGGTGGGGGGGACTTCTTTTTAGAAGTAGCAGCCAGCGGGGACAGCTTGAGCGCGGTGCTGCTCCAGGACCGGCACGGCAAACTGCGACCCGTGGTGTACTCCTCAAGAGTCCTCACAGATGTAGGATACTCCAATTACGAGAGGCATCTCCTTGCCACGCATTGGGCCGTGAAGCACTCCCAGTTCTTCACGGGGTCATCCCAGATCATTCTACTGACCCACCATGCCCCCACTCAGACGTTATTAGCTGGGGGGTTAAAGGACGGCACGGTGAGCAGTGCTCACGTTGCTCACTGGACTTTATCGCTCTCACAAATGCATCTGAGAGTGCAAGGCCTGTGTGAGCCCAAGCTGGCAGCTAACATGATCTATGCAGGGGCGGCCCATAAGTGTATGGTCGAGGGAGTATGGGACGTAGACATAGGATTTCAGGCCGGGTTACACCCCATTGGTCGTGAAATATATGTTGACGAATCCAGTTCGGTGGTAGCAGGGGAGCGTTTCACCGGGTGTGGGATTTATGACCTGACGGCAGGCATTGCAAGGGCCATTAAACTCCCGAGCACCCTGAGCGCCCAGCATGTCGAACTGTCGGCAGTGGTGTATGTCGTTACCCACGCCGACAAGTTCCCGACCCCATACATCATCTGCTCGGATTCCACGTTCACATGCAATTCGTGCACCGAATACTTGGCCAGCTGGTCTCGTCACGGTTTCACGTCCGCAGATAGGAAGCTCTTCGCTCAAACCACTGTTACAAAGGATCTTAGAGGCCACGGGAACCCAGGGAAGCCAGAAACTTCATAAAGTTAAGGCCCATTCCAAGACAGAGCCCAGAGTGGAAGGCAACCAAAAGGCTGATGGGTTAGCCAAGGAGGGAGTCAAAAACAGAGAGTTTTCGCGCCCATACAGGTCCAGCCCAGTAGCAGCGATCCGGAACAAAGGGGGGACAGAAGGGAGTGTAGGGGTAGCATTGGATCCGGACTGGAGGAAAGTCCAGGCACAGGATCCCGTCCTCAAGGTTGTCCTGGAGTAGCTGGCTAGGGGAGAAAAGGTAGAAGGCCCGTTCGGGGTAGTGGGCATTACTTTAAAGGAGGGAATGCTTTTCAGGGGAGATCAGTGAATGGTTCCAGAACAGCACCAGAGGGAATTCCTCCAGATAGCCCACGGGAGACCAGGAGCGGGATACCCAGGGCTGGAGTCTACCTGGCAGAGGATAGAACAGGCAGGATGGTGGCCACAACTGAGGGAGGATGTCCGCGATTTTTGTGCTGACTGCCTGGTGTGCTCAGCGAACAACTCCAATCCCCAGAAAAAAGAGGTTCCCATGGGACACACAAGAAGGGTAGAGAGACCATGGCAGTCAGTACAGGTCGATTACATCGGGCCATTGCCCACTGTAACGTGTGGTTACAAGTACTGTTTGGTCCTAGCGGCCGTTTTCTCGAAGTGGGTTGAAGCCTTTCCTTGCCGATCAGAGACGGCAAGGATCTCGGTGAGGGAAGTGTTCTCGAGGTGGGTACAGCTGAAGATGATGGAGTCCGACCAGGGGAGCCACTTCACAGGGCAGGTCATGCAGGCTATCTTGAAATGGCTAGGGATAGAAGAGAAATGGCATGTGGCTCACAACACACAGTCATCGGGGGTTGTGGAGCGACTTAATCGGACCAAAGAAAGGCTGCAGAAAGAAACAGGACAGTCCCGGAAAAAGTGGTTTGAGGTCCTGCCGTTTGACTTGATGGGGGTCCGAGCCAGCCTCTCCAGAAGCACAGGGTATTCCCCGCATGAACTCCTGACTGGTAGGGTCATGCGCACACCCACCCATGTTCTGGCGCTGGTTCCCACAGCGGGGCAGGTGAGAGAGGTAAACCGGGACAAGGTTGTCAAGGATTTGTTCGAGCACTTGAAACAGGTTCATTGGCAAGCTGACAGCAACATGGGGAAGCAGCACTGGAGCAATTGGTTGTTGCTTGAGCCCCGGAGAACCCACGAGTGGAAGGTAGGGGATCAGATCATGGTCCGCAATTAGGCTCAGGTGGGCACGTGTGAGCCTTTGTACATGGGACCCTACAGCATCATTGATCAGGCCAGTCCCATGGTGTACGCGGTTAAGCTTCCGAAGCGCACAAAGTGTTTCCATGTGAACCAGTGCAAGTTGTTTAACCCGGGGGAAAGAGCGAGAAACAGAAAGAAGCACCAAGGCGCTATAAACAGCATGGTGGACGCAGGTCTTCCTCCCATAGTTTGGGACAGTGAGGAGCCCGATGTGGTGGTGGTTAGGATGAATAGCAGGATCCCACAGCCGAGAATGCCGTGGTCACCTCCTTACGCACCACCGAGGAACCATAAAAGGCCCAGGTCGTAGAGACCTAGCGGGGCCACCCAGAGACGGGTGGCGATTTATATAGTTTCCTTCTCAGTTTCGTGTTTTACAAAGTATGTTTTGATGAAGCCAGACCTGTGGAGGTATACCATCTCACAAAAAGGTTGTTGTTTCTTTGTATCTTCACAGGAAGCCGAGAGAAAGATGGAGACAACCCTGGTAATCGTTCTTTGGAGCTTGGCCGGAACAGGGTACAGCAGGAGGGGAGACACCGAGTTGTCCTTCCTCTACGGATGTACTGGAGGGAACAGACCCACCCTCACACAGGGGGGTCGGACAGGGGACACGGATGGGATGGCAGCCTACTTCCACGAGGGAAGGAGGCCAGGGTGGCTGGGGTCTATTTCGACGAAATACTCCAGCCACGTCAGGTTCACATACGGGGAGGCTTCCATACCGTGTCCCAGACTCAAGGTCACAGCCACACGGGTTAGGGTGACCGAGGGCAAGCGCATATGCTTGAAGTGCAAGGGACACATTACCCTGGGACGGTGGTGGTGGCTCAGGAAATTTAGTCAGGACACGGGGAACCAGACAGTGGACTGGGAACGACTGGGGAACGATATGTACCGACAGATCACGGGGTCAAAGGGTCGAGTGGATGTGTGGTGGGACAAGTGGTGGAAGGAGGAACAGGGAATTTGTGTGTGTATGTGGGGGTCAGAGAAGATCTGGCCAGCGGGTGTGTCGATTGCCTTTTCGAGGCAATGGCAGGACGCCGAGGTTGGGATCAGATGGGATCGGAGTATGGACTCCTGCGTGATCCCAACACAATAAAAGCCACTGAACGTGTAGCACACAAGAGGAAGCCCCTGCCCACAGCTCCACTGGTACAGGTGACAGAAGTTAGGTGTCCCGCCACCACACCAGGCCCTGGGAATGGTTTAGTTTTAGTCCCGACCGGAAAGGTTTTATTCCAGGAGTCGCATTACACAGTCGCATCGGTCATGTTAAACCTAACCGCGGCACATCTGCCCGAGTGGTGTCGAAAAGAAACTGAGCAGCTGTATGAGGCGCTCATTAGAGAAATGTTCCGCCAGTTCTTTGAACTCAGTTACGGGGATGTTAGTCGGGAAAGATTGTACGATATGGGAGTGAGGGATAACGTTAGTCCGGGGAGGCAGAGGCGATGGGTGCTCAATGATGTTGCTACGGTGTTTAGCGCGGGTACATCTCTCACCAACAGCTGCAGATCAGTGGTTTAAAGGACCAGCTGCGGAAAATCCTGGGGGAAGGGAACGCGGTGGTAGGGTCGGAGTTAGAGGAGGACCAGGCAATGACTGTCCATTTAAAGGAGGTTATCACAGAGCTGGAGACACACGCAAAGACTGTAAATGCATTAATACGGGAGGACAGGAATGCCTCGGTGCAGGCAGCACGAAACGAAGTGTGCGTGTTGTACGGTGCCTGGTTGCTGAGCGAGGGGCACAGTAATTTAGAGGACCTCCAGCAAGGTCGCGTCCCGTCATGGATCAGCAACCGGCACCTCGCAGCGCTCAGCCCGTACAGTAATTCGATGAGCCCGTCTCAGCTGCGCCTAGCCTCTGAAGCCTACTCAGTCCCAGTGGATTGCGGTCGGTCCAACCACTCAATCATGGGGATAGTGTTGCGTATGCCGGTAATGTGTGGGACATCACAACCAGCGCCGGTATACAGGGTGGAGAACATTGGGGTCGTACGGGATGGGGTGCACGTGCGGTATCATACAGTCCCACCATTTGTTATCAAGTGGGAGCACGCCATGACCGGCACTGACCTCAAGGGGTGCCAGAGCAGGGGTGCACACGTCATATTGTGTCCCCAGCATTTGAACGCGTTCGATCGGCCAGAGTGCGGGTTTGAATCCGAGAGTCGAGAGCCCATCAATGGCCCCATGGAGGTGAGGGCCCAGAGCCACGCTCCACCTCAGGTAGCATCTGTGGGCGACAGGACATACTGCATAACCACGAGTGTGGACCGGTATCGAGTGCACCGGGACACTTGGTGTCCGACAATGACAGCACTTTCTGCTTCAAATCTCATGCCGAAGTTCAAGTGGCACAACAATGTATTACTCCGATCCCAGAGCCATCCACGGTACACATTACGGTAAACGACACGATCCCGAACCTGCAACAGTACATTACCCAGTTCGGGTTTCAGATTCCTTTTCTGGCGGGATGCCTGACAATGTTATTAAAGGCCATCGAGCTAACCCCAAAAACATTATTTCACACTGGAACAGACAAACCAGGACACAGGGGAAAGAATTCAAGGGATAAATGCCCCACCCTGGTGGGACCTTGGTATCAGTGTGGAGGTTCCTCCGTGGATCCAGATATGCTCACATGCTCTCGTCATTGTACAGTTTTTGATTGTGATATACCTGTTGTGTATTTCTTGTAAAAAGAGAAGTCAGACGCTCCGGAGTCGATGGGAGGCCGTAGTTAACGAACTGTGAATGTAACGTTCTGTATCTCCATGGTAACAGTACGATGCACGGTTGTATTTCAGGGATGTATATTCGGGGTGTTTTAAAAGTAAAAAGGAATAGGATTGGTCGGGAACCATGAGGCTTGCTCACCAGCGGACGTTGATATGTTCTAGAAGACTCTTGAAATATCATAGGGGGGACTGTAAGGACTGTAAGCAACGAATCCCCAAGGATCTGGACATTGTGTTTTAATCCCCAAGAATTTGCGTTTTAATATTTTTCTCACTGCAGAAAAAGCTGGAAGCTGTTTGTGGGAGGGGCCCAGGTGCGGCTCCATGATGGACTTAGAATGATGGGCAGGGGTTTTGGGAAGACAATGGCCAAGCTAAGGCAATTTATCGCAGGTGATGAGCAGATGGACTGTGTTTTGTTAAGCAATGTGAACTCGTCAAGTGAACTGATCAGTGATCGAGCTATTACCTGGATGAGATACCAGAACAATAGAAAGTCATTAAGCCCAGTCTGCTCGGAAGTGAAACCCATCACTGGAAAAACAGGGAACCTCGAAATAAAGGAAGAAAACTTTATTGAGCTAAAAGCAGAAGACATACCCACAGGAAGTCTCACCTCGAAACAAACTTTATTCGGCCTGAAAGTACGGTCGGACATAAAAGAGGCCGTGTGGCCACTCTCTCTCTCTCTTGCCTCGCTGCTTTGCCTCGACAAGAATCCAACCCTTCATGTGGGACGGAGAGAAGAAACCAGAAGAGACATCTTTTCATCGGAAACAGCAGCAAGTGAGCCAGAGAATCGATTAGCATCATATCTGCGCACACATCTTTTAATATCACAACGACGATGTGAGAGGGTATGGTGCGTTCTCCCAACCAATATCCTAGGCGTTTTCAGGGGAGGTGTTTTAGATGTGGATACTTTGCGTTCGGGGCCTGTTTAGATAAGTCAGACTGTGTGTTGTACTGTGTTTGTTTGTATTACACTACCAGGGTGTGTTTCTACTCGGTGCAGCTGTGTGTTTTAACTTTAATAAAAGCATTGGCAGTTCTCGGACCAAGGTAGCCATCCCTGACTCATTCATCTGTTCAGTACAGTAATAATTCCCAGTGTTAGAACTATTGCAAAGTGGGGATGCTTCGAAAACACCTACGGGAAACCACTTACAGCAGGGGGTGGTGGGAGCCATTTGCGGGGCTGTGGGGAGGGAGCAGGGGAATGGGACTGTTGTGTGGCTCGTGTAAATATCCAGCATAGTCATAATGGGCCGAATGGCCTCCTTCCGTGCTGTATGAGTCCATGGCTTGTCACAGAGTCATCACCCTCTGGAACAAACGTGTGCAACATATGGTGAGTAACAGAGGGTGAGTGCTGGGGCACTACAGTCATTTAACAGGGGAAGTTGAAAGGTTTCTGAGCAGTTACAGGGAGTGAGAGGCCACTTTAGATTGTGATGGTACTGGAGCAGCAATGCTCTCCCTGGAGCCTCAGGGAGTTGTAGAGCAATTGCCCAGAGTTTTTTTTTCCTGAATTGGCCACGTTCCTTTGTATGTGCCAAGAGATAGCGTTACTGGAGGTGGGATAGGAGCAGGCGAGGTTCTGCTTTCTGAGAGTCTTTATCTACTGATGGTTTTTTTGGAGGTTTGTATGTGCAGACTGAGGATTGTCTCTGTGCCCTGTCTGTTGTGTGACTCAGAGAGTTCACCCAGTCAGTGGCTCAGTCCAAGGACAATCCCCAGTCTGCAACCCCCCCATCGGAGAACGCATCTCTCCCCCTTTGTTCTTTGCTATGATCTGTGCACAAATCAGGAAACACACAGTAAGTTTATTAATCTTCATTGCACCTTTATTTCCAGATGTTAAATTTCTCACATTTAAGTTGTTGAAATAACGTGACTTGAAACATAGATGACGGACAGGAAAAGTCCCACTGCTCCATCCAGCCGGTCCCACACAATTGCGATGCTCTGTACCAGCAGACAACATTCGATGATGACTTGAAACCAGTCAGCGGCTTGTCCCGAGTTCTCACTTTTGTGTCGCTCCGGCTTGCACAAACACTGTCGTCAATCTGTTTTTGAAAGCGCCAACTGTGATCCCTTTCATTTGCCATTCCTTTGGGCCCTGCCATACTCAGTGAATTGGAATTGAGTTAAAGAGCCAGCATTGATTGGATGAAACATCAGCTCCTAAACATTAATGGGCCAAATGGGAGGGTTGAAGGGGGGGATGCGGTTGGGGATGGGGACCTAATTATCGGGATGCATCGGCACAATTTACCCAGCTCCCGTGCTGTGTAAACTTTGAGCACACTCCAGAACTCAGTTTGTTGACATCCAAAGACAACCCAGAATGAGGAGACTCCATTCACTTCCCTCGCAACAAGACACAAGAGACAACCAGGTGGCTTGAAAATGCTGTCACTTGAAGAATGACGAGGAGCTTACAAGGGAACAGCTTACAAGGGAGCTGACCTTCAGTCGGTCGTTCTCCACACACTGCTGGCAACTAACCAAGTAGATGAGGACGATGAGAAAGGAGGCTTAAGTGACCAGACAGATGTGAGAAAGTGATTATTACCCATGGGTACATCCTAATCTGATGGGCATTCCATCTCAAAAGCCAGGCCACCAATCAGAAGCTGGCAAGGTCCAAATCCAGATCTGCTGATTCAGTTTCTTGTTTGGATCTGGCGCTGGTGTCCGTGAATAACACTGACTTTGATCAATTTGTCCTGGGAGTTGGAGAGTCTGTTCCCATGCAGGGCCCACACTTCTCACCCTGGCTACCAGTTGGTCAGTGTCCAACCTGTGTGGAGCATTTGGAATGAAAAATAATGATTTCCTTAAAAAAAGTAGGCTTGTCTTTATAATCTGGAAATGATTCCTGTGGGCTTCTGAAGTGAGACCGGCAATATTCAACACGCGGGTGTATGAGAAGCACGGTTTGTGAGGCAAGGAAAGGGTTAACCAGAACCACCATATGCTGCAATTTTCTGTAGCATCCTGGAGATCAGGCAACCCCTGAGCAACAGAATCCAGAAACTAAAGAACGAAAGGCTGTCCAGCCTCTGCCTGACTGCCTGAGGACCTCGAGCAGATTGGCGATTGTCCGGAGATATGAGTAAGTCCATCGATCTGGTAAGCCCCAGTGTGCTGAAGATATTCTGGACTATCTCAGTGTGGATCATCCAATTGTGAGGGTGAACCACATTGCGGCTGACTGTGCCGACTGTAGTATTGTCCACCCCGCCCGAAAGGACTCCAGGGCGGTAACTACCCAAAACTACTGCTCAATACACACAGCTTGCGCTCAGGCCCCCATTGGCATCCAGGCCTCTCCCCAGTGACGTCTGGGCCTCTCCCCGGCGGAGTCCGGGCGTTCGGGCCCCCTTTGGCGACGACTGGGCCTCTACTTCCCCACGGTGCTCCGGGTGTGGTCTGCCTCGGGCTTTGTGCAGCTGCAGAGGGCTGGCAGCGCCCATGGAGCAGTGCCAAGGGAGTAACCTACTATTGACTTACATCTTAAACTTTTAATGAACTTTTAATCAACTTTTAAACTTTTAATCAACTTGAGAAACTTTTAAAACAATTTGGGAAAACTTTTAAACTTTTAAACAACTTGGAGGAATTAGTTGAAAACCTCTGGAGAAAGTTTTAAATAATTTTGGAAAACTTATTTTTTAAACTTTGGAAGAAACTTTTTAAAACATCCCCCGGAACTCCAGTGGACAACTGACCTTCCTAATGCCTGCCCCCAACCAAGCCTCGGGACACCTACAATCAAGGGCACTACTCGGCACCGAGCTTGCAGCCAACATCTCGCCGCAGGCAATTAGGCTCATACAGCAGTGCCTGGTCTCCAGTCGTCTTGGACCCCTTTGCCACTGGACCAAGACCTTGCTCAGCTAAGCCCGTGTGGTAGCCGATGTGCAACGACCACCCCACGTTAAAAGAACTCACGCACAGGCATCTTTCACTTTGTTAACGTCAGGACCCTCATGGAGAACTCCAACAGCGACAGGCTAGAACGTCTCACCTCCATAGTTGCCCGGGAACTTAGGCGCTTTGACATCGACATCGCCATCCTAAGCGAGACCCGGCGGGCAGGGGAAGCCCAGCTCAAGGAACAAGGTGGAGGTTACACCTTTTTCTGGAAAGGAAAACCAGAGGAAGAACGGCGCCTTCACAGAGTCGGTTTCGCCATCAAAAGTGAGCTGGTCGGCCGCCTCAAAGACTCCCGCTGCGGGGTTAACGAACGCCTCATGACTCTTCGACTCACCCTATCCCGGAACCGATGCGCCATGGTCACCATTGCGTAGGCCCCTACACTCGATGCAATGGATGAGACCAAAGAGGGTTTTTATTCCAACCTCGAAACATCCCTGTCCCGCGTACCCGCGGGCGACAAACTGATCCTCTTCAGTGACTTCACGCCAGGGTCGGCAAAGACAGAGCCCTCTGGGATTGGCAGAGAGGGGATAGAGAAAGCCAGCGGTACCCTACTCCTGACAAAATGTCTAGAACATGAACTCCTCATTACTAACACCCTGCTCCAACAGAGGGACAAATACAAGGCATCGTGGCAACACCCTCGCTCCAAATACTGTCACCTGCTCGACTGTCATCGTCCGAGCCAGGGATTGCAAGTATGTACGCATCACCCGCGCCTTGACAAGAGCTGACGACTGCTGGACGGACCACCACCTAATCCGATCCAACTTCGATATTAAAAAGCCCCAAAGCGGAGGGGACAGCAGAAGCAGTGCCACAAAAAAGTCAATGCAGGGGCACTTAAAGACCCAGCAAAGAGAGACCTATACAGCCAGCACTTCACAGCTAACCTGGCATGCCTTGATGACCCTGAGATGCTGAATGCCCACAGCGCTTGGTCTGCCCTCCAGGCCTCCATAACCAATGCCTGTGAAGAGACACTTGGTCACTCAACCAGAAAACACCAGGACTGGTTTGATGAGAATTATCAGGAGATCCAAGAACTAATAGATCGCAAACGCAGAGCATTTCTGAGCCTCAAGCAACAACCCAACATGGGGGCAGCAAAGTAACATTACAGATGGCTCAAGGCTGAGGTCCAACAAAAAACCCGGGAACGAACAAAAAGGTGGCGGATGGAGAAAGCACAGGAGATACAGCAGCTGGCCGATAGCCATGATATGCGAGGATTCTTCATTGCAGTCAAGACCAACTACGGTCCAAACTTCCAAGGCCACATAATCATCATCATAGATAGTCCCTCGGAATCAAGGAAGACTTGCTTCCTCTACTGAAGTGAGTTCTTCAGTGGCTGAACAGTCCAACATGAGAGCCACAGACCCTGTCACAGGTGGGACAGACATTCGTCGGGGGAAGGGGGGGTGGCACTGATTTACCACACGCCCCTTCCGCTGCCTGCGCCTGACCTCTTCACGCTCGCAGCGTTGAGATTCGAAGAGCTCAACACACTCCCGAATGCTCTTTCTCCACCTAAGATGGCCTGCAGCCAGGGTCTCCCAGGTGTCAGTGGTGATGTCACACTTCACCAGGGAGGCTTTGAGGTGTCTTTGTAACGCTTCCGCTGCCCACCTTTGGCTCGTTTGCCATGAAGGAGCGCTGCATATAGCGCTTGCTTTGGGAGTCTCATGTCTGGCATGCGAACTAAGTGGCCTGCCCAGCAAAGCTGATCGAGTGCGGTCAGTGCTTCAATGCTGGGGATGTTAACCTGGGCGATGACACTGATGTTAGTGCCTCTGTCCTCCCAGGGGATTTGAAGGATCTTGCGGAGACATCATTGGTGATATATCTCCAGCGACTTGAGGTGTCTTCTGTACATCGTCCATGCCCCTGAGCCATACAGGAGGGCAGGAATTACTACAATCATGTAGACCATGAGCTTGGTGGTAGATTTGAGGGCCTGGTCTTCGAACACTCTTTTCCTCAGGTGGCCAAAGGCTGCACTGGCACACTGGAGTCGGTGTTGAATCTCCGCATCAAAGCCTGCTTTTATTGATAAGAGGGTCCCGAGGTAAGGGAAATGGTCCACGTTGTCGAGGGCCGCGTCGTGGATCTTGATGATTGGGGGACAGTGCTTTGCAGTGATGACAGGCTGGTGGAGGACCTTCGGCCGCCTGAGAAAAAGACTGTTCGAAGACCAGGCCCTCAAATCTACCACCAAGCTTTTGGTCTACAGGGCTGGCGTAATACCCAACCTCCTGTATGAGTTAGGGGCATGGACAATGTACAGAAGACACCTCAAGTCGCTGGAGATATATCATCAACGATGCCTCCGCAAGATCCTACAAATCCCCTCGGAGGACAGGAGCACCAACATTAGCGTAATCTTCCAGGTTAACATCCCCAGCATTGAAGTACTGACCACACTCGGTCAGCTTTCCTGGGGAGGCCACATAGTTCGCATGTCAGAAACGAGATTCCCAAAGCAAATGATCTATGCAAATGAGCCAAAGGTGGACAGCGGAAATGTTGCAAGGACACCCTCAAAGCCTCCCTGATAAAGTGCGACATTGTCACTGACACCTCGGAGTCCCTTGCCAAAGACCGCCCTAAGTGGAGAAAGGGCATCAGGGGGGCGTTGAGCACCTCAAGTCTCAACGCCAAGAGCGTGCAGAAATCAAGCGCAGACAGCGGAAAGAGCATGCGGCAAACCAGTCCCATCCTCCCTTACCCTCAACGACTATCTGTCTCACCTGTGACAGACTCTGTGTCCCTCATATTGGACAATTCAGCCAGCAAAGTACTCACTTCAGGAGTGGAAGCAAGTCTTCCTCTATTCCGAGGGACTGCCTATGATGATGATGTTCACCCCGGCCAAATGTGGCAGCAAGAGTGACACCCTGTCGTTCAAGCACCAATGGGAATAAACACGTCAACTTGACAGTGGGACCCAAGAGGAGGTTCCCACACTGTAGAAATATCGGACTACCGTCGTACAGTCTGTCTGTAGACATGGTGACTTGCCCGGCACTGAGACAGAAAATGTACACTGTCCTATTGGATCATTTACATCCCGAGCCTGCTGATCACTGCTTGGGGAGGTGGAGCTGGAACGGGTATCGAAGGTTACCTCCCTGCATTCCAAGTCCGAATCTGGAATGATGGACTAGCATGGTACAAAGGACATTACGGTCCGGATAAAGCCTTGTAAAGGCTTATGGAGGTGAATGATTACATCGGATTACAGCACAGAAACAGGCCATTCGGCTCAACCAGTCCATGCTAGCGTTTATACTCCACTCGAGCCTCCCCCTGTCTCCCCTCATCTAACTATCAGGATAACTCTCTATTCACTTCTCCCTTATATGCTTCTTAATCAATCATCATAGGCAGCCCCTCGGAATCGAGGAAGACTTGCTTCGACTACTAAAGTGAGTTCTTTCGTGGCTGAACAATCCAACATGAGAGCCACAGACCCTGTCACAAGTGGGACAGACATTCGTCAGGGAAAGGGTGGGGTGGCACTGATTTACCACACTGTCCTTCCGCTGCCTGCGCCTGACCTCTTCACACTCGCAACGTTGAGATTTGAAGAGCTCAATGCCCTCCTGGATGCACTTTCTCCACCTAAGGCGGTCTTCGGCCAGGGTCTCGCAGGTGTCGGTGGTGATGTCACACTTCACCAGGGAGGCTTTGAGGGTGTCTTTGTAACGTTTCCACTGCCCACCTTTGGCTCTTTTGCCATGAAGGAGCGCCGCATATAGCGCTTGTTTTGGGAGTCTCGTGTCTGGCATGCGAACTAAGTGACCTGCCCATGTTGGGGATGTTAGCCTCGGCGAGGTCACTGATGTTGGTGCGTATGAAGGATCTTTCAGAGACATCATTGGTGCTATATCTCCATCGACTTGAGGTGTCTTCTGTACATCGTCCATGCCCCTGAGCCATACAGGAGGGCGGGTATTACTACAGCCATGTAGATCATGAGCTTAGTGGTAGATTTGAGGGCCTGGACTTCGAACACTCTTTTCCTCAGGTAGCCGAAGGCTGCACTGGCGCACTGGAGGCGGTGTTGAATCTCCGCATCAACATCTGCTTTTGTTGATAAGAGGCTCCTGAGGTAAGGGAAATGGTCCAGGTTGTCGGGGGCCACGCCATGGAACTTGATGACTGGGGGACAGTGCTTTGCGGCAAGGACAGGCTGGTGGAGGACCTTTATCTACCACCAAGTTCATTATCTACAGGGCTGTAGTAATACCCTCCTGTATGGCTTAGGGGCATGGACGATGTACAGAAGCCTCCTCAATTCGCTGGAGATATATCACCAACGATGTCTTCGCAAGATCCTACAAATCCCCTCGGAGGACAGGTGCACCAACATTAGCGTCCACGTCCAGACTAACATTCCTAGCACTGAATCACTGACCACACTCGGTCAGCTTCGCTGGGCAGGCCAGAGTTCGCATGTCAGACACGAGATTCCTTAACCAAGTGGACTATGCGGAGCTCCTTCACGGCAAATGAGCAGCAGAAACGGTGCAAGGACACCCTCAAAGCCTCCTTGATAAAGTGCAACATCATCACTGACACCTCGGAGTCCCTGGCCAAAGACCGCCCTCAGTGAAGAAAGTGCATCGGGAGGGTGATGAGCACCTCGAGTCTCAACGCCAAGAGTGTGCGGAAATCAAGCGCAGACAGCGGAAAGAGAATGCGGCAAACCAGGCCCACCCAGACTTCCCCTCAACGACTATCTGGCCCACCTGTGACAGAGACTGTGGCTCTCTTATTGGACTACTCAGCCACCAAAGTACTCACTTCAGGAGTGGACGAATGTCTTCCTCTATTCCGAGGGACTGCCTATGATGACGATGTCCACATTGGCCAAATGTAGCAGCAAGAGTGTCACCCTGTCATTCAAGCAGCAATGGGAAGCAACACGTCAACTTGAAAGAGGGACCCAGGAGGGGGTCCCACACTGTAGAAATACCAGACTACTGTCATACAGTCTGTTTGTAGACAGGCTGACTTGCCCCTCACCGAGTCTGAAAGTTTACAATATCCTATTGTACCATTTGCACCCCGAGGCTGCTGATCACTGTTTGGGGAGGTGGAGCTGGAACGGGTTTCGAAGGTTGCTGCCCTGCATTCCAGGTCCTAATCGGGAATGATGGACTAAATGGTCCAAAGGACATTACGGTCTGGATAAAGCATTCTAAAGTCTTATGGAGGTGAATGATTACATCGGATTACAGCACAGAAACAGGCCATTTGGCTCAACCAGTCCAGGCTAACGTTTATACTCCACTCGAGCCTCCCCCTGTCTCCCCTCATCTAACTATCAGGATAACTCTCTATTCACTTCTCCCTTGTCTGATTATCTCAATCAATCATCAGAGGCAGTCTCTCGGAATTGTGGAAGACTTGCTTCCACGACTAAAGTGAGTTCTTTTGTGGTTGAACATTCCACACGAGATCCACAGACCCTGTCACAGGTGGGACAGACATTCGTCGGGGGAAGTGGTGGTGGCACTGATTTACCACACGCCCCTTCCGCCGCCTGCGCCTGACCTCTTCACGCTCGCAGCGTTGAGATGCGAAGAACTCAACGTCCTCCTGGATACACTTTCTCCACCTGGGACGGTCTTCGGCCAGGGTCTCCCAGATGTCAGTGGTGAGGTCACACTTCACCAGGGAGGCTTGAGGGTGTCCTTGTAACGTTTCCGCTGCCCACCTTTGGCTCGTTTGCCATGAAGGAGCGCCGCATAGAATGCTTGCTTTGGGAGTCTCGTGTCTGGCATGCAAACTAAGTGGACTGCCCAGCGAAGCTGATCAAGTGTGGTCAGTGCTTCAATGCTGGGGATGTTAGCCTGGGCAAGAACACTAATGTTGGTGCGTCTGTCCTCCCAGGGGATTTGAAGGAGACATCGTTGGTGATATATCTCCAGCGACTTAAGGTGTCTTCTGTACATCGTCCATGCCCCTGAGCCATCCAGGAGGGCGGGAATTACTACAGCCATGTAGACCATGAGCTTACTGATAGATTTGAGGGCCTGGTCTTCAAACACTCTTTTCCTCAGGTGGCCGAAGGCTGCACTGGCGCACTGGAGGCGGTGTTGAATCTCCGCATCACTGTCTGCTTTTGTTGATGAGAGACTCCTGAGGTAAGGGAAATGGTCCACGTTGTCGAGCCGTGGATCTTGGTGACTGGGGACAGTGCTTTGTGGCAAGGAGAGGCTGGTGGAGGACCTTTGTCTTACGAATGTTTAGCATGGGGCCCATGCTTTCGTATGCCTCAGTAAACATGTCGACTTTAACCTGAAGTTCAGCCTCAGAATGTGCGCAGACGCAGACGGCATCCGCGTACTGTAGCTCAATGACAGAGGTTGGGGTGATCTTGGTCCTGGCCTGGAGGCAGCGTAGGTTAAATAGCTTCCCACTGGTTCTGTAGTTTATTTACACTCCAGCGGGGAGCTTGTTGACTGTGAGGTGCAACATGGCCTCCTGAGTCTGCGCACATTGTGAGGCTGAACTCCAGAATAGAGTTGACGTATTTACTGAGGCATACGAAAGCATGGGCCTTATGCTAAACAACCGTAAGATAAAGTTCCTCCACCAGCCTGTCCTCGCACAGCACTGTCCCCCAGTCATCAAGATCCACGGTGCGGCCCTCAACAACATGGATCATTTCCCATACCTCGAGAGCCTGTTGTCAACAAAAGCACACATTGATGCGGAGATTCAACACTCCCTCCAGTGCGCCAGTGCAGCCTTTGGCCGCCTGAGAAAAAGACTGTTCGAAGACTAGGCCCTCAAATCTACCACCAAGCTCATGGTCTACAGGGCTGGCGTAATATCCAACCTCCTGTATGGCTTAGGGGCATGGACGATGTACAGAAGACACCTCAATTCGCTGGAGATATATCACCAACGATGTCGCCGCAAGATCCGACAAATCCTCTCGGAGGACAGGCGCACCAACATTCATGTGTTCGTCCAGGCTTACATCCCCAGCAGTGAAGCACTGATCACACTTGGTCAGCTTCGCTGGCAGGCCACAAAGTTCGCATGTGAGACACGAGATTCCCAAAGCAAGTGATCAATGCGGAGTTCCTTCACGGCAAATGAGCCAAAGATGTGCAGCTGAACCGTTGCAAGGACACCCTCATAGCCTCCCTGATAAAGTGCGACATCATCACTGACACCTCGGAGTCCGTGGCCAAAGACCGTCCTAAGTGGAGAAAGTGCATCGGGAGGGCGTTGAGCACCTCGAATCTCAACGCCGAGAGTGTGCGGAAATCAAGCGCAGATAGCGGAAAGAGCATGCGGCAAACCAGTCCCACCCTCCCTTACCCTCAACGACTATCTGTCCCACCTGTGACAGAGTCTATGGCTCTCATATTGGACTATTCAGCCACCAAAGCACTCACTTCAGGAGTGGAAGCAAGTTTTCCTCTATTCCGAGGGACTGCCTTTGATGATGATGTCCACCCCGGCCAAAGGTGGCAGCAAGAGTGTCACCCTGTCGTTCAAGCACCAATGGGAATAAAGTCGTCAACTTGACAGTGGGACCCAGGAGGGGGTCCCAGACTGTAGAAATACCGGACTACTCTCATACTGTCTGTCTGTAGACATGCTGACTTGCCCATCACCGAGTCTGAATGTCTACAATGTCCGATTGTATCATTTGCACCCCGAAGCTGCTGATCACTGCTTGGGGAGGTGGAGCTGGACAGGGTCTCAAAGGTTACTGCCCTGCATTCCAGGTCCTAATCGGGAATGATGGGCTAGCATGGTGCAAAGAGCATTACTGTCCGGAAAAAGCCTTGTAAAGGCTAATGGAGGTGAATGATTACATAGGATTACAGCACAGAAACAGGCCATTCGGCTCAACCAGTCCATGCTAGCATTTATACTCCACTCGAGCCTCCCCCTGTCTCCGCTCATCTAACTATCAGGATCACCCTCTATATGCTCCTCAATCAAAGATAATAGGCAGTCCCTTGAAACGAGGATGTCTTGATTCCACACCAAAAAAAGATGCGTTCAGAGGTGTTTCAATGAAGAACTCGAACTGCATCCTCAAGGGTGGAAGATGCCTCTGCAGGGATGTTTTTAACATCTGGTGGCCGTTGCACACCAGCCACCACACGGGCTCGACAGAGCTAGGTCTTGTCCAATGGCAAGGGTTAACCAAGACGACTGGATATCAGCTCTGCTGCATGGACCTAGTGCGCACACATATCTCATCTAGCCTCCCCTTAAATACATCGATACTATTTGCCTCAACTACTTCTTGTGGGTAGTGAGATCCACATCTCACCATTCTCTGGGTAAAGAAGTTCCTTCTGAATTCCTAATTGATTTGTGGGTGACTATCTTATATTGATGCCCTCTAGTTATGCTCTACTAGTGAAAACATTCTCTCTGTATCTACTCTATCAAAACCTTTCATCATTTTAAAGACCTCTATTGATTACCCCTCAACCTTCTTTTATCAAGCAAAGTGACCCAGCCTGTTCATCACTTTCTGATAGGTTTACCCTCGCATTTCAATATCATCCTTGTAAGTCGTCTCTGCACCCGTTCCAGTGCCTTTATATCCTTTCTGTAACATGGTGACCAGAATTGTACGCAGTGCTCCAAGTGTGGTCTAACCAAGGTTTGATACAAGTTTAGCATAACTTCACTACTTTTCAATTCTATCCCTCTAGAAATAAACCCCAGTGCCTGGTTTGCTTATTTTATGGCCTTGTTAGCCTGTGTCACTAATTTTATCAATTGGTGTATTTGTACTCTGAGATCCCTTTGTTCCTCTACCCCACCCACACTCGCACGATCCAAATAATAAGTGACCTCCTTATTCTTCCGAACAAAATGTAATACTTCACATGTTTGTGTTGAAATTTATTTGCCAATTATATGCCCATTCTGCAAGTTTATTAATGTCCTCCTTTATAATTTGTTGCAGTCCTCCTCAGTATTGACTACCCTCCAATTTTGTGTCATCGGCAAATTTAGAAATTGTGTTTTTGATTCCAAAGTCTAAATCATTAATATAAATTGGAAACAACATTGGTCCCAGCACTGATCCTTGTAGAACATCACTACCCACATTCTGCCACTGTCAATAGCTACCCTTTACCCCTCCTCTCTGCTTTCTGTCTTGAGGCCAGCTAGCTATCCATTCTGTTACTTGTCCCCTGACTCCACCTTCTCTGATCTTATATTTTAGTCTATTTGGTGGTAACTTATTGAAGGCTTTTTGAAAATCTAGATAAATGACATCTACTGCATTACCCTTATCTACTCTCTCTGCTACCTTTTCAATGAGGCTGGTCAAGCAAGACATTTCCTTTTGAAATCCAGGCTGCTATTCATTATTATATTTTTGTTTTCTAGATGTGCTTCTATTTTCTCCTTTAGTAGGGATTGCATTATTTTTCCTACCCCCCGATGTGAAGCTGACTGATCTATAGTTCCCTGGACATGTTTCATCTCCCTTCTTAAATATAAGAAAGGATTGGTGATGGTGAGTGGATGGAGCCTATAGATGGGGTGGGCTACAACATCAAGAGGGGGAAGGTTTAGAAACAAGTATCTTTACATTTCCCGGGCTTAGGTCACCCACATTCTGGCGGCTTCCATACAGCCGGAGCCATGCTCGGAACACCACCTGGTGTGGGCAGAGCTCGCTCCGCTCCGTGAATGGGTGTGGGGTCTGCACATTGGCATTTTTAAAACCTGCTGCTTGAGGGTGAGCTGTTTTGGGATTAATTCCATCAATTCTGCGATTCATTCCATCAATTCTGGGAATGGTGAAGGTTCTGCTGCAGCACCTCCTTGGGTCATGGAGCCTCATGTTGCATGGCCAAGCTCAATGGCGATGCAAGACCCACTGGATGATAGACCCTGCTCCTATATTGAGGGCACCCACACAGCTTGTTGCTGCAGTAGATGCTCTCTGAAGGTGGTCCTCACTCTGACAGGGATTGCTCTCTCAACTCACCTGCGAAGCATTAGGCTGCTGGTCAGTAAAGCCGGCCCCAGTGATGGTGGGGAATTCGGGACATGCGCCAAACCCTACAGAAAGGTCCGCCAGACCCCAAATGTGGGCGGACCAGGACTAGTTGCACTGGGCAGTAAACTTCCTTCTGATACCTTCTCGACTGAAGTTCACCAGATAACAGTAAAGTGCAAGGTGTGAAAGCAGGGTCGGGAGACACTATGGATGCTGTCTACCTTGGCCTTAACTGAAGGGTGCATATTAAGTGTACCCAACCGCCCTGGAAATTGGTCGGATAAATACAGCAACAGCCTGAGTAAACCCCAAGTAAAGACTCAACCCGCCAAGTGAAGGGACTTCTGGAACCCACAGTTTCAGACTCATCACCCTTGTGTTAAATACATGAAAAAGCCCAAACGACTGGAGGTGCTGGTCCGACTCAGGCTCCCAGTTTACTATCAACCTTCCCTGTCGGTTCAGCCCGAGGAAGCTTCCTGGAGGCATCCCGCCTTTGGAAACGATTAGCTAAGAGCTCATGAATACGAAGGCCGATTGAGTTCGACCCTCCAGACATGAGCCCCAGCCTCTTGGGGGAGGTGCCACTGAGGCAGACATAGCCCCTCCCTGGGAGTGACAGCACTTGGAACCTAGATGTCCCACAGGAATTGGGAGAGATCCTGTCACCAGTCGGCACGGACTCCTCCGAGCCAGCTGGTGCCACGGGAGGACACTTCCTCTTCATTTTGAGAAGTCTCAGGGCAACAACCGGAGTGTCCCTTCTTGAGACTTTCCTGTTTAGTCCCGAGGTGGACCCCTGGCCGGCACTGGTTGGAGCAGACTGGGCTTTACCCGTTGCAATACACTTAACCCCGAGCAGTGCCGGACTGAGCCTGGAGTTGGAACACGGTTGTGGCTTGATGCCGATGCAGGGACATGAGGGCTAGATGGGTCTGTGGCGGTGGGGGGGAGGGGATTGGGGGGGGGCTATTGGGCAACAAATTAAAAGAAATTAAAAGATGTGGAGTTGGCACTGAGAAATGGATGGACATAGAGGGATGGCGTGAGGAGAATTTCAGTCGCAGCGCTCCCTGTTTTTGTGCTATCTATGCTGAGATTGATTTAATTTCTGTCACGATGTGTTCTCTCTTGTGTCTCTGATCCACTTGTCCTTGTGGTTTAGTTACTCACAACTTTCATCTGTAGGTAGTTTCATCAAACCGCCCGTTTCCTCTCTCTCATCCTGACGCCAACCGTCTACCTCGAGCAGAAGAAGAAATTACAGATTTAAAAAATCACTGGATCGCAACAAGACAACTACAGATACTATCGAGCTACCCTTGTATAGAAAACCATTTAAGCTGTAAATGCTTAATGCAGATTCTGGGTGCAAAACATATCGACTTGTTTCTTTTCATGTAATGTTACTGGCCACACATTCCGATGCCACCTGAGTATTAAAGGTTCTGGATCTTCGAACACTCCTCAGGTGGTTGAAGGCTGCGCTGGCACACTGGAGGCGGAGTTGAGCCTTCGGCTGCCTGAGGAAGAGAGTGTTCTCAAATCTGGCACCAAGCTCATGGTCTACAGGGCTGCAGTAATAGCCACTCTCCTGTATGGCTCGGAGACATGGACCATATATAGTAGATTCCTCAAGTCGCTGGAGAAATACCACTAACGATGTCTCCACAAGATCCTGCAAATCCCTTGGGAGGACAGAAGCACCAACATCAGTGTCTTCGATCAGGCCAACATCCCCAGCATCGAAGCACTGACCACACTCGACCAGCTCCGTTGTGTGGGCCACATTTTTCGCATGCCTGACACAAGACTCCCAAAGCAAGTGCTCTACTCGGAACTCCTAGATGGCAAGCGAGCCCCAGGTGGGCAGAGGAAACATTTCAAGGACATCCTCAAAGCCTCTTTGATAAAATGTAACATCCCCACCGACACCTGGGAGTCCCTGGCCAAAGAGCACTCTCAGTGGAGGAAGAGCATCCGGGAGGGCGCTGAGCATCTCGAGTCTCATTGCCAAGAGCATGCAGACAGCAAGCACAGGCAGCGGAAGGAGCGTGTGGCAAACCAGTCCCAACCACGCTTTCCTTCAACCACTGTATGTCCCACCTGTGACAGAGACTGTAATTCCCGTATTGAACTGTTCAGTCACCTAAGAACTCACTTTTAGAGTGGAAGCAAGTCTTCCTCTATTTCGAGGGCTGCTCATGATGATGAAAGATTCTGGAGTTGGGCAATGTACACCTTCTTCAGATTCAGAGAGATGGTCCAGAATGGCTGCAATGCCATCAGGTGAACCAGGATCACTGGTAAAAAGAGCTACTCTGACATAATCGGAGGGATTTTGGTGGCAGTACCTGAGCCAGTTGATAACTGGGAGGAGGTCCTTTTCAAGGACCCAGGGATTGGCTAGGTCAGAGGGCACCAGTAACATCTGGGACAAGAGTTTCTCATCGACTCCTTGTCCCACAGATTATCCCAGGGTCCAGGACCGTCTGATCAGAACAACTAGCATTCACTGAACTGTTATCAGTTTCCAGGATTTGAACATTGATGTCTGCATGGTCACTGCTGTTCCCCACTCTGACTTTCACGGACAATTATACAAGCTGGAATAAACAAACCTTCTACAGCAACACCCTTCCGACTGTCACAAAAACATAGAAACATAGAAAATAGGTGCAGGAGTAGACCATTCGGCCCTTCGAGCCTGCACCACCATACAATATGAACATGGCTGAACATGTAATTTCATTCCTGCTTTCTCTCCATACCCCTTGATCCCTTTAGTCATACTGGCCTCAACAACTTTCTGTGGTCGAGAATTCCACAAGTTCACAATTCTCTGAGTGAAGAAGTTGCTACTCATCTCGGTCCTAAATGGATTACCCCTTATCCTTAGAGTGTGACCCCTGGTTCTGGACTTCCCCAACATCGGGAACATTCTTCCTGCATCTAACCTGTCCAATCCCGTCAGAATTTTATATGATTTTATGAGATCCCCTCTCATTCTTCTAAATTCCAGTGAATATAAGCCTAGTCGATCCTGTCTTTCTTCATATGTCAGTCCTGCCATCCCGGGAATCAGTCTGGTGAACCTTCGCTGCACTCCCTCAACAGCAATGTCCTTCCTCAGATTAGGAGACCAAAACTGTACACAATATTCAAGGTGTGACCTCACCAAGGCCCTGTACAACTGCAGTAAGACCTCCCTGCTTCTATACTCAAATCCTCTTGCTATGAAGGCCAACATACCATTTGCCTTCTTCACCGCCTGCTGTATCTGCTTGCCAACTTTCAATAACTGACACCCAGGTCTCGTTGCACCTCCTCTTTTCCTAATCTGTCACCATTCAGATAATATTCTGCCTTCCTGTTTTTGCCACCAAAGCGGATAACCTCACATTTATCCACAATATACTGCATCTGCCATGCATTTGTCCACTCATCTAACCTGTCCAATTCACCCTGCAACCTCTTAACATCCTCCTCACAGCTCACACTGCCACCGAGCTTAGTGTCATCTGCAAACTTTGAGATATTACATTCAATTCCTTCGTCAAATCATTAATGTCTATTGTAAATAGCTGGAGTCCGAGCACTGAACCTTGCGGTACCTCACTAGCCACTGCCTGCCATTCTGAAAAGGACCCGTTTATTCCGACTCTTTGCTTCCTGTCTGCCAACCAGTTCTGTATCCACGTGAATACATTACCCCCAATACCATGTGCGTTAATTTTGCTCACTAATCTCTTGTGTGGGATCTTGTCAAAAGCCTTTTGAAATTCCAAATACACCACATCCACTTGTTCTCGGTTGTCCACTCTATTAGCTACATCCTCAAAAAATTCTAGAAGATTTGTCAAGCATTATTACCCTTTCATAAATCCATCTGATCCTGTCACTGCTTTACAAATTTGCTGCTATTACATCTTTAATAATTGATTCCAACATTTTCCCCACTACTGATGTCAGGCTAACCGGTCTATAATTCCCTGTTTTCTCTCTCCCACATTTTTTAAAAAGTGGGGTTACATTAGCTACCCTCCAGTCCATAGGAATTGATCCAGAGTCTATAGAATGTTGGAAAATGACCACCAATGTATCACTATTTCGAGGGCCACTTCCTTAAGTACTCTGGGATGCAGACTATCAGGCCCTGGGGATTTATCGGCCTTCAATCCCATCAATTTCCCTAACACAATTTCCTGACTAATAATGATTTCTTTCACTTCCTCCTTCTTGCTAGACCCTCGGTCTCCGAGTATTTCCGGAATGTTATTTGTGTCTTCCTTAGTGGAGACAGAACCAAAGTATTTGTTCAATTGGTCTGCCATTTCTTTGTTCCCCATTATAACTTCACCTGATTCTGACTACAAGGGACCGACATTTGTCTTCACTCATCTTTTTCTCTTCACATATTTATAGAAGCTTTTGCAGTCAGTTTTTATGTTCCCTGCAAAGCTTATTGTCATACTCTATTTTCCCCCTTCTAATTAAACCCTTAGTCCTCCTCTGCTGAATTCTAAATTTCTCCCAGTCTTCAGTTTTGCTGCTTTATCTGGCCAATTTATTAGCCTCTTCTTGGGATTTAACATCATCCCTTAATTCACTTGTTAGCCACGGTTGAGCCACCTTTCTCATTTTATTTTTATGCCAGACAGGGATGTACAATTGTTGAAGTTCATCCATGTGATCTTTAAATTTCTGACATTACCTATCTACCGTCAACCCTTTGAGTATCATTTGCCAGTCCATCCTAGCCAATTCACGTCTCATACCATCGAAGTTACCTTTCTTTAAAAGTTCAGGACTCTAGTCTCTGAATTAACTGTGTCACTCTCTATCTTAATGAAGAATTCTACCATATTATGGTCACTCTTCCCCAAAGGACCTTGCACAACAAGATTGCTAATTAATCCTCTCTCATTACACAACACCCAGTCTAGGATGACCAGCTCTCTAATTGGTTCTTCGACATATTAATCTAGTAAACCATCCCTTATACACTCCAGGAAATCCTCCTCCACCGTATTGCTACCAGTTTGGTTAGCCCAATCTATACGTAGATTAAAGTCACCCATGATAATTGCTGTAACTTTATTGCACACATCCCTAATTTCCTGTTTGATGCCATCCCCAACCTCACTACTACTGTTTGGTGGTCTGTACACAACTCCCATGAGCGTTTTCTGCCCTTTGGTGTTCCGCAGCTCTACCCATACAGATTCCACATCATCCAAGCTAATGTCCTTCCTTGCTATTGTATTAATCTTCTCTTTAAGCAGTAACGTTACCCCACCTCCTTTTCCTTTCTGTCTATCCTTCCTGAATATTGAATATCCCTGGATGTTGAGTTCCCAGCCTTGGTCACCCTGGAGCCATGTCTCCGTAATCCCAATTACATCATATCCGTTAACAGCTATCTGCGCAGATAATTCATCCATTTTATTACGAATTCTCCTCGCATTGAGACACAGGACCTTCAGGGTTGTTTATTTAACACTCTTTGTCCTTTTAGAATTATGTTGTAATGTGGCCCATTTTGATTTTTGCCCTTGATTTCTCTGCCCTCCACTTTTCCTTATCTCCTTTCTAACTTTTGCTTCTGGCCCCATTTTACTTCCCTCTGTCTTCCTGCATAGATTCCCATTCCCCTGCCTGATTTGTTTAAACCCTCCCCAACAGCACTCGCAAACACTCCCCCTAGGACATCAGTTCCGGGCCTGCCCAGGTGCAGACTGTCCGGTTTGTACTGCTCCCACCTCCCCCAGAACCGGTTCCAATGTCCCAGAAATTTGAATCCCTCCCTCTTGCACCATTCCTCAAGCCACGTATTCATCTTAACTATCCTGCTATTTCTACTCTGACTAACACGTGGCACTGGTAGCAATCCTGAGATTATTATCTTTGAGGTCCTACTTTGTAATTTAACTCCGAGCTCCGTAAATTCAGCTTGTAGGACTTCGTCCCATTTTTTACCTATATTTTTGGTACCTAGATGCACCACAATAACTGGCTGTTCGCCCTCCCCCTCCAGAATGCCGTGCAGCCGCTCCGAGACATCCTTAACCGTTGCACCAGGGAGGCTACATACTTTCCTGGAGTCTCGATTGCGGCTGCAGAAACGCCTATCTATTTGCCTTACAATAGAATCCCCGACCACTATAGCTCTCCCACTCTTTTTCCTGCGTTCCTGTGCAGCAGGGCCACCCATGGTGCCATGAACTTGGCTGCTGCTGCCTTCTCCGAATGAGCCATCTTCCCCAACAGTATTCAATCTATTTTGGAGGGAGATGACAGAAGTGGACCCCTGCACGACCTTCCTTCTCCTGCTCTGACTGATGGTCACCCATTCCCTATCAGCCTTTGTAACTTTTATCTGCGGTGTGACCAACTCATTAAACGTGCTATTCATAACATCCTCAGCATCGCGGATGCTCCAGAGTCAATCCATGCGCAGCTCCAATGCCGCAATGCGGTCAGTCAGGAGCTGGACACACTTCCTGCACACATAGTAGTCAGGGACACTGGAAGTGTCTCTGATTTCCCACATAGCACAGGAGGAACATGACATGGGTGTGGGTTCTCCTACCATGACGTAACCCTTAAGTTAACTTAATTTGGCAACAATGCCTACCGAAAGGAAAAAGAAAAACACTTACCAATCCACCAGCCAATCACTTACCCGCTTGTTTGTGACACACACTTTGATTTTGATTATTTTAAAACTTTTTGTCCCTGCTCCTGTGGCTCCTCTGACTCTCGGGCCCCTTTTATTGGCCTCTCGTTCCTCCCGCTCCGGCTCCTGTGGCTCCTCCGACTCTTGGGCCCCTTTGCTGGGCCTCTCGATCCTCCCGCTTTGCTCCTGTGCCTCCCCCGACTCTTGGGCACCTTTTCTGGGTCCCTCATTCCTCCCGCTCCTGCTCCTGTGGTTCGTCCAAATCACGGACCCTTTTATGGGCCTCTCGATCCACCCGCTCCTGCTCCTGTGGCTCCTCCGACTCTTGGGCCCCTTTTATGGGTCTCGCAATCCTCCCGCTCCTGCTCCTGTGGCTCCTCCGACTCTTGGGCCCCTGTTATGGGCCTCTCATTCCTCCCGCTTCTGCTCCTGTGCTCCTCCGACTCTCGGGCCCCTTTTCTGGGCCTCTCGATCCTCCCACTTCAGCTCCTATGGCTCCTCCGACTCTCGGGCCCCTTTTGCTGGGCCTCTAGATCCTCCCACTCCAGTTCCTGTGGCTCCTCCGACTCTCAGGCCCCTTTTATAGGTCTCGCAATCCTCACGCTCCTGCTCCTGTGGCTCCTTCGAGTCTCGGGCCCCTTTTCTGGGCCTCTCGATCCTCCCACGCCTGCTCCTGTGGCTCCTTCGAGTCTTGGGCCCCTTTTATGGGCCTCTCATTCCTCCTGCTCCTGCTCCTGTGGCTCCTCCGAGTCTCGGGCCCCTTTTATGGGTAGCCAGGTAGCGATGATTCTATTGTTCACGCTCTGTTTATCAGGTTTTCTAGCCGACCACATTCACTCCGAGAGAGATCAGCCAGTTAGTCACAGTCACCTTTCCGTCACTTAAACTGGTTGTCCAGCATCCTGCCTCAAATTGAGCCAGATTACAAACCTATTGTGATGTCTAATTTCACAGTGATGAGTTGTGAGAGGGTCAGGTTTGTGATGTGATGTCACGGTTTGACCTGTCCAGTTAAAGGGGCCTCACCTTGTTTAGCCAAAATCCCTTGGGCTCTAGTTTACAATGACTGGATATGCTAGAATACAATAACAGGTTTCCACGTGGTTATAAACAAGAGAATTGTGTATGCGGGCGATGGGCAGAGATGGCATTGTTTGCCTTCTCCGTGCCCCCTTCTCTCAGAGGGGCCCAGTTACATTTGTGATTATTGATCATCCTACAGACTGTCCTGAGCAATGGGCGATCTACCTGTGATAAATAGTTGTCTACATTTGCAGAACAGGGAGTGAGCACCAAACTCAAGGGCTGGGAGGAGCTGGTCAGCGACGGACTAGAGCGTGAGGCTCAGTAACCATCTGTAAGCAGGCTGCAGGTCCCAGACTACCTATTAACAACACCATGGAAGACCTACCAATAACAAAATGAACTATTCCACCCTCCTGTATATCAGTATTACTGTATCTGTTTTATCCAGCAAGGATTCTGACCTCTTGTGCATCCCCGATTTTAATCACTCCAACAGTGGCGACCTTGCCTTCAGCTGGTGCAGTCCTAAGCTCTGGAATTCTCTCCCTAAACCTCTCTGCCCATCTATCTCTCTCTCCCCCTTGAAGAACCTCCTGAAAACCTGCATCTTTGCCCAAGGTATGGGTCATCTGTCCTAATGTCCCCTTATGTGGCTCAGTGTCAAATTTTGCTGATAACACTCCTGTGAAAGGACATTTTATCACATTAAAGGCGCTATATAAATCCAAGTTAGTGTTGTTGATTCAAGGTCTTGTGGAGAGGAGAGGAGGTGAATTGATTGGTGAGAAATAAAAATATTGATATTGTTGATAATTCAAAAGCACTTGCGTCAAAAGAAAGCGTTGCTGTCCGTGAGTCACTCGTGAACTTCTCCCGAGAGAGCAGGAGAATGGACAGCCTCCACCAATGCTGCTGGGAAAATGGCAGCAAGGAGGTGCTCCAGAGCATGATGTATTTTATCCGTCTTTCCCCTTCTCCCTGTGTGGAAGGTGGGATCGGGCCCGTTTGCAGCACATCTCCTTGCCCACTTCCCAAGTACTGCCGCTGAGATGGGGATGGAAGTAATGTGTGAATCCTGACCTTGACCCCCAGACCCACTTCTCTCAGGTGTTTTGGAGCCACCATGGTTTATGGTTTTACAATTTATTTTTGCCTACACCTCAAAGGGAAAAATAATATACCTGTACAAATCAAAATGGGATGGAGAAGTGTTTAAGCAAAATACTAACATTTCAGTGCACTGTATGGTTGCAGATGCAGATCCCAACTAGCGAAGGAGAGCTCAAGACAGGCTCAGAGTGTTTAATACTATGTCAGATTAGTTAACATATATTAGCATGGATAGTGGATTGGCTAACTAATAGAAAACAGAGAGTCAGGATAAATGGGTCATTATCTGCCTGGCAAATTGTAACTTGTTGGGTGCCACAGGGATCAATGCTGGGGCCTCGACTATTTACAATCTATATTAATGACTTGGATGAAGGAACCAAGTGTAATGTAGCCAAATTTGCTGATGATACAAAGATGGGTGGGAAAGCAAGTTGTGAGGAGCATGGAAAGAATCTGCAAAGAGTTAATAATAGGCAAAAATTTGGCAGATGGAGTATAATGTGAGAAACTGTGAGGTTATCTATGTTGGTCGAAAAAATAAAAAAAGCAAATTATTACTCAAATGGGGAGAGGGATTTGGGGGTCCTTGTACATGAAACACAAAATGTTAGCATGCTGGTACAGCAAGTAGGTAGAAAGGCAAATGGAATGTTTTATTGCAAGGGGGATGGAATATAAAAGTAGAGAATTTCTGCTGCAACTTTTGGTGAGCCCACACCTGGTGTACTGCATACAGTATCAACTGGGTTGATTCCTGAGATGAAGTGGTTGTCTTATGAAGAAAGGTTGAGCAGGTTGGGCCTGTACTCATTGGAGTTTAGAAGAATGAGAGATGATCTTATTGAAACATATCATTCTGAGGGGGCTTGACAATGTAGTTGCAGAGAGGATGACAGCATTTTCTGCTTCAAATCTCACACCGAAGTTCAAGTGGCACAGCAATGTATTATTCTGATCCCAGAGCCATCCACGGTACACATTACGGTAAACGACACGATCCCGAACCTGCAACAGTACATTACCCAGTTCGGGTATTAGATTCCTTTTCTGGCGGGATGCCTGACAATGTTATTAAAGGCCATCGAGCTAACCCCAAAAACATTATTTCACACTGGAACAGACAAACCAGGACACAGGGGAAAGAATTCAAGGGATAAATGCCCCACCCTGGTGGGACCTTGGTATAATTGTGGAGGTTCCTCCGTGGATCCAGATAAGCTCACATGCTCTCGTCATTGTACAGTTTTTGATTGTGATATACCTGTTGTGTATTTCTTGTAAAAAGAGAAGTCAGACGCTCCGGAGTCGATGGGAGGCCGTAGTTAACGAACCGTGAATGTAACATTCTGTATCTCCGTGGTGACAGTACGATGCACGGTTGTATTTCAGGGATGTATATTCGGGGTGTTTTAAAAGTAAAAAGGAATAGGATTGGTTGGGAACCACGAGGCTTGCTCACCAGCGGACGTTGATATGTTCAAGAAGACTCTTGAAATATCATAGGGGGGACTGTAAGGACTGTAAGCAACGAATCCCCAAGGGTCTTGACATTGTGTTTTAATCCAAGAACTTGCATTTTAATATTTTTCTCACTGTAGAAAAAGCTGGAAGTTATTTGTGGGAGGGGCCCAGGTGCGGCTCCATGATGGACTTAGAATGATGGGCAGGGGTTTTGGGAAGACAATGGCCAAGCTAAGGCAATTTATCGCAGGTGATGAGCAGATGGACTGTGTTTTGTTAAGCAATGTGAACTCGTCAAGTGAACTGATCAGTGATCGAGCTATTACCTGGATGAGATACCAGAACAATAGAAAGCCATTAAGCCCAGTCTGCTCGGAAGTGAAACCCATCACTGGAAAACAGGGAACCTCGAAATAAAGGAAGAAAACTTTATTGAGCTAAAAGCTGAAGACAGACCCACAGGAAGTCTCACCTCGAAACAAACTTTATTCGGCCTGAAAGTACGGTCGGACATAAAAGAGGCCGTGTGGCCACTCTCTCTCTCTCTTGCCTCTCTGCTTTGCCTCGACAAGAATCCAACCCTTCATGTGGGACGGAGAGAAGAAACCAGAAGAGACATCTTTTCATTGGAAGCAGCAGCAAGTGAGCCAGCGAATCGGTGAGCATCATATCTGCACACACATCTTTTAATATCACAACCATGATGTGAGGGGGTATCGTGCGTTCTCCCAACCACTATCCTAGGCGTTTTCAGGGGAGGTGTTTTAGACGTGGGTACTTTGCGTTCGGGGCCTGTTTAGACAGGTCAGACTGTGTGTTGTACTGTGTTTGTTTGTATTACACTACCAGGGTGTGTTTCTACTGGGTGCAGCTGTGTATTTTAACTTTAATAAAAGCATTGCCAGTACTCGGACCAAGGTAGCCATCCCTGACTCATTCATCTGTTCAGTACAGTAATAATTCCCAGTGTTAGAACTATTGCAAAGTGGGGGTGCTTCGAAAACACCTAAGGGAAACCACTTACAGCTGGGAGGCAGGGGGTGGTGGGAGCCATTTGCGGGGCTGTGGAGAGGGAGCAGGGGAATGGGACTGTTGTGTGGCTCGAGCAAAGTTCCAGCATAGTCATAATGGGCCGAATGGCCTCCTTCCGTGCTGTATGAGTCCATGGCTTGTCACAGAGTCATCACCCTCTGGAACAAACGTGTGCAACATATGGTGAGTAACAGAGGGTGAGTGCTGGGGCACTACAGTCATTTAACAGGGGAAGTTGAAAGGTTTCTGAGCAGTTACAGGCAGTGAGAGGCCACTTTAGATTGTGATGGTACTGGAGCAGCAATGCTCTCCCTGGAGCCTCAGGGAGTTGTAGAGCAATTGCCCAGAGTTTTTTTTTTCCTGAATTGGCCACGTTCCTTTTTATGTGCCAAGACATAGCATTACTGGAGGTGGGATAGGAGCAGGCGAGGTTATGCTGTCTGAGAGTCTTTATTACTGATGGTCTTTTTGTAGGTTTGTATGTGCAGACTGAGGATTGTCTCTGTGCCCTGTCTGGTGTGTGACTCAGAGAGTTCACCCAGTCAGTGGCTCAGTCCAAGGACAATCCCCAGTCTGTAACCCCACCATCAGAGAACGCATCTCTCCCCCTTTGTTCCTTGCTATGATCTGTGCACAAATCAGGAAACACACAGTAAGTTTGTTAATCTTCATTGCACCTTTATTTCCAGATGTTAAACTTCTCACATTTAAGTTGTTGAAATAACGTGACTTGAAACATAGATGACGGACAGGAAAAGTCCCACTGCTCCATCCAGCCTGTCCCACACAATTGCGATGCTCTGTACCAGCAGACAACATTCGACGATGACTTGAAACCAGTCAGCGGCTTGTCCCGAGTTCTCACTTTTGTGTCGCTCCGGCTTGCACAAACACTGTCGTCAATCTGTTTTTGAAAGCGCCAACTGTGATCCCTTTCATTTGCCATTCCTTTGGGCCCTGCCATACTCAGTGGATTGGAATTGAGTTAAAGAGCCAGCATTGATTGGATGAAACATCAGCTCCTAAACATTAATGGGCCAAATGGGAGGGTTGAAGGGGGGGATGCGGTTGGGGATGGGGACCTAATTATCGGGATGCATCGGCACAATTTACCTAGCTCCCGTGCTGTGTAAACTTTGAGCACACTCTAGAACTCAGTTTGTTGACATCCAAAGACAACCCAGAATGAGGAGAATCCATTCACTTCCCTCGCAACAAGACACAAGAGACAACCAGGTGGCTTGAAAATGCTGTCACTTGAAGAATGACGAGGAGCTTACAAGGGAACAGCTTACAAGGGAGCTGACCTTCAGTCGGTCGTTCTCCACACACTGCTGGCAACTAACCAAGTAGATGAGGACGATGAGAAAGGAGGCTTAAGTGACCAGACAGACATGAGAAAGTGATTATTACCCATGGGTACATCCTAATCTGATGGGCATTTCATCTCAAGAGCCAGGCCACCAATCAGAAGCTGGCAAGGTCCAAATCCAGATCTGCTGATTCAGTTTCCTGTTTGGATCTGGCGCTGGTGTCCGTGAATAACACTGACTTTGATCAATTTGTCCTGGGAGTTGGAGAGTCTGTTCCCTTGCAGGGCCCACCCTTCTCACCCTGACTACCAGTTGGTCAGTGTCCAACTGTGTGTGGAGCATGTTGGCATGAAAAATAATGATTTCCTTAAAAAAAGTAGGCTTGTCTTTATAATCTGGAAATGATTCCTGTGGGCTTCTGAAGTCAGACCGGCAATATTCAACACGCGGGTGTATGAGAAGCACGGTTTGTGAGGCAGGGAAAGGATTAACCAGAACCACCATATGCTGCAATTTTCTGTAGCATCCTGGAGATCAGGCAACCCCTGAGCAACAGAATCCAGAAACTAAAGAACGAAAGGCTGTCCAGCCTCCGCCTGACTGCCTGAGGTCCTCGAGCAGATTGGCGATTGTCCAGTGATATGAGTAAGTCCATCGATCTGGTAAGCCCCAATGTGCTGAAGATATTCTGGACTGTCTCAGTGTGGATCATCCACTTGTTAGGGTGAACCACATTGCGGCTGACTGTGCCGACTGTAGTATTGTGCACCCCGCCCGAAAGGACTCCAGCGCGGGAACTACCCAAAACTACTGCTCAATACACACAGCTTGCGCTCGGGCCCCCAGTGGTATCCAGGCTTCTCCCTAGTGACGTCTGGGCCTCTCCCCGGTGGAGTCCAGGCGTTCGGGCCCCCTTTGGGGACGACTCGGCCTCTACTTCCCCGCGGTGCTCCGGGTGTGGTCTGCCCAGGGCTTTGTGCAGCTGCAGAGGGCTGGCAGCGCCCATGGAGCAGTGCCAAGGGAGTAACCTACTACTGACTTACATCTTAAACTTTTAATGAACTTTTAATCAACTTTTAAACTTTTAATCAACTTGAGAAACTTTTAAAACAATTTGGGAAAACTTTTAAACTTTTAAACAACTTGGAGGAATTAGTTGAAAACCTCTGGAGAAAGTTTTAAATCATTTTGGAAAACTTATTTTTTAAACTTTGGAAGAAACTTTTTAAAACATCCCCCGGAACACCAGCGGACAACTGACCTTCCTAATGCCTGCCCCCAACCAAGCCTCGGGACACCTACAATCAAGGGCACTACTCGGCGCCGAGCTTGCAGCCAACATCTCGCCGCAGGCAATTAGGCTCATACAGCAGTGCCTGGTCTCCAGTCGTCTTGGACCCCTTTGCCACTGGACCAAGACCTTGCTCAGCTAAGCCCGTGTGGTAGCCGATGTGCAATGACCACCCCACGTTAAAAGAACTCACGCACAGGCATCTTTCACTTTGTTAACGTCAGGACCCTCATGGAGAACTCCAACAGCGACAGGGTAGAACGTCTCACCTCCATAGTTGCCCGGGAACTTAGGCGCTTTGACATCGACATCGCCATCCTAAGCGAGACCCGGCGGGCAGGGGAAGCCCAGCTCAAGGAACAAGGTGGAGGATACACCTTTTTCTGGAAAGGAAAACCAGAGGAAGAACGGCGCCTTCACAGAGTCGGTTTCGCCATCAAAAGTGAGCTGGTCGGCCGCCTCAAAGACTCCCGCTGCGGGGTTAACGAACGCCTCATGACTCTTCGACTCACCCTATCCCGGAACCGATGCGCCATGGTCACCATTGCGTAGGCCCCTACACTCGATGCAATGGATGAGACCAAAGAGAGTTTTTATTCCAACCTCGAAACATCCCTGTCCCGCGTCCCCGCGGGCGACAAACTGATCCTCCTCAGTGACTTCACGCCAGGGTCGGCAAAGACACAGCCCTCTGTGATTGGCAGAGAGGGGATAGAGAAAGCCAGCGGTACCCTACTCCTGACAAAATGTCTAGAACATGAACTTCTCATTACTAACACCCTGCTCCGACAGAGGGACAAATACAAGGCATCGTGGCAACACCCTCGCTCCAAATACTGTCACCTCCTCGACTGTCATCGTCCGAGCCAGGGATTGCAAGTATGTGCGCATCACCCGCGCCTTGACAAGAGCTGACGACTGCTGGACGGACCACCGCCTAATCCGATCCATCATCGACAATAAAAAGCCCCAAAGCGGAGGGGACAGCAGAAGCAGTGCCACAAAAAAGTCAATGCAGGGACACTTACAGACCCAGCAAAGAGAGACCTATACAGCCAGCACTTCACAGCTAACCTGGCGTGCTTTGATGATCCTGAGATGCTGAATGCCCACAGCGCTTGGTCTGCCCTCCAGGCCTCCATAACCAATGCCTGTGAAGAGACACTTGGTCACTCAACTCGAAAACACCAGGACTGGTTTGATGAGAATTATCAGGAGATCCAAGAACGAATAGATCGCAAGCGCAGAGCATTTCTGAGCCTCAAGCAACAACCCAACATGGGGGCAGCAAAGTAACATTACAGATGGCTCAAGGCTGAGGTCCAACAAAAAACCCGGGAACTAACAAAAAGGTGGCGGATGGAGAAAGCACAGGAGATACAGCAGCTGGCCGATAGCCATGATATGCGAGGATTCTTCATTGCAGTCAAGACCAACTACGGTCCAAACTTCCAAGGCCACATAATCATCATCATAGATAGTCCCTCGGAATCAAGGAAGACTTGCTTCCTCTACTGAAGTGAGTTCTTCAGTGGCTGAACAGTCCAACATGAGAGCCACAGACCCTGTCACAGGTGGGACAGACATTCGTCGGGGGAAGGGGGGGTGGCACTGATTTACCACACGCCCCTTCCGCTGCCTGCGCCTGACCTCTTCACGCTCGCAGCATTGAGATTCGAAGAGCTCAACACACTCCCGAATGCTCTTTCTCCACCTAAGGTGGCCTGCAGCCAGGGTCTCCCAGGTGTCAGTGGTGATGTCACACTTCACCAGGGAGGCTTTGAGGTGTCTTTGTAACGCTTCCGCTGCCCACCTTTGGCTCGTTTGCCATGAAGGAGCGCTGCATATAGCGCTTGCTTTGGGAGTCTCATGTCTGGCATGTGAACTAAGTGGCCTGCCCAGCAAAGCTGATCGAGTGTGGTCAGTACTTCAATGCTGGGGATGTTAACCTGGGCGATGACACTGATGTTGGTGCCTCTGTCCTCCCAGGGGATTTGAAGGATCTTGCGGAGACATCATTGGTGATATATCTCCAGCGACTTGAGGTGTCTTCTGTACATCGTTCATGCTCCTGAGCCATACAGGAGGGCAGGAATTACTACAATCATGTAGACCATGAGCTTGGTGATAGATTTGAGGGCCTGGTCTTCGAACACTCTTTTCCTCAGGTGGCCAAAGGCTGCACTGGCGCACTGGAGGCAGTGTTGAATCTCCGCATCAAAGCCTGCTTTTATTGATAAGAGGGTCCCGAGGTAAGGGAAATGGTCCACGTTGTCGAGGGCCGCGTCGTGGATCTTGATGATTGGGGGACAGTGCTTTGCGGCGAGGACAGGCTGGTGGATGACCTTCCGCCGCCTGAGAAAAAGACTGTTCGAAGACCAGGCCCTCAAATCTACCACCAAGCTTTTGGTCTACAGGGCTGTAGTAATACCCAACCTCCTGTATGACTTAGGGGAATGGACAATGTACAGAAGACACCTCAAGTCGCTGGAGATATATCATCAACGATGTCTCCGCAAGATCCTACAAATCCCCTCGGATGACAGGAGCACCAACATTAGCGTCCTCGTCCAGGTTAACATCCCCAGCATTGAAGCACTGACCACACTCGGTCAGCTTTCCTGGGGAGGCCACATAGTTCGCATGTCAGAAACGAGACTCCCAAAGCAAATGATCTATGCAAATGAGCCAAAGGTGGACAGCGGAAACGTTGCAAGGACACCCTCAAAGCCTCCCTGATGAAGTGCGACATTGTCACTGACACCTCGGAGTCCCTTGCCAAAGACCGCCCTAAGTGGAGAAAGGGCATCAGGAGGGCGTTGAGCACCTCAAGTCTCAACGCCAAGAGCGTGCAGAAATCAAGCGCAGACAGCGGAAAGAGCATGCGGCAAACCAGTCCCATCCTCCCTTACCCTCAACGACTATCTGTCCCACCTGTGACAGAGTCTCTGGCCCTCATATTGGACAATTCAGCCAGCAAAGTACTCACTTCAGGAGTGGAAGCAAGTCTTCCTCTATTCCGAGGGACTGCCTATGATGATGATGTCCACCCCGGCCAAAGGTGGCAGCAAGAGTGTCACCCTGTCGTTCAAGCACCAATGGGAAAAAACACGTCAACTTGACAGTGGGACCCAAGAGGAGGGTCCCACACTGTAGAAATATCGGACTACTTTCGTACAGTCTGTCTGTAGACATGCTGACTTGCCCGACACTGAGACTGAAAGTGTACACTGTCCCATTGGACCATTTACATCCCGAGCCTGCTGATCACTGCTTGGGTAGGTGGAGCTGGAACGGGTATCGAAGGTTACCTCCCTGCATTCCAAGTCCTAATCGGGAATGATGGACTAGCATGGTACAAAGGACATTACGGTCCGGATAAAGCCTTGGAGCTGAATGATTACATCGGATTACAGCACAGAAACAGGCCATTCGGCTCAACCAGTCCATGCTAGCATTTATACTCCACTCGAGCCTCTCCCTGTCTCCCCTCATCTATCAGGATAACTCTCTATTCACTTCTCCCTTATATGCTTCTCAATCAATCATAGGCAGCCCCTCTGAATCGAGGAAGACTTGCTTCGACTACTAAAGTGAGTTCTTTCGTGGCTGAACAATCCAACATGAGAGCCACAGACCCTGTCACAAGTGGGACAGACATTCGTCAGGGAAAGGGTGGAGTGGCACTGATTTACCACATGCTCCTTCCGCTGCCTGCGCCTGACCTCTTCACACTCGCAACGTTGTGATTCGAAGAGCTCAATGCCCTCCTGGATGCACTTTCTCCACCTAAGGCGGTCTTCGGCCAGGGTCTCCCAGGTGTCGGTGGTGATGTCACACTTCACCAGGGAGGCTTTGAGGGTGTCTTTGTAATGTTTCCACTGCCCACCTTTGGCTCGTTTGCCATGAAGGAGCGCCGCATAGAGCGCTTGCTTTGGGAGTCTCGTGTCTGGCATGCGAACTAAGTGACCTGCCCACGTTGGGGATGTAAGCCTCGGCGAGGTCATTGATGTTGGTGCGTATGAAGGATCTTTCAGAGACATCATTGGTGATATATCTCCATCGACTTGAGGTGTCTTCTGTACATCGTCCATGCCCCTGAGCCATACAGGAGGGCGGGTATTACTACAGCCATGTAGATCATGAGCTTAGTGGTAGATTTGAGGGCCTGGACTTCGAACACTCTTTTCCTCAGGTAGCCGAAGGCTGCACTGGCACACTGGAAGCGGTGTTGAATCTCCGCGTCAACATCTGCCTTTGTTGATAAGAGGCTCCTGAGGTAAGGGAAATGGTCCAGGTTGTCGGGGGCCACGCCATGGAACTTGATGACTGGGGGACAGTGCTTTGCGGCAAGGACAGGCTGGTGGAGGACCTTTATCTACCACCAAGCTCATTATCTACAGGGCTGTAGTAATACCCTCCTGTATGGCTTAGGAGCATGGACAATGTACAGAAGCCTCCTCAATTCGCTGGAGATATATCACCAACGATGTCTTCGCAAGATCCTACAAATCCCCTCGGAGGACAGGTGCACCAACATTAGCGTCCACGTCCAGACTAACATTCCCAGCACTGAATCACTGACCACACTCGGTCAGCTTCGCTGGGCAGGCCACAGAGTTCGCATGTCAGACACGAGATTCCTTAAGCAAGTGGACTATGCGGAGCTCCTTCACGGCAAATGAGCCAAAGGTGGGCAGCAGAAACGGTGCAAGGACACCCTCAAAGCCTCCTTGATAAAGTGCAACATCATCACTGACACCTTGGAGTCCTTGGCCAAAGACTGCCCTCAGTGAAGAAAGTGCATCGGGAGGGTGATGAGCACCTCGAGTCTCAACGCCAAGAGCGTGCGGAAATCAAGCGCAGACAGCGGAAAGAGAATGCGGCAAACCAGGCCCACCCAGACTTCCCCTCAACGACTATCTGTCCCACCTGTGACAGAGACTGTGGCTCTCTTATTGGACTACTCAGCCACCAAAGTACTCACTTCAGGAGTGGACGAACGTCTTCCTCTATTCCGAGGGACTGCCTATGATGACAATGTTCACCCTGGCCAAATGTGGCAGCAAGAGTGTCACCCTGTCGTTCAAGCAGCAATGGGAAGCGACACGTCAACTTGACAGAGGGACCCAGGAGGTGGTCCCACACTGTAGAAATACCAGACTACTGTCATACAGTCTGTTTGTAGACATGCTGACTTGCCCCTCACCGAGTCTGAAAGTTTACAATATCCTATTGTACCATTCGCACCCCGAGGCTGCTGATCACTGTTTGGGGAGGTGGAGCTGGAACGGGTTTCGAAGGTTGCTGCCCTGCATTCCAGATCCTAATCGGGAATGATGGACTAGATGGTCCAAAGGACATTACGGTCTGGATAAAGCATTCTAAAGTCTTATGGAGGTGAATGATTACATCGGATTACAGCACAGAAACAGGCCATTTGGCTCAACCAGTCCATGCTAACGTTTATTCTCCACTCGAGCCTCCCCCTGTCTCCCCTCATCTAACTATCAGGATAACTCTCTATTCACTTCTCCCTTGTCTGATTATCTCAATCAATCATCATAGGCAGTCTCTCGGAATCGTGGAAGACTTGCTTCCACGACTAAAGTGAGTTCTTTTGTGGCTGAACAGTCCAACACGAGATCCACAGACCCTGTCACAGGTGGGACAGACATTCGTCGGGGGAAAGGGGGGTGGCACTGATTTACCACACGCCCCTTCCGCTGCCTGTGCCTGACCTCTTCACGCTCGCAGCGTTGAGATGCGAAGAGCTCAACGTCCTCCTGGATACACTTTCTCCACCGAGGACGGTCTTCGGCCAGGGTCTCCCAAGTGTCAGTGGTGAGGTCACACTTCACCAGGGAGGCTTTGAGGGTGTCCTTGTAACGTTTCCACTGCCCACCTTTGGCTCGTTTGCCATGAAGGAGCGCCGCATATAATGCTTGCTTTGGGATTCTCGTGTCTGGCATGCAAACTAAGTGGCCTGCCCAGCGAAGCTGATCAAGTGTGGTCAGTGCTTCAATGCTGGGGATGTTAGCCTGGGCAAGAACACTAATGTTGGTGCGTTTGTCCTCCCAGGGGATTTGAAGGATCTTGCGGAGACATCGTTGGTGATATATCTCCAGCGACTTGAGGTGTATTCTGTACATCGTCCATGCCCCTGAGCCATCCAGGAGGGCGGGAATTACTACAGCCATGTAGACCATGAGCTTACTGATAGATTTGAGGGCCTGGTCTTCAAACACTCTTTTCCTCAGGTGGCCGGCACTGGCGCACTGGAGGCGGTGTTGAATCTCCGCATCACTGTCTGCTTTTGTTGATGAGAGGCTCCTGAGGTAAGGGAAATGGTCCACGTTGTCGAGCCGTGGATCTTGGTGACTGGGGACAGTGCTTTGTGGCAAGGAGAGGCTGGTGGAGGACCTTTGTCTTACGGATGTTTAGCATAGGGCCCATGCTTTCATATGCCTCAGTAAATACGTCGACTAGAACCTGAAGTTCAGCCTCAGAATGTGCGCCGACGCAGACAGCATCCGCGTACTGTAGCTCAATGACAGAGGTTGGGGTGATCTTGGTCCTGGCCTGGAGGCAGCGTAGGTTCAACAGCTTCCCACTGGTTTTGTAGTTTATTTACACTCCAGCGGGGAGCTTGTTGACTGCGAGGTGGAACATGGCCGCCTGAGTCTGCGCACATTGTGAGGCTGAACTCCAGAATAGAGTCGACGTATTTACTAAGGCATACGAAAGCATGGGTCTTATGGTAAACAACCGTAAGATAAAGTCCTCCACCAGCCTGTCCTCGCCGCACAGCACTGTCCCCCAGTCATCAAGATCCACGGCGCGGCCCTCAACAACATGGATCATTTCCCATACCTCGAGAGCCTCTTGTCAACAAAAGCACACAGTGATGCGGAGATTCAACACTCCCTCCAGTGCGCCAGTGCAGCCTTTGGCCGCCTGAGAAAAAGACTGTTCGAAGACCAGGCCCTCAAATCTACCACCAAGCTCTTGGTATACAGGGCTGTCGTAATGCCCAACCTCCCGTATGGCTTAGGGGCATGGACGATGTACAGAAGACACCTCAAGTCGCTGGAGATATATCACCAACGATGTAGCCGCAAGATCCGACAAATCCCCTCGGAGGACAGGCGCACCAACATTCATGTGTTCGTCCAGGCTTACATCCCCAGCATTGAAGCACTGATCACACTTGGTCAGCTTCGCTGGCAGGCCACAAAGTTCGCATGTGAGACACGAGATTCCCAAAGCAAGTGATCAATGCGGAGCTCCTTCACGGCAAATGAGCCAAAGGTGCGCAGCTGAACCGTTGCAAGGACACCCTCATAGCCTCCCTGATAAAGTGCGACATCATCACTGACACCTCGGAGTCCATGGCCAAAGACCGTCCTAAGTGGAGAAAGTGCATCGGGAGGGCGTTGAGCACCTCGAGTCTCAACGCCGAGAGCGTGCGGAAATCAAGCGCAGATAGGCGAAAGAGCATGCGGCAAACCAGTCCCACCCTCCCTTACCCTCAATGACTATCTGTCCCACCTGTGACAGAGTCTGTGGCTCTCATATTGGACTATTCAGCCACCAAAGCACTCACTTCAGGAGTGGAAGCAAGTCTTCCTCTATTCCGAGGGACTGCCTTTGATGATGATGTCCACCCCGGCCAAAGGTGGCAGCAAGAGTGTCACCCTGTCGTTCAAGCACCAATGGGAATAAAGTCGTAAACTTGACAGTGGGACCCAGGAGGGGTCATACTGTCTGTCTGTAGACATGCTGACTTGTCCCTCACCGAGTCTGAATGTCTACAATGTCCTATTGTACCATTCGCACCCCGAGGCTGCTGATCACTGTTTGGGGAGGTGGTGCTGGAACGGGTTTTGATGGTTGCTGCCCTGCATTCCAGGTCCTAATCGGGAATGATGGACTAGATGGTCCAAAGGACATTACGGTCTGGATAAAGCATTCTAAAGTCTTATGGAGGTGAATGATTACATCGGATTACAGCACAGAAACAGGCCATTTGGCTCAACCAGTCCATGCTAACGTTTATACTCCACTCGAGCCTCCCCCTGTCTTCCCTCATCTAACTATCAGGATAACTCTCTATTCACTTCTCCCTTGTCTGATTATCTCAATCAATCATCACAGGCAGTCTCTCGGAATCGTGGAAGACTTGCTTCCACGACTAAAGTGAGTTCTTTTGTGGCTGAACAGTCCAACACGAGATCCACAGACCCTGTCACAGGTGGGACAGACATTCGTCAGGGGAAGTGGGGGTGGCACTGATTTACCACACGCCCCTTCCGCTGCCTGCGCCTGACCTCTTCACGCTCGCAGCGTTGAGATGCGAAGAACTCAACGTCCTCCTGGATACACTTTCTCCACCTGGGACGGTCTTCGGCCAGGGTCTCCCAGATGTCAGTGGTGAGGTCACACTTCACCAGGGAGGCTTGAGGGTGTCCTTGTAATGTTTCCGCTGCCCACCTTTGGCTCGTTTGCCATGAAGGAGCGCCGCATAGAATGCTTGCTTTGGGATTCTCGTGTCTGGCATGCAAACTAAGTGGCCTGCCCAGCGAAGCTGATCAAGTGTGGTCAGTGCTTCAATGCTGGGGATGTTAGCCTGGGCAAGAACACTAATGTTGGTGCGTCTGTCCTCCCAGGGGATTTGAAGGAGACATCGTTGGTGATATATCTCCAGCGACTTGAGGTGTCTTCTGTACATCGTCCATGCCCCTGAGTCATCCAGGAGGGCGGAAATTACTACAGCCATGTAGACCATGAGCTTACTGATAGATTTGAGGGCCTGGTTTTCAAACACTCTTTTCCTCAGGTGGTCGAAGGCTGCACTGGCGCACTGGAGGCGGTGTTGAATCTCCGCATCACTGTCTGCTTTTGTTGATGAGAGGCTCCTGAGGTAAGGGAAATGGTCCACGTTGTCGAGCCGTGGATCTTGGTGACTGGGGACAGTGCTTTGTGGCAAGGACAGGCTGGTGGAGGACCTTTGTCTGACGAATCTTTAGCATAGGGCCCATGCTTTCGTATGCCTCAGTAAATATGTCGACTAGAACCTGAAGTTCAGCCTCAGAATGTGCGCAGACGCAGACAGCATCCGCGTACTGTAGCTCAATGACAGAGGTTGGGGTGATCTTGGTCCTGGCCTGGAGGCAGCGTAGGTTAAACAGCTTCCCACTGGTTCTGTAGTTTATTTACACTCCAGCGGGGAGCTTGTTGACTGCGAGGTGGAACATGGCCTGCTGAGTCTGTGCACATTGTGAGGCTGAACTCAAGAATAGAGTCGACGTATTTACTGAGGCATACGAAAGCATGGGTCTTATGGTAAACAACCGTAAGATAAAGTTCCTCCACCAGCCTGTCCTCGCCGCACAGCACTGTCCCCCAGTCATCAAGATCCACGGCGCGGCCCTCAACAACATGGATCATTTCCCATACCTCGAGAGCCTCTTGTCAACAAAAGCACACAGTGATGCGGAGATTCAACACTCCCTCCAGTGCGCCAGTGCAGCCTTTGGCCGCCTGAGAAAAAGACTGTTCGAAGACTAGGCCCTCAAATCTACCACCAAGCTCATGGTCTACAGGGCTGGCGTAATATCCAACCTCCTGTATGGCTTAGGGGCATGGACGATGTACAGAAGACACCTCAATTTGCTGGAGATATATCACCAACGATGTCGCCGCAAGATCCGACAAATCCCCTCGGAGGACAGGCGCACCAACATTCATGTGTTCGTCCAGGCTTACATCCCCAGCATTGAAGCACTGATCACACTTGGTCAGCTTCGCTGGCAGGCCACAAAGTTCGCATGTGAGACACGAGATTCCCAAAGCAAGTGATCAATGCGGAGCTCCTTCACGGCAAATGAGCCAAAGGTGCACAGCTGAACCGTTGCAAGGACACCCTCATAGCCTCCCTGATAAAGTGCGACATCATCACTGACACCTCGGAGTCCGTGGCCAAAGACCGTCCTAAGTGGAGAAAGTGCATCGGGAGGGCGTTGAGCACCTCGAATCTCAACGCCGAGAGCGTGCGGAAATCAAGCACAGACAGCGGAAAGAGCATGCGGCAAACCAGTCCCACCCTCCCTTACCCTCAACGACTATCTGTTCCACCTGTGACAGTCTGTGGCTCTCATATTGGACTATTCAGCCACCAAAGCACTCACTTCAGGAGTGGAAGCAAGTTTTCCTCTATTCCGAGGGACTGCCTTTGATGATGATGTCCACCCCGGCCAAAGGTGGCAGCAAGAGTGTCACCCTGTCGTTCAAGCACCAATGGGAATAAAGTCGTCAACTTGACAGTGGGACCCAGGAGGGGGTCCCAGACTGTAGAAATACCGGACTACTCTCATACTGTCTGTCTGTAGACATACTGACTTGCCCCTCACCGAGTCTGAATGTCTACAATGTCCTATTGTACCATTCGCACCCCGAGGCTGCTGATCACTGCTTGGGGAGGTGGAGCTGGACAGGGTCTCAAAAGTTACTGCCCTGCATTCAGGTCCTAATTGGGAATGATGGGCTAGCATGGTGCAAAGAGCATTACGGTCCGGAAAAAGCCTTGTAAAGGCTAATGGAGGTGAATCATTACATAGGATTACAGCACAGAAACAGGCCATTCGGCTCAACCAGTCCATGCTAGCATTTATACTCCACTCGAGCCTCCCCCTGTCTCCGCTCATCTAACTATCAGGATCACCCTTTATTCACTTCTCCCTTATATGCTCCTCAATCAAAGATAATAGGCAGTCCCTTGAAACGAGGGTGACTTGATTCCACATCAAAAAAAGATGCGTTCACAGGTGTTTCAATGAAGAACTCGAACTACATCCTCAAGGGTGGAAGATGCCTCTGCAGGGATGTTTTTAACATCTGGTGGCCGTTGCACACCAGCCACCACACGGGCTCGACAGAGCTAGGTCTTGTCCAATGGCAAGGGTTAACCAAGACGACTGGATACCAGCTCTGCTGCATGGACCTAGTGCGCACACATATCTCATCTAGCCTCCCCTAAAATACATCGATACTATTTGCCTCAACTACTTCTTGTGGGTAGTGAGATCCACATTTCACCATTCTCTGGGTAAAGAAGTTCCTTCTGAATTCCTAATTGATTTGTGGGTGACTATCTTATATTGATGCCCTCTAGTTATGCTCTACTAGTGAAAACATTCTCTCTGTATCTACTCTATCAAAACCTTTCATCATTTTAAAGAGCTCTATTGGTTACCCCTCAGCCTTCTTTTATCAAGCAAAAAGCGACCCGGCCTGTTCATCACTTTCTGATAGGTTTACCCTTGCATTTCAATATCATCCTTGTAAGTCGTCTCTGCACCCGCTCCAGTGCCTTTATATCCTTTCTGTAATATGGTGACCAGAATTGTACGCAGTGCTCCAAGTGTGGTCTAACCAAGGTTTGAAACAAGTTTAGCATAACTTTGCTACTTTTCAATTCTATCCCTCTAGAAATAAACCCCAGTGCCTGATTTGCTTATTTTATGGCCTTGTTAGCCTGTGTCACTAATTTTATCAATTGGTGTATTTATACTCTGAGATCCCTTTGTTCCTCTACCCCACCCACACTCGCACGATCCAAATAATAAGTGACCTCCTTATTCTTCTGACCAAAATGTAATACCTCACATGTTTGTGTTGAAATTCATTTGCCAATTATATGCCCATTCTGCAAGTTTATTAATGTCCTCCTTTATAATTTGTTGCAGTCCTCCTCAGTATTGACTACCCTCCAATTTAGTGTCATCGGCAAATTTAGAAATTGTGTTTTTGATTCCAAAGTCTAAATCATTAATATAAATTGGAAACAACATTGGTCCCAGCACTGATCCTTGTAGAACACCACTACCCACATTCTGCCACTGTCAATTGCTACCCTTTACCCCTACTCTCTGCTTTCTTGAGGCCAGCTAGCTATCCATTCTGTTACTTGTCCCCTGACTCCACCTTCTCTGATCTTATATTTTAGTCTATTTGGTGGTAACTTATTGAAGGCTTTTTGAAAATCTAGATAAATGACATCTACTGCATTACCCTTATCTACTCTCTCTGCTACCTTTTCAATGAGGCTGGTCAAGCAAGACATTTCCTTTTGAAATCCAGGCTGCTATTCATTATTATATTTTTGTTTTCTAGATGTGCTTCTATTTTCTCCTTTAGTAGGGATTGCATTATTTTTCCTACCCCCCGATGTTAAGCTGACTGATCTATAGTTCCCTGGACATGTTTCATCTCCCTTCTTAAATATAAGAAAGGATTGGTGATGGTGAGTGGAAGGAGCCTATCGATGGGGTGGGCTACAACATCAAGAGGGGGAAGGTTTAGAAACAAGTATCTTTACATTTCCCGGGCTTAGGTCACCCACATTCTGGCGGCTTCCATACAGCCGGAGCCATGCTCGGAACACCACCTGGTGTGGGCAGAGCTCACTCCGCTCCGTGAATGGGAGTGGGGTCTGCACATTGGCATTTTTAAAACCTGCTGCTTGAGGGTGAGCTGTTTTGGGATTAATTCCATCAATTCTGCGATTCATTCCATCAATTCTGGGAATGGTGAAGGTTCTGCTGCAGCACCTCCTTGGGTCATGGAGCCTCATGTTGCATGGCCAAGCTCAATGGCGATGCAAGGCCCACTGGATGATAGACCCTGCTCCTATATTGAGGGCACCCACACAGCTTGTTGCTGCAGTAGATGCTCTCTGAAGGTGGTCCTCACTCTGACAGGGATTGCTCTCTCAACTCACCTGCGAAGCATTAGGTTGCTGGTCAGTAAAGCCGGCCCCAGTGATGGTGGGGAATTCGGGACATGCGCCAAACCCTACAGAAAGTTCCGCCAGACCCCAAATGTGGCCGGACCAGGACTAGTTGCACTGGGCAGTAAACTTCCTTCTGATACCTTCTCGACTGAAGTTCACCAGAGAACAGTAAAGTGCAAGGTGTGAAAGCAGGGTCGGGGAAGCACTATGGATGCTGTCTACCTTGGCCTTAACTGAAGGGTGCATATTAAGTCTACCCAACCGCCCTGGAAATTGGTCGGATAAATACAGCAACAGCCTGAGTAAACCCCAAGTAAAGACTCAACCCACCAAGTGAAGGGACTTCTGGAACCCACAGTTTCAGACTCATCACCCTTGTGTTAAATACATGAAAAAGCCCAAACGACTGGAGGTGCTGGTCCGACTCAGGCTCCCAGCTTACTATCAACCTTCCCTGTCGGTTCAGCCCGCGGAAGCTTCCTGGAGGCATCCCGCCTTTGGAAACGATTAGCTAAGAGCTCATGAATACGAAGGCCGATTGAGTTCGACCCTCCAGACATGAGATCCAGCCTCTTGGGGGAGGTGCCACTGAGGCAGACATAGCCCCTCCCTGGGAGTGACAGCACTTGGAACCTAGATGTCCCACAGGAATTGGGAGAGATCCTGTCACCAGTCGGCACGGACTCCTCCGAGCCAGCTGGTGCCACGGGAGGACACTTCCTCTTAATTCTGAGAAGTCTCAGGGCAACAACCGGAGTGTCCCTTCTTGAGACTTTCCTGTTTAGTCCCGAGGTGGACCCCTGGCCGGCACTGGTTGGAGCAGACTGGGCTTTACCCGTTGCAATGCACTTCACCCCGAGCAGTGCCGGACTGAGCCTGGAGTTGGAACACGGTTGTGGCTTGATGCCGATGCAGGGACATGAGGGCTAGATGGGTCTGTGGCGGTGGGGGGGAGGGGATTGGGGTGGGGGGGGGCTATTGGGCAACAAATTAAAAGAAATGAAAAGATGTGGAGTTGGCACTGAGAAATGGATGGACACAGAGGGATGGCGTGAGGAGAATTTCAGTCGCAGTGCTCCCTGTTTTTGTGCTATCTCTGCTGAGATTGATTTAATTTCTGTCACGATGTGTTCTCTCTTGTGTCTCTGATCCACTTGTCCTTGTGGTTTAGTTACTCACAACTTTCATCTGTAGGTAGTTTCATCAAACCGCCCGTTTCCTCTCTCTCATCCTGACGCCAACCGTCTACCTCGAGCAGAAGAAGAAATTACAGATTTAAAAAATCACTGGATCGCAACAAGACAACTACAGATACTATTGAGCTACCCTTGTATAGTAAACCATTTAAGCTGTAAATGCTTAATGCAGATTCTGGGTGTAAAACATATCGACTTGTTTCTTTTCATGTAATGTTACTGGCCACACATTCCGATGCCACCTGAGTATTAAAGGTTCTGGATCTTCGAACACTCCTCAGGTGGTTGAAGGCTGCGCTGGCACACTGGAGGCGGAGTTGAGCCTTCGGCTGCCTGAGGAAGAGAGTGTTCTCAAATCTGGCACCAAGCTCATGGTCTACAGGGCTGCAGTAATAGCCACTCTCCTGTATGGCTCGGAGACATGGACCATATACAGTAGATTCCTCAAGTCGCTGGAGAAATACCACTAACGATGTCTCCACAAAATCCTGCAAATCCCTTGGGAGGACAGAAGCACCAACATCAGTGTATTCGATCAGGCCAACATCCCCAGCATCGAAGCACTGACCACACTCGACCAGCTCCGTTGTGTGGGCCACATTGTTCGCATGCCTGACACAAGACTCCCAAAGCAAGTGCTCTACTCGGAACTCCTAGATGGCAAGCGAGCCCCAGGTGGGCAGAGGAAACGTTTCAAGGACATCCTCAAAGCCTCTTTGATAAAATGCAACATCCCCACTGACACCTGGGAGTCCCTGGCCAAAGAGCACTCTCAGTGGAGGAAGAGCATCCGGGAGGGCGCTGAGCATCTCGAGTCTCATTGCCAAGAGCATGCAGACAGCAAGCACAGGCAGCGGAAGGAGCGTGTGGCAAACCAGTCCCAACCACGCTTTCCTTCAACCACTGTATGTCCCACCTGTGACAGAGACTGTAATTCCCGTATTGAACTGTTCAGTCACCTAAGAACTCACTTTTAGAGTGGAAGCAAGTCTTCCTCTATTTCGAGGGCTGCTCATGATGATGAAAGATTCTGGAGTTGGGCAATGTACACCTTCTTCAGAATCAGAGAGATGGTCCAGAATGGCTGCAATGCCATCAGGTGAACCAGGATCACTGGCAAAAAGAGCTACTCTGACATAATCGGAGGGATTTTGGTGGCAGTACCTGAGCCAGCTGACACCTGGGAGGAGGTCCTTTTCAAGGACCCAGGGATTGGCTAGGTCAGAGGGCACCAGTAACACCTGGGACAAGCGTTTCTCATCGACTCCTTGTCCCACAGATTATCCCAGGGTCCAGGACCGTCTGATCAGAACAACTAGCGTTCACTGAACAGTTATCAGTTTCCAGGATTTGAGCATTGATGTCTGCATGGTCACTGCTGTTCCCCACTCTGACTTTCACGGACAATTATACAAGCTGGAATAAACAAACCTTCTACAGCAACACTCTTCCGACTGTCATAAAAACATAGAAACATAGAAAATAGGTGCAGGAGTAGGCCATTCGGCCCTTCGAGCCTGCACCACCATACAATATGATCATGGCTGAACATGCAACTTCATTCCTGCTTTCTCTCCATACCCCTTGATCCCTTTAGTCATACTGGCCTCAACAACTTTCTGTGTTTGAGAATTCCACAAGTTCACAATTCTCTGAGTGAAGAAGTTGCTCCTCACCTCGGTCCTAAATGGATTACCCCTTATCCTTAGAGTGTGACCCCTGGTTCTGGACTTCCCCAACATCGGGAACATTCTTCCTGCATCTAACCTGTCCAATCCCGTCAAAATTTTATATGATTCTATGAGATCCCCTCTCATTCTTCTAAATTCCAGTGAATATAAGCCTAGTCGATCCAGTCTTTCTTCATATGTCAGCACTGCCATCCCGGGAATCAGTCTGGTGAACCTTCGCTGCACTCCCTCAATAGCAAGAATGTCCTTCCTCAAATTAGGAGACCAAAACTGTACACAATATTCAAGGTGTGACCTCACCAAGGCCCTGTACAACTGCAGTAAGACTTCCCTGCTCCTATACTCAAATCCTCTCACTATGAAAGCCAACATGCCATTTGCCTTCTTCACCGCCTGCTATATCTGCATGCCAACTTTCAATAACTGACACCCAGGTCTCGTTGCACCTCCTCTTTTCCGAATCTGTCACCATTCAGATAATATTCTGCCTTCCTGTTTTTGCCACCAAAGCGGATAACCTCACATTTATCCACATTATACTGCATCTGCCATGCATTTGTCCACTCATGTAACCTGTCCAATTCACCCTGCAGCCTCTTAGCATCCTCCTCACAGCTCACACTGCCACCTAGCTTAGTGTCATCTGCAAACTTGGAGATATTACATTCAATTCCTTCGTCAAATCATTAATATATATTGTAAATAGCTGGAGTCCCAGCACTGAACCTTGCGGTACCTCACTAGCCACTGCCTGCCATTCTGAAAAGGACCCGTTTATTCCGACTCTTTGCTTCCTGTCTGCCAACCAGTTCTCTATCCACGTGAATACATTACCCCCAATACCATGTGCGTTAATTTTGCTCACTAATCTCTTGTGTGGGATCTTGTCAAAAGCCTTTTGAAATTCTAAAAACACTACATCCACTTGTTCTCGGGTGTCCACTCTATTAGCAACATCCTCAAAAAATTCTAGAAGATTTGTCAAGCATTATTATCCTTTCATAAATCCATCTGATCCTGTCACTGCTTTACAAATTTGCTGCTATTACATCTTTAATAATTGATTCCAACATTTTCCCCACTACTGATGTCAGGCTAACCGGTCGATAATTCCCTGTTTTCTCTCTCCCACATTTTTTTAAAAAGTGGGGTTACATTAGCTACCCACCAGTCCATAGGAATTGATCCAGAGTCTATAGAATGTTGGAAAATGACCACCAATGTATCACTATTTCGAGGGCCACTTCCTTAAGTACTCTGGGATGCAGACTATCAGGCCCTGGGGATTTATCGGCCTTCAATTCCATCAATTTCCCTAACACAATTTCCTAACTAATAATGATTTCTTTCAGTTCCTCCTTCTCGCTAGACCCTCGGTCTCCGAGTATTTCCGGAATGTTATTTGTGTCTTCCTTAGTGGAGACAGAACCAAAGTATTTGTTCAATTGGTCTGCCATTTCTTTGTTCCCCATTATAACTTCACCTGATTCTGACTGCAAGGGACCGACATTTGTCTTCACTCATCTTTTTCTCTTCACATATTTATAGAAGCTGTTGCAGTCAGTTTTTATGTTCCCTGCAAAGCTTATTGTCATACTCTATTTTCCCCCTCCTAATTAAACCCTTAGTCCTCCTCTGCTGAATTCTAAATTTCCCCCAGTCCTCAGGTTTGCTGCTTTATCTGGCCAATTTATATGCCTCTTCCTGGGATTTAACATTATCCCTAATTTCCCTTGTTAGCCACGGTTGAGCCACCTTTCTCATTTTATTTTTAGGCCAGACAGGGATGTCCAATTGTTGAAGTTCATCCATGTGATCTTTAAATTTCTGACATTGCCTATCTACCGTCACCCTTTGAGTATCATTTGCCAGTCCATCCTAGCCAATTCACGTCTCATACCATTGAAGTTACCTTTCTTTAAAAGTTCAGGACTCTAGTCTCTGAATTAACTGTGTCACTCTCTATCTTAATGAAGAATTCTACCATATTATGGTCACTCTTCCCCAAAGGGCCGTGCACAACAAGATTGCTAATTAATCCTCTCCCATTACACAACACCCAGTCTAGGATGGCCAGCTCTCGAATTGGTTCTTCGACATATTGGTCTAGTAAACCATCCCTTATACACTCCAGGAAATCCTCCTCCACCATATTGCTACCAGTTTGGTTAGCCCAATCTATACATAGATTAAAGTCACCCATGATAATTGCTGTAACTTTATTGCACACATCCCTAATTTCCTGTTTGATGTCATCCCCAACCTCACGACTACTGTTTGGTGGTCTGTACACAACTCCCATGAGCGTTTTCTGCCCTTTGGTGTTCCGCAGCTCTACCCATACAGATTCCACATTATCCAAGCTAATGTCCTTCCTTGCTATTGTGTTAATCTTCTCTTTAAGCAGTAACGTTACCCCACCTCCTTTTCCTTTCTGTCTATCCTTCCTGAATATTGAATATCCCTGGATGTTGAGTTCCCAGCCTTGGTCACCCTGGAGCCATGTCTCCGTAATCCCAATTACATCATATCCGTTAACAGCTATCTGCGCAGATAATTCATCCATTTTATTACGAATGCTCCTCGCATTGAGACACAGGACCTTCAGGCTTGTTTATTTAACACTCTTTGCACTTTTAGAATTATGTTGTCATGTGGCCCATTTTGATTTTTGTCCTTAATTTCTCTGCCCTCCACTTTTCCTTATCTCCTTTCTAACTTTTGCTTCTGGCCCCATTTTACTTCCCTCTGTCTTCCTGCATAGATTCCCATCCCCCTGCCTGATTTGTTTAAACCCTCCCCAACAGCACTCGCAAACACTCCCCCTAGGACATCAGTTCCGGGCCTGCCCAGGTGCAGACTGTCCGGTTTGTACTGCTCCCACCTCCCCCAGAACCGGTTCCAATGTCCCAGAAATTTGAATCCCTCCCTCTTGCACCATTCCTCAAGCCACGTATTCATCTTAACTATCCTGCTATTTCTACTCTGACTAACACGTGGCCCTGGTAGCAATCCTGAGATTACTACTTTTGAGGTCCTACTTTGTAATTTAACTCCGAGCTCCGTAAATTCAGCTTGTAGGACTTCGTCCCATTTTTTACCTATATTTTTGGTACCTAGATGCACCACAATAACTGGCTGTTCGCCCTCCCCCTCCAGAATGTCGTGCAGCCGCTCCGAGACATCCTTAACCGTTGCACCAGGGAGGCCACATACTTTCCTGGAGTCTCGATTGCGGCTGCAGAAACGCCTATCTATTTGCCTTACAATAGAATCCCCGACCACTATAGCTCTCCCACTCTTTTTCCTGCGTTCCTGTGCAGCAGGGCCACCCATGGTGCCATGAACTTGGCTGCTGCTGCCTTCTCCTAATGAGCCACCTACCCAACAGTGTTCAATCTATTTTGGAGGGAGATGACAGAAGTGGACCCCTGCACGACCTTCCTCCTCCTGCTCTGACTGATGGTCACCCATTCCCTATCAGCCTTTGTAACCTTTATCTGCAGTGTGACCAACTCATTAAATGTGCTATTCATGACATCCTCAGCATCGCGGATGCTCCAGAGTGAATCCATGCGCAGCTCCAGTGCCGCAATGCGGTCAGTCAGGAGCTGGACACACTTCCTGCACACATAGTAGTCAGGGACACTGGAAGTGTCTCTGATGTCCCACAAAGCACAGGAGGAACATGACATGGGTGTGGGCTCTCCTACCATGACGTAACCCTTAAATTAACTTAATTTGGCAACAATGCCTACCGAAAGGAAAAAGAAAAACACTCACCAATCCACCAGCCAATCACTTACCCGCTTGTTTGTGACGCACACTTTGATTTTGATTATTTTAAAACTTTTTGTCCCTGCTCCTGTGGCTCCTCTGACTCTCGGGCCCCTTTTATTGGCCTCTCGTTCCTCCCGCTCCTGCTCCTGTGGCTCCTCCGACTCTTGGGCCCCTTTTCTGGCCCTCTCGATCCTCCCGCTTTGCTCCTGTGGCTCCTCCGACTCTTGGGCACATTTTCTAGGTAGCTCATTCCTCCCGCTCCTGCTCCTGTGGTTCGTCCAAATCACGGACCCTTTTATGGGCCTCTCGATCCACCCGCTCCTGTTCCTGTGGCTCCTTTGACTCTCGGGCCGCTTTGGGTCTCGCAATCCTCCCGCTCCTGCTCCTGTGGCTCCTCCGACTCTTGGGCCCCTGTTATGGGCCTCTCATTCCTCCCGCTTCTGCTCCTGTGGCTCCTCCGACTGTCGGGCCCCTTTTCTGGGCCTCTCGATCCTCCCACTCCAGTTCCTGTGGCTCCTCTGACTCTCAGGCCCCTTTTATGGGTCTTGCAATCCTCCCGCTCCTGCTCCTGTGGCTCCTTCGAGTATTGGGCCCCTTTTCTGGGCCTCTCGATCCTCCCACACCTGCTCCTGTGGCTCCTTCGAGTCTCGGGCCCCTTTTATGGGTATCCGGGTTGTGATGATTCTATTGTTCACGCTCTGTTTATCAGGTTTTCTAGGCGACCACATTCACTCTGAGAGAGATCAGCCAGTTAGTCACAGTCACCTTTCCTTCACTTAAACTGGTTGTCCAGCATCCTGCCTCAAATTGAGCCAGATTACAAACCTATTGTGATGTCTAATTTCACAGTGATGAGTTGTGAGAGGCTCAGGTTTGCATTGTGATGTCACGGTTTGACCTGTCCAGTTAAAGGGGCCTCACCTTGATGCAACTGTGTTGAGCCAAAATCCCATGGGCTCTAGTTTACAATGACTGGATATGCTAGAATACAATAACAGGTTTCCACGTGGTTATAAACAAGAGAATTGTGTATGCAGGCGATGGGCAGAGATGGCATTGTTTGCCTTCTCCGTGCCCCCTTCTCTCAGCGGGGCGCAGTTACATTTGTGACTATTACTCATCCTACAGACTGTCCTGAGCAATGGGCGATCTACCTGTGATAAATAGTTGTCTACATTTACAGAACAGGGAGTGAGCACTAAACTCAAGGGCTGGGAGGAGCTGGTTGCAGGCCCCAGACTACCTATTAACAACACCATGGAAGATCTACCAATAATAAAATGAACTATTCCACCCTCCTGTATATCAGTATTACTGTATCTGTTTTATCCAGCAAGGTTTCTGATCTCTTGTGCATCCCCGATTTTAATCACTCCAACAGTGGCGACCTTGCCTTCAGCTGGTGCAGTCCTAAGGTCTGGAATTCTCTCCCTAAACCTCTCTGCCCATCTATCTCTCTCTTCCCCTTGAAGAACCTCCTGAAAACCTGCATCTTTGCCCAAGGTATGGGTCATCTGTCCTAATGTCCCCTTATGTGGCTCAGTGTCAAATTTTGCTTGATAACACTCCTGTGAAAGGACATTTTATCACATTAAAGGCGCTATATAAATCCAAGTTAGTGTTGTTGATTCAAGGTCTTGTGGAGAGGAGAGGAGGTGAATTGATTGGTGAGAAATTAAAATATTGATATTGTTGATAATTCATAAGCACTTGCGTCAAAAGAAAGTGTTGCTGTCCGTGAGTCACTCGTGAACTTCTCCCGAGAGAGCAGGAGAATGGACAGCCTCCACCAATGCTGCTGGGAAAATGGCAGCAAGGAGGTGCTCCAGAGCATGATGTATTTTATCCGTCTTTCCCCTTCTCCCTGTGTGGAAGGTGGGATTGGGCCCGTTTGCAGCACATCTCCTCGCCCACTTCCCAAGTACTGCCGCTGAGATGGGGATGGAAGTAATGTGTGAATCCTGACCTTGACCCCCAGACCCACTTCTCTCAGGTGTTTTGGAGCCACCATGGTTTATGGTTTTACAATTTATTTTTGCATACACCTCAAAGGGAAAAATAATATACCTGTACAAATCAAAATGGGATGGAGAAGTGTTTAAGCAGAATACTAACATTTCAGTGCACTGTATGGTTGCAGATGCAGATCCCAACTAGCGAAAGAGAGCTCAAGACAGGCTCAGAGTGTTTAATACTATGTCAGATTAGTTAACATATATTAGCATGGATAGTGGATTGGCTAACTAATAGAAAACAGAGAGTCAGGATAAATGGGTCATTATCTGCCTGGCAAATTGTAACTAGTTGGGTGCCACAGGGATCAATGCTGGGGCCTCGACTATTTACAATCTATATTAATGACTTGGATGAAGGAACCAAGTGTAATGTAGCCAAATTTGCTGATGATACAAAGATGGGTGGGAAAGCAAGTTGTGAGGAGCATGCAAAGAATCTGCAAAGGGATATAAACAGGCAAAAATTTGGCGGATGGAGTATAATGTGAGAAACTGTGAGGTTATCTATGTTGGTAGAAAAAATAAAAAAAGCAAATTATTACTTAAATGGGGAAAGGGATTTGGGGGTCCTTGTACATGAAACACAAAATGTTAGCATGCTGGTACAGCAAGTAAGTAGAAAGGCAAATGGAATGTTTTATTGCAAGGGGGATGGAATATAAAAGTAGAGAATTCCTGCTGCAACTTTTGGTGAGACCACACCTGGTGTACTGCATACAGTATCAACTGGGTTGATTCCTGAGATGAAGTGGTTGTCTTATGAAGAAAGGTTGAGCAGGTTGGGCCTGTACTCATTTGAGTTTAGAAGAATGAGAGATGATCTTATTGAAACATATCATTCTGAGGGGGCTTGACAGTGTAGTTGCAGAGAGGATGTTTCCCCTCGTGGGGGAATCTAGAACTAGGGTGGATTGTTTCAGAATAAGGGGTCGCCCATTGAAAATGGAAATGAGGAGGAATTTCTTCTCTCAGAATCAGTGAATCTTTGGAATTCTCTGCCCCAGAGAGCTGTGGTGGCTGGTCATTGAATATATTTAAATTGGAGATAGACAGATTTTTGAACGATAAGGGAGTCAAGGGTTATGGGGAGCGCGCAGGGAAGTGGAGTTGAGGCCAAGATTAGATCAACCATGAATTAATTGAACGGTGGAGCAGGCTTGAGGGGCCAAGTGGCCTACTCCTGCTTCTAGTTCTTATGTTCTCCCAGATCTACTGCTCCTCCTCAATTGGGTCTCAGTGACTGCAGTAAGGCTGGGACAAGGACGTTGTTTTTGCGCCGAAGCCACAGCTGATGGCCGAGCAGGAAGTTCCACAACAGCACAGAGCCTGGACGGACTGGCTGCCGACTGCATCACCTCAGCATGGGCGGTAGCACTCTGTGGTGGATGGGTTGCAGAGAGCGGCAGTACCCTTTCTATAACTACGCGTTAACACTGGAAGCAATCCAGAGATTACTACCTTTTGAGGTCCTGCTCTTTAACTTCCTTCCTCACTCCTGAAACTTTTCCTGCAGGACCCTCACTCTTTTTCCAACCTAGGTCATTGATTCCAACCTGGACTACGACTTCTGGCTGCTCCTCTTCCATGCCCCTCCCCCACCCCCCCAAGAAAGAAAGATTAGCTTTTGTATAGCGTCTTTCACGACCATCAGCCCATGAAACCTAGAAACATAGAAAATAGGTGCAGGAGTAGGCCATTCGGCCCTTTGAGCCTGCACCGCCATTCAATGAGTTCATGCCCGAACATGCAACTTCAGTACCCCATTCCTGCTTTCTCGCCATACCCCTTGATCCCCCGAGAAGTAAGGACTACATCTAACTCCTTTTTGAATATATTTTGTGAATTGGCCTCAACAACTTCATGTGGTAGAGAACTCCACAGGTTCACCACTCTCTGGGTGATGAAGTTTCTCCTCATCTCGGTCCTAAATGGCTTACCCCTTATCCTTAGACTGTGACCTCTGGTTCTGGACTTCCCCAACATTGGAACATTCTTCCTGCGTACAACCTGTCTAAACCCGTCAGAATTTTAAACGTTTCTATGAGATCACCTCTCATTCTTCTGAACTCCACTGAATACAAGCCCAGTTGATCCAGTCTTTCTTGATATGTCAGTCCCGCCATCCCGGGAATCAGTCTGGTGAACCTTCGTTGCACTCCTTCAATAGCAAGAATGTCCTTTTTCAAGTTAGGAGACCAAAACTGTGCACAATACTCCAGGTGTGGCCTCACCAAGGCCCTGTACAACTGTAGTAACACCTCCCTGCCCCTGTACTCAAATCCTCTCGCTATGAAAGCCAACATGTCATTTGCTTTCTTAACCGCCTGCTGTACCTGCATGCCAATCTTCAATGACTGATGTACCATGACACCCAGGTCTCGTTGCACCTCCCCTTTTCCTAATCTGCCACCATTCAGATAATAGTCTGTCTCTCTGTTTTTACCACCAAAGTGGATAACCTCACATTTATCCACATTATACTTCATCTGCCATGCATTTGCCCACTCACCTAACCTATCCAAGTCACTCTGCAGCCTCATAGCATCCTCCTCGCAGCTCACACTGCCACCCAACTTAGTGTCATCCGCAAATTTGGAGATACTACATTTAATCCCCTCATCTAAATCATTAATGTACAATGTAAACAGCTGGGGCCCCAGCACAGAACCTTGCGGTACCCCACTAGTCACTGCCTGCCATTCTGAAAAGAACCCATTTACTCCTATTCTTTGCTTCCTGTCTGCCAACCAGTTCTCAATCCACGACAGCACACTGCCCCCAATCCCATGTGCTTTAACTTTGCACATTAATCTCTTGTGTGGGACCTTGTCGAAAGCCTTCTGAAAGTCCAAATAAACCACATCAACTGGTTCTCCCTTGTCCACTTTACTGGAAACATCCTCAAAAAATTCCAGAAGATTTGTCAAGCATGATTTCCCTTTCACAAATCCATGCTGACTTGGACCTATCATGTCACCTCTTTCCAAATGCACTGCTATGACATCCTTAATAATTGATTCCATCATTTTATCCACTACCGATGTCATGCTGACCGGTCTATAATTCCCTGTTTTCTCTCTCCCTCCTTTTTTAAAAAGTGGGGTTACATTGGCTGCCCTCCACTCCATTGGAACTGATCCAGAGTCGATGGAATGTTGGAAAATGACTGTCAATGCATCCGCTATTTCCAAGGCCACCTCCTTCAGTACTCTGGATGCAGTCCATCAGGTCCTGGGGATTTATCGGCCTTCAATCCCATCAACTTCCCCAACACAATTTCCCGACTAATAATGATTTCCCTCAGTTCCTCCTTCTTACTAGACCCTCTGACCCCTTTTATATCCGGAAGGTTGTTTGTGTGCTTCTTAGTGAATACCGAACCAAAGTACTTGTTCGATTGGTCTGCCATTTCTTTGTTCCCCGTTATGACTTCCCCTGATTCTGGCTGCAGGTGACCTACATTTGTCTTTACTAACCTTTTTCTCTTTACATATCTATAGAAGCTTTTGCAGTCCGTCTTAATGTTCACTGCAAGCTTCTTCTCGCACTCTATTTTTGATGTGTTGTAATGTGGGAAAGACAGCAAACTCGCACAAACAGCAATGTGATAATGACCAAATAATCTCTTTTTGTTATGTTGTTTGAGGGCTAAATAGTGGGCGGGACACCGGGGATAACTCCCCTGCTTTTCTTCAAAATAGTGCAATGCGGTTATGTCCACCTGAGAGAGCAGACTGGGCCTCGCTTTAACGTCTCATTTGAAAGACAGTATCTCTGACAGCGCAGCGCTCCCTCAGCACTACACTGGAGTAAGGGACCACACCGCCTATTTCCCCATCGCATCGTGCACCGACCCGTTCCCGAAATTGCCCCTCAGGAAATTGCCCCACAGGAGCAGCACCGCCGCCGGTTGGTGCCACTGACAGCTTTTGCTGGCGGTGCCCTTTCTATGGCTGGGTGGCATGCCCCCCCTTACAGGGGAGGTGGCGCAGCTGGCGACTCCATGTTTTTTTCTGTCGGCCATCTGCCAGATCGGGCCAACTATTATCTCTCCCCCGGGTTACCAACAAGCGGTTTGGCACCTCCTCTTGGATGCCAGGCTGTTGGCCCGACCAAAACTCTCCCTGGTGGCCCATTATTTGCCACTAAAGTGGCTGCAGAGTTCGCAGCAGCCCCCCCCTTTAACTGAAGGGGAGGGATGTAGTGACCCGTCAGCACGATGACATCATCAGCGCGGAACTGATCCTTGCAGCGTTGGTCACTCCAACACGACCTCACTTCCGCCCCGATAATGAGGCCATTTCCGCCCCGCTCCAAGGAAAAGCACTAGGTGCTGAATTTCTCCGGATTGGCCACCCTGGCGCACTTCAAGAGCAGTGGGTGCAACTCGTTTTGTGCAGTGGGCAGTTTTGGCCCCAAAGACTTTTAAAGCTAAGCAGAAGTTCGAGTTGAGGAGAGACACAGCTCTGCCACGACTGATCCAACCTCCTGGCGGCACCACTTCACTTGGAATCTTCATGACTGCTCACTACCCCTCAGCTTCATGCCTCGATGCAGGCTGATAGATTGTGAAGTAGATCACCGAGCTACACAAAAAACCATGCTACACTACAACAGCAAATATCAAAATATTTGGAATCATCTCGACAAGCTTGGACCAGCCATGAGTATATAAGGACTTTTGTTACGGGTTAATCCAAGATTGACATTTGATTTCCAAAAGATCATGCATTTTTGGAATTCAGATGGTGTTTTATTGTTCTTAATACAATTCTAAATCATGCATAGACCCAAGATGATATTTAATTCTAACTCCAATTGTCCTAGTGTGTAATAAATGATTCTTTTCTTTATCAAGCCATGACTTGTGCCTGGTTTCTTTACTAAAATAAGCCCCTTCAGTTAACTATAAAATTATAAACTATATGGCCACAATTTTCCTCAGTTATCTGTGCCATTCTTTTGGTGCGCGCCACTTTTTTTGGCGTAAATTAAAATATCCAAGTTCCCCAAAGTTTCTGCGGCAGCATAACTCAGTTACGATTTTTGTAGGTTAGTATTTTTTTGTGTCATAGTGGGAGTAACCTGATGTCTGCGTCAGTTTTTCACATTTAAGCAAGTTCTGCCAACTTACATTTTTCCTTGGACGGCGTATGTGACCACTCCCAAAAAACTTTCTGGGCACTTAAGAAAAACCAGCGCACATTAAAAAATCACGCAGAGCGACGGCATTGTTTTTACGCGAAGTCAAGAAGACAAAGAATATGCATCATGCAGCTTAATTTTTTTCCAACTCAAAAGGGAGAAAATGGAAGTCTAATGCAATTATTTAATTTTGGATTTTTTTCAAAGTGCCATGCCACCACCGAACGTCTCCTCACCGGGCTCGAGGGTTGGAGTGTCGGCCGGCAGAATCACTCCCTCGACCGGACACAGGGGCTCGGCTTCAAAAGTAGTCTGGGGGGGCGGCACTATACAGCAGCTTCAATAGAAGCCCGGGGAGGATGGGGAGGGGGTTAGTGGTGGACGGTGAGCCCCTGTGTCCGGGCGAGCGAGTGATTCTGCCAGTCAACCCTCGAACTCGGTGAGGAGACGTTCGGTCAGTGGTGGTAGGGGGGTGGTATTTTGAAAAACTTCTGAAATTAAAGAATTGCATTTGACTTTGTATGCCCCAAATGTCCTCATTGAATGCCTAGTTTCCCATTCTAAGCAAGCCTATTGCGCATGCGCAGACCAGGGTGTAGTCTATACTCGGGCATCGACCTTGGGGAGAGCGAGAGGGGAGATGTTTTAACTCATTGTCCTGCTGTTGAAGCTTCTTGCAAAGATATAATTTAATTATGGGGGCAATATTGACAATGCCATACCTCGTGCAAGCCTTCTACATGAAGGTGCTGCGGAGGAGAAGATTGATTTGACATCATCGCCACATTAAAGGTTACTGCACAAGATAAAAGTTCACGCGGTTGGGGGTAATATATTAGCATGGATAGAGGATTGGCTAACTAACAGAAAACAGATTCGGGATAAATGATTCATTCTTTGGTTGGCAACTAGTAACTAGTGGGGTGCTGCAGGGATCAGTGCTGGGACCCCAACTATTTACAATCTATACTAACGACTTGGAAGAAGGGACTGAGTGTAACGTAGCCAAGTTTGCTGATGATACAAAAATGGGAGGAAAAGCAATGTGTGAGGTGGACACAAAAAAATCTGCAAAAGAACATAGACAGACTAAGTAAGTGGGCAAAAATTTGGCAGATGGAGTATAAAGTTGGAAAGTGTGAGGTCATGCACTTTGGCAGAGAAAAAAATCAAAGAGCAAGTTATTATTTAAATGGAGAAAGATTGCAAAGTGTTGCAGTACAGCGGGACCTGGGGGTACTTGTGCATGAAACAAAGGGATAGTATGTAGGTACAGCAAGTGATCAGGAAGGCCAATGGAATCTTGGCCTTTATTGCAAAGGGGATGGAGTATAAAAGCAGGGAAATCTTGCTGCAGCTATACAGGGTATTGGTGAGGCTACACCTGGAATTTTGGTGTGGTTTTGGTTTCCATATTTAAGGAAGGATATACTTGCATTGGAGGCTGTTCAGAGAAGGTTCACTAGGTTGATTCCAGAGATGAGGGGGTTGACTTATGAAGATAGGTTGAGTAGGATGGGCTTCTACTCATTGGAGTTCAAAAGAATGAGAGGTGATCTTATCGAAACATATAAGATAATGAGGGGGCTTGACAAGGTGAATGCAGAGAGTATATTTCCACTCATAGAGGAAACTAAAACGAGGGGACATAGTCTCAGAATAAGGGACCGTCCATTTAAAACTGAGATGAGGAGGAATTTCTTCTCTCAGAGGGTTGTAAATCTATGGAATTCTCTGCCTCAGAGAGCTGTGGAGGCTGGGTCATTGAATACATTTAAGGCGGAGATAAACAGATTTTTGAGAGATAAAGGAATAAAGGGTTATGGGGAGCGGGCAGGGAAGTGGAGGTGAGTCCATGATCAGATCAGCCATGATCTTATTAAATGGCGGAGCAGACTCAAGGGGCCAAATGGCCTACTCCTGCTCCTATTCCTTATGTTCTTATGTAATGACCAGATAATCTGTTTTTTAGTGACATTGTTTAAGGGATAAATATTAACCAGTACACTGAGGGAAACTCCCCTGCTCTTCTTCAAAATAGTGTCATGGGATCTTTTACATCCACCTGAAAAAAGTAGATATGACCTCAGTTTAACATCTCATCCAAAAGAGGGCATCTCTGACAGTGCAGCACTCACTCAGCACTGCACTGGACTGTCAGCCTGGATTTTGTGCTCCAGTCTCTGGAGTGGAACGTGCACTCACAGCCTATGACTCAGAGACGAGAATACTATACTTGAAAAGGAAAAACTTGCAGTGCTATCGGCAAAGTTCCCTCTAATTTTTCTTGGGCCTTGCAGCCCCTTTAACAGGCTGGGTGGCGCGTTCAACATTTTGCACATGCATGGTTTTTCAATTTAAAAGCCGGTGAGTTAGCTGTGCAGGACCTCAAGACCACTGCAAGGCTACGCAGCTTAAAGGGAACATTAGCTATTGGGTGAGGCCAGGGGGGTAGGACTGTTTGGATAACTCATTCAAAGAGCTAGCATGCACCATGAGCCAAATGGCCTCCTTCTTTGTTGCAAGATTCTGAGTTCCCAACCAACTGTCTCAGCATCTCATGCCATCTTCCAGAACTTCAACAATTGTATATGCCTGTCTGGTGTAAAAATAAAACGGGGAAGGTGGCTCAACCGTGGCTTATAAGGGAAATTAGGGATAGTGTTAAATCCAAGGAAGAGGCATATAAATTGGCCAAAAAAAGCAGCAAATCTGAGGACTGGGAGGAATTTAGAATTCAGCAGAGGAGGCCAAAGGGTCTAATTAGGAGGGGGGAAATAGAGTATGAGAGTAAGCTTGCAGGGAACATAAAAACTGACTGCAAAAGCTTCTATAGATATGTGGAGAGAAAAAGATTAGTGAAGACAAATGTAGGTCCCTTGCAGTCAGAATCAGGTAAAGTGATAATGGGGAACAAAGAAATGGCAGACCAATTGAACAAATACTTTGGTTCTGTCTTCACGAAGGAAGACACAAATAACCTTCCGGAAATACTAGAGGAACGAGGGTCTAGCGAGAAGGAGGAACTAAAGGAAATCCTTATTAGTCAGCAAATTGTGTTAGGGAAATTGATGGGATTGAAGGCCAATAAATCCCCAGGGCCCGATAGTCTGCATCCCAGAATACTTAAGGAAGTGGCCCTAGAAATAGTGAATGCATTGGTGACCATTTTCCGACATTCTATAGACTCTGAAGGGGGCATTGGTGAGCTGGGTGATGCATCTGTGGGCGGCCGACTGCGAGATGCCACAAATGCCTGCTGAAGATCCCTGGAAGGAGCCTGAGGTGGAGAAGTTGAGGGCGTAGGTGATTTTGACAGCCACTGGTAAGGAGTGTCCACCAGTTCCTCTGGGTCTGGGCTGCAGGACTTGCTCCAGCAAACTGTAAATTGTCTGCGACGACCTCGCGTGATAGCCTGAGCTTCCTTTGGTACTGCTGCTCAGTCATGTTGAGGAAGCTCATCCTCTGCCTGTATACTCTGTGTTGGGGGTATAGCCTCCGGCACAGTGCAGCACTGCGCTGATGCTCTCTGTCCTGTGGAGCATTAGGTGGTTGAGAAGAAGGTTGGTGGTGGTGTTGCTGGTGTTGGGGCTCATCGTGGTCCGATTCTGAGGACCAATCATAACCGACCTGATAGGGAGCATTCCAGCATCCGCGACCACATTCACGGTGCTGGATATATCGAACGGGTTCAGGTCAATTCCCCTCAGAAGAGAGGACCAGTACAAGTTCGCCTTCACATTTAAAGAGCAACAATATACCTGGACATGCCTTCCCCAGGATTTCCACAACCGCCCCTCCATCTTTCACCAGTGTATGGCCAACAGTTTAAAGGGTTTCAGCAGGCCCCAGCAGTTGGTGCAGTATGTAGATGACCTGCTTTTGTTCTCCAAAGAGGGGGAGGAGCATGGTCTGCTGCTGGCTGAGCTGCTGGAGCTGGTGGAGGACACCGGGTTCAAGGTCAATCCCAAGAAAGCTCAGATCGGTCAGAAGGAAGTGAAATTCCTCGGGCTGACCGTGAGGGCTGGGGAAAGGGCTATAGACGAGGCCAAAAGGAAGGCGGTACAGGAGTTACCAGTCCCCACGACCGTGTTGGGGGTGAGATCCTTCCTCGGGTTCACGGGGTACTGCAGGGATTTTATTGAGGATTACGCCACCACAGCAGTCCCTCTACTTTGGCTCCTCCACAAGGGAGTGGGATGGGAGTGGGATGAGGACTGCACGGCAGCGTTCAATCATCTCAAGGGAGACCTGCAGACGGCATCCACATTAGGTGCGATTAATGGTGGGGGGGACTTCTTTTTAGAAGTAGCAGCCAGCGGGGACAGCTTGAGCGCGGTGCTGCTCCAGGACCGGCACGGCAAACTGCGACCCGTGGTGTACTCCTCAAGAGTCCTCACAGATGTAGGATACTCCAATTACGAGAGGCATCTCCTTGCCACGCATTGGGCCGTGAAGCACTCCCAGTTCTTCACGGGGTCATCCCAGATCATTCTACTGACCCACCATGCCCCCACTCAGACGTTATTAGCTGGGGGGTTAAAGGACGGCACGGTGAGCAGTGCTCACGTTGCTCACTGGACTTTATCGCTCTCACAAATGCATCTGAGAGTGCAAGGCCTGTGTGAGCCCAAGCTGGCAGCTAACATGATCTATGCAGGGGCGGCCCATAAGTGTATGGTCGAGGGAGTATGGGACGTAGACATAGGATTTCAGGCCGGGTTACACCCCATTGGTCGTGAAATATATGTTGACGAATCCAGTTCGGTGGTAGCAGGGGAGCGTTTCACCGGGTGTGGGATTTATGACCTGACGGCAGGCATTGCAAGGGCCATTAAACTCCCGAGCACCCTGAGCGCCCAGCATGTTGAACTGTCGGCAGTGGTGTATGTCGTTACCCACGCCGACAAGTTCCCGACCCCATACATCATCTGCTCGGATTCCACGTTCACATGCAATTCGTGCACCGAATACTTGGCCAGCTGGTCTCGTCACGGTTTCACGTCCGCAGATACGAAGCTCTTCGCTCAAACCACTGTTACAAAGGATCTTAGAGGCCACGGGAACCCAGGGAAGCCAGAAACTTCATAAAGTTAAGGCCCATTCCAAGACAGAGCCCAGAGTGGAAGGCAACCAAAAGGCTGATGGGTTAGCCAAGGAGGGAGTCAAAAACAGAGAGTTTTCGCGCCCATACAGGTCCAGCCCAGTAGCAGCGATCCGGGACAAAGGGGGGACAGAAGGGAGTGTAGGGGTAGCATTGGATCCGGACTGGAGGAAAGTCCAGGCACAGGATCCCGTCCTCAAGGTTGTCCTGGAGTAGCTGGCTAGGGGAGAAAAGGTAGAAGGCCCGTTCGGGGTAGTGGGCATTACTTTAAAGGAGGGAATGCTTTTCAGGGGAGATCAGTGAATGGTTCCAGAACAGCACCAGAGGGAATTCCTCCAGATAGCCCACGGGAGACCAGGAGCGGGATACCCAGGGCTGGAGTCTACCTGGCAGAGGATAGAACAGGCAGGATGGTGGCCACAACTGAGGGAGGATGTCCGCGATTTTTGTGCTGACTGCCTGGTGTGCTCAGCGAACAACTCCAATCCCCAGAAAAAAGAGGTTCCCATGGGACACACAAGAAGGGTAGAGAGACCATGGCAGTCAGTACAGGTCGATTACATCGGGCCATTGCCCACTGTAACGTGTGGTTACAAGTACTGTTTGGTCCTAGCGGACGTTTTCTCGAAGTGGGTTGAAGCCTTTCCTTGCCGATCAGCCACGGTGTTGGAGACGGCAAGGATCTTGGTGAGGGAAGTGTTCTCGAGGTGGGGACAGCTGAAGATGATGGAGTCCGACCAGGGGAGCCACTTCACAGGGCAGGTCATGCAGGCTATCTTGAAATGGCTAGGGATAGAAGAGAAATGGCATGTGGCTCACAACACACAGTCATCGGGGGTTGTGGAGCGACTTAATCGGACCAAAGAAAGGCTGCAGAAAGAAACAGGACAGTCCCGGAAAAAGTGGTTTGAGGTCCTGCCGTTTGACTTGATGGGGGTCCGAGCCAGCCTCTCCAGAAGCACAGGGTATTCCCCGCATGAACTCCTGACTGGTAGGGTCATGCGCACACCCACCCATGTTCTGGCGCTGGTTCCCACAGCGGGACAGGCGAGAGAGGTAAACCGGGACAAGGTTGTCAAGGATTTGTTCGAGCACTTGAAACAGGTTCATTGGCAAGCTGACAGCAACATGGGGAAGCAGCACTGGAGCAATTGGTTGTTGCTTGAGCCCCGGAGAACCCACGAGTGGAAGGTAGGGGATCAGATCATGGTCCGCAATTAGGCTCAGGTGGGCACGTGTGAGCCTTTGTACATGGGACCCTACAGCATCATTGATCAGGCCAGTCCCATGGTGTACGCGGTTAAGCTTCCGAAGCGCACAAAGTGTTTCCATGTGAACCAGTGCAAGTTGTTTAACCCGGGGGAAAGAGCGAGAAACAGAAAGAAGCACCAAGGCGCTATAAACAGCATGGTGGACGCAGGTCTTCCTCCCATAGTTTGGGACAGTGAGGAGCCCGATGTGGTGGTGGTTAGGATGAATAGCAGGATCCCACAGCCGAGAATGCCGTGGTCACCTCCTTACGCACCACCGAGGAACCATAAAAGGCCCAGGTCGTAGAGACCTAGCGGGGCCACCCAGAGACGGGTGGCGGTTTATATAGTTTCCTTCTCAGTTTCGTGTTTTACAAAGTATGTTTTGATGAAGCCAGACCTGTGGAGGTATACCATCTCACAAAAAGGTTGTTGTTTCTTTGTATCTTCACAGGAAGCCGAGAGAAAGATGGAGACAACCCTGGTAATCGTTCTTTGGAGCTTGGCCGGAACAGGGTACAGCAGGAGGGGAGACACCGAGTTGTCCTTCCTCTACGGATGTACTGGAGGGAACAGACCCACCCTCACACAGGGGGGTCGGACAGGGGACACGGATGGGATGGCAGCCTACTTCCACGAGGGAAGGAGGCCAGGGTGGCTGGGGTCTATTTCGACGAAATACTCCAGCCACGTCAGGTTCACATACGGGGAGGCTTCCATACCGTGTCCCAGACTCAAGGTCACAGCCACACGGGTTAGGGTGACCGAGGGCAAGCGCATATGCTTGAAGTGCAAGGGACACATTACCCTGGGACGGTGGTGGTGGCTCAGGAAATTTAGTCAGGACACGGGGAACCAGACAGTGGACTGGGAACGACTGGGGAACGATATGTACCGACAGATCACGGGGTCAAAGGGTCGAGTGGATGTGTGGTGGGACAAGTGGTGGAAGGAGGAACAGGGAATTTGTGTGTGTATGTGGGGGTCAGAGAAGATCTGGCCAGCGGGTGTATTGATTGCCTTTTCGAGGCAATGGCAGGACGCCGAGGTTGGGATCAGATGGGATCGGAGTATGGACTCCTGCGTGATCCCAACACAATAAAAGCCACTGAACGTGTAGCACACAAGAGGAAGCCCCTGCCCACAGCTCCACTGGTACAGGTGACAGAAGTTAGGTGTCCCGCCACCACACCAGGCCCTGGGAATGGTTTAGTTTTAGTCCCGACCGGAAAGGTTTTATTCCAGGAGTCGCATTACACAGTCGCATCGGTCATGTTAAACCTAACCGCGGCACATCTGCCCGAGTGGTGTCGAAAAGAAACTGAGCAGCTGTATGAGGCGCTCATTAGAGAAATGTTCCGCCAGTTCTTTGAACTCAGTTACGGGGATGTTAGTCGGGAAAGATTGTACGATATGGGAGTGAGGGATAACGTTAGTCCGGGGAGGCAGAGGCGATGGGTGCTCAATGATGTTGCTACGGCGTTTAGCGCGGGTACATCTCTCACCAACAGCTGCAGATCAGTGGTTTAAAGGACCAGCTGCGGAAAATCCTGGGGGAAGGGAACGCGGTGGTAGGGTCGGAGTTAGAGGGGGACCAGGCAATGACTGTCCATTTAAAGGAGGTTATCACAGAGCTGGAGACACACGCAAAGACTGTAAATGCATTAATACGGGAGGACAGGAATGCCTCGGTGCAGGCAGCACGAAACGAAGTGTGCGTGTTGTACGGTGCCTGGTTGCTGAGCGAGGGGCACAGTAATTTAGAGGACCTCCAGCAAGGTCGCGTCCCGTCATGGATCAGCAACCGGCACCTCGCAGCGCTCAGCCCGTACAGTAATTCGATGAGCCCGTCTCAGCTGCGCCTAGCCTCTGAAGCCTACTCAGTCCCAGTGGATTGCGGTCGGTCCAACCACTCAATCATGGGGATAGTGTTGCATATGCCGGTAATGTGTGGGACATCACAACCAGCGCCGGTATACAGGGTGGAGAACATTGGGGTCGTACGGGATGGGGTGCACGTGCGGTATCATACAGTCCCACCATTTGTTATCAAGTGGGAGCACGCCATGACCGGCACTGACCTCAAGGGGTGCCAGAGCAGGGGTGCACACGTCATATTGTGTCCCCAGCATTTGAACGCGTTCGATCGGCCAGAGTGCGGGTTTGAATCCGAGAGTCGAGAGCCCATCAATGGCCCCATGGAGGTGAGGGCCCAGAGCCACGCTCCACCTCAGGTAGCATCTGTGGGCGACAGGACATACTGCATAACCACGAGTGTGGACCGGTATCGAGTGCACCGGGACACTTGGTGTCCGACAATGACAGCACTTTCTGCTTCAAATCTCATGCCGAAGTTCAAGTGGCACAACAATGTATTACTCCGATCCCAGAGCCATCCACGGTACACATTACGGTAAACGACACGATCCCGAACCTGCAACAGTACATTACCCAGTTCGGGTATCAGATTCCTTTTCTGGCGGGATGCCTGACAATGTTATTAAAGGCCATCGAGCTAACCCCAAAAACATTATTTCACACTGGAACAGACAAACCAGGACACAGGGGAAAGAATTCAAGGGATAAATGCCCCACCCTGGTGGGACCTTGGCATCAGTGTGGAGGTGCCTCCGTGGATCCAGATATGCTCACATGCTCTCGTCATTGTACAGTTTTTGATTGTGATATACCTGTTGTGTATTTCTTGTAAAAAGAGAAGTCAGACGCTCCGGAGTCGATGGGAGGCCGTAGTTAACGAACCGTGAATGTAACGTTCTGTATCTCCATGGTAACAGTACGATGCACAGTTGTATTTCAGGGATGTATATTCGGGGTGTTTTAAAAGCAAAAAGGAATAGGATTGGTCGGGAACCACGAGGCTTGCTCACCAGCGGACGTTGATATGTTCTAGAAGACTCTTGAAATATCATAGGGGGGACTGTAAGGACTGTAAGCAACGAATCCCCAAGGATCTGGACATTGTGTTTTAATCCCCAAGAATTTGCGTTTTAATATTTTTCTCACTGCAGAAAAAGCTGGAAGCTGTTTGTGGGAGGGGCCCAGGTGCGGCTCCATGATGGACTTAGAATGATGGGCAGGGGTTTTGGGAAGACAATGGCCAAGCTAAGGCAATTTATCGCAGGTGATGAGCAGATGGACTGTGTTTTGTTAAGCAATGTGAACTCGTCAGGTGAACTGATCAGTGATCGAGCTATTACCTGGATGAGATACCAGAACAATAGAAAGTCATTAAGCCCAGTCTGCTCGGAAGTGAAACCCATCACTGGAAAAACAGGGAACCTCGAAATAAAGGAAGAAAACTTTATTGAGCTAAAAGCAGAAGACATACCCACAGGAAGTCTCACCTTGAAACAAACTTTATTCGGCCTGAAAGTACGGACGGACATAAAAGAGGCCGTGTGGCCACTCTCTCTCTCTCTTGCCTCGCTGCTTTGCCTCGACAAGAATCCAACCCTTCATGTGGGACGGAGAGAAGAAACCAGAAGAGACATCTTTTCATCGGAAACAGCAGCAAGTGAGCCAGAGAATCGGTTAGCATCATATCTGCGCACACATCTTTTAATATCACAACGACGATGTGAGAGGGTATGGTGCGTTCTCCCAACCAATATCCTAGGCGTTTTCAGGGGAGGTGTTTTAGATGTGGATACTTTGCGTTCGGGGCCTGTTTAGATAAGTCAGACTGTGTGTTGTACTGTGTTTGTTTGTATTACACTACCAGGGTGTGTTTCTACTCGGTGCAGCTGTGTGTTTTAACTTTAATAAAAGCATTGGCAGTTCTCGGACCAAGGTAGCCATCCCTGACTCATTCATCTGTTCAGTACAGTAATAATTCCCAGTGTTAGAACTATTGCAAAGTGGGGATGCTTCGAAAACACCTACGGGAAACCACTTACAGCAGGGGGTGGTGGGAGCCATTTGCGGGGCTGTGGGGAGGGAGCAGGGGAATGGGACTGTTGTGTGGCTCGTGCAAATATCCAGCATAGTCATAATGGGCCGAATGGCCTCCTTCCGTGCTGTATGAGTCCATGGCTTGTCACAGAGTCATCACCCTCTGGAACAAACGTGTGCAACATATGGTGAGTAACAGAGGGTGAGTGCTGGGGCACTACAGTCATTTAACAGGGGAAGTTGAAAGGTTTCTGAGCAGTTACAGGGAGTGAGAGGCCACTTTAGATTGTGATGGTACTGGAGCAGCAATGCTCTCCCTGGAGCCTCAGGGAGTTGTAGAGCAATTGCCCAGAGTTTTTTTTTCCTGAATTGGCCACGTTCCTTTGTATGTGCCAAGAGATAGCGTTACTGGAGGTGGGATAGGAGCAGGTGAGGTTCTGCTTTCTGAGAGTCTTTATCTACTGATGGTTTTTTTGGAGGTTTGTATGTGCAGACTGAGGATTGTCTCTGTGCCCTGTCTGTTGTGTGACTCAGAGAGTTCACCCAGTCAGTGGCTCAGTCCAAGGACAATCCCCAGTCTGCAACCCCCCCATCGGAGAACGCATCTCTCCCCCTTTGTTCTTTGCTATGATCTGTGCACAAATCAGGAAACACACAGTAAGTTTATTAATCTTCATTGCACCTTTATTTCCAGATGTTAAATTTCTCACATTTAAGTTGTTGAAATAACGTGACTTGAAACATAGATGACGGACAGGAAAAGTCCCACTGCTCCATCCAGCCTGTCCCACACAACTGCGATGCTCTGTACCAGCAGACAACATTTGACGATGACTTGAAACCAGTCAGCGGCTTGTCCCGAGTTCTCACTTTTGTGTCGCTCTGGCTTGCACAAACACTGTCGTCAATCTGTTTTTGAAAGCGCCAACTGTGATCCCTTTCATTTGCCATTCCTTTGGGCCCTGCCATACTCAGTGAATTGGAATTGAGTTAAAGAGCCAGCATTGATTGGATGAAACATCAGCTCCTAAACATTAATGGGCCAAATGGGAGGGTTGAAGGGGGGGATGCGGTTGGGGATAGGGACCTAATTATCGGGATGCATCGGCACAATTTACCCAGCTCCCGTGCTGTGTAAACTTTGAGCACACTCCAGAACTCAGTTTGTTGACATCCAAAGACAACCCAGAATGAGGAGACTCCATTCACTTCCCTCGCAACAAGACACAAGAGACAACCAGGTGGCTTGAAAATGCTGTCACTTGAAGAATGACGAGGAGCTTACAAGGGAACAGCTTACAAGGGAGCTGACCTTCAGTCGGTCGTTCTCCACACACTGCTGGCAACTAACCAAATAGATGAGGACGATGAGAAAGGAGGCTTAAGTGACCAGACAGATGTGAGAAAGTGATTATTACCCATGGGTACATCCTAATCTGATGGGCATTCCATCTCAACAGCCAGGCCACCAATCAGAAGCTGGCAAGGTCCAAATCCAGATCTGCTGATTCAGTTTCCTGTTTGGATCTGGCGCTGGTGTCCGTGAATAACACTGACTTTGATCAATTTGTCCTGGGAGTTGGAGAGTCTGTTCCCATGCAGGGCCCACACTTCTCACCCTGGCTACCAGTTGGTCAGTGTCCAACCTGTGTGGAGCATTTGGAATGAAAAATAATGATTTCCTTAAAAAAAGTAGGCTTGTCTTTATAATCTGGAAATGATTCCTGTGGGCTTCTGAAGTCAGACCGGCAATATTCAACACACGGGTGTATGAGAAGCACGGTTTGTGAGGCAAGGAAAGGGTTAACCAGAACCACCATATGCTGCAATTTTCTGTAGCATCCTGGAGATCAGGCAACCCCTGAGCAACAGAATCCAGAAACTAAAGAACGAAAGACTGTCCAGCCTCTGCCTGACTGCCTGAGGACCTCGAGCAGATTGGCGATTGTCCGGTGATATGAGTAAGTCCATCGATCTGGTAAGCCCCAGTGTGCTGAAGATATTCTGGACTATCTCAGTGTGGATCATCCAATTGTGAGGGTGAACCACATTGCGGCTGACTGTGCCGACTGTAGTATTGTCCACCCCGCCCGAAAGGACTCCAGGGCGGTAACTACCCAAAACTACTGCTCAATACACACAGCTTGCGCTCAGGCCCCCATTGGCATCCAGGCCTCTCCCCAATGACGTCTGGGCCTCTCCCCGGCGGAGTCCGGGCGTTCGGGCTCCCTTTGGGGACGACTGGGCCTCTACTTCCCCACGGTGCTCCGGGTGTGGTCTGCCTCGGGCTTTGTGCAGCTGCAGAGGGCTGGCAGCGCCCATGGAGCAGTGCCAAGGGAGTAACCTACTATTGACTTACATCTTAAACTTTTAATGAACTTTTAATCAACTTTTAAACTTTTAATCAACTTGAGAAACTTTTAAAACAATTTGGGAAAACTTTTAAACTTTTAAACAACTTGGAGGAATTAGTTGAAAACCTCTGGAGAAAGTTTTAAATAATTTTGGAAAATTTATTTTTTAAACTTTGGAAGAAACTTTTTAAAACATCCCCCGGAACACCAGCGGACAACTGACCTTCCTAATGCCTGCCCCCAACCAAGCCTCGGGACACCTACAATCAAGGGTGCTACTCGGCGCCGAGCTTGCAGCCAACATCTCGCCGCAGGCAATTAGGCTCATACAGCAGTGCCTTGTCTCCAGTCGTCTTGGGCCCCTTTGCCACTGGACCAAGACCTTGCTCAGCTAAGCCCGTGTGGTAGCCGATGTGCAACGACCACCCCACGTTAAAAGAACTCACGCACAGGCATCTTTCACTTTGTTAACGACAGGACCCTCATGGAGAACTCCAACAGCGACAGGCTAGAACGTCTCACCTCCATAGTTGCCCGGGAACTTAGGCGCTTTGACATCGACATCGCCATCCTAAGCGAGACCCGGCGGGCAGGGGAAGCCCAGCTCAAGGAACAAGGTGGAGGTTACACCTTTTTCTGGAAAGGAAAACCAGAGGAAGAACGGCGCCTTCACAGAGTCGGTTTCGCCATCAAAAGTGAGCTGGTCGGCCGCCTCAAAGACTCCCGCTGCGGGGTTAACGAACGCCTCATGACTCTTCGACTCACCCTATCCCGGAACCGATGCGCCATGGTCACCATTGCGTAGGCCCCTACACTCGATGCAATGGATGAGACCAAAGAAGGTTTTTATTCCAACCTCGAAACATCCCTGTCCCGCGTACCCGCGGGCGACAAACTGATCCTCTTCAGTGACTTCACGCCAGGGTCGGCAAAGACAGAGCCCTCTGGGATTGGCAGAGAGGGGATAGAGAAAGCCAGCGGTACCCTACTCCTGACAAAATGTCTAGAACATGAACTCCTCATTACTAACACCCTGCTCCAACAGAGGGACAAATACAAGGCATCGTGGCAACACCCTCGCTCCAAATACTGTCACCTGCTCGACTGTCATCGTCCGAGCCAGGGATTGCAAGTATGTGCGCATCACCCGCGCCTTGACAAGAGCTGATGACTGCTGGACGGACCACCACCTAATCCGATCCAACTTCGACATTAAAAAGCCCCAAAGCGGAGGGGACAGCAGAAGCAGTGCCACAAAAAAGTCAATGCAGGGGCACTTAAAGACCCAGCAAAGAGAGACCTATACAGCCAGCACTTCACAGCTAACCTGGCATGCCTTGATGACCCTGAGATGCTGAATGCCCACAGCGCTTGGTCTGCCCTCCAGGCCTCCATAACCAATGCCTGTGAAGAGACACTTGGTCACTCAACCAGAAAACACCAGGACTGGTTTGATGAGAATTATCAGGAGATCCAAGAACTAATAGATCGCAAACGCAGAGCATTTCTGAGCCTCAAGCAACAACCCAACATGGGGGCAGCAAAGTAACATTACAGATGGCTCAAGGCTGAGGTCCAACAAAAAACCCGGGAACGAACAAAAAGGTGGCGGATGGAGAAAGCACAGGAGATACAGCAGCTGGCCGATAGCCATGATATGCGAGGATTCTTCATTGCAGTCAAGACCAACTACGGTCCAAACTTCCAAGGCCACATAATCATCATCATAGATAGTCCCTCGGAATCAAGGAAGACTTGCTTCCTCTACTGAAGTGAGTTCTTCAGTGGCTGAACAGTCCAACATGAGAGCCACAGACCCTGTCACAGGTGGGACAGACATTCGTCGGGGGAAGGGGGGGTGGCACTGATTTACCACACGCCCCTTCCGCTGCCTGCGCCTGACCTCTTCACGCTCGCAGCGTTGAGATTCGAAGAGCTCAACACACTCCCGAATGCTCTTTCTCCACCTAAGATGGCCTGCAGCCAGGGTCTCCCAGGTGTCAGTGGTGATGTCACACTTCACCAGGGAGGCTTTGAGGTGTCTTTGTAACGCTTCCGCTGCCCACCTTTGGCTCGTTTGCCATGAAGGAGCGCTGCATATAGCGCTTGCTTTGGGAGTCTCATGTCTGGCATGCGAACTAAGTGGCCTGCCCAGCAAAGCTGATCGAGTGCGGTCAGTGCTTCAATGCTGGGGATGTTAACCTGGGCGATGACACTGATGTTAGTGCCTCTGTCCTCCCAGGGGATTTGAAGGATCTTGCGGAGACATCATTGGTGATATATCTCCAGCGACTTGAGGTGTCTTCTGTACATCGTCCATGCCCCTGAGCCATACAGGAGGGCAGGAATTACTACAATCATGTAGACCATGAGCTTGGTGGTAGATTTGAGGGCCTGGTCTTCGAACACTCTTTTCCTCAGGTGGCCAAAGGCTGCACTGGCACACTGGAGTCGGTGTTGAATCTCCGCATCAAAGCCTGCTTTTATTGATAAGAGGGTCCCGAGGTAAGGGAAATGGTCCACGTTGTCGAGGGCCGCGTCGTGGATCTTGATGATTGGGGGACAGTGCTTTGCAGTGATGACAGGCTGGTGGAGGACCTTCGGCCGCCTGAGAAAAAGACTGTTCGAAGACCAGGCCCTCAAATCTACCACCAAGCTTTTGGTCTACAGGGCTGGCGTAATACCCAACCTCCTGTATGAGTTAGGGGCATGGACAATGTACAGAAGACACCTCAAGTCGCTGGAGATATATCATCAACGATGCCTCCGCAAGATCCTACAAATCCCCTCGGAGGACAGGAGCACCAACATTAGCGTAATCTTCCAGGTTAACATCCCCAGCATTGAAGTACTGACCACACTCGGTCAGCTTTCCTGGGGAGGCCACATAGTTCGCATGTCAGAAACGAGATTCCCAAAGCAAATGATCTATGCAAATGAGCCAAAGGTGGACAGCGGAAATGTTGCAAGGACACCCTCAAAGCCTCCCTGATAAAGTGCGACATTGTCACTGACACCTCGGAGTCCCTTGCCAAAGACCGCCCTAAGTGGAGAAAGGGCATCAGGGGGGCGTTGAGCACCTCAAGTCTCAACGCCAAGAGCGTGCAGAAATCAAGCGCAGACAGCGGAAAGAGCATGCGGCAAACCAGTCCCATCCTCCCTTACCCTCAACGACTATCTGTCTCACCTGTGACAGACTCTGTGTCCCTCATATTGGACAATTCAGCCAGCAAAGTACTCACTTCAGGAGTGGAAGCAAGTCTTCCTCTATTCCGAGGGACTGCCTATGATGATGATGTTCACCCCGGCCAAATGTGGCAGCAAGAGTGACACCCTGTCGTTCAAGCACCAATGGGAATAAACACGTCAACTTGACAGTGGGACCCAAGAGGAGGTTCCCACACTGTAGAAATATCGGACTACCGTCGTACAGTCTGTCTGTAGACATGGTGACTTGCCCGGCACTGAGACTGAAAATGTACACTGTCCTATTGGATCATTTACATCCCGAGCCTGCTGATCACTGCTTGGGGAGGTGGAGCTGGAACGGGTATCGAAGGTTACCTCCCTGCATTCCAAGTCCGAATCGGGAATGATGGACGAGCATGGTACAAAGGACATTACGGTCCGGATAAAGCCTTGTAAAGGCTTATGGAGGTGAATGATTACATCGGATTACAGCACAGAAACAGGCCATTCGGCTCAACCAGTCCATGCTAGCGTTTATACTCCACTCGAGCCTCCCCCTGTCTCCCCTCATCTAACTATCAGGATAACTCTCTATTCACTTCTCCCTTATATGCTTCTTAATCAATCATCATAGGCAGCCCCTCGGAATCGAGGAAGACTTGCTTCGACTACTAAAGTGAGTTCTTTCGTGGCTGAACAATCCAACATGAGAGCCACAGACCCTGTCACAAGTGGGACAGACATTCGTCAGGGAAAGGGTGGGGTGGCACTGATTTACCACACTGTCCTTCCGCTGCCTGCGCCTGACCTCTTCACACTCGCAACGTTGAGATTTGAAGAGCTCAATGCCCTCCTGGATGCACTTTCTCCACCTAAGGCGGTCTTCGGCCAGGGTCTCGCAGGTGTCGGTGGTGATGTCACACTTCACCAGGGAGGCTTTGAGGGTGTCTTTGTAACGTTTCCACTGCCCACCTTTGGCTCTTTTGCCATGAAGGAGCGCCGCATATAGCGCTTGTTTTGGGAGTCTCGTGTCTGGCATGCGAACTAAGTGACCTGCCCATGTTGGGGATGTTAGCCTCGGCGAGGTCACTGATGTTGGTGCGTATGAAGGATCTTTCAGAGACATCATTGGTGATATATCTCCATCGACTTGAGGTGTCTTCTATACATCGTCCATGCCCCTGAGCCATACAGGAGGGCTGGTATTACTACAGCCATGTAGATCATGAGCTTAGTGGTAGATTTGAGGGCCTGGACTTCGAACACTCTTTTCCTCAGTTAGCCGAAGGCTGCACTGGCGCACTGGAGGCGGTGTTGAATCTCCGCATCAACATCTGCTTTTGTTGATAAGAGGCTCCTGAGGTAAGGGAAATGGTCCAGGTTGTCGGGGGCCACGCCATGGAACTTGATGACTGGGGGACAGTGCTTTGCGGCAAGGACAGGCTGGTGGAGGACCTTTATCTACCACCAAGCTCATTATCTACAGGGCTGTAGTAATACCCTCCTGTATGGCTTAGGGGCATGGACGATGTACAGAAGCCTCCTCAATTCGCTGGAGATATATCACCAACGATGTCTTCGCAAGATCCTACAAATCCCCTCGGAGGACAGGTGCACCAACATTAGCGTCCACGTCCAGACTAACATTCCTAGCACTGAATCACTGACCACACTCGGTCAGCTTCGCTGGGCAGGCCAGAGTTCGCATGTCAGACACGAGATTCCTTAACCAAGTGGACTATGCGGAGCTCCTTCACGGCAAATGAGCAGCAGAAACGGTGCAAGGACACCCTCAAAGCCTCCTTGATAAAGTGCAACATCATCACTGACACCTCGGAGTCCCTGGCCAAAGACCGCCCTCAGTGAAGAAAGTGCATCGGGAGGGTGATGAGCACCTCGAGTCTCAACGCCAAGAGTGTGCGGAAATCAAGCGCAGACAGCGGAAAGAGAATGCGGCAAACCAGGCCCACCCAGACTTCCCCTCAACGACTATCTGTCCCACCTGTGACAGAGACTGTGGCTCTCTTATTGGACTACTCAGCCACCAAAGTACTCACTTCAGGAGTGGACGAATGTCTTCCTCTATTCCGAGGGACTGCCTATGATGACGATGTCCACATTGGCCAAATGTGGCAGCAAGAGTGTCACCCTGTCATTCAAGCAGCAATGGGAAGCAACACGTCAACTTGAAAGAGGGACCCAGGAGGGGGTCCCACACTGTAGAAATACCAGACTACTGTCATACAGTCTGTTTGTAGATAGGCTGACTTGCCCCTCACCGAGTCTGAAAGTTTACAATATCCTATTGTACCATTCGCATCCCGAGGCTGCTGATCACTGTTTGGGGAGGTGGAGCTGGAACGGGTTTCGAAGGTTGCTGCCCTGCATTCCAGGTCCTAATCGGGAATGATGGACTAAATGGTCCAAAGGACATTACGGTCTGGATAAAGCATTCTAAAGTCTTATGGAGGTGAATGATTACATCGGATTACAGCACAGAAACAGGCCATTTGGCTCAACCAGTCCAGGCTAACGTTTATACTCCACTCGAGCCTCCCCCTGTCTCCCCTCATCTAACTATCAGGATAACTCTCTATTCACTTCTCCCTTGTCTGATTATCTCAATCAATCATCAGAGGCAGTCTCTCGGAATTGTGGAAGACTTGCTTCCACGACTAAAGTGAGTTCTTTTGTGGTTGAACATTCCACACGAGATCCACAGACCCTGTCACAGGTGGGACAGACATTCGTCGGGGGAAGTGGGGGTGGCACTGATTTACCACACGCCCCTTCCGCCGCCTGCGCCTGACCTCTTCACGCTCGCAGCGTTGAGATGCGAAGAACTCAACGTCCTCCTGGATACACTTTCTCCACCTGGGACGGTCTTCGGCCAGGGTCTCCCAGATGTCAGTGGTGAGGTCACACTTCACCAGGGAGGCTTGAGGGTGTCCTTGTAACGTTTCCGCTGCCCACCTTTGGCTCGTTTGCCATGAAGGAGCGCCGCATAGAATGCTTGCTTTGGGAGTCTCGTGTCTGGCATGCAAACTAAGTGGACTGCCCAGCGAAGCTGATCAAGTGTGGTCAGTGCTTCAATGCTGGGGATGTTAGCCTGGGCAAGAACACTAATGTTGGTGCGTCTGTCCTCCCAGGGGATTTGAAGGAGACATCGTTGGTGATATATCTCCAGCGACTTAAGGTGTCTTCTGTACATCGTCCATGCCCCTGAGCCATCCAGGAGGGCGGGAATTACTACAGCCATGTAGACCATGAGCTTACTGATAGATTTGAGGGCCTGGTCTTCAAACACTCTTTTCCTCAGGTGGCCGAAGGCTGCACTGGCGCACTGGAGGCGGTGTTGAATCTCCGCATCACTGTCTGCTTTTGTTGATGAGAGACTCCTGAGGTAAGGGAAATGGTCCACGTTGTCAAGCCGTGGATCTTGGTGACTGGGGACAGTGCTTTGTGGCAAGGAGAGGCTGGTGGAGGACCTTTGTCTTACGAATGTTTAGCATGGGGCCCATGCTTTCGTATGCCTCAGTAAACATGTCGACTTTAACCTGAAGTTCAGCCTCAGAATGTGCGCAGACGCAGACGGCATCCGCGTACTGTAGCTCAATGACAGAGGTTGGGGTGATCTTGGTCCTGGCCTGGAGGCAGCGTAGGTTAAATAGCTTCCCACTGGTTCTGTAGTTTATTTACACTCCAGCGGGGAGCTTGTTGACTGTGAGGTGCAACATGGCCTCCTGAGTCTGCGCACATTGTGAGGCTGAACTCCAGAATAGAGTTGACGTATTTACTGAGGCATACGAAAGCATGGGCCTTATGCTAAACAACCGTAAGATAAAGTTCCTCCACCAGCCTGTCCTCGCTGCACAGCACTGTCCCCCAGTCATCAAGATCCACGGTGCGGCCCTCAACAACATGGATCATTTCCCATACCTCGAGAGCCTGTTGTCAACAAAAGCACACATTGATGCGGAGATTCAACACTCCCTCCAGTGCGCCAGTGCAGCCTTTGGCCGCCTGAGAAAAAGACTGTTCGAAGACTAGGCCCTCAAATCTACCACCAAGCTCATGGTCTACAGGGCTGGCGTAATATCCAACCTCCTGTATGGCTTAGGGGCATGGACGATGTACAGAAGACACCTCAATTTGCTGGAGATATATCACCAACGATGTCGCCGCAAGATCCGACAAATCCTCTCGGAGGACAGGCGCACCAACATTCATGTGTTCGTCCAGGCTTACATCCCCAGCATTGAAGCACTGATCACACTTGGTCAGCTTCGCTGGCAGGCCACAAAGTTCGCATGTGAGACACGAGATTCCCAAAGCAAGTGATCAATGCGGAGTTCCTTCACGGCAAATGAGCCAAAGATGTGCAGCTGAACCGTTGCAAGGACACCCTCATAGCCTCCCTGATAAAGTGCGACATCATCACTGACACCTCGGAGTCCGTGGCCAAAGACCGTCCTAAGTGGAGAAAGTGCATCGGGAGGGCGTTGAGCACCTCGAATCTCAACGCCGAGAGTGTGCGGAAATCAAGCGCAGATAGCGGAAAGAGCATGCGGCAAACCAGTCCCACCCTCCCTTACCCTCAACGACTATCTGTCCCACCTGTGACAGAATCTATGGCTCTCATATTGGACTATTCAGCCACCAAAGCACTCACTTCAGGAGTGGAAGCAAGTTTTCCTCTATTCCGAGGGACTGCCTTTGATGATGATGTCCACCCCGGCCAAAGGTGGCAGCAAGAGTGTCACCCTGTCGTTCAAGCACCAATGGGAATAAAGTCGTCAACTTGACAGTGGGACCCAGGAGGGGGTCCCAGACTGTAGAAATACCGGACTACTCTCATACTGTCTGTCTGTAGACATGCTGACTTGCCCATCACCGAGTCTGAATGTCTACAATGTCCGATTGTATCATTTGCACCCCGAGGCTGCTGATCACTGCTTGGGGAGGTGGAGCTGGACAGGGTCTCAAAGGTTACTGCCCTGCATTCCAGGTCCTAATCGGGAATGATGGGCTAGCATGGTGCAAAGAGCATTACTGTCCGGAAAAAGCCTTGTAAAGGCTAATGGAGGTGAATGATTACATAGGATTACAGCACAGAAACAGGCCATTCGGCTCAACCAGTCCATGCTAGCATTTATACTCCACTCGAGCCTCCCCCTGTCTCCGCTCATCTAACTATCAGGATCACCCTCTATATGCTCCTCAATCAAAGATAATAGGCAGTCCCTTGAAACGAAGATGTCTTGATTCCACACCAAAAAAAGATGCGTTCAGAGGTGTTTCAATGAAGAACTCGAACTGCATCCTCAAGGGTGGAAGATGCCTCTGCAGGGATGTTTTTAACATCTGGTGGCCGTTGCACACCAGCCACCACACGGGCTCGACAGAGCTAGGTCTTGTCCAATGGCAAGGGTTAACCAAGACGACTGGATACCAGCTCTGCTGCATGGACCTAGTGCGCACACATATCTCATCTAGCCTCCCCTTAAATACATCGATACTATTTGCCTCAACTACTTCTTGTGGGTAGTGAGATCCACATCTCACCATTCTCTGGGTAAAGAAGTTCCTTCTGAATTCCTAATTGATTTGTGGGTGACTATCTTATATTGATGCCCTCTAGTTATGCTCTACTAGTGAAAACATTCTCTCTGTATCTACTCTATCAAAACCTTTCATCATTTTAAAGACCTCTATTGATTATCCCTCAACCTTCTTTTATCAAGCAAAGAGACCCAGCCTGTTCATCACTTTCTGATAGGTTTACCCTCGCATTTCAATATCATCCTTGTAAGTCGTCTCTGCACCCGTTCCAGTGCCTTTATATCCTTTCTGTAATATGGTGACCAGAATTGTACGCAGTGCTCCAAGTGTGGTCTAACCAAGGTTTGATACAAGTTTAGCATAACTTCACTACTTTTCAATTCTATCCCTCTAGAAATAAACCCCAGTGCCTGGTTTGCTTATTTTATGGCCTTGTTAGCCTGTGTCACTAATTTTATCAATTGGTGTATTTGTACTCTGAGATCCCTTTGTTCCTCTACCCCACCCACACTCGCACGATCCAAATAATAAGTGACCTCCTTATTCTTCCGAACAAAATGTAATACTTCACATGTTTGTGTTGAAATTTATTTGCCAATTATATGCCCATTCTGCAAGTTTATTAATGTCCTCCTTTATAATTTGTTGCAGTCCTCCTCAGTATTGACTACCCTCCAATTTAGTGTCATCGGCAAATTTAGAAATTGTGTTTTTGATTCCAAAGTCTAAATCATTAATATAAATTGGAAACAATATTGGTCCCAGCACTGATCCTTGTAGAACACCACTACCCACATTCTGCCACTGTCAATAGCTACCCTTTACCCCTACTCTCTGCTTCCTGTCTTGAGGCCAGCTAGCTATCCATTCTGTTACTTGTCCCCTGACTCCACCTTCTCTGATCTTATATTTTAGTCGATTTGGTGGTAACTTATTGAAGGCTTTTTGAAAATCTAGATAAATGACATCTACTGCATTACCCTTATCTACTCTCTCTGCTACCTTTTCAATGAGGCTGGTCAAGCAAGATATTTCCTTTTGAAATCCAGGCTGCTATTCATTATTATATTTTTGTTTTCTAGATGTGCTTCTATTTTCTCCTTTAGTAGGGATTGCATTATTTTTCCTACCCCCCGATGTGAAGCTGACTGATCTATAGTTCCCTGGACATGTTTCATCTCCCTTCTTAAATATAAGAAAGGATTGGTGATGGTGAGTGGAAGGAGCCTATAGATGGGGTGGGCTACAACATCAAGAGGGGGAAGGTTTAGAAACAAGTATCTTTACATTTCCCGGGCTTAGGTCACCCACATTCTGGCGGCTTCCATACAGCCGGAGCCATGCTCGGAACACCACCTGGTGTGGGCAGAGCTCGCTCCGCTCCGTGAATGGGTGTGGGGTCTGCACATTGGCATTTTTAAAACCTGCTGCTTGAGGGTGAGCTGTTTTGGGATTAATTCCATCAATTCTGCGATTCATTCCATCAATTCTGGGAATGGTGAAGGTTCTGCTGCAGCACCTCCTTGGGTCATGGAGCCTCATGTTGCATGGCCAAGCTCAATGGCGATGCAAGACCCACTGGATGATAGACCCTGCTCCTATATTGAGGGCACCCACACAGCTTGTTGCTGCAGTAGATGCTCTCTGAAGGTGGTCCTCACTCTGACAGGGATTGCTCTCTCAACTCACCTGCGAAGCATTAGGCTGCTGGTCAGTAAAGCCGGCCCCAGTGATGGTGGGGAATTCGGGACATGCGCCAAACCCTACAGAAAGGTCCGCCAGACCCCAAATGTGGGCGGACCAGGACTAGTTGCACTGGGCAGTAAACTTCCTTCTGATACCTTCTCGACTGAAGTTCACCAGATAACAGTAAAGTGCAAGGTGTGAAAGCTGGGTCGGGGAAGCACTATGGATGCTGTCTACCTTGGCCTTAACTGAAGGGTGCATATTAAGTGTACCCAACCGCCCTGGAAATTGGTCGGATAAATACAGCAACAGCCTGAGTAAACCCCAAGTAAAGACTCAACCCGCCAAGTGAAGGGACTTCTGGAACCCACAGTTTCAGACTCATCACCCTTGTGTTAAATACATGAAAAAGCCCAAACGACTGGAGGTGCTGGTCCGACTCAGGCTCCCAGTTTACTATCAACCTTCCCTGTCGGTTCAGCCCGAGGAAGCTTCCTGGAGGCATCCCGCCTTTGGAAACGATTAGCTAAGAGCTCATGAATACGAAGGCCGATTGAGTTCGACCCTCCAGACATGAGCCCCAGCCTCTTGGGGGAGGTGCCACTGAGGCAGACATAGCCCCTCCCTGGGAGTGACAGCACTTGGAACCTAGATGTCCCACAGGAATTGGGAGAGATCCTGTCACCAGTCGGCACGGACTCCTCCGAGCCAGCTGGTGCCACGGGAGGACACTTCCTCTTCATTTTGAGAAGTCTCAGGGCAACAACCGGAGTGTCCCTTCTTGAGACTTTCCTGTTTAGTCCCGAGGTGGACCCCTGGCCGGCACTGGTTGGAGCAGACTGGGCTTTACCCGTTGCAATACACTTAACCCCGAGCAGTGCCGGACTGAGCCTGGAGTTGGAACACGGTTGTGGCTTGATGCCGATGCAGGGACATGAGGGCTAGATGGGTCTGTGGCGGTGGGGGGGAGGGGATTGGGGGGGGGGGCTATTGGGCAACAAATTAAAAGAAATTAAAAGATGTGGAGTTGGCACTGAGAAATGGATGGACACAGAGGGATGGCGTGAGGAGAATTTCAGTCGCAGTGCTCCCTGTTTTTGTGCTATCTATGCTGAGATTGATTTAATTTCTGTCACGATGTGTTCTCTCTTGTGTCTCTGATCCACTTGTCCTTGTGGTTTAGTTACTCACAACTTTCATCTGTAGGTAGTTTCATCAAACCGCCCGTTTCCTCTCTCTCATCCTGACGCCAACCGTCTACCTCGAGCAGAAGAAGAAATTACAGATTTAAAAAATCACTGGATCGCAACAAGACAACTACAGATACTATCGAGCTACCCTTGTATAGAAAACCATTTAAGCTGTAAATGCTTAATGCAGATTCTGGGTGTAAAACATATCGACTTGTTTCTTTTCATGTAATGTTACTGGCCACACATTCCGATGCCACCTGAGTATTAAAGGTTCTGGATCTTCGAACACTCCTCAGGTGGTTGAAGGCTGCGCTGGCACACTGGAGGCGGAGTTGAGCCTTCGGCTGCCTGAGGAAGAGAGTGTTCTCAAATCTGGCACCAAGCTCATGGTCTACAGGGCTGCAGTAATAGCCACCCTCCTGTATGGCTCGGAGACATGGACCATATACAGTAGATTCCTCAAGTCGCTGGAGAAATACCACTAACGATGTCTCCACAAGATCCTGCAAATCCCTTGGGAGGACAGAAGCACCAACATCAGTGTCTTCGATCAGGCCAACATCCCCAGCATCGAAGCACTGACCACACTCGACCAGCTCCGTTGTGTGGGCCACATTGTTCGCATGCCTGACACAAGACTCCCAAAGCAAGTGCTCTACTCAGAACTCCTAGATGGCAAGCGAGCCCCAGGTGGGCAGAGGAAACGTTTCAAGGACATCCTCAAAGCCTCTTTGATAAAATGTAACATCCCCACCGACACCTGGGAGTCCCTGGCCAAAGAGCACTCTCAGTGGAGGAAGAGCATCCGGGAGGGCGCTGAGCATCTCGAGTCTCATTGCCAAGAGCATGCAGACAGCAAGCACAGGCAGCGGAAGGAGCGTGTGGCAAACCAGTCCCAACCACGCTTTCCTTCAACCACTGTATGTCCCACCTGTGACAGAGACTGCAATTCCCGTATTGAACTGTTCAGTCACCTAAGAACTCACTTTTAGAGTGGAAGCAAGTCTTCCTCTATTTCGAGGGCTGCTCATGATGATGAAAGATTCTGGAGTTGGGCAATGTACACCTTCTTCAGATTCAGAGAGATGGTCCAGAATGGCTGCAATGCCATCAGGTGAACCAGGATCACTGGTTAAAAGAGCTACTCTGACATAATCGGAGGGATTTTGGTGGCAGTACCTGAGCCAGTTGATAACTGGGAGGAGGTCCTTTTCAAGGACCCAGGGATTGGCTAGGTCAGAGGGCACCAGTAACACCTGGGACAAGAGTTTCTCATCGACTCCTTGTCCCACAGATTATCCCAGGGTCCAGGACCGTCTGATCAGAACAACTAGCATTCACTGAACTGTTATCAGTTTCCAGGATTTGAACATTGATGTCTGCATGGTCACTGCTGTTCCCCACTCTGACTTTCACGGACAATTATACAAGCTGGAATAAACAAACCTTCTACAGCAACACCCTTCCGACTGTCACAAAAACATAGAAACATAGAAAATAGGTGCAGGAGTAGACCATTCGGCCCTTCGAGCCTGCACCACCATACAATATGAACATGGCTGAACATGCAATTTCATTCCTGCTTTCTCTCCATACCCCTTGATCCCTTTAGTCATACTGGCCTCAACAACTTTCTGTGGTCGAGAATTCCACAAGTTCACAATTCTCTGAGTGAAGAAGTTGCTACTCATCTCGGTCCTAAATGGATTACCCCTTATCCTTAGAGTGTGACCCCTGGTTCTGGACTTCCCCAACATCGGGAACATTCTTCCTGCATCTAACCTGTCCAATCCCGTCAGAATTTTACATGATTTTATGAGATCCCCTCTCATTCTTCTAAATTCCAGTGAATATAAGCCTAGTCGATCCTGTCTTTCTTCATATGTCAGTCCTGCCATCCCGGGAATCAGTCTGGTGAACCTTCGCTGCACTCCCTCAACAGCAATGTCCTTCCTCAGATTAGGAGACCAAAACTGTACACAATATTCAAGGTGTGACCTCACCAAGGCCCTGTACAACTGCAGTAAGACCTCCCTGCTTCTATACTCAAATCCTCTTGCTATGAAGGCCAACATACCATTTGCCTTCTTCACCGCCTGCTGTATCTGCTTGCCAACTTTCAATAACTGACACCCAGGTCTCGTTGCACCTCCTCTTTTCCTAATCTGTCACCATTCAGATAATATTCTGCCTTCCTGTTTTTGCCACCAAAGCGGATAACCTCACATTTATCCACAATATACTGCATCTGCCATGCATTTGTCCACTCATCTAACCTGTCCAATTCACCCTGCAACCTCTTAACATCCTCCTCACAGCTCACACTGCCACCGAGCTTAGTGTCATCTGCAAACTTTGAGATATTACATTCAATTCCTTCGTCAAATCATTAATGTCTATTGTAAATAGCTGGAGTCCGAGCACTGAACCTTGCGGTACCTCACTAGCCACTGCCTGCCATTCTGAAAAGGACCCGTTTATTCCGACTCTTTGCTTCCTGTCTGCCAACCAGTTCTGTATCCACGTGAATACATTACCCCCAATACCATGTGCGTTAATTTTGCTCACTAATCTCTTGTGTGGGATCTTGTCAAAAGCCTTTTGAAATTCCAAATACACCACATCCACTTGTTCTCGGTTGTCCACTCTATTAGCTACATCCTCAAAAAATTCTAGAAGATTTGTCAAGCATTATTACCCTTTCATAAATCCATCTGATCCTGTCACTGCTTTACAAATTTGCTGCTATTACATCTTTAATAATTGATTCCAACATTTTCCCCACTACTGATGTCAGGCTAACCGGTCGATAATTCCCTGTTTTCTCTCTCCCACATTTTTTAAAAAGTGGGGTTACATTAGCTACCCTCCAGTCCATAGGAATTGATCCAGAGTCTATAGAATGTTGGAAAATGACCACCAATGTATCACTATTTCGAGGGCCACTTCCTTAAGTACTCTGGGATGCAGACTATCAGGCCCTGGGGATTTATCGGCCTTCAATCCCATCAATTTCCCTAACACAATTTCCTGACTAATAATGATTTCTTTCACTTCCTCCTTCTTGCTAGACCCTCGGTCTCCGAGTATTTCCGGAATGTTATTTGTGTCTTCCTTAGTGGAGACAGAACCAAAGTATTTGTTCAATTGGTCTGCCATTTCTTTGTTCCCCATTATAACTTCACCTGATTCTGACTGCAAGGGACCGACATTTGTCTTCACTCATCTTTTTCTCTTCACATATTTATAGAAGCTTTTGCAGTCAGTTTTTATGTTCCCTGCAAAGCTTATTGTCATACTCTATTTTCCCCCTTCTAATTAAACCCTTAGTCCTCCTCTGCTGAATTCTAAATTTCTCCCAGTCTTCAGGTTTGCTGCTTTATCTGGCCAATTTATTAGCCTCTTCTTGGGATTTAACATCATCCCTTAATTCACTTGTTAGCCACGGTTGAGCCACCTTTCTCATTTTATTTTTATGCCAGACAGGGATGTACAATTGTTGAAGTTCATCCATGTGATCTTTAAATTTCTGACATTACCTATCTACCGTCAACCCTTTGAGTATCATTTGCCAGTCCATCCTAGCCAATTCACGTCTCATACCATCGAAGTTACCTTTCTTTAAAAGTTCAGGACTCTAGTCTCTGAATTAACTGTGTCACTCTCTATCTTAATGAAGAATTCTACCATATTATGGTCACTCTTCCCCAAAGGGCCTTGCACAACAAGATTGCTAATTAATCCTCTCTCATTACACAACACCCAGTCTAGGATGACCAGCTCTCTAATTGGTTCTTCGACATATTAATCTAGTAAACCATCCCTTATACACTCCAGGAAATCCTCCTCCACCGTATTGCTACCAGTTTGGTTAGCCCAATCTATACGTAGATTAAAGTCACCCATGATAATTGCTGTAACTTTATTGCACACATCCCTAATTTCCTGTTTGATGCCATCCCCAACCTCACTACTACTGTTTGGTGGTCTGTACACAACTCCCATGAGCGTTTTCTGCCCTTTGGTGTTCCGCAGCTCTACCCATACAGATTCCACATCATCCAAGCTAATGTCCTTCCTTGCTATTGTGTTAATCTTCTCTTTAAGCAGTAATGTTACCCCACCTCCTTTGCCTTTCTGTCTATCCTTCCTGAATATTGAATATCCCTGGATGTTGAGTTCCCAGCCTTGGTCACCCTGGAGCCATGTCTCCGTAATCCCAATTACATCATATCCGTTAACAGCTATCTGCGCAGATAATTCATCCATTTTATTACGAATTCTCCTCGCATTGAGACACAGGACCTTCAGGGTTGTTTATTTAACACTCTTTGTCCTTTTAGAATTATGTTGTAATGTGGCCCATTTTGATTTTTGCCCTTGATTTCTCTGCCCTCCACTTTTCCTTATCTCCTTTCTAACTTTTGCTTCTGGCCCCATTTTACTTCCCTCTGTCTTCCTGCATAGATTCCCATTCCCCTGCCTGATTTGTTTAAACCCTCCCCAACAGCACTCGCAAACACTCCCCCTAGGACATCAGTTCCGGGCCTGCCCAGGTGCAGACTGTCCGGTTTGTACTGCTCCCACCTCCCCCAGAACCGGTTCCAATGTCCCAGAAATTTGAATCCCTCCCTCTTGCACCATTCCTCAAGCCACATATTCATCTTAACTATCCTGCTATTTCTACTCTGACTAACACGTGGCACTGGTAGCAATCCTGAGATTATTATCTTTGAGGTCCTACTTTGTAATTTAACTCCGAGCTCCGTAAATTCAGCTTGTAGGACTTCGTCCCATTTTTTACCTATATTTTTGGTACCTAGATGCACCACAATAACTGGCTGTTCGCCCTCCCCCTCCAGAATGCCGTGCAGCCGCTCCGAGACATCCTTAACCGTTGACCAGGGAGGCTACATACTTTCCTGGAGTCTCGATTGCGGCTGCAGAAACGCCTATCTATTTGCCTTACAATAGAATCCCCGACCACTATAGCTCTCCCACTCTTTTTCCTGCGTTCCTGTGCAGCAGGGCCACCCATGGTGCCATGAACTTGGCTGCTGCTGCCTTCTCCGAATGAGCCATCTTCCCCAACAGTATTCAATCTATTTTGGAGGGAGATGACAGAAGTGGACCCCTGCACGACCTTCCTTCTCCTGCTCTGACTGATGGTCACCCATTCCCTATCAGCCTTTGTAACTTTTATCTGCGGTGTGACCAACTCATTAAACGTGCTATTCATAACATCCTCAGCATCGCGGATGCTCCAGAGTGAATCCATGCGCAGCTCCAATGCCGCAATGCGGTCAGTCAGGAGCTGGACACACTTCCTGCACACATAGTAGTCAGGGACACTGGAAGTGTCTCTGATTTCCCACATAGCACAGGAGGAACATGACATGGGTGTGGGTTCTCCTACCATGACGTAACCCTTAAGTTAACTTAATTTGGCAACAATGCCTACCGAAAGGAAAAAGAAAAACACTTACCAATCCACCAGCCAATCACTTACCCGCTTGTTTGTGACACACACTTTGATTTTGATTATTTTAAAACTTTTTGTCCCTGCTCCTGTGGCTCCTCTGACTCTCGGGCCCCTTTTATTGGCCTCTCGTTCCTCCCGCTCCGGCTCCTGTGGCTCCTCCGACTCTTGGGCCCCTTTGCTGGGCCTCTCGATCCTCCCGCTTTGCTCCTGTGCCTCCCCCGACTCTTGGGCACCTTTTCTGGGTCCCTCATTCCTCCCGCTCCTGCTCCTGTGGTTCGTCCAAATCACGGACCCTTTTATGGGCCTCTCGATCCACCCGCTCCTGCTCCTGTGGCTCCTCCGACTCTTGGGCCCCTTTTATGGGTCTCGCAATCCTCCCGCTCCTGCTCCTGTGGCTCCTCCGACTCTTGGGCCCCTGTTATGGGCCTCTCATTCCTCCCGCTTCTGCTCCTGTGCTCCTCCGACTCTCGGGCCCCTTTTCTGGGCCTCTCGATCCTCCCACTTCAGCTCCTATGGCTCCTCCGACTCTCGGGCCCCTTTTGCTGGGCCTCTAGATCCTCCCACTCCAGTTCCTGTGGCTCCTCCGACTCTCAGGCCCCTTTTATAGGTCTCGCAATCCTCACGCTCCTGCTCCTGTGGCTCCTTCGAGTCTCGGGCCCCTTTTCTGGGCCTCTCGATCCTCCCACGCCTGCTCCTGTGGCTCCTTCGAGTCTTGGGCCCCTTTTATGGGCCTCTCATTCCTCCTGCTCCTGCTCCTGTGGCTCCTCCGAGTCTCGGGCCCCTTTTATGGGTAGCCAGGTAGCGATGATTCTATTGTTCACGCTCTGTTTATCAGGTTTTCTAGCCGACCACATTCACTCCGAGAGAGATCAGCCAGTTAGTCACAGTCACCTTTCCGTCACTTAAACTGGTTGTCCAGCATCCTGCCTCAAATTGAGCCAGATTACAAACCTATTGTGATGTCTAATTTCACAGTGATGAGTTGTGAGAGGGTCAGGTTTGTGATGTGATGTCACGGTTTGACCTGTCCAGTTAAAGGGGCCTCACCTTGTTTAGCCAAAATCCCTTGGGCTCTAGTTTACAATGACTGGATATGCTAGAATACAATAACAGGTTTCCACGTGGTTATAAACAAGAGAATTGTGTATGCGGGCGATGGGCAGAGATGGCATTGTTTGCCTTCTCCGTGCCCCCTTCTCTCAGAGGGGCCCAGTTACATTTGTGATTATTGATCATCCTACAGACTGTCCTGAGCAATGGGCGATCTACCTGTGATAAATAGTTGTCTACATTTGCAGAACAGGGAGTGAGCACCAAACTCAAGGGCTGGGAGGAGCTGGTCAGCGACGGACCAGAGCGTGAGGCTCAGTAACCATCTGTAAGCAGGCTGCAGGTCCCAGACTACCTATTAACAACACCATGGAAGACCTACCAATAACAAAATGAACTATTCCACCCTCCTGTATATCAGTATTACTGTATCTGTTTTATCCAGCAAGGATTCTGACCTCTTGTGCATCCCCGATTTTAATCACTCCAACAGTGGCGACCTTGCCTTCAGCTGGTGCAGTCCTAAGCTCTGGAATTCTCTCCCTAAACCTCTCTGCCCATCTATCTCTCTCTCCCCCTTGAAGAACCTCCTGAAAACCTGCATCTTTGCCCAAGGTATGGGTCATCTGTCCTAATGTCCCCTTATGTGGCTCAGTGTCAAATTTTGCTGATAACACTCCTGTGAAAGGACATTTTATCACATTAAAGGCGCTATATAAATCCAAGTTAGTGTTGTTGATTCAAGGTCTTGTGGAGAGGAGAGGAGGTGAATTGATTGGTGAGAAATAAAAATATTGATATTGTTGATAATTCAAAAGCACTTGCGTCAAAAGAAAGCGTTGCTGTCCGTGAGTCACTCGTGAACTTCTCCCGAGAGAGCAGGAGAATGGACAGCCTCCACCAATGCTGCTGGGAAAATGGCAGCAAGGAGGTGCTCCAGAGCATGATGTATTTTATCCGTCTTTCCCCTTCTCCCTGTGTGGAAGGTGGGATCGGGCCCGTTTGCAGCACATCTCCTCGCCCACTTCCCAAGTACTGCCGCTGAGATGGGGATGGAAGTAATGTGTGAATCCTGACCTTGACCCCCAGACCCACTTCTCTCAGGTGTTTTGGAGCCACCATGGTTTATGGTTTTACAATTTATTTTTGCCTACACCTCAAAGGGAAAAATAATATACCTGTACAAATCAAAATGGGATGGAGAAGTGTTTAAGCAAAATACTAACATTTCAGTGCACTGTATGGTTGCAGATGCAGATCCCAACTAGCGAAGGAGAGCTCAAGACAGGCTCAGAGTGTTTAATACTATGTCAGATTAGTTAACATATATTAGCATGGATAGTGGATTGGCTAACTAATAGAAAACAGAGAGTCAGGATAAATGGGTCATTATCTGCCTGGCAAATTGTAACTAGTTGGGTGCCACAGGGATCAATGCTGGGGCCTCGACTATTTACAATCTATATTAATGACTTGGATGAAGGAACCAAGTGTAATGTAGCCAAATTTGCTGATGATACAAAGATGGGTGGGAAAGCAAGTTGTGAGGAGCATGGAAAGAATCTGCAAAGGGTTAATAATAGGCAAAAATTTGGCAGATGGAGTATAATGTGAGAAACTGTGAGGTTATCCATGTTGGTCGAAAAAATAAAAAAAGCAAATTATTACTCAAATGGGGAGAGGGATTTGGGGGTCCTTGTACATGAAACACAAAATGTTAGCATGCTGGTACAGCAAGTAGGTAGAAAGGCAAATGGAATGTTTTATTGCAAGGGGGATGGAATATAAAAGTAGAGAATTTCTGCTGCAACTTTTGGTGAGCCCACACCTGGTGTACTGCATACAGTATCAACTGGGTTGATTCCTGAGATGAAGTGGTTGTCTTATGAAGAAAGGTTGAGCAGGTTGGGCCTGTACTCATTGGAGTTTAGAAGAATGAGAGATGATCTTATTGAAACATATCATTCTGAGGGGGCTTGACAATGTAGTTGCAGAGAGGATGACAGCATTTTCTGCTTCAAATCTCACACCGAAGTTCAAGTGGCACAGCAATGTATTATTCTGATCCCAGAGCCATCCACGGTACACATTACGGTAAACGACACGATCCCGAACCTGCAACAGTACATTACCCAGTTCGGGTATTAGATTCCTTTTCTGGCGGGATGCCTGACAATGTTATTAAAGGCCATCGAGCTAACCCCAAAAACATTATTTCACACTGGAACAGACAAACCAGGACACAGGGGAAAGAATTCAAGGGATAAATGCCCCACCCTGGTGGGACCTTGGTATAATTGTGGAGGTTCCTCCGTGGATCCAGATATGCTCACATGCTCTCGTCATTGTACAGTTTTTGATTGTGATATACCTGTTGTGTATTTCTTGTAAAAAGAGAAGTCAGACGCTCCGGAGTCGATGGGAGGCCGTAGTTAACGAACCGTGAATGTAACATTCTGTATCTCCGTGGTGACAGTACGATGCACGGTTGTATTTCAGGGATGTATATTCGGGGTGTTTTAAAAGTAAAAAGGAATAGGATTGGTTGGGAACCACGAGGCTTGCTCACCAGCGGACGTTGATATGTTCAAGAAGACTCTTGAAATATCATAGGGGGGACTGTAAGGACTGTAAGCAACGAATCCCCAAGGGTCTTGACATTGTGTTTTAATCCAAGAACTTGCATTTTAATATTTTTCTCACTGTAGAAAAAGCTGGAAGTTATTTGTGGGAGGGGCCCAGGTGCGGCTCCATGATGGACTTAGAATGATGGGCAGGGGTTTTGGGAAGACAATGGCCAAGCTAAGGCAATTTATCGCAGGTGATGAGCAGATGGACTGTGTTTTGTTAAGCAATGTGAACTCGTCAAGTGAACTGATCAGTGATCGAGCTATTACCTGGATGAGATACCAGAACAATAGAAAGCCATTGAGCCCAGTCTGCTCGGAAGTGAAACCCATCACTGGAAAACAGGGAACCTCGAAATAAAGGAAGAAAACTTTATTGAGCTAAAAGCTGAAGACAGACCCACAGGAAGTCTCACCTCGAAACAAACTTTATTCGGCCTGAAAGTACGGTCGGACATAAAAGAGGCCGTGTGGCCACTCTCTCTCTCTCTTGCCTCTCTGCTTTGCCTCGACAAGAATCCAACCCTTCATGTGGGACGGAGAGAAGAAACCAGAAGAGACATCTTTTCATTGGAAGCAGCAGCAAGTGAGCCAGCGAATCGGTGAGCATCATATCTGCGCACACATCTTTTAATATCACAACGACGATGTGAGAGGGTATGGTGCGTTCTCCCAACCAATATCCTAGGCGTTTTCAGGGGAGGTGTTTTAGATGTGGATACTTTGCGTTCGGGGCCTGTTTAGACAGGTCAGACTGTGTGTTGTACTGTGTTTGTTTGTATTACACTACCAGGGTGTGTTTCTACTGGGTGCAGCTGTGTATTTTAACTTTAATAAAAGCATTGCCAGTACTCGGACCAAGGTAGCCATCCCTGACTCATTCATCTGTTCAGTACAGTAATAATTCCCAGTGTTAGAACTATTGCAAAGTGGGGGTGCTTCGAAAACACCTAAGGGAAACCACTTACAGCTGGGAGGCAGGGGGTGGTGGGAGCCATTTGCGGGGCTGTGGAGAGGGAGCAGGGGAATGGGACTGTTGTGTGGCTCGAGCAAAGTTCCAGCATAGTCATAATGGGCCGAATGGCCTCCTTCCGTGCTGTATGAGTCCATGGCTTGTCACAGAGTCATCACCCTCTGGAACAAACGTGTGCAACATATGGTGAGGAACAGAGGGTGAGTGCTGGGGCACTACAGTCATTTAACAGGGGAAGTTGAAAGGTTTCTGAGCAGTTACAGGGAGTGAGAGGCCACTTTAGATTGTGATGGTACTGGAGCAGCAATGCTCTCCCTGGAGCCTCAGGCAGTTGTAGAGCAATTGCCCAGAGTTTTTTTTTTCCTGAATTGGCCACGTTCCTTTGTATGTGCCAAGAGATAGCATTACTGGAGGTGGGATAGGAGCAGGCGAGGTTATGCTGTCTGAGAGTCTTTATTACTGATGGTCTTTTTGTAGGTTTGTATGTGCAGACTGAGGATTGTCTCTGTGCCCTGTCTGGTGTGTGACTCAGAGAGTTCACCCAGTCAGTGGCTCAGTCCAAGGACAATCCCCAGTCTGTAACCCCACCATCAGAGAACGCATCTCTCCCCCTTTGTTCCTTGCTATGATCTGTGCACAAATCAGGAAACACACAGTAAGTTTGTTAATCTTCATTGCACCTTTATTTCCAGATGTTAAACTTCTCACATTTAAGTTGTTGAAATAACGTGACTTGAAACATAGATGACGGACAGGAAAAGTCCCACTGCTCCATCCAGCCTGTCCCACACAACTGCGATGCTCTGTACCAGCAGACAACATTCGATGATGACTTGAAACCAGTCAGCGGCTTGTCCCGAGTTCTCACTTTTGTGTCGCTCCGGCTTGCACAAACACTGTCGCCAATCTGTTTTTGAAAGCGCCAACTGTGATCCCTTTCATTTGCCATTCCTTTGGGCCCTGCCATACTCAGTGAATTGGAATTGAGTTAAAGAGCCAGCATTGATTGGATGAAACATCAGCTCCTAAACATTAATGGGCCAAATGGGAGGGTTGAAGGGGGGGATGCGGTTGGGGATGGGGACCTAATTATCGGGATGCATCGGCACAATTTACCCAGCTCCCGTGCTGTGTAAACTTTGAGCACACTCCAGAACTCAGTTTGTTGACATCCAAAGACAACCCAGAATGAGGAGACTCCATTCACTTCCCTCGCAACAAGACACAAGAGACAACCAGGTGGCTTGAAAATGCTGTCACTTGAAGAATGACGAGGAGCTTACAAGGGAACAGCTTACAAGGGAGCTGACCTTCAGTCGGTCGTTCTCCACACACTGCTGGCAACTAACCAAGTAGATGAGGACGATGAGAAAGGAGGCTTAAGTGACCAGACAGACATGAGAAAGTGATTATTACCCATGGGTACATCCTAATCTGATGGGCATTCCATCTCAACAGCCAGGCCACCAATCAGAAGCTGGCAAGGTCCAAATCCAGATCTGCTGATTCAGTTTCCTGTTTGGATCTGGCGCTGGTGTCCGTGAATAACACTGACTTTGATCAATTTGTCCTGGGAGTTGGAGAGTCTGTTCCCTTGCAGGGCCCACCCTTCTCACCCTGACTACCAGTTGGTCAGTGTCCAACTGTGTGTGGAGCATGTTGGAATGAAAAATAATGATTTCCTTAAAAAAAGTAGGCTTGTCTTTATAATCTGGAAATGATTCCTGTGGGCTTCTGAAGTCAGACCGGCAATATTCAACACGCGGGTGTATGAGAAGCACGGTTTGTGAGGCAAGGAAAGGATTAACCAGAACCACCATATGCTGCAATTTTCTGTAGCATCCTGGAGATCAGGCAACCCCTGAGCAACAGAATCCAGAAACTAAAGAACGAAAGGCTGTCCAGCCGCCGCCTGACTGCCTGAGGACCTCGAGCAGATTGGCGATTGTCCAGTGATATGAGTAAGTCCATCGATCTGGTAAGCCCCAATGTGCTGAAGATATTCTGGACTGTCTCAGTGTGGATCATCCACTTGTTAGGGTGAACCACATTGCGGCTGACTGTGCCGACTGTAGTATTGTCCACCCCGCCCGAAAGGACTCCAGCGCGGGAACTACCCAAAACTACTGCTCAATACACACAGCTTGCGCTCGGGCCCCCAGTGGTATCCAGGCTTCTCCCTAGTGACGTCTGGGCCTCTCCCCGGTGGAGTCCAGGCGTTCGGGCCCCCTTTGGGGACGACTCGGCCTCTACTTCCCCACGGTGCTCCGGGTGTGGTCTGCCCAGGGCTTTGTGCAGCTGCAGAGGGCTGGCAGCGCCCATGGAGCAGTGCCAAGGGAGTAACCTACTACTGACTTACATCTTAAACTTTTAATGAACTTTTAATCAACTTTTAAACTTTTAATCAACTTGAGAAACTTTTAAAACAATTTGGGAAAACTTTTAAACTTTTAAACAACTTGGAGGAATTAGTTGAAAACCTCTGGAGAAAGTTTTAAATAATTTTGGAAAACTTATTTTTTAAACTTTGGAAGAAACTTTTTAAAACATCCCCCGGAACACCAGCGGACAACTGACCTTCCTAATGCCTGCCCCCAACCAAGCCTCGGGACGCCTACAATCAAGGGCACTACTCGGCGCCGAGCTTGCAGCCAACATCTCGCCGCAGGCAATTAGGCTCATGCAGCAGTGCCTGGTCTCCAGTCATCTTGGACCCCTTTGCCACTGGACCAAGACCTTGCTCAGCTAAGCCCGTGTGGTAGCCGATGTGCAATGACCACCCCACGTTAAAAGAACTCACGCACAGGCATCTTTCACTTTGTTAACGTCAGGACCCTCATGGAGAACTCCAACAGCGACAGGCTAGAACGTCTCACCTCCATAGTTGCCCGGGAACTTAGGCGCTTTGACATCGACATCGCCATCCTAAGCGAGACCCGGCGGGCAGGGGAAGCCCAGCTCAAGGAACAAGGTGGAGGTTACACCTTTTTCTGGAGAGGAAAACCAGAGGAAGAACGGCGCCTTCACAGAGTCGGTTTCGCCATCAAAAGTGAGCTGGTCGGCCGCCTCAAAGACTCCCGCTGCGGGGTTAACGAACGCCTCATGACTCTTCGACTCACCCTATCCCGGAACCGATGCGCCATGGTCACCATTGCGTAGGCCCCTACACTCGATGCAATGGATGAGACCAAAGAGAGTTTTTATTCCAACCTCATAACATCCCTGTCCCGCGTCCCCGCGGGCGACAAACTGATCCTCCTCAGTGACTTCACGCCAGGGTCAGCAAAGACACAGCCCTCTGTGATTGGCAGAGAGGGGATAGAGAAAGCCAGCGGTACCCTACTCCTGACAAAATGTCTAGAACATGAACTTCTCATTACTAACACCCTGCTCCGACAGAGGGACAAATACAAGGCATCGTGGCAACACCCTCGCTCCAAATACTGTCACCTCCTCGACTGTCATCGTCCGAGCCAGGGATTGCAAGTATGTGCGCATCACCCGCGCCTTGACAAGAGCTGACGACTGCTGGACGGACCACCGCCTAATCCGATCCATCATCGACAATAAAAAGCCCCAAAGCGGAGGGGACAGCAGAAGCAGTGCCACAAAAAAGTCAATGCAGGGACACTTACAGACCCAGCAAAGAGAGACCTATACAGCCAGCACCTCACAGCTAACCTGGCGTGCTTTGATGATCCTGAGATGCTGAATGCCCACAGCGCTTGGTCTGCCCTCCAGGCCTCCATAACCAATGCCTGTGAAGAGACACTTGGTCACTCAACTAGAAAACACCAGGACTGGTTTGATGAGAATTATCAGGAGATCCAAGAACGAATAGATCGCAAGCGCAGAGCATTTCTGAGCCTCAAGCAACAACCCAACATGGGGGCAGCAAAGTAACATTACAGATGGCTCAAGGCTGAGGTCCAACAAAAAACCCGGGAACTAACAAAAAGGTGGCGGATGGAGAAAGCACAGGAGATACAGCAGCTGGCCGATTACCATGATATGCGAGGATTCTTCATCGCAGTCAAGACCAACTACGGTCCAAACTTCCAAGGCCACATAATCATCATCATAGATAGTCCCTCGGAATCAAGGAAGACTTGCTTCCTCTACTGAAGTGAGTTCTTCAGTGGCTGAACAGTCCAACATGAGAGCCACAGACCCTGTCACAGGTGGGACAGACATTCGTCGGGGGAAGGGGGGGTGGCACTGATTTACCACACGCCCCTTCCGCTGCCTGCGCCTGACCTCTTCACGCTCGCAGCATTGAGATTCGAAGAGCTCAACACACTCCCGAATGCTCTTTCTCCACCTAAGGTGGCCTGCAGCCAGGGTCTCCCAGGTGTCAGTGGTGATGTCACACTTCACCAGGGAGGCTTTGAGGTGTCTTTGTATCGCTTCCGCTGCCCACCTTTGGCTCGTTTGCCATGAAGGAGCGCTGCATATAGCGCTTGCTTTGGGAGTCTCATGTCTGGCATGTGAACTAAGTGGCCTGCCCAGCAAAGCTGATTGAGTGTGGTCAGTACTTCAATGCTGGGGATGTTAACCTGGGCGATGACACTGATGTTGGTGCCTCTGTCCTCCCAGGGGATTTGAAGGATCTTGCGGAGACATCATTGGTGATATATCTCCAGCGACTTGAGGTGTCTTCTGTACATCGTTCATGCTCCTGAGCCATCCAGGACGGCAGGAATTACTGCAATCATGTAGACCATGAGCTTGGTGATAGATTTGAGGGCCTGGTCTTCGAACACTCTTTTCCTCAGGTGGCCAAAGGCTGCACTGGCGCACTGGAGGCAGTGTTGAATCTCCGCATCAAAGCCTGCTTTTATTGATAAGAGGGTCCCGAGGTAAGGGAAATGGTCCACGTTGTCGAGGGCCGCGTTGTGGATCTTGATGATTGGGGGACAGTGCTTTGCGGCGAGGACAGGCTGGTGGATGACCTTCCGCCGCCTGAGAAAAAGACTGTTCGAAGACCAGGCCCTCAAATCTACCACCAAGCTTTTGGTCTACAGGGCTGTAGTAATACCCAACCTCCTGTATGACTTACGGGAATGGACAATGTACAGAAGACACCTCAAGTCGCTGGAGATATATCATCAACGATGTCTCCGCAAGATCCTACAAATCCCCTCGGATGACAGGAGCACCAACATTAGCGTCCTCGTCCAGGTTAACATCCCCAGCATTGAAGCACTGACCACACTCGGTCAGCTTTCCTGGGGAGGACACATAGTTCGCATGTCAGAAACGAGACTCCCAAAGCAAATGATCTATGCAAATGAGCCAAAGGTGGACAGCGGAAACGTTGCAAAGACACCCTCAAAGCCTCCCTGATGAAGTGCGACATTGTCACTGACACCTCGGAGTCCCTTGCCAAAGACCACCCTAAGTGGAGAAAGGGCATCAGGAGGGCGTTGAGCACCTCAAGTCTCAACACCAAGAGCGTGCAGAAATCAAGCGCAGACAGCGGAAAGAGCATGCGGCAAACCAGTCCCATCCTCCCTTACCCTCAACGACTATCTGTCCCACCTGTGACAGAGTCTCTGGCCCTCATATTGGACAATTCAGCCAGCAAAGTACTCACTTCAGGAGTGGAAGCAAGTCTTCCTCTATTCCGAGGGACTGCCTATGATGATGATGTCCACCCCGGCCAAAGGTGGCAGCAAGAGTGTCACCCTGTCGTTCAAGCACCAATGGGAAAAAACACGTCAACTTGACAGTGGGACCCAAGAGGAGGGTCCCACACTGTAGAAATATCGGACTACTTTCGTACAGTCTGTCTGTAGACATGCTGACTTGCCCGACACTGAGACTGAAAGTGTACACTGTCCCATTGGACCATTTACATCCCGAGCCTGCTGATCACTGCTTGGGTAGGTGGAGCTGGAACGGGTATCGAAGGTTACCTCCCTGCATTCCAAGTCCTAATCGGGAATGATGGACTAGCATGGTACAAAGGACATTACGGTCCGGATAAAGCCTTGGAGCTGAATGATTACATCGGATTACAGCACAGAAACAGGCCATTCGGCTCAACCAGTCCATGCTAGCATTTATACTCCACTCGAGCCTCCCCCTGTCTCCCCTCATCTATCAGGATAACTCTCTATTCACTTCTCCCTTATATGCTTCTCAATCAATCATAGGCAGCCCCTCTGAATCGAGGAAGACTTGCTTCGACTACTAAAGTGAGTTCTTTCGTGGCTGAACAATCCAACATGAGAGCCACAGACCCTGTCACAAGTGGGACAGACATTCGTCAGGGAAAGGGTGGAGTGGCACTGATTTACCACATGCTCCTTCCGCTGCCTGCGCCTGACCTCTTCACACTCGCAACGTTGTGATTCGAAGAGCTCAATGCCCTCCTGGATGCACTTTCTCCACCTAAGGCGGTCTTCGGCCAGGGTCTCCCAGGTGTCGGTGGTGATGTCACACTTCACCAGGGAGGCTTTGAGGGTGTCTTTGTAATGTTTCCACTGCCCACCTTTGGCTCGTTTGCCATGAAGGAGCGCCGCATAGAGCGCTTGCTTTGGGAGTCTCGTGTCTGGCATGCGAACTAAGTGACCTGCCCACGTTGGGGATGTAAGCCTCGGCGAGGTCATTGATGTTGGTGCGTATGAAGGATCTTTCAGAGACATCATTGGTGATATATCTCCATCGACTTGAGGTGTCTTCTGTACATCGTCCATGCCCCTGAGCCATACAGGAGGGCGGGTATTACTACAGCCATGTAGATCATGAGCTTAGTGGTAGATTTGAGGGCCTGGACTTCGAACACTCTTTTCCTCAGGTAGCCGAAGGCTGCACTGGCACACTGGAAGCGGTGTTGAATCTCCGCGTCAACATCTGCCTTTGTTGATAAGAGGCTCCTGAGGTAAGGGAAATGGTCCAGGTTGTCGGGGGCCACGCCATGGAACTTGATGACTGGGGGACAGTGCTTTGCGGCAAGGACAGGCTGGTGGAGGACCTTTATCTACCACCAAGCTCATTATCTACAGGGCTGTAGTAATACCCTCCTGTATGGCTTAGGGGCATGGACAATGTACAGAAGCCTCCTCAATTCGCTGGAGATATATCACCAACGATGTCTTCACAAGATCCTACAAATCCCCTCGGAGGACAGGTGCACCAACATTAGCGTCCACGTCCAGACTAACATTCCCAGCACTGAATCACTGACCACACTCGGTCAGCTTCGCTGGGCAGGCCACAGAGTTCGCATGTCAGACACGAGATTCCTTAAGCAAGTGGACTATGCGGAGCTCCTTCACGGCAAATGAGCCAAAGGTGGGCAGCAGAAACGGTGCAAGGACACGCTCAAAGCCTCCTTGATAAAGTGCAACATCATCACTGACACCTTGGAGTCCTTGGCCAAAGACTGCCCTCAGTGAAGAAAGTGCATCGGGAGGGTGATGAGCACCTCGAGTCTCAACGCCAAGAGCGTGCGGAAATCAAGCGCAGACAGCGGAAAGAGAATGCGGCAAACCAGGCCCACCCAGACTTCCCCTCAACGACTATCTGTCCCACCTGTGACAGAGACTGTGGCTCTCTTATTGGACTACTCAGCCACCAAAGTACTCACTTCAGGAGTGGACGAACGTCTTCCTCTATTCCGAGGGACTGCCTATGATGACAATGTCCACCCTGGCCAAATGTGGCAGCAAGAGTGTCACCCTGTCGTTCAAGCAGCAATGGGAAGCGACACGTCAACTTGACAGAGGGACCCAGGAGGTGGTCCCACACTGTAGAAATACCAGACTACTGTCATACAGTCTGTTTGTAGACATGCTGACTTGCCCCTCACCGAGTCTGAAAGTTTACAATATCCTATTGTACCATTCGCACCCCGAGGCTGCTGATCACTGTTTGGGGAGGTGGAGCTGGAACGGGTTTCGAAGGTTGCTGCCCTGCATTCCAGATCCTAATCGGGAATGATGGACTAGATGGTCCAAAGGACATTACGTCTGGATAAAGCATTCTAAAGTCTTATGGAGGTGAATGATTACATCGGATTACAGCACAGAAACAGGCCATTTGGCTCAACCAGTCCATGCTAACGTTTATTCTCCACTCGAGCCTCCCCCTGTCTCCCCTCATCTAACTATCAGGATAACTCTCTATTCACTTCTCCCTTGTCTGATTATCTCAATCAATCATCATAGGCAGTCTCTCGGAATCGTGGAAGACTTGCTTCCACGACTAAAGTGAGTTCTTTTGTGGCTGAACAGTCCAACACGAGATCCACAGACCCTGTCACAGGTGGGACAGACATTCGTCGGGGGAAAGGGGGGTGGCACTGATTTACCACACGCCCCTTCCGCTGCCTGTGCCTGACCTCTTCACGCTCGCAGCGTTGAGATGCGAAGAGCTCAACGTCCTCCTGGATACACTTTCTCCACCGAGGACGGTCTTCGGCCAGGGTCTCCCAAGTGTCAGTGGTGAAATCACACTTCACCAGGGAGGCTTTGAGGGTGTCCTTGTAACGTTTCCACTGCCCACCTTTGGCTCGTTTGCCATGAAGGAGCGCCGCATATAATGCTTGCTTTGGGAGTCTCGTGTCTGGCATGCAAACTAAGTGGCCTGCCCAGCGAAGCTGATCAAGTGTGGTCAGTGCTTCAATGCTGGGGATGTTAGCCTGGGCAAGAACACTAATGTTGGTGCGTTTGTCCTCCCAGGGGATTTGAAGGATCTTGCGGAGACATCGTTGGTGATATATCTCCAGCGACTTGAGGTGTATTCTGTACATCGTCCATGCCCCTGAGCCATACAGGAGGGCGGGAATTACTGCAGCCATGTAGACCATGAGCTTACTGATAGATTTGAGGGCCTGGTCTTCAAACACTCTTTTCCTCAGGTGGCCGGCACTGGCGCACTGGAGGCGGTGTTGAATCTCCGCATCACTGTCTGCTTTTGTTGATGAGAGGCTCCTGAGGTAAGGGAAATGGTCCACGTTGTCGAGCCGTGGATCTTGGTGACTGGGGACAGTGCTTTGTGGCAAGGAGAGGCTGGTGGAGGACCTTTGTCTTACGGATGTTTAGCATAGGGCCCATGCTTTCATATGCCTCAGTAAATACGTCGACTAGAACCTGAAGTTCAGCCTCAGAATGTGCGCCGACGCAGACAGCATCCGCGTACTGTAGCTCAATGACAGAGGTTGGGGTGATCTTGGTCCTGGCCTGGAGGCAGCGTAGGTTCAACAGCTTCCCACTGGTTTTGTAGTTTATTTACACTCCAGCGGGGAGCTTGTTGACTGCGAGGTGGAACATGGCCGCCTGAGTCTGCGCACATTGAGAGGCTGAACTCCAGAATAGAGTTGACGTATTTACTAAGGCATACGAAAGCATGGGTCTTATGGTAAACAACCGTAAGATAAAGTTCCTCCACCAGCCTGTCCTCGCCGCACAGCACTGTCCCCCAGTCATCAAGATCCACGGCGCGGCCCTCAACAACATGGATCATTTCCCATACCTCGAGAGCCTCTTGTCAACAAAAGCACACAGTGATGCGGAGATTCAACACTCCCTCCAGTGCGCCAGTGCAGCCTTTGGCCGCCTGAGAAAAAGACTGTTCGAAGACCAGGCCCTCAAATCTACCACCAAGCTCTTGGTATACAGGGCTGTCGTAATGCCCAACCTCCCGTATGGCTTAGGGGCATGGACGATGTACAGAGACACCTCAAGTCGCTGGAGATATATCACCAACGATGTAGCCGCAAGATCCGACAAATCCCCTCGGAGGACAGGCGCACCAACATTCATGTGTTCGTCCAGGCTTACATCCCCAGCATTGAAGCACTGATCACACTTGGTCAGCTTCGCTGGCAGGCCACAAAGTTCGCATGTGAGACACGAGATTCCCAAAGCAAGTGATCAATGCGGAGCTCCTTCACGGCAAATGAGCCAAAGGTGCGCAGCTGAACCGTTGCAAGGACACCCTCATAGCCTCCCTGATAAAGCGCGACATCATCACTGACACCTCGGAGTCCATGGCCAAAGACCGTCCTAAGTGGAGAAAGTGCATCGGGAGGGCGTTGAGCACCTCGAGTCTCAACGCCGAGAGCGTGCGGAAATCAAGCGCAGATAGGCGAAAGAGCATGCGGCAAACCAGTCCCGCCCTCCCTTATCCTCAATGACTATCTGTCCCACCTGTGACAGAGTCTGTGGCTCTCATATTGGACTATTCAGCCACCAAAGCACTCACTTCAGGAGTGGAAGCAAGTCTTCCTCTATTCCGAGGGACTGCCTTTGATGATGATGTCCACCCCGGCCAAAGGTGGCAGCAAGAGTGTCACCCTGTCGTTCAAGCACCAATGGGAATAAAGTCGTAAACTTGACAGTGGGACCCAGGAGGGGTCATACTGTCTGTCTGTAGACATGCTGACTTGTCCCTCACCGAGTCTGAATGTCTACAATGTCCTATTGTACCATTCGCACCCCGAGGCTGCTGATCACTGTTTGGGGAGGTGGTGCTGGAACGGGTTTTGATGGTTGCTGCCCTGCATTCCAGGTCCTAATCGGGAATGATGGACTAGATGGTCCAAAGGACATTACGGTCTGGATAAAGCATTCTAAAGTCTTATGGAGGTGAATGATTACATCGGATTACAGCACAGAAACAGGCCATTTGGCTCAACCAGTCAATGCTAACGTTTATACTCCACTCGAGCCTCCCCCTGTCTTCCCTCATCTAACTATCAGGATAACTCTCTATTCACTTCTCCCTTGTCTGATTATCTCAATCAATCATCAGAGGCAGTCTCTCGGAATCGTGGAAGACTTGCTTCCACGACTAAAGTGAGTTCTTTTGTGGCTGAACAGTCCAACACGAGATCCACAGACCCTGTCACAGGTGGGACAGACATTCGTCGGGGGAAGTGGTGGTGGCACTGATTTACCACACGCCCCTTCCGCCGCCTGCGCCTGACCTCTTCACGCTCGCAGCGTTGAGATGCGAAGAACTCAACGTCCTCCTGGATACACTTTCTCCACCTGGGACGGTCTTCGGCCAGGGTCTCCCAGATGTCAGTGGTGAGGTCACACTTCACCAGGGAGGCTTGAGGGTGTCCTTGTAGTGTTTCCGCTGCCCATTTGGCTCGTTTGCCATGAAGGAGCGCCGCATAGAACGCTTGCTTTGGGATTCTCGTGTCTGGCATGCAAACTAAGTGGCCTGCCCAGCGAAGCTGATCAAGTGTGGTCAGTGCTTCAATGCTGGGGATGTTAGCCTGGGCAAGAACACTAATGTTGGTGCGTCTGTCCTCCCAGGGGATTTGAAGGAGACATCGTTGGTGATATATCTCCAGCGACTTGAGGTGTCTTCTGTACATCGTCCATGCCCCTGAGCCATCCAGGAGGGCGGGAATTACTACAGCCATGTAGACCATGAGCTTACTGATAGATTTGAGGGCCTGGTCTTCAAACACTCTTTTCCTCAGGTGGCCGGCACTGGCGCACTGGAGGCGGTGTTGAATCTCCGCATCACTGTCTGCTTTTGTTGATGAGAGGCTCCTGAGGTAAGGGAAATGGTCCACGTTGTCGAGCCGTGGATCTTGGTGACTGGGGACAGTGCTTTGTGGCAAGGACAGGCTGGTGGAGGACCTTTGTCTGACGAATCTTTAGCATAGGGCCCATGCTTTCGTATGCCTCAGTAAATATGTCGACTAGAACCTGAAGTTCAGCCTCAGAATGTGCGCAGACGCAGACAGCATCCGCGTACTGTAGCTCAATGACAGAGGTTGGGGTGATCTTGGTCCTGGCCTGGAGGCAGCGTAGGTTAAACAGCTTCCCACTGGTTCTGTAGTTTATTTACACTCCAGCGGGGAGCTTGTTGACTGCGAGGTGGAACATGGCCTGCTGAGTCTGTGCACATTGTGAGGCTGAACTCAAGAATAGAGTCGACGTATTTACTGAGGCATACGAAAGCATGGGCCTTACGCTAAACAACCGTAAGATAAAGTTCCTCCACCAGCCTGTCCTCGCTGCACAGCACTGTCCCCCAGTCATCAAGATCCACGGCGCGGCCCTCAACAACATGGATCATTTCCCATACCTCGAGAGCCTCTTGTCAACAAAAGCACACAGTGATGCGGAGATTCAACACTCCCTCCAGTGCGCCAGTGCAGCCTTTGGCCGCCTGAGAAAAAGACTGTTCGAAGACTAGGCCCTCAAATCTACCACCAAGCTCATGGTCTACAGGGCTGTCGTAACATCCAACCTCCTGTATGGCTTAGGGGCATGGACGATGTACAGAAGACACCTCAATTTGCTGGAAATATATCACCAACGATGTCGCCGCAAGATCCGACAAATCCCCTCGGAGGACAGGCGCACCAACATTCATGTGTTCGTCCAGGCTTACATCCCCAGCATTGAAGCACTGATCACACTTGGTCAGCTTCGCTGGCAGGCCACAAAGTTCGCATGTGAGACACGAGATTCCCAAAGCAAGTGATCAATGCGGAGCTCCTTCACGGCAAATGAGCCAAAGGTGCGCAGCTGAACCGTTGCAAGGACACCCTCATAGCCTCCCTGATAAAGTGCGACATCATCACTGACACCTCGGAGTCCGTGGCCAAAGACCGTCCTAAGTGGAGAAAGTGCATCGGGAGGGCGTTGAGCACCTCGAATCTCAACGCCGAGAGCGTGCGGAAATCAAGCACAGACAGCGGAAAGAGCATGCGGCAAACCAGTCCCACCCTCCCTTACCCTCAACGACTATCTGTTCCACCTGTGACAGTCTGTGGCTCTCATATTGGACTATTCAGCCACCAAAGCACTCACTTCAGGAGTGGAAGCAAGTTTTCCTCTATTCCGAGGGACTGCCTTTGATGATGATGTCCACCCCGGCCAAAGGTGGCAGCAAGAGTGTCACCCTGTCGTTCAAGCACCAATGGGAATAAAGTCGTCAACTTGACAGTGGGACCCAGGAGGGGGTCCCAGACTGTAGAAATACCGGACTACTCTCATACTGTCTGTCTGTAGACATACTGACTTGCCCCTCACCGAGTCTGAATGTCTACAATGTCCGATTGTACCATTCGCACCCCGAGGCTGCTGATCACTGCTTGGGGAGGTGGAGCTGGACAGGGTCTCAAAGGTTACTGCCCTGCATTCAGGTCCTAATTGGGAATGATGGGCTAGCATGGTGCAAAGAGCATTACGGTCTGGAAAAAGCCTTGTAAAGGCTAATGGAGGTGAATCATTACATAGGATTACAGCACAGAAACAGGCCATTCGGCTCAACCAGTCCATGCTAGCATTTATACTCCACTCGAGCCTCCCCCTGTCTCCGCTCATCTAACTATCAGGATCACCCTTTATTCACTTCTCCCTTATATGCTCCTCAATCAAAGATAATAGGCAGTCCCTTGAAACGAGGGTGACTTGATTCCACATCAAAAAAAGATGCGTTCAGAGGTGTTTCAATGAAGAATTCGAACTACATCCTCAAGGGTGGAAGATGCCTCTGCAGGGATGTTTTTAACATCTGGTGGCCGTTGCACACCAGCCACCACACGGGCTCGACAGAGCTAGGTCTTGTCCAATGGCAAGGGTTAACCAAGACGACTGGATATCAGCTCTGCTGCATGGACCTAGTGCGCACACATATCTCATCTAGCCTCCCCTTAAATACATCGATACTATTTGCCTCAACTACTTCTTGTGGGTAGTGAGATCCACATCTCACCATTCTCTGGGTAAAGAAGTTCCTTCTGAATTCCTAATTGATTTGTGGGTGACTATCTTATATTGATGCCCTCTAGTTATGCTCTACTAGTGAAAACATTCTCTCTGTATCTACTCTATCAAAACCTTTCATCATTTTAAAGAGCTCTATTGGTTACCCCTCAGCCTTCTTTTATCAAGCAAAAAGCGACCCGGCCTGTTCATCACTTTCTGATAGGTTTACCCTTGCATTTCAATATCATCCTTGTAAGTCGTCTCTGCACCCGCTCCAGTGCCTTTATATCCTTTCTGTAATATGGTGACCAGAATTGTACGCAGTGCTCCAAGTGTGGTCTAACCAAGGTTTGAAACAAGTTTAGCATAACTTTGCTACTTTTCAATTCTATCCCTCTAGAAATAAACCCCAGTGCCTGATTTGCTTATTTTATGGCCTTGTTAGCCTGTGTCACTAATTTTATCAATTGGTGTATTTATACTCTGAGATCCCTTTGTTCCTCTACCCCACCCACACTCGCACGATCCAAATAATAAGTGACCTCCTTATTCTTCTGACCAAAATGTAATACCTCACATGTTTGTGTTGAAATTCATTTGCCAATTATATGCCCATTCTGCAAGTTTATTAATGTCCTCCTTTATAATTTGTTGCAGTCCTCCTCAGTATTGACTACCCTCCAATTTAGTGTCATCGGCAAATTTAGAAATTGTGTTTTTGATTCCAAAGTCTAAATCATTAATATAAATTGGAAACAACATTGGTCCCAGCACTGATCCTTGTAGAACACCACTACCCACATTCTGCCACTGTCAATAGCTACCCTTTACCCCTACTCTCTGCTTTCTTGAGGCCAGCTAGCTATCCATTCTGTTACTTGTCCCCTGACTCCACCTTCTCTGATCTTATATTTTAGTCTATTTGGTGGTAACTTATTGAAGGCTTTTTGAAAATCTAGATAAATGACATCTACTGCATTACCCTTATCTACTCTCTCTGCTACCTTTTCAATGAGGCTGGTCAAGCAAGACATTTCCTTTTGAAATCCAGGCTGCTATTCATTATTATATTTTTGTTTTCTAGATGTGCTTCTATTTTCTCCTTTAGTAGGGATTGCATTATTTTTCCTACCCCCCGATGTTAAGCTGACTGATCTATAGTTCCCTGGACATGTTTCATCTCCCTTCTTAAATATAAGAAAGGATTGGTGATGGTGAGTGGAAGGAGCCTATCGATGGGGTGGGCTACAACATCAAGAGGGGGAAGGTTTAGAAACAAGTATCTTTACATTTCCCGGGCTTAGGTCACCCACATTCTGGCGGCTTCCATACAGCCGGAGCCATGCTCGGAACACCACCTGGTGTGGGCAGAGCTCACTCCGCTCCGTGAATGGGAGTGGGGTCTGCACATTGGCATTTTTAAAACCTGCTGCTTGAGGGTGAGCTGTTTTGGGATTAATTCCATCAATTCTGCGATTCATTCCATCAATTCTGGGAATGGTGAAGGTTCTGCTGCAGCACCTCCTTGGGTCATGGAGCCTCATGTTGCATGGCCAAGCTCAATGGCGATGCAAGGCCCACTGGATGATAGACCCTGCTCCTACATTGAGGGCACCCACACAGCTTGTTGCTGCAGTAGATGCTCTCTGAAGGTGGTCCTCACTCTGACAGGGATTGCTCTCTCAACTCACCTGCGAAGCATTAGGTTGCTGGTCAGTAAAGCCGGCCCCAGTGATGGTGGGGAATTCGGGACATGCGCCAAACCCTACAGAAAGGTCCGCCAGACCCCAAATGTGGCCGGACCAGGACTAGTTGCACTGGGCAGTAAACTTCCTTCTGATACCTTCTCGACTGAAGTTCACCAGAGAACAGTAAAGTGCAAGGTGTGAAAGCAGGGTCGGGGAAGCACTATGGATGCTGTCTACCTTGGCCTTAACTGAAGGGTGCATATTAAGTCTACCCAACCGCCCTGGAAATTGGTCGGATAAATACAGCAACAGCCTGAGTAAACCCCAAGTAAAGACTCAACCCACCAAGTGAAGGGACTTCTGGAACCCACAGTTTCAGACTCATCACCCTTGTGTTAAATACATGAAAAAGCCCAAACGACTGGAGGTGCTGGTCCGACTCAGGCTCCCAGCTTACTATCAACCTTCCCTGTCGGTTCAGCCCGCGGAAGCTTCCTGGAGGCATCCCGCCTTTGGAAACGATTAGCTAAGAGCTCATGAATACGAAGGCCGATTGAGTTCGACCCTCCAGACATGAGATCCAGCCTCTTGGGGGAGGTGCCACTGAGGCAGACATAGCCCCTCCCTGGGAGTGACAGCACTTGGAACCTAGATGTCCCACAGGAATTGGGAGAGATCCTGTCACCAGTCGGCACGGACTCCTCCGAGCCAGCTGGTGCCACGGGAGGACACTTCCTCTTAATTCTGAGAAGTCTCAGGGCAACAACCGGAGTGTCCCTTCTTGAGACTTTCCTGTTTAGTCCCGAGGTGGACCCCTGGCCGGCACTGGTTGGAGTAGACTGGGCTTTACCCGTGGCAATACACTTAACCCCGAGCAGTGCCGGACTGAGCCTGGAGTTGGAACACGGTTGTGGCTTGATGCCGATGCAGGGACATGAGGGCTAGATGGGTCTGTGGCGGTGGGGGGGAGGGGATTGGGGTGGGGGGGGGCTATTGGGCAACAAATTAAAAGAAATGAAAAGATGTGGAGTTGGCACTGAGAAATGGATGGACACAGAGGGATGGCGTGAGGAGAATTTCAGTCGCAGCGCTCCCTGTTTTTGTGCTATCTCTGCTGAGATTGATTTAATTTCTGTCACGATGTGTTCTCTCTTGTGTCTCTGATCCACTTGTCCTTGTGGTTTAGTTACTCACAACTTTCATCTGTAGGTAGTTTCATCAAACCGCCCGTTTCCTCTCTCTCATCCTGACGCCAACCGTCTACCTCGAGCAGAAGAAGAAATTACAGATTTAAAAAATCACTGGATCGCAACAAGACAACTACAGATACTATTGAGCTACCCTTGTATAGTAAACCATTTAAGCTGTAAATGCTTAATGCAGATTCTGGGTGTAAAACATATCGACTTGTTTCTTTTCATGTAATGTTACTGGCCACACATTCTGATGCCACCTGAGTATTAAAGGTTCTGGATCTTCGAACACTCCTCAGGTGGTTGAAGGCTGCGCTGGCACACTGGAGGCGGAGTTGAGCCTTCGGCTGCCTGAGGAAGAGAGTGTTCTCAAATCTGGCACCAAGCTCATGGTCTACAGGGCTGCAGTAATAGCCACTCTCCTGTATGGCTCGGAGACATGGACCATATACAGTAGATTCCTCAAGTCGCTGGAGAAATACCACTAACGATGTCTCCACAAAATCCTGCAAATCCCTTGGGAGGACAGAAGCACCAACATCAGTGTCTTCGATCAGGCCAACATCCCCAGCATCGAAGCACTGACCACACTCGACCAGCTCCGTTGTGTGGGCCACATTGTTCGCATGCCTGACACAAGACTCCCAAAGCAAGTGCTCTACTCGGAACTCCTAGATGGCAAGCGAGCCCCAGGTGGGCAGAGGAAACGTTTCAAGGACATCCTCAAAGCCTCTTTGATAAAATGCAACATCCCCACCGACACCTGGGAGTCCCTGGCCAAAGAGCACTCTCAGTGGAGGAAGAGCATCCGGGAGGGCGCTGAGCATCTCGAGTCTCATTGCCAAGAGCATGCAGACAGCAAGCACAGGCAGCGGAAGGAGCGTGTGGCAAACCAGTCCCAACCACGCTTTCCTTCAACCACTGTATGTCCCACCTGTGACAGAGACTGTAATTCCCGTATTGAACTGTTCAGTCACCTAAGAACTCACTTTTAGAGTGGAAGCAAGTCTTCCTCTATTTCGAGGGCTGCTCATGATGATGAAAGATTCTGGAGTTGGGCAATGTACACCTTCTTCAGAATCAGAGAGATGGTCCAGAATGGCTGCAATGCCATCAGGTGAACCAGGATCACTGGCAAAAAGAGCTACTCTGACATAATCGGAGGGATTTTGGTGGCAGTACCTGAGCCAGCTGACACCTGGGAGGAGGTCCTTTTCAAGGACCCAGGGATTGGCTAGGTCAGAGGGCACCAGTAACACCTGGGACAAGCGTTTCTCATCGACTCCTTGTCCCACAGATTATCCCAGGGTCCAGGACCGTCTGATCAGAACAACTAGCGTTCACTGAACAGTTATCAGTTTCCAGGATTTGAGCATTGATGTCTGCATGGTCACTGCTGTTCCCCACTCTGACTTTCACGGACAATTATACAAGCTGGAATAAACAAACCTTCTACAGCAACACTCTTCCGACTGTCATAAAAACATAGAAACATAGAAAATAGGTGCAGGAGTAGGCCATTCGGCCCTTCGAGCCTGCACCACCATACAATATGATCATGGCTGAACATGCAACTTCATTCCTGCTTTCTCTCCATACCCCTTGATCCCTTTAGTCATACTGGCCTCAACAACTTTCTGTGGTTGAGAATTCCACAAGTTCACAATTCTCTGAGTGAAGAAGTTGCTCCTCACCTCGGTCCTAAATGGATTACCCCTTATCCTTAGAGTGTGACCCCTGGTTCTGGACTTCCCCAACATCGGGAACATTCTTCCTGCATCTAACCTGTCCAATCCCGTCAAAGTTTTATATGATTCTATGAGATCCCCTCTCATTCTTCTAAATTCCAGTGAATATAAGCCTAGTCGATCCAGTCTTTCTTCATATGTCAGCACTGCCATCCCGGGAATCAGTCTGGTGAACCTTCGCTGCACTCCCTCAATAGCAAGAATGTCCTTCCTCAAATTAGGAGACCAAAACTGTACACAATATTCAAGGTGTGACCTCACCAAGGCCCTGTACAACTGCAGTAAGACTTCCCTGCTCCTATACTCAAATCCTCTCACTATGAAAGCCAACATGCCATTTGCCTTCTTCACCGCCTGCTATATCTGCATGCCAACTTTCAATAACTGACACCCAGGTCTCGTTGCACCTCCTCTTTTCCTAATCTGTCACCATTCAGATAATATTCTGCCTTCCTGTTTTTGCCACCAAAGCGGATAACCTCACATTTATCCACATTATACTGCATCTGCCATGCATTTGTCCACTCATGTAACCTGTCCAATTCACCCTGCAGCCTCTTAGCATCCTCCTCACAGCTCACACTGCCACCTAGCTTAGTGTCATCTGCAAACTTGGAGATATTACATTCAATTCCTTCGTCAAATCATTAATATATATTGTAAATAGCTGGAGTCCCAGCACTGAACCTTGCGGTACCTCATTAGCCACTGCCTGCCATTCTGAAAAGGACCCGTTTATTCCGACTCTTTGCTTCCTGTCTGCCAACCAGTTCTCTATCCACGTGAATACATTACCCCCAATACCATGTGCGTTAATTTTGCTCACTAATTTCTTGTGTGGGATCTTGTCAAAAGCCTTTTGAAATTCTAAAAAAACCAGATCCACTTGTTCTCGGGTGTCCACTCTATTAGCAACATCCTCAAAAAATTCTGGAAGATTTGTCAAGCATTATTATCCTTTCATAAATCCATCTGATCCTGTCACTGCTTTACAAATTTGCTGCTATTACATCTTTAATAATTGATTCCAACATTTTCCCCACTACTGATGTCAGGCTAACCGGTCGATAATTCCCTGTTTTCTCTCTCCCACATTTTTTAAAAAGTGGGGTTACATTAGCTACCCACCAGTCCATAGGAATTGATCCAGAGTCTATAGAATGTTGGAAAATGACCACCAATGTATCACTATTTCGAGGGCCACTTCCTTAAGTACTCTGGGATGCAGACTATCAGGCCCTGGGGATTTATCGGCCTTCAATTCCATCAATTTCCCTAACACAATTTCCTAACTAATAATGATTTCTTTCAGTTCCTCCTTCTCGCTAGACCCTCGGTCTCCGAGTATTTCCGGAATGTTATTTGTGTCTTCCTTAGTGGAGACAGAACCAAAGTATTTGTTCAATTGGTCTGCCATTTCTTTGTTCCCCATTATAACTTCACCTGATTCTGACTGCAAGGGACCGACATTTGTCTTCACTCATCTTTTTCTCTTCACATATTTATAGAAGCTTTTGCAGTCAGTTTTTATGTTCCCTGCAAAGCTTATTGTCATACTCTATTTTCCCCCTCCTAATTAAACCCTTAGTCCTCCTCTGCTGAATTCTAAATTTCCCCCAGTCCTCAGGTTTGCTGCTTTATCTGGCCAATTTATATGCCTCTTCCTGGGATTTAACATTATCCCTAATTTCCCTTGTTAGCCACGGTTGAGCCACCTTTTTCATTTTATTTTTAGGCCAGACAGGGATGTCCAATTGTTGAAGTTCATCCATGTGATCTTTAAATTTCTGACATTGCCTATCTACCGTCACCCTTTGAGTATCATTTGCCAGTCCATCCTAGCCAATTCACGTCTCATACCATCGAAGTTACCTTTCTTTAAAAGTTCAGGACTCTAGTCTCTGAATTAACTGTGTCACTCTCTATCTTAATGAAGAATTCTACCATATTATGGTCACTCTTCCCCAAAGGGCCGTGCACAACAAGATTGCTAATTAATCCTCTCCCATTACACAACACCCAGTCTAGGATGGCCAGCTCTCGAATTGGTTCTTCGACATATTGGTCTAGTAAACCATCCCTTATACACTCCAGGAAATCCTCCTCCACCATATTGCTACCAGTTTGGTTAGCCCAATCTATACGTAGATTAAAGTCACCCATGATAATTGCTGTAACTTTATTGCACACATCCCTAATTTTCTGTTTGATGTCATCCCCAACCTCACGACTACTGTTTGGTGGTCTGTACACAACTCCCATGAGCGTTTTCTGCCCTTTGGTGTTCCGCAGCTCTACCCATACAGATTCCACATTATCCAAGCTAATGTCCTTCCTTGCTATTGTGTTAATCTTCTCTTTAAGCAGTAACATTACCCCACCTCCTTTTCCTTTCTGTCTATCCTTCCTGAATATTGAATATCCCTGGATGTTGAGTTCCCAGCCTTGGTCACCCTGGAGCCATGTCTCCGTAATCCCAATTACATCATATCCGTTAACAGCTATCTGCGCAGATAATTCATCCATTTTATTACGAATGCTCCTCGCATTGAGACACAGGACCTTCAGGCTTGTTTATTTAACACTCTTTGTCCTTTTAGAATTATGTTGTCATGTGGCCCATTTTGATTTTTGTCCTTAATTTCTCTGCCCTCCACTTTTCCTTATCTCCTTTCTAACTTTTGCTTCTGGCCCCATTTTACTTCCCTCTGTCTTCCTGCATAGATTCCCATCCCCCTGCCTGATTTGTTTAAACCCTCCCCAACAGCACTCGCAAACACTCCCCCTAGGACATCAGTTCCGGGCCTGCCCAGGTGCAGACTGTCCGGTTTGTACTGCTCCCACCTCCCCCAGAACCGGTTCCAATGTCCCAGAAATTTTAATCCCTCCCTCTTGCACCATTCCTCAAGCCACGTATTCATCTTAACTATCCTGCTATTTCTACTCTGACTAACACGTGGCCCTGGTAGCAATCCTGAGATTACTACCTTTGAGGTCCTACTTTGTAATTTAACTCCGAGCTCCGTAAATTCAGCTTGTAGGACTTCGTCCCATTTTTTACCTATATTTTTGGTACCTAGATGCACCACAATAACTGGCTGTTTGCCCTCCCCCTCCAGAATGTCGTGCAGCCGCTCCAAGACATCCTTAACCGTTGCACCAGGGAGGCCACATACTTTCCTGGAGTCTCGATTGCGGCTGCAGAAACGCCTATCTATTTGCCTTACAATAGAATCCCCGACCACTATAGCTCTCCCACTCTTTTTCCTGCGTTCCTGTGCAGCAGGGCCACCCATGGTGCCATGAACTTGGCTGCTGCTGCCTTCTCCTAATGAGCCACCTACCCAACAGTGTTCAATCTATTTTGGAGGGAGATGACAGAAGTGGACCCCTGCACGACCTTCCTCCTCCTGCTCTGACTGATGGTCACCCATTCCCTATCAGCCTTTGTAACCTTTATCTGCAGTGTGACCAACTCATTAAATGTGCTATTCATGACATCCTCAGCATCGCGGATGCTCCAGAGTGAATCCATGCGCAGCTCCAGTGCCGCAATGCGGTCAGTCAGGAGCTGGACACACTTCCTGCACACATAGTAGTCAGGGACACTGGAAGTGTCTCTGATGTCCCACATAGCACAGGAGGAACATGACATGGGTGTGGGCTCTCCTACCATGACGTAACCCTTAAATAAACTTAATTTGGCAACAATGCCTACCGAAAGGAAAAAGAAAAACACTCACCAATCCACCAGCCAATCACTTACCCGCTTGTTTGTGACGCACACTTTGATTTTGATTATTTTAAAACTTTTTGTCCCTGCTCCTGTGGCTCCTCTGACTCTCGGGCCCCTTTTATTGGCCTCTCGTTCCTCCCGCTCCTGCTCCTGTGGCTCCTCCGACTCTTGGGCCCCTTTTCTGGCCCTCTCGATCCTCCCGCTTTGCTCCTGTGGCTCCTCCGACTCTTGGGCACATTTTCTAGGTAGCTCATTCCTCCCGCTCCTGCTCCTGTGGTTCGTCCAAATCACGGACCCTTTTATGGGCCTCTCGATCCACCCGCTCCTGTTTCTGTGGCTCCTTTGACTCTCGGGCCGCTTTGGGTCTCGCAATCCTCCCGCTCCTGCTCCTGTGGCTCCTCCGACTCTTGGGCCCCTGTTATGGGCCTCTCATTCCTCCCGCTTCTGCTCCTGTGGCTCCTCCGACTGTCGGGCCCCTTTTCTGGGCCTCTCGATCCTCCCACTCCAGTTCCTGTGGCTCCTCTGACTCTCAGGCCCCTTTTATGGGTCTTGCAATCCTCCCGCTCCTGCTCCTGTGGCTCCTTCGAGTATTGGGCCCCTTTTCTGGGCCTCTCGATCCTCCCACACCTGCTCCTGTGGCTCCTTCGAGTCTCGGGCCCCTTTTATGGGTATCCGGGTTGTGATGATTCTATTGTTCACGCTCTGTTTATCAGGTTTTCTAGGCGACCACATTCACTCTGAGAGAGATCAGCCAGTTAGTCACAGTCACCTTTCCTTCACTTAAACTGGTTGTCCAGCATCCTGCCTCAAATTGAGCCAGATTACAAACCTATTGTGATGTCTAATTTCACAGTGATGAGTTGTGAGAGGGTCAGGTTTGCATTGTGATGTCACGGTTTGACCTGTCCAGTTAAAGGGGCCTCACCTTGATGCAACTGTGTTGAGCCAAAATCCCTTGGGCTCTAGTTTACAATGACTGGATATGCTAGAATACAATAACAGGTTTCCACGTGGTTATAAACAAGAGAATTGTGTATGCAGGCGATGGGCAGAGATGGCATTGTTTGCCTTCTCCGTGCCCCCTTCTCTCAGCGGGGCGCAGTTACATTTGTGACTATTACTCATCCTACAGACTGTCCTGAGCAATGGGCGATCTACCTGTGATAAATAGTTGTCTACATTTACAGAACAGGGAGTGAGCACTAAACTCAAGGGCTGGGAGGAGCTGGTTGCAGGCCCCAGACTACCTATTAACAACACCATGGAAGATCTACCAATAATAAAATGAACTATTCCACCCTCCTGTATATCAGTATTACTGTATCTGTTTTATCCAGCAAGGTTTCTGACCTCTTGTGCATCCCCGATTTTAATCACTCCAACAGTGGCGACCTTGCCTTCAGCTGGTGCAGTCCTAAGGTCTGGAATTCTCTCCCTAAACCTCTCTGCCCATCTATCTCTCTCTTCCCCTTGAAGACCCTCCTTAAAACCTGCATCTTTGCCCAAGGTATGGGTCATCTGTCCTAATGTCCCCTTATGTGGCTCAGTGTCAAATTTTGCTTGATAACACTCCTGTGAAAGGACATTTTATCACATTAAAGGCGCTATATAAATCCAAGTTAGTGTTGTTGATTCAAGGTCTTGTGGAGAGGAGAGGAGGTGAATTGATTGGTGAGAAATTAAAATATTGATATTGTTGATAATTCATAAGCACTTGCGTCAAAAGAAAGCGTTGCTGTCCGTGAGTCACTCGTGAACTTCTCCCGAGAGAGCAGGAGAATGGACAGCCTCCACCAATGCTGCTGGGAAAATGGCAGCAAGGAGGTGCTCCAGAGCATGATGTATTTTATCCGTCTTTCCCCTTCTCCCTGTGTGGAAGGTGGGATTGGGCCCGTTTGCAGCACATCTCCTCGCCCACTTCCCAAGTACTGCCGCTGAGATGGGGATGGAAGTAATGTGTGAATCCTGACCTTGACCCCCAGACCCACTTCTCTCAGGTGTTTTGGAGCCACCATGGTTTATGGTTTTACAATTTATTTTTGCCTACACCTCAAAGGGAAAAATAATATACCTGTACAAATCAAAATGGGATGGAGAAGTGTTTAAGCAGAATACTAACATTTCAGTGCACTGTATGGTTGCAGATGCAGATCCCAACTAGCGAAAGAGAGCTCAAGACAGGCTCAGAGTGTTTAATACTATGTCAGATTAGTTAACATATATTAGCATGGATAGTGGATTGGCTAACTAATAGAAAACAGAGAGTCAGGATAAATGGGTCATTATCTGCCTGGCAAATTGTAACTAGTTGGGTGCCACAGGGATCAATGCTGGGGCCTCGACTATTTACAATCTATATTAATGACTTGGATGAAGGAACCAAGTGTAATGTAGCCAAATTTGCTGATGATACAAAGATGGGTGGGAAAGCAAGTTGTGAGGAGCATGCAAAGAATCTGCAAAGGGATATAAACAGGCAAAAATTTGGCGGATGGAGTATAATGTGAGAAACTGTGAGGTTATCTATGTTGGTAGAAAAAATAAAAAAAGCAAATTATTACTTAAATGGGGAAAGGGATTTGGGGGTCCTTGTACATGAAACACAAAATGTTAGCATGCTGGTACAGCAAGTAAGTAGAAAGGCAAATGGAATGTTTTATTGCAAGGGGGATGGAATATAAAAGTAGAGAATTCCTGCTGCAACTTTTGGTGAGACCACACCTGGTGTACTGCATACAGTATCAACTGGGTTGATTCCTGAGATGAAGTGGTTGTCTTATGAAGAAAGGTTGAGCAGGTTGGGCCTGTACTCATTGGAGTTTAGAAGAATGAGAGATGATCTTATTGAAACATATCATTCTGAGGGGGCTTGACAGTGTAGTTGCAGAGAGGATGTTTCCCCTCGTGGGGGAATCTAGAACTAGGGTGGATTGTTTCAGAATAAGGGGTCGCCCATTGAAAATGGAAATGAGGAGGAATTTCTTCTCTCAGAATCAGTGAATCTTTGGAATTCTCTGCCCCAGAGAGCTGTGGTGGCTGGTCATTGAATATATTTAAATTGGAGATAGACAGATTTTTGAACAATAAGGGAGTCAAGGGTTATGGGGAGCGCGCAGGGAAGTGGAGTTGAGGCCAAGATTAGATCAACCATGAATTAATTGAACGGTGGAGCAGGCTTGAGGGGCCAAGTGGCCTACTCCTGCTTCTAGTTCTTATGTTCTCCCAGATCTACTGCTCCTCCTCAATTGGGTCTCAGTGACTGCAGTAAGGCTGGGACAAGGACGTTGTTTTTGCGCCGAAGCCACAGCTGATGGCCGAGCAGGAAGTTCCACAACAGCACAGAGCCTGGACGGACTGGCTGCCGACTGCATCACCTCAGCATGGGCGGTAGCACTCTGTGGTGGATGGGTTGCAGAGAGCGGCAGTACCCTTTCTATAACTACGCGTTAACACTGGAAGCAATCCAGAGATTACTACCTTTTGAGGTCCTGCTCTTTAACTTCCTTCCTCACTCCTGAAACTTTTCCTGCAGGACCCTCACTCTTTTTCCAACCTAGTTCATTGATTCCAACCTGGACTACGACTTCTGGCTGCTCCTCTTCCATGCCCCTCCCCCACCCCCCCAAGAAAGAAAGATTAGCTTTTGTATAGCGTCTTTCACGACCATCAGCCCATGAAACCTAGAAACATAGAAAATAGGTGCAGGAGTAGGCCATTCGGCCCTTTGAGCCTGCACCGCCATTCAATGAGTTCATGCCCGAACATGCAACTTCAGTACCCCATTCCTGCTTTCTCGCCATACCCCTTGATCCCCCGAGAAGTAAGGACTACATCTAACTCCTTTTTGAATATATTTTGTGAATTGGCCTCAACAACTTCATGTGGTAGAGAACTCCACAGGTTCACCACTCTCTGGGTGAAGAAGTTTCTCCTCATCTCGGTCCTAAATGGCTTACCCCTTATCCTTAGACTGTGACCTCTGGTTCTGGACTTCCCCAACATTGGAACATTCTTCCTGCGTACAACCTGTCTAAACCCGTCAGAATTTTAAACGTTTCTATGAGATCACCTCTCATTCTTCTGAACTCCACTGAATACAAGCCCAGTTGATCCAGTCTTTCTTGATATGTCAGTCCCGCCATCCCGGGAATCAGTCTGGTGAACCTTCGTTGCACTCCTTCAATAGCAAGAATGTCCTTTTTCAAGTTAGGAGACCAAAACTGTACACAATACTCCAGGTGTGGCCTCACCAAGGCCCTGTACAACTGTAGTAACACCTCCCTGCCACTGTACTCAAATCCTCTCGCTATGAAAGCCAACATGTCATTTGCTTTCTTAACCGCCTGCTGTACCTGCATGCCAATCTTCAATGACTGATGTACCATGGCACCCAGGTCTCGTTGCACCTCCCCTTTTCCTAATCTGCCACCATTCAGATAATAGTCTGTCTCTCTGTTTTTACCACCAAAGTGGATAACCTCACATTTATCCACATTATACTTCATCTGCCATGCATTTGCCCACTCATCTAACCTATCCAAGTCACTCTGCAGCCTCATAGCATCCTCCTCGCAGCTCACACTGCCACCCAACTTAGTGTCATCCGCAAATTTGGAGATACTACATTTAATCCCCTCATCTAAATCATTAATGTACAATGTAAACAGCTGGGGCCCCAGCACAGAATCTTGCGGTACCCCACTAGTCACTGCCTGCCATTCTGAAAAGAACCCATTTACTCCTATTCTTTGCTTCCTGTCTGCCAACCAGTTCTCAATCCACGACAGCACACTGCCCCCAATCCCATGTGCTTTAACTTTGCACATTAATCTCTTGTGTGGGACCTTGTCGAAAGCCTTCTGAAAGTCCAAATAAACCACATCAACTGGTTCTCCCTTGTCCACTTTACTGGAAACATCCTCAAAAAATTCCAGAAGATTTGTCAAGCATGATTTCCCTTTCACAAATCCATGCTGACTTGGACCTATCATGTCACCTCTTTCCAAATGCACTGCTATGACATCCTTAATAATTGATTCCATCATTTTATCCACTACCGATGTCAGGCTGACCGGTCTATAATTCCCTGTTTTCTCTCTCCCTCCTTTTTTAAAAAGTGGGGTTACATTGGCTGCCCTCCACTCCATTGGAACTGATCCAGAGTCGATGGAATGTTGGAAAATGACTGTCAATGCATCCGCTATTTCCAAGGCCACCTCCTTCAGTACTCTGGATGCAGTCCATCAGGTCCTGGGGATTTATCGGCCTTCAATCCCATCAACTTCCCCAACACAATTTCCCGACTAATAATGATTTCCCTCAGTTCCTCCTTCTTACTAGACCCTCTGACCCCTTTTATATCCGGAAGGTTGTTTGTGTGCTTCTTAGTGAATACCGAACCAAAGTACTTGTTCGATTGGTCTGCCATTTCTTTGTTCCCCGTTATGACTTCCCCTGATTCTGGCTGCAGGTGACCTACATTTGTCTTTACTAACCTTTTTCTCTTTACATATCTATAGAAGCTTTTGCAGTCCGTCTTAATGTTCACTGCAAGCTTCTTCTCGCACTCTATTTTTGATGTGTTGTAATGTGGGAAAGACAGCAAACTCGCACAAACAGCAATGTGATAATGACCAAATAATCTCTTTTTGTTATGTTGTTTGAGGGCTAAATAGTGGGCGGGACACCGGGGATAACTCCCCTGCTTTTCTTCAAAATAGTGCAATGCGGTTATGTCCACCTGAGAGAGCAGACTGGGCCTCGCTTTAACGTCTCATTTGAAAGACAGTATCTCTGACAGCGCAGCGCTCCCTCAGCACTACACTGGAGTAAGGGACCACACCGCCTATTTCCCCATCGCATCGTGCACCGACCCGTTCCCGAAATTGCCCCTCAGGAAATTGCCCCACAGGAGCAGCACCGCCGCCGGTTGGTGCCACTGACAGCTTTTGCTGGCGGTGCCCTTTCTATGGCTGGGTGGCATGCCCCCCCTTACAGGGGAGGTGGCGCAGCTGGCGACTCCATGTTTTTTTTTGTCGGCCATCTGCCAGATCGGGCCAACTATTATCTCTCCCCCGGGTTACCAACAAGCAGTTTGGCACCTCCTCTTGGATGCCAGGCTGTTGGCCCGACCAAAACTCTCCCTGGTGGCCCATTATTTGCCACTAAAGTGGCTGCAGAGTTCGCAGCAGCCCCCCCCTTTAACTGAAGGGGAGGGATGTAGTGACCCGTCAGCACGATGACATCATCAGCGCGGAACTGATGCCTTGCAGCGTTGGTCACTCCAACACGACCTCACTTCCGCCCCGATAATGAGGCCATTTCCGCCCCGCTCCAAGGAAAAGCACTAGGTGCTAAATTTCTCCGGATTGGCCACCCTGGCGTACTTCAAGAGCAGTGGGTGCAACTCGTTTTGTGCAGTGGGCAGTTTTGGCCCCAAAGACCTTTAAAGCTAAGCAGAAGTTCGAGTTGAGGAGAGACACAGCTCTGCCACGACTGATCCAACCTCCTGGCGGCACCACTTCACTTGGAATCTTCATGACTGCTCACTACCCCTCAGCTTCATGCCTCGATGCAGGCTGATAGATTGTGAAGTAGATCACCGAGCTACACAAAAAACCATGCTACACTACAACAGCAAATATCAAAATATTTGGAATCATCTCGACAAGCTTGGACCAGCCATGAGTATATAAGGACTTTTGTTACGGGTTAATCCAAGATTGACATTTGATTTCCAAAAGATCATGCATTTTTGGAATTCAGATGGTGTTTTATTGTTCTTAATACAATTCTAAATCATGCATAGACCCAAGATGATATTTAATTCTAACTCCAATTGTCCTAGTGTGTAATAAATGATTCTTTTCTTTATCAAGCCATGACTTGTGCCTGGTTTCTTTACTAAAATGAGCCCCTTCAGTTAACTATAAAATTATAAACTATATGGCCACAATTTTCCTCAGTTATCTGTGCCATTCTTTTGGTGCGCGCCACTTTTTTTGGCGTAAATTAAAATATCCAAGTTCCCCAAAGTTTCTGCATAACTCAGTTACGATTTTTGTAGGTTAGTATTTTTTTGTGTCATAGTGGGAGTAACCTGATGTCTGCGTCAGTTTTTCACATTTAAGCAAGTTCTGCCAACTTACATTTTTCCTCGGACGGCGTATGTGACCACTCCCAAAAAACTTTCTGGGCACTTAAGAAAAACCAGCGCACATTAAAAAATCACGCAGAGCGACGGCATTGTTTTTACGCGAAGTCAAGAAGACAAAGAATATGCATCATGCAGCTTAATTTTTTTCCAACTCAAAAGGGAGAAAATGGAAGTCTAATGCAATTATTTAATTTTGGATTTTTTTCAAAGTTCCATGCCACCACCGAACGTCTCCTCACCGGGCTCGAGGGTTGGAGTGTCGGCCGGCAGAATCACTCCCTCGACCGGACACAGGGGCTCGGCTTCAAAAGTAGTCTGGGGGGGCGGCACTATACAGCAGCTTCAATAGAAGCCCGGGGAGGATGGGAAGGGGGTTAGTGGTGGACGGTGAGCCCCTGTGTCCGGGCGAGCGAGTGATTCTGCCAGTCAACCCTCGAACTCGGTGAGGAGACGTTCGGTCAGTGGTGGTAGGGGGGTGGTATTTTGAAAAACTTCTGAAATTAAAGAATTGCATTTGACTTTGTATGCCCCAAATGTCCTCATTGAATGCCTAGTTTCCCATTCTAAGCAAGCCTATTGCGCATGCGCAGACCAGGGTGTAGTCTATACTCGGGCATCGACCTTGGGGAGAGCGAGAGGGGAGATGTTTTAACTCATTGTCCTGCTGTTGAAGCTTCTTGCAAAGATATAATTTAATTATGGGGGCAATATTGACAATGCCATACCTCGTGCAAGCCTTCTACATGAAGGTGCTGCGGAGGAGAAGATTGATTTGACATCATCGCCACATAAAAGGTTACTGCACAAGATAAAAGTTCACGCGGTTGGGGGTAATATATTAGCATGGATAGAGGATTGGCTAACTAACAGAAAACAGATTCGGGATAAATGATTCATTCTTTGGTTGGCAACTAGTAACTAGTGGGGTGCTGCAGGGATCAGTGCTGGGACCCCAACTATTTACAATCTATACTAACGACTTGGAAGAAGGGACTGAGTGTAACGTAGCCAAGTTTGCTGATGATACAAAAATGGGAGGAAAAGCAATGTGTGAGGTGGACACAAAAAAATCTGCAAAAGAACATAGACAGACTAAGTAAGTGGGCAAAAATTTGGCAGATGGAGTATAAAGTTGGAAAGTGTGAGGTCATGCACTTTGGCAGAGAAAAAAATCAAAGAGCAAGTTATTATTTAAATGGAGAAAGATTGCAAAGTGTTGCAGTACAGCGGGACCTGGGGGTACTTGTGCATGAAACAAAGGGATAGTATGTAGGTACAGCAAGTGATCAGGAAGGCCAATGGAATCTTGGCCTTTATTGCAAAGGGGATGGAGTATAAAAGCAGGGAAATCTTGCTGCAGCTATACAGGGTATTGGTGAGGCTACACCTGGAATTTTGGTGTGGTTTTGGTTTCCATATTTAAGGAAGGATATACTTGCATTGGAGGCTGTTCAGAGAAGGTTCACTAGGTTGATTCCAGAGATGAGGGGGTTGACTTATGAAGATAGGTTGAGTAGGATGGGCTTCTACTCATTGGAGTTCAAAAGAATGAGAGGTGATCTTATCGAAACATATAAGATAATGAGGGGGCTTGACAAGGTGAATGCAGAGAGTATATTTCCACTCATAGAGGAAACTAAAACGAGGGGACATAGTCTCAGAATAAGGGACCGTCCATTTAAAACTGAGATGAGGAGGAATTTCTTCTCTCAGAGGGTTGTAAATCTATGGAATTCTCTGCCTCAGAGAGCTGTGGAGGCTGGATCATTGAATACATTTAAGGCGGAGATAAACAGATTTTTGAGAGATAAAGGAATAAAGGGTTATGGGGAGCGGGCAGGGAAGTGGAGATGAGTCCATGATCAGATCAGCCATGATCTTATTAAATGGCGGAGCAGACTCAAGGGGCCAAATGGCCTACTCCTGCTCCTATTCCTTATGTTCTTATGTAATGACCAGATAATCTGTTTTTTAGTGACATTGTTTAAGGGATAAATATTAACCAGTACACTGAGGGAAACTCCCCTGCTCTTCTTCAAAATAGTGTCATGGGATCTTTTACATCCACCTGAAAAAAGTAGATATGACCTCAGTTTAACATCTCATCCAAAAGAGGGCATCTCTGACAGTGCAGCACTCACTCAGCACTGCACTGGACTGTCAGCCTGGATTTTGTGCTCCAGTCTCTGGAGTGGAACGTGCACTCACAGCCTATGACTCAGAGACGAGAATACTATACTTGAAAAGGAAAAACTTGCAGTGCTATCAGCAAAGTTCCCTCTAATTTTTCTTGGGCCTTGCAGCCCCTTTAACAGGCTGGGTGGCGCGTTCAACATTTTGCACATGCATGGTTTTTCAATTTAAAAGCCGGTGAGTTAGCTGTGCAGGACCTCAAGACCACTGCAAGGCTACGCAGCTTAAAGGGAACATTAGCTATTGGGTGAGGCCAGGGGGGTAGGACTGATTGGATAACTCATTCAAAGAGCTAGCATGCACCATGAGCCAAATGGCCTCCTTCTTTGTTGCAAGATTCTGAGTTCCCAACCAACTGTCTCAGCATCTCATGCCATCTTCCAGAACTTCAACAATTGTATATGCCTGTCTGGTGTAAAAATAAAACGGGGAAGGTGGCTCAACCGTGGCTTATAAGGGAAATTAGGGATAGTGTTAAATCCAAGGAAGAGGCATATAAATTGGCCAAAAAAAGCAGCAAATCTGAGGACTGGGAGGAATTTAGAATTCAGCAGAGGAGGCCAAAGGGTCTAATTAGGAGGGGGGAAATAGAGTATGAGAGTAAGCTTGCAGGGAACATAAAAACTGACTGCAAAAGCTTCTATAGATATGTGGAGAGAAAAAGATTAGTGAAGACAAATGTAGGTCCCTTGCAGTCAGAATCAGGTAAAGTGATAATGGGGAACAAAGAAATGGCAGACCAATTGAACAAATACTTTGGTTCTGTCTTCACGAAGGAAGACACAAATAACCTTCCGGAAATACTAGAGGAACGAGGGTCTAGCGAGAAGGAGGAACTAAAGGAAATCCTTATTAGTCAGCAAATTGTGTTAGGGAAATTGATGGGATTGAAGGCCAATAAATCCCCAGGGCCCGATAGTCTGCATCCCCGAATACTTAAGGAAGTGACCCTAGAAATAGTGAATGCATTGGTGACCATTTTCCGACATTCTATAGACTCTGAAGGGGGCATTGGTGAGCTGGGTGATGCATCTGTGGGCGGCCGACTGCGAGATGCCACAAATGCCTGCTGAAGATCCCTGGAAGGAGCCTGAGGTGGAGAAGTTGAGGGCGTAGGTGATTTTGACAGCCACTGGTAAGGAGTGTCCACCAGTTCCTCTGGGTCTGGGCTGCAGGACTTGCTCCAGCAAACTGTAAATTGTCTGCGACGACCTCGCGTGATAGCCTGAGCTTCCTTTGGTACTGCTGCTCAGTCATGTTGAGGAAGCTCATCCTCTGCCTGTATACTCTGTGTTGGGGGTATAGCCTCCGGCACAGTGCAGCACTGCGCTGATGCTCTCTGTCCTGTGGAGCATTAGGTGGTTGAGAAGAAGGTTGGTGGTGGTGTTGCTGGTGTTGGGGCTCATCGTGGTCCGATTCTGAGGACCAATCATAACCGACCTGATAGGGAGCATTCCAGCATCCGCGACCACATTCACGGTGCTGGATATATCGAACGGGTTCTGGTCAATTCCCCTCAGAAGAGAGGACCAGTACAAGTTCGCCTTCACATTTAAAGAGCAACAATATACCTGGACATGCCTTCCCCAGGGTTTCCACAACCGCCCCTCCATCTTTCACCAGTGTATGGCCAACAGTTTAAAGGGTTTCAGCAGGCCCCAGCAGTTGGTGCAGTATGTAGATGACCTGCTTTTGTTCTCCAAAGAGGGGGAGGAGCATGGTCTGCTGCTGGCTGAGCTGCTGGAGCTGGTGGAGGACACCGGGTTCAAGGTCAATCCCAAGAAAGCTCAGATCGGTCAGAAGGAAGTGAAATTCCTCAGGCTGACCGTGAGGGCTGGGGAAAGGGCTATAGACGAGGCCAAACGGAAGGCGGTACAGAAGTTACCAGTCCCCACGACCGTGTTGGGGGTGAGATCCTTCCTCGGGTTCACGGGGTACTGCAGGGATTTTATTGAGGATTACGCCACCACAGCAGTCCCTCTACTTTGGCTCCTCCACAAGGGAGTGGGATGGGAGTGGGATGAGGACTGCACGGCAGCGTTCAATCATCTCAAGGGAGACCTGCAGACGGCATCCACATTAGGTGCGATTAATGGTGGGGGGGACTTCTTTTTAGAAGTAGCAGCCAGCGGGGACAGCTTGAGCGCGGTGCTGCTCCAGGACCGGCACGGCAAACTGCGACCCGTGGTGTACTCCTCAAGAGTCCTCACAGATGTAGGATACTCCAATTACGAGAGGCATCTCCTTGCGACGCATTGGGCCGTGAAGCACTCCCAGTTCTTCACGGGGTCATCCCAGATCATTCTACTGACCCACCATGCCCCCACTCAGACGTTATTAGCTGGGGGGTTAAAGGACGGCACGGTGAGCAGTGCTCACGTTGCTCACTGGACTTTATCGCTCTCACAAATGCATCTGAGAGTGCAAGGCCTGTGTGAGCCCAAGCTGGCAGCTAACATGATCTATGCAGGGGCGGCCCATAAGTGTATGGTCGAGGGAGTATGGGACGTAGACATAGGATTTCAGGCCGGGTTACACCCCATTGGTCGTGAAATATATGTTGACGAATCCAGTTCGGTGGTAGCAGGGGAGCGTTTCACCGGGTGTGGGATTTATGACCTGACGGCAGGCATTGCAAGGGCCATTAAACTCCCGAGCACCCTGAGCGCCCAGCATGTCGAACTGTCGGCAGTGGTGTATGTCGTTACCCACGCCGACAAGTTCCCGACCCCATACATCATCTGCTCGGATTCCACGTTCACATGCAATTCGTGCACCGAATACTTGGCCAGCTGGTCTCGTCACGGTTTCACGTCCGCAGATAGGAAGCTCTTCGCTCAAACCACTGTTACAAAGGATCTTAGAGGCCACGGGAACCCAGGGAAGCCAGAAACTTCATAAAGTTAAGGCCCATTCCAAGACAGAGCCCAGAGTGGAAGGCAACCAAAAGGCTGATGCGTTAGCCAAGGAGGGAGTCAAAAACAGAGAGTTTTCGCGCCCATACAGGTCCAGCCCAGTAGCAGCGATCCGGGACAAAGGGGGGACAGAAGGGAGTGTAGGGGTAGCATTGGATCCGGACTGGAGGAAAGTCCAGGCACAGGATCCCGTCCTCAAGGTTGTCCTGGAGTAGCTGGCTAGGGGAGAAAAGGTAGAAGGCCCGTTCGGGGTAGTGGGCATTACTTTAAAGGAGGGAATGCTTTTCAGGGGAGATCAGTGAATGGTTCCAGAACAGCACCAGAGGGAATTCCTCCAGATAGCCCACGGGAGACCAGGAGCGGGATACCCAGGGCTGGAGTCTACCTGGCAGAGGATAGAACAGGCAGGATGGTGGCCACAACTGAGGGAGGATGTCCGCGATTTTTGTGCTGACTGCCTGGTGTGCTCAGCGAACAACTCCAATCCCCAGAAAAAAGAGGTTCCCATGGGACACACAAGAAGGGTAGAGAGACCATGGCAGTCAGTACAGGTCGATTACATCGGGCCATTGCCCACTGTAACGTGTGGTTACAAGTATTGTTTGGTCCTAGCGGATGTTTTCTCGAAGTGGGTTGAAGCCTTTCCTTGCCGATCAGCCACGGTGTTGGAGACGGCAAGGATCTCGGTGAGGGAAGTGTTCTCGAGGTGGGGACAGCTGAAGATGATGGAGTCCGACCAGGGGAGCCACTTCACAGGGCAGGTCATGCAGGCTATCTTGAAATGGCTAGGGATAGAAGAGAAATGGCATGTGGCTCACAACACACAGTCATCGGGGGTTGTGGAGCGACTTAATCGGACCAAAGAAAGGCTGCAGAAAGAAACAGGACAGTCCCGGAAAAAGTGGTTTGAGGTCCTGCCGTTTGACTTGATGGGGGTCCGAGCCAGCCTCTCCAGAAGCACAGGGTATTCCCCGCATGAACTCCTGACTGGTAGGGTCATGCGCACACCCACCCATGTTCTGGCGCTGGTTCCCACAGCGGGACAGGTGAGAGAGGTAAACCGGGACAAGGTTGTCAAGGATTTGTTCGAGCACTTGAAACAGGTTCATTGGCAAGCTGACAGCAACATGGGGAAGCAGCACTGGAGCAATTGGTTGTTGCTTGAGCCCCGGAGAACCCACGAGTGGAAGGTAGGGGATCAGATCATGGTCCGCAATTAGGCTCAGGTGGGCACGTGTGAGCCTTTGTACATGGGACCCTACAGCATCATTGATCAGGCCAGTCCCATGGTGTACGCGGTTAAGCTTCCGAAGCGCACAAAGTGTTTCCATGTGAACCAGTGCAAGTTGTTTAACCCGGGGGAAAGAGCGAGAAACAGAAAGAAGCACCAAGGCGCTATAAACAGCATGGTGGACGCAGGTCTTCCTCCCATAGTTTGGGACAGTGAGGAGCCCGATGTGGTGGTGGTTAGGATGAATAGCAGGATCCCACAGCCGAGAATGCCGTGGTCACCTCCTTACGCACCACCGAGGAACCATAAAAGGCCCAGGTCGTAGAGACCTAGCGGGGCCACCCAGAGACGGGTGGCGGTTTATATAGTTTCCTTCTCAGTTTCGTGTTTTACAAAGTATGTTTTGATGAAGCCAGACCTGTGGAGGTATACCATCTCACAAAAAGGTTGTTGTTTCTTTGTATCTTCACAGGAAGCCGAGAGAAAGATGGAGACAACCCTGGTAATCGTTCTTTGGAGCTTGGCCGGAACAGGGTACAGCAGGAGGGGAGACACCGAGTTGTCCTTCCTCTACGGATGTACTGGAGGGAACAGACCCACCCTCACACAGGGGGGTCGGACAGGGGACACGGATGGGATGGCAGCCTACTTCCACGAGGGAAGGAGGCCAGGGTGGCTGGGGTCTATTTCGACGAAATACTCCAGCCACGTCAGGTTCACATACGGGGAGGCTTCCATACCGTGTCCCAGACTCAAGGTCACAGCCACACGGGTTAGGGTGACCGAGGGCAAGCGCATATGCTTGAAGTGCAAGGGACACATTACCCTGGGACGGTGGTGGTGGCTCAGGAAATTTAGTCAGGACACGGGGAACCAGACAGTGGACTGGGAACGACTGGGGAACGATATGTACCGACAGATCACGGGGTCAAAGGGTCGAGTGGATGTGTGGTGGGACAAGTGGTGGAAGGAGGAACAGGGAATTTGTGTGTGTATGTGGGGGTCAGAGAAGATCTGGCCAGCGGGTGTGTCGATTGCCTTTTCGAGGCAATGGCAGGACGCCGGGGTTGGGATCAGATGGGATCGGAGTATGGACTCCTGCGTGATCCCAACACAATAAAAGCCACTGAACGTGTAGCACACAAGAGGAAGCCCCTGCCCACAGCTCCACTGGTACAGGTGACAGAAGTTAGGTGTCCCGCCACCACACCAGGCCCTGGGAATGGTTTAGTTTTAGTCCCGACCGGAAAGGTTTTATTCCAGGAGTCGCATTACACAGTCGCATCGGTCATGTTAAACCTAACCGCGGCACATCTGCCCGAGTGGTGTCGAAAAGAAACTGAGCAGCTGTATGAGGCGCTCATTAGAGAAATGTTCCGCCAGTTCTTTGAACTCAGTTACGGGGATGTTAGTCGGGAAAGATTGTACGATATGGGAGTGAGGGATAACGTTAGTCCGGGGAGGCAGAGGCGATGGGTGCTCAATGATGTTGCTACGGCGTTTAGCGCGGGTACATCTCTCACCAACAGCTGCAGTGTAGATCAGTGGTTTAAAGGACCAGCTGCGGAAAATCCTGGGGGAAGGGAACGCGGTGGTAGGGTCGGAGTTAGAGGAGGACCAGGCAATGACTGTCCATTTAAAGGAGGTTATCACAGAGCTGGAGACACACGCAAAGACTGTAAATGCATTGATACGGGAGGACAGGAATGCCTCGGTGCAGGCAGCACGAAACGAAGTGTGCGTGTTGTACGGTGCCTGGTTGCTGAGCGAGGGGCACAGTAATTTAGAGGACCTCCAGCAAGGTCGCGTCCCGTCATGGATCAGCAACCGGCACCTCGCAGCGCTCAGCCCGTACAGTAATTCGATGAGCCCGTCTCAGCTGCGCCTAGCCTCTGAAGCCTACTCAGTCCCAGTGGATTGCGGTCGGTCCAACCACTCAATCATGGGGATAGTGTTGCGTATGCCGGTAATGTGTGGGACATCACAACCAGCGCCGGTATACAGGGTGGAGAACATTGGGGTCGTACGGGATGGGGTGCACGTGCGGTATCATACAGTCCCACCATTTGTTATCAAGTGGGAGCACGCCATGACCGGCACTGACCTCAAGGGGTGCCAGAGCAGGGGTGCACACGTCATATTGTGTCCCCAGCATTTGAACGCGTTCGATCGGCCAGAGTGCGGGTTTGAATCCGAGAGTCGAGAGCCCATCAATGGCCCCATGGAGGTGAGGGCCCAGAGCCACGCTCCACCTCAGGTAGCATCTGTGGGCGACAGGACATACTGCATAACCACGAGTGTGGACCGGTATCGAGTGCACCGGGACACTTGGTGTCCGACAATGACAGCACTTTCTGCTTCAAATCTCATGCCGAAGTTCAAGTGGCACAACAATGTATTACTCCGATCCCAGAGCCATCCACGGTACACATTACGGTAAACGACACGATCCCGAACCTGCAACAGTACATTACCCAGTTCGGGTATCAGATTCCTTTTCTGGCGGGATGCCTGACAATGTTATTAAAGGCCATCGAGCTAACCCCAAAAACATTATTTCACACTGGAACAGACAAACCAGGACACAGGGGAAAGAATTCAAGGGATAAATGCCCCACCCTGGTGGGACCTTGGTATCAGTGTGGAGGTTCCTCCGTGGATCCAGATATGCTCACATGCTCTCGTCATTGTACAGTTTTTGATTGTGATATACCTGTTGTGTATTTCTTGTAAAAAGAGAAGTCAGACGCTCCGGAGTCGATGGGAGGCCGTAGTTAACGAACCGTGAATGTAACATTCTGTATCTCCATGGTAACAGTACGATGGACGGTTGTATTTCAGGGATGTATATTCGGGGTGTTTTAAAAGTAAAAAGGAATAGGATTGGTCGGGAACCACGAGGCTTGCTCACCAGCGGACGTTGATATGTTCTAGAAGACTCTTGAAATATCATAGGGGGGACTGTAAGGACTGTAAGCAACGAATCCCCAAGGATCTGGACATTGTGTTTTAATCCCCAAGAATTTGCGTTTTAATATTTTTCTCACTGCAGAAAAAGCTGGAAGCTGTTTGTGGGAGGGGCCCAGGTGCGGCTCCATGATGGACTTAGAATGATGGGCAGGGGTTTTGGGAAGACAATGGCCAAGCTAAGGCAATTTATCGCAGGTGATGAGCAGATGGACTGTGTTTTGTTAAGCAATGTGAACTCGTCAAGTGAACTGATCAGTGATCGAGCTATTACCTGGATGAGATACCAGAACAATAGAAAGTCATTAAGCCCAGTCTGCTCGGAAGTGAAACCCATCACTGGAAAAACAGGGAACCTCGAAATAAAGGAAGAAAACTTTATTGAGCTAAAAGCAGAAGACATACCCACAGGAAGTCTCACCTTGAAACAAACTTTATTCGGCCTGAAAGTACGGTCGGACATAAAAGAGGCCGTGTGGCCACTCTCTCTCTCTCTTGCCTCGCTGCTTTGCCTCGACAAGAATCCAACCCTTCATGTGGGACGGAGAGAAGAAACCAGAAGAGACATCTTTTCATCGGAAACAGCAGCAAGTGAGCCAGAGAATCGGTGAGCATCATATCTGCGCACACATCTTTTAATATCACAACGACGATGTGAGAGGGTATGGTGCGTTCTCCCAACCAATATCCTAGGCGTTTTCAGGGGAGGTGTTTTAGATGTGGATACTTTGCGTTCGGGGCCTGTTTAGATAAGTCAGACTGTGTGTTGTACTGTGTTTGTTTGTATTACACTACCAGGGTGTGTTTCTACTCGGTGCAGCTGTGTGTTTTAACTTTAATAAAAGCATTGGCAGTTCTCGGACCAAGGTAGCCATCCCTGACTCATTCATCTGTTCAGTACAGTAATAATTCCCAGTGTTAGAACTATTGCAAAGTGGGGATGCTTCGAAAACACCTACGGGAAACCACTTACAGCAGGGGGTGGTGGGAGCCATTTGCGGGGCTGTGGGGAGGGAGCAGGGGAATGGGACTGTTGTGTGGCTCGTGCAAATATCCAGCATAGTCATAATGGGCCGAATGGCCTCCTTCCGTGCTGTATGAGTCCATGGCTTGTCACAGAGTCATCACCCTCTGGAACAAACGTGTGCAACATATGGTGAGTAACAGAGGGTGAGTGCTGGGGCACTACAGTCATTTAACAGGGGAAGTTGAAAGGTTTCTGAGCAGTTACAGGGAGTGAGAGGCCACTTTAGATTGTGATGGTACTGGAGCAGCAATGCTCTCCCTGGAGCCTCAGGGAGTTGTAGAGCAATTGCCCAGAGTTTTTTTTTCCTGAATTGGCCACGTTCCTTTGTATGTGCCAAGAGATAGCGTTACTGGAGGTGGGATAGGAGCAGGCGAGGTTCTGCTTTCTGAGAGTCTTTATCTACTGATGGTTTTTTTGGAGGTTTGTATGTGCAGACTGAGGATTGTCTCTGTGCCCTGTCTGTTGTGTGACTCAGAGAGTTCACCCAGTCAGTGGCTCAGTCCAAGGACAATCCCCAGTCTGCAACCCCCCCATCGGAGAACGCATCTCTCCCCCTTTGTTCTTTGCTATGATCTGTGCACAAATCAGGAAACACACAGTAAGTTTATTAATCTTCATTGCACCTTTATTTCCAGATGTTAAATTTCTCACATTTAAGTTGTTGAAATAACGTGACTTGAAACATAGATGACGGACAGGAAAAGTCCCACTGCTCCATCCAGCCTGTCCCACACAACTGCGATGCTCTGTACCAGCAGACAACATTCGATGATGACTTGAAACCAGTCAGCGGCTTGTCCCGAGTTCTCACTTTTGTGTCGCTCCGGCTTGCACAAACACTGTCGTCAATCTGTTTTTGAAAGCGCCAACTGTGATCCCTTTCATTTGCCATTCCTTTGGGCCCTGCCATACTCAGTGAATTGGAATTGAGTTAAAGAGCCAGCATTGATTGGATGAAACATCAGCTCCTAAACATTAATGGGCCAAATGGGAGGGTTGAAGGGGGGGATGTGGTTGGGGATGGGGACCTAATTATCGGGATGCATCGGCACAATTTACCCAGCTCCCGTGCTGTGTAAACTTTGAGCACACTCCAGAACTCAGTTTGTTGACATCCAAAGACAACCCAGAATGAGGAGACTCCATTCACTTCCCTCGCAACAAGACACAAGAGACAACCAGGTGGCTTGAAAATGCTGTCACTTGAAGAATGACGAGGAGCTTACAAGGGAACAGCTTACAAGGGAGCTGACCTTCAGTCGGTCGTTCTCCACACTCTGCTGGCAACTAACCAAGTAGATGAGGACGATGAGAAAGGAGGCTTAAGTGACCAGACAGACATGAGAAAGTGATTATTACCCATGGGTACATCCTAATCTGATGGGCATTTCATCTCAAGAGCCAGGCCACCAATCAGAAGCTGGCAAGGTCCAAATCCAGATCTGCTGATTCAGTTTCCTGTTTGGATCTGGCGCTGGTGTCCGTGAATAACACTGACTTTGATCAATTTGTCCTGGGAGTTGGAGAGTCTGTTCCCATGCAGGGCCCACACTTCTCACCCTGGCTACCAGTTGGTCAGTGTCCAACCTGTGTGGAGCATTTGGAATGAAAAATAATGATTTCCTTAAAAAAAGTAGGCTTGTCTTTATAATCTGGAAATGATTCCTGTGGGCTTCTGAAGTCAGACCGGCAATATTCAACACGCGGGTGTATGAGAAGCACGGTTTGTGAGGCAAGGAAAGGGTTAACCAGAACCACCATATGCTGCAATTTTCTGTAGCATCCTGGAGATCAGGCAACCCCTGAGCAACAGAATCCAGAAACTAAAGAACGAAAGATTGTCCAGCCTCTGCCTGACTGCCTGAGGACCTCGAGCAGATTGGCGATTGTCCGGTGATATGAGTAAGTCCATCGATCTGGTAAGCCCCAGTGTGCTGACGATATTCTGGACTATCTCAGTGTGGATCATCCAATTGTGAGGGTGAACCACATTGCGGCTGACTGTGCCGACTGTAGTATTGTCCACCCCGCCCGAAAGGACTCCAGGGCGGTAACTACCCAAAACTACTGCTCAATACACACAGCTTGCGCTCAGGCCCCCATTGGCATCCAGGCCTCTCCCCAGTGACGTCTGGGCCTCTCCCCGGCGGAGTCCGGGCGTTCGGGCCCCCTTTGGGGACGACTGGGCCTCTACTTCCCCACGGTGCTCCGGGTGTGGTCTGCCTCGGGCTTTGTGCAGCTGCAGAGGGCTGGCAGCGCCCATGGAGCAGTGCCAAGGGAGTAACCTACTATTGACTTACATCTTAAACTTTTAATAAACTTTTAATCAACTTTTAAACTTTTAATCAACTTGAGAAACTTTTAAAACAATTTGGGAAAACTTTTAAACTTTTAAACAACTTGGAGGAATTAGTCTAAAACCTCTGGAGAAAGTTTTAAATAATTTTGGAAAACTTATTTTTTAAACTTTGGAAGAAACTTTTTAAAACATCCCCCGGAACTCCAGTGGACAACTGACCTTCCTAATGCCTGCCCCCAACCAAGCCTCGGGACACCTACAATCAAGGGCACTACTCGGCGCCGAGCTTGCGGCCAACATCTCGCCGCAGGCAATTAGGCTCATACAGCAGTGCCTGGTCTCCAGTCGTCTTGGACCCCTTTGCCACTGGACCAAGACCTTGCTCAGCTAAGCCCGTGTGGTAGCCGATGTGCAACGACCACCCCACGTTAAAAGAACTCACGCACAGGCATCTTTCACTTTGTTAACGACAGGACCCTCATGGAGAACTCCAACAGCGACAGGCTAGAACGTCTCACCTCCATAGTTGCCCGGGAACTTAGGCGCTTTGACATCGACATCGCCATCCTAAGCGAGACCCGGCGGGCAGGGGAAGCCCAGCTCAAGGAACAAGGTGGAGGATACACCTTTTTCTGGAAAGGAAAACCAGAGGAAGAACGGCGCCTTCACAGAGTCGGTTTCGCCATCAAAAGTGAGCTGGTCGGCCGCCTCAAAGACTCCCGCTGCGGGGTTAACGAACGCCTCAAGACTCTTCGACTCACCCTATCCCGGAACCGATGCGCCATGGTCACCATTGCGTAGGCCCCTACACTCGATGCAATGGATGAGACCAAAGAGAGTTTTTATTCCAACCTCGAAACATCCCTGTCCCGCGTCTCCGCGGGCGACAAACTGATCCTCCTCAGTGACTTCACGCCAGGGTCGGCAAAGACACAGCCCTCTGTGATTGGCAGAGAGGGGATAGAGAAAGCCAGCGGTACCCTACTCCTGACAAAATGTCTAGAACATGAACTTCTCATTACTAACACCCTGCTCCGACAGAGGGACAAATACAAGGCATCGTGGCAACACCCTCGCTCCAAATACTGTCACCTGCTCGACTGTCATCGTCCGAGCCAGGGATTGCAAGTATGTGCGCATCACCCGCGCCTTGACAAGAGCTGACGACTGCTGGACGGACCACCGCCTAATCCGATCCATCATCGACAATAAAAAGCCCCAAAGCGGAGGGGACAGCAGAAGCAGTGCCACAAAAAAGTCAATGCAGGGACACTTACAGACCCAGCAAAGAGAGACCTATACAGCCAGCACTTCACAGCTAACCTGGCGTGCTTTGATGATCCTGAGATGCTGAATGCCCACAGCGCTTGGTCTGCCCTCCAGGCCTCCATAACCAATGCCTGTGAAGAGACACTTGGTCACTCAACTCGAAAACACCAGGACTGGTTTGATGAGAATTATCAGGAGATCCAAGAACGAATAGATCGCAAGCGCAGAGCATTTCTGAGCCTCAAGCAACAACCCAACATGGGGGCAGCAAAGTAACATTACAGATGGCTCAAGGCTGAGGTCCAACAAAAAACCCGGGAACTAACAAAAAGGTGGCGGATGGAGAAAGCACAGGAGATACAGCAGCTGGCCGATAGCCATGATATGCGAGGATTCTTCATTGCAGTCAAGACCAACTACGGTCCAAACTTCCAAGGCCACATAATCATCATCATAGATAGTCCCTCGGAATCAAGGAAGACTTGCTTCCTCTACTGAAGTGAGTTCTTTAGTGGCTGAACAGTCCAACATGAGAGCCACAGACCCTGTCACAGGTGGGACAGACATTCGTCGGGGGAAGGGGGGGTGGCACTGATTTACCACACGCCCCTTCCGCTGCCTGCGCCTGACCTCTTCACGCTCGCAGCGTTGAGATTCGAAGAGCTCAACACACTCCCGAATGCTCTTTCTCCACCTAAGGTGGCCTGCAGCCAGGGTCTCCCAGGTGTCAGTGGTGATGTCACACTTCACCAGGGAGGCTTTGAGGTGTCTTTGTAACGCTTCCGCTGCCCACCTTTGGCTCGTTTGCCATGAAGGAGCGCTGCATATAGCGCTTGCTTTGGGAGTCTCATGTCTGGCATGCAAACTAAGTGGCCTGCCCAGCAAAGCTGATCGAGTGTGGTCAGTGCTTCAATGCTGGGGATGTTAACCTGGGCGATGACACTGATGTTAGTGCCTCTGTCCTCCCAGGGGATTTGAAGGATCTTGCGGAGACATCATTGGTGATATATCTCCAGCGACTTGAGGTGTCTTCTGTACATCGTCCATGCCCCTGAGCCATACAGGAGGGCAGGAATTACTGCAATCATGTAGACCATGAGCTTGGTGATAGATTTGAGGGCCTGGTCTTCGAACACTCTTTTCCTCAGGTGGCCAAAGGCTGCACTGGCGCACTGGAGGCAGTGTTGAATCTCCGCATCAAAGCCTGCTTTTATTGATAAGAGGGTCCCGAGGTAAGGGAAATGGTCCACGTTGTCGAGGGCCGCGTCGTGGATCTTGATGATTGGGGGACAGTGCTTTGCGGCGAGGACAGGCTGGTGGATGACCTTCCGCCGCCTGAGAAAAAGACTGTTCGAAGACCAGGCCCTCAAATCTACCACCAAGCTTTTGGTCTACAGGGCTGTAGTAATACCCAACCTCCTGTATGACTTAGGGGAATGGACAATGTACAGAAGACACCTCAAGTCGCTGGAGATATATCATCAACGATGTCTCCGCAAGATCCTACAAATCCCCTCGGATGACAGGAGCACCAACATTAGCGTCCTCGTCCAGGTTAACATCCCCAGCATTGAAGCACTGACCACACTCGGTCAGCGTTCCTGGGGAGGCCACATAGTTCGCATGTCAGAAACGAGACTCCCAAAGCAAATGATCTATGCAAATGAGCCAAAGGTGGACAGCGGAAACGTTGCAAGGACACCCTCAAAGCCTCCCTGATGAAGTGCGACATTGTCACTGACACCTCGGAGTCCCTTGCCAAAGACCGCCCTAAGTGGAGAAAGGGCATCAGGAGGGCGTTGAGCACCTCAAGTCTCAACGCCAAGAGCGTGCAGAAATCAAGCGCAGACAGCGGAAAGAGCATGCGGCAAACCAGTCCCATCCTCCCTTACCCTCAACGACTATCTGTCCCACCTGTGACAGAGTCTCTGGCCCTCATATTGGACAATTCAGCCAGCAAAGTACTCACTTCAGGAGTGGAAGCAAGTCTTCCTCTATTCCGAGGGACTGCCTATGATGATGATGTCCACCCCGGCCAAAGGTGGCAGCAAGAGTGTCACCCTGTCGTTCAAGCACCAATGGGAAAAAACACGTCAACTTGACAGTGGGACCCAAGAGGAGGGTCCCACACTGTAGAAATATCGGACTACTTTCGTACAGTCTGTCTGTAGACATGCTGACTTGCCCGACACTGAGACTGAAAGTGTACACTGTCCCATTGGACCATTTACATCCCGAGCCTGCTGATCACTGCTTGGGTAGGTGGAGCTGGAACGGGTATCGAAGGTTACCTCCCTGCATTCCAAGTCCTAATCGGGAATGATGGACTAGCATGGTACAAAGGACATTACGGTCCGGATAAAGCCTTGGAGCTGAATGATTACATCGGATTACAGCACAGAAACAGGCCATTCGGCTCAACCAGTCCATGCTAGCATTTATACTCCACTCGAGCCTCCCCCTGTCTCCCCTCATCTATCAGGATAACTCTCTATTCACTTCTCCCTTATATGCTTCTCAATCAATCATAGGCAGCCCCTCTGAATCGAGGAAGACTTGCTTCGACTACTAAAGTGAGTTCTTTCGTGGCTGAACAATCCAACATGAGAGCCACAGACCCTGTCACAAGTGGGACAGACATTCGTCAGGGAAAGGGTGGAGTGGCACTGATTTACCACATGCTCCTTCCGCTGCCTGCGCCTGACCTCTTCACACTCGCAACGTTGTGATTCGAAGAGCTCAATGCCCTCCTGGATGCACTTTCTCCACCTAAGGCGGTCTTCGGCCAGGGTCTCCCAGGTGTCGGTGGTGATGTCACACTTCACCAGGGAGGCTTTGAGGGTGTCTTTGTAATGTTTCCACTGCCCACCTTTGGCTCATTTGCCATGAAGGAGCGCCGCATAGAGCGCTTGCTTTGGGAGTCTCGTGTCTGGCATGCGAACTAAGTGACCTGCCCATGTTGGGGATGTAACCCTCGGCGAGGTCATTGATGTTGGTGCGTATGAAGGATCTTTCAGAGACATCATTGGTGATATATCTCCATCGACTTGAGGTGTCTTCTGTACATCGTCCATGCCCCTGAGCCATACAGGAGGGCGGGTATTACTACAGCCATGTAGATCATGAGCTTAGTGGTAGATTTGAGGGCCTGGACTTCGAACACTCTTTTCCTCAGGTAGCCGAAGGCTGCACTGGCACACTGGAAGCGGTGTTGAATCTCCGCGTCAACATCTGCCTTTGTTGATAAGAGGCTCCTGAGGTAAGGGAAATGGTCCAGGTTGTCGGGGGCCACGCCATGGAACTTGATGACTGGGGGACAGTGCTTTGCGGCAAGGACAGGCTGGTGGAGGACCTTTATCTACCACCAAGCTCATTATCTACAGGGCTGAAGTAATACCCTCCTGTATGGCTTAGGAGCATGGACAATGTACAGAAGCCTCCTCAATTCGCTGGAGATATATCACCAACGATGTCTTCGCAAGATCCTACAAATCCCCTCGGAGGACAGGTGCACCAACATTAGCGTCCACGTCCAGACTAACATTCCCAGCACTGAATCACTGACCACACTCGGTCAGCTTCGCTGGGCAGGCCACAGAGTTCGCATGTCAGACACGAGATTCCTTAAGCAAGTGGACTATGCGGAGCTCCTTCACGGCAAATGAGCCAAAGGTGGGCAGCAGAAACGGTGCAAGGACACCCTCAAAGCCTCCTTGATAAAGTGCAACATCATCACTGACACCTTGGAGTCCTTGGCCAAAGACTGCCCTCAGTGAAGAAAGTGCATCGGGAGGGTGATGAGCACCTCGAGTCTCAACGCCAAGAGCGTGCGGAAATCAAGCGCAGACAGCGGAAAGAGAATGCGGCAAACCAGGCCCACCCAGACTTCCCCTCAACGACTATCTGTCCCACCTGTGACAGAGACTGTGGCTCTCTTATTGGACTACTCAGCCACCAAAGTACTCACTTCAGGAGTGGACGAACGTCTTCCTCTATTCCGAGGGACTGCCTATGATGACAATGTCCACCCTGGCCAAATGTGGCAGCAAGAGTGTCACCCTGTCGTTCAAGCAGCAATGGGAAGCGACACGTCAACTTGACAGAGGGACCCAGGAGGTGGTCCCACACTGTAGAAATACCAGACTACTGTCATACAGTCTGTTTGTAGACATGCTGACTTGCCCCTCACCGAGTCTGAAAGTTTACAATATCCTATTGTACCATTCGCACCCCGAGGCTGCTGATCACTGTTTGGGGAGGTGGAGCTGGAACGGGTTTCGAAGGTTGCTGCCCTGCATTCCAGATCCTAATCGGGAATGATGGACTAGATGGTCCAAAGGACATTACGGTCTGGATAAAGCATTCTAAAGTCTTATGGAGGTGAATGATTACATCGGATTACAGCACAGAAACAGGCCATTTGGCTCAACCAGTCCATGCTAACGTTTATTCTCCACTCGAGCCTCCCCCTGTCTTCCCTCATCTAACTATCAGGATAACTCTCTATTCACTTCTCCCTTGTCTGATTATCTCAATCAATCATCATAGGCAGTCTCTCGGAATCGTGGAAGACTTGCTTCCACGACTAAAGTGAGTTCTTTTGTGGCTGAACAGTCCAACACGAGATCCACAGACCCTGTCACAGGTGGGACAGACATTCGTCGGGGGAAAGGGGGGTGGCACTGATTTACCACACGCCCCTTCCGCTGCCTGTGCCTGACCTCTTCACGCTCGCAGCGTTGAGATGCGAAGAGCTCAACGTCCTCCTGGATACACTTTCTCCACCTGGGACGGTCTTCGGCCAGGGTCTCCCAAGTGTCAGTGGTGAGGTCACACTTCACCAGGGAGGCTTTGAGGGTGTCCTTGTAACGTTTCCACTGCCCACCTTTGGCTCGTTTGCCATGAAGGAGCGCCGCATATAATGCTTGCTTTGGGAGTCTCGTGTCTGGCATGCAAACTAAGTGGCCTGCCCAGCGAAGCTGATCAAGTGTGGTCAGTGCTTCAATGCTGGGGATGTTAGCCTGGGCAAGAACACTAATGTTGGTGCGTTTGTCCTCCCAGGGGATTTGAAGGATCTTGCGGAGACATCGTTGGTGATATATCTCCAGCGACTTGAGGTGTATTCTGTACATCGTCCATGCCCCTGAGCCATACAGGAGGGCGGGAATTACTGCAGCCATGTAGACCATGAGCTTACTGATAGATTTGAGGGCCTGGTCTTCAAACACTCTTTTCCTCAGGTGGCCGGCACTGGCGCACTGGAGGCGGTGTTGAATCTCCGCATCACTGTCTGCTTTTGTTGATGAGAGGCTCCTGAGGTAAGGGAAATGGTCCACGTTGTCGAGCCGTGGATCTTGGTGACTGGGGACAGTGCTTTGTGGCAAGGAGAGGCTGGTGGAGGACCTTTGTCTTACGGATGTTTAGCATAGGGCCCATGCTTTCATATGCCTCAGTAAATACGTCGACTAGAACCTGAAGTTCAGCCTCAGAATGTGCGCCGACGCAGACAGCATCCGCGTACTGTAGCTCAATGACAGAGGTTGGGGTGATCTTGGTCCTGGCCTGGAGGCAGCGTAGGTTCAACAGCTTCCCACTGGTTTTGTAGTTTATTTACACTCCAGCGGGGAGCTTGTTGACTGCGAGGTGGAACATGGCCGCCTGAGTCTGCGCACATTGTGAGGCTGAACTCCAGAATAGAGTCGACGTATTTACTAAGGCATACGAAAGCATGGGTCTTATGGTAAACAACCGTAAGATAAAGTTCCTCCACCAGCCTGTCCTCGCCGCACAGCACTGTCCCCCAGTCATCAAGATCCACGGCGCGGCCCTCAACAACATGGATCATTTCCCATACCTCGAGAGCCTCTTGTCAACAAAAGCACACAGTGATGCGGAGATTCAACACTCCCTCCAGTGCGCCAGTGCAGCCTTTGGCCGCCTGAGAAAAAGACTGTTCGAAGACCAGGCCCTCAAATCTACCACCAAGCTCTTGGTATACAGGGCTGTCGTAATGCCCAACCTCCCGTATGGCTTAGGGGCATGGACGATGTACAGAAGACACCTCAAGTCGCTGGAGATATATCACCAACGATGTAGCCGCAAGATCCGACAAATCCCCTCGGAGGACAGGCGCACCAACATTCATGTGTTCGTCCAGGCTTACATCCCCAGCATTGAAGCACTGATCACACTTGGTCAGCTTCGCTGGCAGGCCACAAAGTTCGCATGTGAGACACGAGATTCCCAAAGCAAGTGATCAATGCGGAGCTCCTTCACGGCAAATGAGCCAAAGGTGCACAGCTGAACCGTTGCAAGGACACCCTCATAGCCTCCCTGATAAAGTGCGACATCATCACTGACACCTCGGAGTCCGTGGCCAAAGACCGTCCTAAGTGGAGAAAGTGCATCGGGAGGGCGTTGAGTACCTCGAGTCTCAACGCCGAGAGCGTGCGGAAATCAAGCGCAGATAGGCGAAAGAGCATGCGGCAAACCAGTCCCACCCTCCCTTATCCTCAATGACTATCTGTCCCACCTGTGACAGAGTCTGTGGCTCTCATATTGGACTATTCAGCCACCAAAGCACTCACTTCAGGAGTGGAAGCAAGTCTTCCTCTATTCCGAGGGACTGCCTTTGATGATGATGTCCACCCCGGCCAAAGGTGGCAGCAAGAGTGTCACCCTGTCGTTCAAGCACCAATGGGAATAAAGTCGTAAACTTGACAGTGGGACCCAGGAGGGGTCATACTGTCTGTCTGTAGACATGCTGACTTGTCCCTCACCGAGTCTGAATGTCTACAATGTCCTATTGTACCATTCGCACCCCGAGGCTGCTGATCACTGTTTGGGGAGGTGGTGCTGGAACGGGTTTTGATGGTTGCTGCCCTGCATTCCAGGTCCTAATCGGGAATGATGGACTAGATGGTCCAAAGGACATTACGGTCTGGATAAAGCATTCTAAAGTCTTATGGAGGTGAATGATTACATCGGATTACAGCACAGAAACAGGCCATTTGGCTCAACCAGTCCATGCTAACGTTTATACTCCACTCGAGCCTCCCCCTGTCTTCCCTCATCTAACTATCAGGATAACTCTCTATTCACTTCTCCCTTGTCTGATTATCTCAATCAATCATCATAGGCAGTCTCTCGGAATCGTGGAAGACTTGCTTCCACGACTAAAGTGAGTTCTTTTGTGGCTGAACAGTCCAACACGAGATCCACAGACCCTGTCACAGGTGGGACAGACATTCGTCGGGGGAAGTGGGGGTGGCACTGATTTACCACACGCCCCTTCCGCTGCCTGCGCCTGACCTCTTCACGCTCGCAGCGTTGAGATGCGAAGAACTCAACGTCCTCCTGGATACACTTTCTCCACCTGGGACGGTCTTCGGCCAGGGTCTCCCAGATGTCAGTGGTGAGGTCACACTTCACCAGGGAGGCTTGAGGGTGTCCTTGTAATGTTTCCGCTGCCCATTTGGCTCGTTTGCCATGAAGGAGCGCCGCATAGAACGCTTGCTTTGGGATTCTCGTGTCTGGCATGCAAACTAAGTGGCCTGCCCAGCGAAGCTGATCAAGTGTGGTCAGTGCTTCAATGCTGGGGATGTTAGCCTGGGCAAGAACACTAATGTTGGTGCGTCTGTCCTCCCAGGGGATTTGAAGGAGACATCGTTGGTGATATATCTCCAGCGACTTGAGGTGTCTTCTGTACATCGTCCATGCCCCTGAGCCATCCAGGAGGGCGGGAATTACTACAGCCATGTAGACCATGAGCTTACTGATAGATTTGAGGGCCTGGTTTTCAAACACTCTTTTCCTCAGGTGGTCGAAGGCTGCACTGGCGCACTGGAGGCGGTGTTGAATCTCCGCATCACTGTCTGCTTTTGTTGATGAGAGGCTCCTGAGGTAAGGGAAATGGTCCACGTTGTCGAGCCGTGGATCTTGGTGACTGGGGACAGTGCTTTGTGGCAAGGACAGGCTGGTGGAGGACCTTTGTCTGACGAATCTTTAGCATAGGGCCCATGCTTTCGTATGCCTCAGTAAATATGTCGACTAGAACCTGAAGTTCAGCCTCAGAATGTGCGCAGACGCAGACAGCATCCGCGTACTGTAGCTCAATGACAGAGGTTGGGGTGATCTTGGTCCTGGCCTGGAGGCAGCGTAGGTTAAACAGCTTCCCACTGGTTCTGTAGTTTATTTACACTCCAGCGGGGAGCTTGTTGACTGCGAGGTGGAACATGGCCTGCTGAGTCTGTGCACATTGTGAGACTGAACTCAAGAATAGAGTCGACGTATTTACTGAGGCATACGAAAGCATGGGCCTTACGCTAAACAACCGTAAGATAAAGTTCCTCCACCAGCCTGTCCTCGCTGCACAGCACTGTCCCCCAGTCATCAAGATCCACGGCGCGGCCCTCAACAACATGGATCATTTCCCATACCTCGAGAGCCTCTTGTCAACAAAAGCACACAGTGATGCGGAGATTCAACACTCCCTCCAGTGCGCCAGTGCAGCCTTTGGCCGCCTGAGAAAAAGACTGTTCGAAGACTAGGCCCTCAAATCTACCACCAAGCTCATGGTCTACAGGGCTGTCGTAACATCCAACCTCCTGTATGGCTTAGGGGCATGGACGATGTACAGAAGACACCTCAATTTGCTGGAGGTATATCACCAACGATGTCGCCGCAAGATCCGACAAATCCCCTCGGAGGACAGGCGCACCAACATTCATGTGTTCGTCCAGGCTTACATCCCCAGCATTGAAGCACTGATCACACTTGGTCAGCTTCGCTGGCAGGCCACAAAGTTCGCATGTGAGACACGAGATTCCCAAAGCAAGTGATCAATGCGGAGCTCCTTCACGGCAAATGAGCCAAAGGTGCGCAGCTGAACCGTTGCAAGGACACCCTCATAGCCTCCCTGATAAAGTGCGACATCATCACTGACACCTCGGAGTCCGTGGCCAAAGACCGTCCTAAGTGGAGAAAGTGCATCGGGAGGGCGTTGAGCACCTCGAATCTCAACGCCGAGAGTGTGCGGAAATCAAGCACAGACAGCGGAAAGAGCATGCGGCAAACCAGTCCCACCCTCCCTTACCCTCAACGACTATCTGTTCCACCTGTGACAGTCTGTGGCTCTCATATTGGACTATTCAGCCACCAAAGCACTCACTTCAGGAGTGGAAGCAAGTTTTCCTCTATTCCGAGGGACTGCCTTTGATGATGATGTCCACCCCGGCCAAAGGTGGCAGCAAGAGTGTCACCCTGTCGTTCAAGCACCAATGGGAATAAAGTCGTCAACTTGACAGTGGGACCCAGGAGGGGGTCCCAGACTGTAGAAATACCGGACTACTCTCATACTGTCTGTCTGTAGACATACTGACTTGCCCCTCACCGAGTCTGAATGTCTACAATGTCCTATTGTACCATTCGCACCCCGAGGCTGCTGATCACTGCTTGGGGAGGTGGAGCTGGACAGGGTCTCAAAGGTTACTGCCCTGCATTCAGGTCCTAATTGGGAATGATGGGCTAGCATGGTGCAAAGAGCATTACGGTCTGGAAAAAGCCTTGTAAAGGCTAATGGAGGTGAATCATTACATAGGATTACAGCACAGAAACAGGCCATTCGGCTCAACCAGTCCATGCTAGCATTTATACTCCACTCGAGCCTCCCCCTGTCTCCGCTCATCTAACTATCAGGATCACCCTTTATTCACTTCTCCCTTATATGCTCCTCAATCAAAGATAATAGGCAGTCCCTTGAAACGAGGGTGACTTGATTCCACATCAAAAAAAGATGCGTTCAGAGGTGTTTCAATGAAGAACTCGAACTACATCCTCAAGGGTGGAAGATGCCTCTGCAGGGATGTTTTTAACATCTGGTGGCCGTTGCACACCAGCCACCACACGGGCTCGACAGAGCTAGGTCTTGTCCAATGGCAAGGGTTAACCAAGACGACTGGATACCAGCTCTGCTGCATGGACCTAGTGCGCACACATATCTCATCTAGCCTCCCCTTAAATACATCGATACTATTTGCCTCAACTACTTCTTGTGGGTAGTGAGATCCACATTTCACCATTCTCTGGGTAAAGAAGTTCCTTCTGAATTCCTAATTGATTTGTGGGTGACTATCTTATATTGATGCCCTCTAGTTATGCTCTACTAGTGAAAACATTTTCTCTGTATCTACTCTATCAAAACCTTTCATCATTTTAAAGAGCTCTATTGGTTACCCCTCAGCCTTCTTTTATCAAGCAAAAAGCGACCCGGCCTGTTCATCACTTTCTGATAGGTTTACCCTTGCATTTCAATATCATCCTTGTAAGTCGTCTCTGCACCCGCTCCAGTGCCTTTATATCCTTGCTGTAATATGGTGACCAGAATTGTACGCAGTGCTCCAAGTGTGGTCTAACCAAGGTTTGAAACAAGTTTAGCATAACTTTGCTACTTTTCAATTCTATCCCTCTAGAAATAAACCCCAGTGCCTGATTTGCTTATTTTATGGCCTTGTTAGCCTGTGTCACTAATTTTATCAATTGGTGTATTTATACTCTGAGATCCCTTTGTTCCTCTACCCCACCCACACTCGCACGATCCAAATAATAAGTGACCTCCTTATTCTTCTGACCAAAATGTAATACCTCACATGTTTGTGTTGAAATTCATTTGCCAATTATATGCCCATTCTGCAAGTTTATTAATGTCCTCCTTTATAATTTGTTGCAGTCCTCCTCAGTATTGACTACCCTCCAATTTAGTGTCATCGGCAAATTTAGAAATTGTGTTTTTGATTCCAAAGTCTAAATCATTAATATAAATTGGAAACAACATTGGTCCCAGCACTGATCCTTGTAGAACACCACTACCCACATTCTGCCACTGTCAATAGCTACCCTTTACCCCTACTCTCTGCTTTCTTGAGGCCAGCTAGCTATCCATTCTGTTACTTGTCCCCTGACTCCACCTTCTCTGATCTTATATTTTAGTCTATTTGGTGGTAACTTATTGAAGGCTTTTTGAAAATCTAGATAAATGACATCTACTGCATTACCCTTATCTACTCTCTCTGCTACCTTTTCAATGAGGCTGGTCAAGCAAGACATTTCCTTTTGAAATCCAGGCTGCTATTCATTATTATATTTTTGTTTTCTAGATGTGCTTCTATTTTCTCCTTTAGTAGGGATTGCATTATTTTTCCTACCCCCGATGTTAAGCTGACTGATCTATAGTTCCCTGGACATGTTTCATCTCCCTTCTTAAATATAAGAAAGGATTGGTGATGGTGAGTGGAAGGAGCCTATCGATGGGGTGGGCTACAACATCAAGAGGGGGAAGGTTTAGAAACAAGTATCTTTACATTTCCCGGGCTTAGGTCACCCACATTCTGGTGGCTTCCATACAGCCGGAGCCATGCTCGGAACACCACCTGGTGTGGGCAGAGCTCACTCCGCTCCGTGAATGGGAGTGGGGTCTGCACATTGGCATTTTTAAAACCTGCTGCTTGAGGGTGAGCTGTTTTGGGATTAATTCCATCAATTCTGCGATTCATTCCATCAATTCTGGGAATGGTGAAGGTTCTGCTGCAGCACCTCCTTGGGTCATGGAGCCTCATGTTGCATGGCCAAGCTCAATGGCGATGCAAGGCCCACTGGATGATAGACCCTGCTCCTACATTGAGGGCACCCACACAGCTTGTTGCTGCAGTAGATGCTCTCTGAAGGTGGTCCTCACTCTGACAGGGATTGCTCTCTCAACTCACCTGCGAAGCATTAGGTTGCTGGTCAGTAAAGCCGGCCCCAGTGATGGTGGGGAATTCGGGACATGCGCCAAACCCTACAGAAAGGTCCGCCAGACCCCAAATGTGGCCGGACCAGGACTAGTTGCACTGGGCAGTAAACTTCCTTCTGATACCTTCTCGACTGAAGTTCACCAGAGAACAGTAAAGTGCAAGGTGTGAAAGCAGGGTCGGGGAAGCACTATGGATGCTGTCTACCTTGGCCTTAACTGAAGGGTGCATATTAAGTCTACCCAACCGCCCTGGAAATTGGTCGGATAAATACAGCAACAGCCTGAGTAAACCCCAAGTAAAGACTCAACCCACCAAGTGAAGGGACTTCTGGAACCCACAGTTTCAGACTCATCACCCTTGTGTTAAATACATGAAAAAGCCCAAACGACTGGAGGTGCTGGTCCGACTCAGGCTCCCAGCTTACTATCAACCTTCCCTGTCGGTTCAGCCCGCGGAAGCTTCCTGGAGGCATCCCGCCTTTGGAAACGATTAGCTAAGAGCTCATGAATACGAAGGCCGATTGAGTTCGACCCTCCAGACATGAGCCCCAGCCTCTTGGGGGAGGTGCCACTGAGGCAGACATAGCCCCTCCCTGGGAGTGACAGCACTTGGAACCTAGATGTCCCACAGGAATTGGGAGAGATCCTGTCACCAGTCGGCACGGACTCCTCCGAGCCAACTGGTGCCACGGGAGGACACTTCCTCTTAATTCTGAGAAGTCTCAGGGCAACAACCGGAGTGTCCCTTCTTGAGACTTTCCTGTTTAGTCCCGAGGTGGACCCCTGGCCGGCACTGGTTGGAGTAGACTGGGCTTTACCCGTGGCAATACACTTAACCCCGAGCAGTGCCGGACTGAGCCTGGAGTTGGAACACGGTTGTGTCTTGATGCCGATGCAGGGACATGAGGGCTAGATGGGTCTGTGGCGGTGGGGGTGAGGGGATTGGGGGGGGGGCTATTGGGCAACAAATTAAAAGAAATGAAAAGATGTGGAGTTGGCACTGAGAAATGGATGGACACAGAGGGATGGCGTGAGGAGAATTTCAGTCGCAGCGCTCCCTGTTTTTGTGCTATCTCTGCTGAGATTGATTTAATTTCTGTCACGATGTGTTCTCTCTTGTGTCTCTGATCCACTTGTCCTTGTGGTTTAGTTACTCACAACTTTCATCTGTAGGTAGTTTCATCAAACCGCCCGTTTCCTCTCTCTCATCCTGACGCCAACCGTCTACCTCGAGCAGAAGAAGAAATTACAGATTTAAAAAATCACTGGATCGCAACAAGACAACTACAGATACTATTGAGCTACCCTTGTATAGTAAACCATTTAAGCTGTAAATGCTTAATGCAGATTCTGGGTGTAAAACATATCGACTTGTTTCTTTTCATGTAATGTTACTGGCCACACATTCCGATGCCACCTGAGTATTAAAGGTTCTGGATCTTTGAACACTCCTCAGGTGGTTGAAGGCTGCGCTGGCACACTGGAGGCGGAGTTGAGCCTTCGGCTGCCTGAGGAAGAGAGTGTTCTCAAATCTGGCACCAAGCTCATGGTCTACAGGGCTGCAGTAATAGCCACTCTCCTGTATGGCTCGGAGACATGGACCATATACAGTAGATTCCTTAAGTCGCTGGAGAAATACCACTAACGATGTCTCCACAAAATCCTGCAAATCCCTTGGGAGGACAGAAGCACCAACATCAGTGTCTTCGATCAGGCCAACATCCCCAGCATCGAAGCACTGACCACACTCGACCAGCTCCGTTGTGTGGGCCACATTGTTCGCATGCCTGACACAAGACTCCCAAAGCAAGTGCTCTACTCAGAACTCCTAGATGGCAAGCGAGCCCCAGGTGGGCAGAGGAAATGTTTCAAGGACATCCTCAAAGCCTCTTTGATAAAATGCAACATCCCCACCGACACCTGGGAGTCCCTGGCCAAAGAGCACTCTCAGTGGAGGAAGAGCATCCGGGAGGGCGCTGAGCATCTCGAGTCTCATTGCCAAGAGCATGCAGACAGCAAGCACAGGCAGCGGAAGGAGCGTGTGGCAAACCAGTCCCAACCACGCTTTCCTTCAACCACTGTATGTCCCACCTGTGACAGAGACTGTAATTCCCGTATTGAACTGTTCAGTCACCTAAGAACTCACTTTTAGAGTGGAAGCAAGTCTTCCTCTATTTCGAGGGCTGCTCATGATGATGAAAGATTCTGGAGTTGGGCAATGTACACCTTCTTCAGAATCAGAGAGATGGTCCAGAATGGCTGCAATGCCATCAGGTGAACCAGGATCACTGGCAAAAAGAGCTACTCTGACATAATCGGAGGGATTTTGGTGGCAGTACCTGAGCCAGCTGACACCTGGGAGGAGGTCCTTTTCAAGGACCCAGGGATTGGCTAGGTCAGAGGGCACCAGTAACACCTGGGACAAGCGTTTCTCATCGACTCCTTGTCCCACAGATTATCCCAGGGTCCAGGACCGTCTGATCAGAACAACTAGCGTTCACTGAACAGTTATCAGTTTCCAGGATTTGAGCATTGATGTCTGCATGGTCACTGCTGTTCCCCACTCTGACTTTCACGGACAATTATACAAGCTGGAATAAACAAACCTTCTACAGCAACACTCTTCCGACTGTCATAAAAACATAGAAACATAGAAAATAGGTGCAGGAGTAGGCCATTCGGCCCTTCGAGCCTGCACCACCATACAATATGATCATGGCTGAACATGCAACTTCATTCCTGCTTTCTCTCCATACCCCTTGATCCCTTTAGTCATACTGGCCTCAACAACTTTCTGTGGTTGAGAATTCCACAAGTTCACAATTCTCTGAGTGAAGAAGTTGCTCCTCACCTCGGTCCTAAATGGATTACCCCTTATCCTTAGAGTGTGACCCCTGGTTCTGGACTTCCCCAACATCGGGAACATTCTTCCTGCATCTAACCTGTCCAATCCCGTCAAAATTTTATATGATTCTATGAGATCCCCTCTCATTCTTCTAAATTCCAGTGAATATAAGCCTAGTCGATCCAGTCTTTCTTCATATGTCAGCACTGCCATCCCGGGAATCAGTCTGGTGAACCTTCGCTGCACTCCCTCAATAGCAAGAATGTCCTTCCTCAGATTAGGAGACCAAAACTGTACACAATATTCAAGGTGTGACCTCACCAAGGCCCTGTACAACTGCAGTAAGACTTCCCTGCTCCTATACTCAAATCCTCTCACTATGAAAGCCAACATGCCATTTGCCTTCTTCACCGCCTGCTATATCTGCATGCCAACTTTCAATAACTGACACCCAGGTCTCGTTGCACCTCCTCTTTTCCTAATCTGTCACCATTCAGATAATATTCTGCCTTCCTGTTTTTGCCACCAAAGCGGATAACCTCACATTTATCCACATTATACTGCATCTGCCATGCATTTGTCCACTCATGTAACCTGTCCAATTCACCCTGCAGCCTCTTAGCATCCTCCTCACAGCTCACACTGCCACCTAGCTTAGTGTCATCTGCAAACTTGGAGATATTACATTCAATTCCTTCGTCAAATCATTAATATATATTGTAAATAGCTGGAGTCCCAGCACTGAACCTTGCGGTACCTCACTAGCCACTGCCTGCCATTCTGAAAAGGACCCGTTTATTCCGACTCTTTGCTTCCTGTCTGCCAACCAGTTCTCTATCCACGTGAATACATTACCCCCAATACCATGTGCGTTAATTTTGCTCACTAATTTCTTGTGTGGGATCTTGTCAAAAGCCTTTTGAAATTCTAAAAACACGACATCCACTTGTTCTCGGGTGTCCACTCTATTAGCAACATCCTCAAAAAATTATCGAAGATTTGTCAAGCATTATTATCCTTTCATAAATCCATCTGATCCTGTCACTGCTTTACAAATTTGCTGCTATTACATCTTTAATAATTGATTCCAACATTTTCCCCACTACTGATGTCAGGCTAACCGGTCGATAATTCCCTGTTTTCTCTCTCCCACATTTTTTAAAAAGTGGGGTTACATTAGCTACCCACCAGTCCATAGGAATTGATCCAGAGTCTATAGAATGTTGGAAAATGACCACCAATGTATCACTATTTCGAGGGCCACTTCCTTAAGTACTCTGGGATGCAGACTATCAGGCCCTGGGGATTTATCGGCCTTCAATTCCATCAATTTCCCTAACACAATTTCCTAACTAATAATGATTTCTTTCAGTTCCTCCTTCTCGCTAGACCCTCGGTCTCCGAGTATTTCCGGAATGTTATTTGTGTCTTCCTTAGTGGAGACAGAACCAAAGTATTTGTTCAATTGGTCTGCCATTTCTTTGTTCCCCATTATAACTTCACCTGATTCTGACTGCAAGGGACCGACATTTGTCTTCACTCATCTTTTTCTCTTCACATATTTATAGAAGCTTTTGCAGTCAGTTTTTATGTTCCCTGCAAAGCTTATTGTCATACTCTATTTTCCCCCTCCTAATTAAACCCTTAGTCCTCCTCTGCTGAATTCTAAATTTCCCCCAGTCCTCAGGTTTGCTGCTTTATCTGGCCAATTTATATGCCTCTTCCTGGGATTTAACATTATCCCTAATTTCCCTTGTTAGCCACGGTTGAGCCACCTTTTTCATTTTATTTTTAGGCCAGACAGGGATGTCCAATTGTTGAAGTTCATCCATGTGATCTTTAAATTTCTGACATTGCCTATCTACCGTCACCCTTTGAGTATCATTTGCCAGTCCATCCTAGCCAATTCACGTCTCATACCATCGAAGTTACCTTTCTTTAAAAGTTCAGGACTCTAGTCTCTGAATTAACTGTGTCACTCTCTATCTTAATGAAGAATTCTACCATATTATGGTCACTCTTCCCCAAAGGGCCGTGCACAACAAGATTGCTAATTAATCCTCTCCCATTACACAACACCCAGTCTAGAATGGCCAGCTCTCGAATTGGTTCTTCGACATATTGGTCTAGTAAACCATCCCTTATACACTCCAGGAAATCCTCCTCCACCATATTGCTACCAGTTTGGTTAGCCCAATCTATACGTAGATTAAAGTCACCCATGATAATTGCTGTAACTTTATTGCACACATCCCTAATTTCCTGTTTGATGTCATCCCCAACCTCACGACTACTGTTTGGTGGTCTGTACACAACTCCCATGAGCGTTTTCTGCCCTTTGGTGTTCCGCAGCTCTACCCATACAGATTCCACATCATCCAAGCTAATGTCCTTCCTTGCTATTGTGTTAATCTTCTCTTTAAGCAGTAACGTTACCCCACCTCCTTTTCCTTTCTGTCTATCCTTCCTGAATATTGAATATCCCTGGATGTTGAGTTCCCAGCCTTGGTCACCCTGGAGCCATGTCTCCGTAATCCCAATTACATCATATCCGTTAACAGCTATCTGCGCAGATAATTCATCCATTTTATTACGAATGCTCCTCGCATTGAGACACAGGACCTTCAGGCTTGTTTATTTAACACTCTTTGTCCTTTTAGAATTATGTTGTCATGTGGCCCATTTTGATTTTTGTCCTTAATTTCTCTGCCCTCCACTTTTCCTTATCTCCTTTCTAACTTTTGCTTCTGGCCCCATTTTACTTCCCTCTGTCTTCCTGCATAGATTCCCATCCCCCTGTCTGATTTGTTTAAACCCTCCCCAACAGCACTCGCAAACACTCCCCCTAGGACATCAGTTCCGGGCCTGCCCAGGTGCAGACTGTCCGGTTTGTACTGCTCCCACCTCCCCCAGAACCGGTTCCAATGTCCCAGAAATTTTAATCCCTCCCTCTTGCACCATTCCTCAAGCCACGTATTCATCTTAACTATCCTGCTATTTCTACTCTGACTAACACGTGGCCCTGGTAGCAATCCTGAGATTACTACCTTTGAGGTCCTACTTTGTAATTTAACTCCGAGCTCCGTAAATTCAGCTTGTAGGACTTCGTCCCATTTTTTACCTATATTTTTGGTACCTAGATGCACCACAATAACTGGCTGTTCGCCCTCCCCCTCCAGAATGTCGTGTAGCCGCTCCGAGACATCCTTAACCGTTGCACCAGGGAGGCCACATACTTTCCTGGAGTCTCGATTGCGGCTGCAGAAACGCCTATCTATTTGCCTTACAATAGAATCCCCGACCACTATAGCTCTCCCACTCTTTTTCCTGCGTTCCTGTGCAGCAGGGCCACCCATGGTGCCATGAACTTGGCTGCTGCTGCCTTCTCCTAATGAGCCACCTACCCAACAGTGTTCAATCTATTTTGGAGGGAGTGGACCCCTGCACGACCTTCCTCCTCCTGCTCTGACTGATGGTCACCCATTCCCTATCAGCCTTTGTAACCTTTATCTGCAGTGTGACCAACTCATTAAATGTGCTATTCATGACATCCTCAGCATCGCGGATGCTCCAGAGTGAATCCATGCGCAGCTCCAGTGCCGCAATGCGGTCAGTCAGGAGCTGGACACACTTCCTGCACACATAGTAGTCAGGGACACTGGAAGTGTCTCTGATGTCCCACATAGCACAGGAGGAACATGACATGGGTGTGGGCTCTCCTACCATGACGTAACCCTTAAATTAACTTAATTTGGCAACAATGCCTACCGAAAGGAAAAAGAAAAACACTCACCAATCCACCAGCCAATCACTTACCCGCTTGTTTGTGACGCACACTTTGATTTTGATTATTTAAAAACTTTTTGTCCCTGCTCCTGTGGCTCCTCTGACTCTCGGGCCCCTTTTATTGGCCTCTCGTTCCTCCCGCTCCTGCTCCTGTGGCTCCTCCGACTCTTGGGCCCCTTTTCTGGCCCTCTCGATCCTCCCGCTTTGCTCCTGTGGCTCCTCCGACTCTTGGGCACATTTTCTAGGTAGCTCATTCCTCCCGCTCCTGCTCCTGTGGTTCGTCCAAATCACGGACCATTTTATGGGCCTCTCGATCCACCCGCTCCTGTTCCTGTGGCTCCTTTGACTCTCGGGCCGCTTTGGGTCTCGCAATCCTCCCGCTCCTGCTCCTGTGGCTCCTCCGACTCTTGGGCCCCTGTTATGGGCCTCTCATTCCTCCCGCTTCTGCTCCTGTGGCTCCTCCGACTGTCGGGCCCCTTTTCTGGGCCTCTCGATCCTCCCACTCCAGTTCCTGTGGCTCCTCTGACTCTCAGGCCCCTTTTATGGGTCTTGCAATCCTCCCGCTCCTGCTCCTGTGGCTCCTTCGAGTATTGGGCCCCTTTTCTGGGCCTCTCGATCCTCCCACACCTGCTCCTGTGGCTCCTTCGAGTCTCGGGCCCCTTTTATGGGTATCCGGGTTGTGATGATTCTATTGTTCACGCTCTGTTTATCAGGTTTTCTAGGCGACCACATTCACTCCGAGAGAGATCAGCCAGTTAGTCACAGTCACCTTTCCTTCACTTAAACTGGTTGTCCAGCATCCTGCCTCAAATTGAGCCAGATTACAAACCTATTGTGATGTCTAATTTCACAGTGATGAGTTGTGAGAGGGTCAGGTTTGCATTGTGATGTCACGGTTTGACCTGTCCAGTTAAAGGGGCCTCACCTTGATGCAACTGTGTTGAGCCAAAATCCCTTGGGCTCTAGTTTACAATGACTGGATATGCTAGAATACAATAACAGGTTTCCACGTGGTTATAAACAAGAGAATTGTGTATGCAGGCGATGGGCAGAGATGGCATTGTTTGCCTTCTCCGTGCCCCCTTCTCTCAGCGGGGCGCAGTTACATTTGTGACTATTACTCATCCTACAGACTGTCCTGAGCAATGGGCGATCTACCTGTGATAAATAGTTGTCTACATTTACAGAACAGGGAGTGAGCACTAAACTCAAGGGCTGGGAGGAGCTGGTTGCAGGCCCCAGACTACCTATTAACAACACCATGGAAGATCTACCAATAATAAAATGAACTATTCCACCCTCCTGTATATCAGTATTACTGTATCTGTTTTATCCAGCAAGGTTTCTGACCTCTTGTGCATCCCCGATTTTAATCACTCCAACAGTGGCGACCTTGCCTTCAGCTGGTGCAGTCCTAAGGTCTGGAATTCTCTCCCTAAACCTCTCTGCCCATCTATCTCTCTCTTCCCCTTGAAGACCCTCCTTAAAACCTGCATCTTTGCCCAAGGTATGGGTCATCTGTCCTAATGTCCCCTTATGTGGCTCAGTGTCAAATTTTGCTGATAACACTCCTGTGAAAGGACATTTTATCACATTAAAGGCGCTATATAAATCCAAGTTAGTGTTGTTGATTCAAGGTCTTGTGGAGAGGAGAGGAGGTGAATTGATTGGTGAGAAATTAAAATATTGATATTGTTGATAATTCATAAGCACTTGCGTCAAAAGAAAGCGTTGCTGTCCGTGAGTCACTCGTGAACTTCTCCCAAGAGAGCAGGAGAATGGACAGCCTCCACCAATGCTGCTGGGAAAATGGCAGCAAGGAGGTGCTCCAGAGCATGATGTATTTTATCCGTCTTTCCCCTTCTCCCTGTGTGGAAGGTGGGATCGGGCCCGTTTGCAGCACATCTCCTCGCCCACTTCCCAAGTACTGCCGCTGAGATGGGGATGGAAGTAATGTGTGAATCCTGACCTTGACCCCCAGACCCACTTCTCTCAGGTGTTTTGGAGCCACCATGGTTTATGGTTTTACAATTTATTTTTGCATACACCTCAAAGGGAAAAATAATATACCTGTACAAATCAAAATGGGATGGAGAAGTGTTTAAGCAGAATACTAACATTTCAGTGCACTGTATGGTTGCAGATGCAGATCCCAACTAGCGAAAGAGAGCTCAAGACAGGCTCAGAGTGTTTAATACTATGTCAGATTAGTTAACATATATTAGCATGGATAGTGGATTGGCTAACTAATAGAAAACAGAGAGTCAGGATAAATGGGTCATTATCTGCCTGGCAAATTGTAACTAGTTGGGTGCCACAGGGATCAATGCTGGGGCCTCGACTATTTACAATCTATATTAATGACTTGGATGAAGGAACCAAGTGTAATGTAGCCAAATTTGCTGATGATACAAAGATGGGTGGGAAAGCAAGTTGTGAGGAGCATGCAAAGAATCTGCAAAGGGATATAAACAGGCAAAAATTTGGCGGATGGAGTATAATGTGAGAAACTGTGAGGTTATCTATGTTGGTAGAAAAAGTAAAAAAAGCAAATTATTACTTAAATGGGGAAAGGGATTTGGGGGTCCTTGTACATGAAACACAAAATGTTAGCATGCTGGTACAGCAAGTAAGTAGAAAGGCAAATGGAATGTTTTATTGCAAGGGGGATGGAATATAAAAGTAGAGAATTCCTGCTGCAACTTTTGGTGAGACCACACCTGGTGTACTGCATACAGTATCAACTGGGTTGATTCCTGAGATGAAGTGGTTGTCTTATGAAGAAAGGTTGAGCAGGTTGGGCCTGTACTCATTGGAGTTTAGAAGAATGAGAGATGATCTTATTGAAACATATCATTCTGAGGGGGCTTGACAGTGTAGTTGCAGAGAGGATGTTTCCCCTCGTGGGGGAATCTAGAACTAGGGTGGATTGTTTCAGAATAAGGGGTCGCCCATTGAAAATGGAAATGAGGAGGAATTTCTTCTCTCAGAATCAGTGAATCTTTGGAATTCTCTGCCCCAGAGAGCTGTGGTGGCTGGTCATTGAATATATTTAAATTGGAGATAGACAGATTTTTGAACGATAAGGGAGTCAAGGGTTATGGGGAGCGCGCAGGGAAGTGGAGTTGAGGCCAAGATTAGATCAACCATGAATTAATTGAACGGTGGAGCAGGCTTGAGGGGCCAAGTGGCCTACTCCTGCTTCTAGTTCTTATGTTCTCCCAGATCTACTGCTCCTCCTCAATTGGGTCTCAGTGACTGCAGTAAGGCTGGGACAAGGACGTTGTTTTTGCGCCGAAGCCACAGCTGATGGCCGAGCAGGAAGTTCCACAACAGCACAGAGCCTGGACGGACTGGCTGCCGACTGCATCACCTCAGCATGGGCGGTAGCACTCTGTGGTGGATGGGTTGCAGAGAGCGGCAGTACCCTTTCTATAACTACGCGTTAACACTGGAAGCAATCCAGAGATTACTACCTTTTGAGGTCCTGCTCTTTAACTTCCTTCCTCACTCCTGAAACTTTTCCTGCAGGACCCTCACTCTTTTTCCAACCTAGGTCATTGATTCCAACCTGGACTACGACTTCTGGCTGCTCCTCTTCCATGCCCCTCCCCCACCCCCCCAAGAAAGAAAGATTAGCTTTTGTATAGCGTCTTTCACGACCATCAGCCCATGAAACCTAGAAACATAGAAAATAGGTGCAGGAGTAGGCCATTCGGCCCTTTGAGCCTGCACCGCCATTCAATGAGTTCATGCCCGAACATGCAACTTCAGTACCCCATTCCTGCTTTCTCGCCATACCCCTTGATCCCCCGAGAAGTAAGGACTACATCTAACTCCTTTTTGAATATATTTTGTGAATTGGCCTCAACAACTTCATGTGGTAGAGAACTCCACAGGTTCACCACTCTCTGGGTGATGAAGTTTCTCCTCATCTCGGTCCTAAATGGCTTACCCCTTATCCTTAGACTGTGACCTCTGGTTCTGGACTTCCCCAACATTGGAACATTCTTCCTGCGTACAACCTGTCTAAACCCGTCAGAATTTTAAACGTTTCTATGAGATCACCTCTCATTCTTCTGAACTCCACTGAATACAAGCCCAGTTGATCCAGTCTTTCTTGATATGTCAGTCCCGCCATCCCGGGAATCAGTCTGGTGAACCTTCGTTGCACTCCTTCAATAGCAAGAATGTCCTTTTTCAAGTTAGGAGACCAAAACTGTGCACAATACTCCAGGTGTGGCCTCACCAAGGCCCTGTACAACTGTAGTAACACCTCCCTGCCCCTGTACTCAAATCCTCTCGCTATGAAAGCCAACATGTCATTTGCTTTCTTAACCGCCTGCTGTACCTGCATGTCAATCTTCAATGACTGATGTACCATGACACCCAGGTCTCGTTGCACCTCCCCTTTTCCTAATCTGCCACCATTCAGATAATATAGTCTGTCTCTCTGTTTTTACCACCAAAGTGGATAACCTCACATTTATCCACATTATACTTCATCTGCCATGCATTTGCCCACTCACCTAACCTATCCAAGTCACTCTGCAGCCTCATAGCATCCTCCTCGCAGCTCACACTGCCACCCAACTTAGTGTCATCCGCAAATTTGGAGATACTACATTTAATCCCCTCATCTAAATCATTAATGTACAATGTAAACAGCTGGGGCCCCAGCACAGAACCTTGCGGTACCCCACTAGTCACTGCCTGCCATTCTGAAAAGAACCCATTTACTCCTATTCTTTGCTTCCTGTCTGCCAACCAGTTCTCAATCCACGACAGCACACTGCCCCCAATCCCATGTGCTTTAACTTTGCACATTAATCTCTTGTGTGGGACCTTGTCGAAAGCCTTCTGAAAGTCCAAATAAACCACATCAACTGGTTCTCCCTTGTCCACTTTACTGGAAACATCCTCAAAAAATTCCAGAAGATTTGTCAAGCATGATTTCCCTTTCACAAATCCATGCTGACTTGGACCTATCATGTCACCTCTTTCCAAATGCACTGCTATGACATCCTTAATAATTGATTCCATCATTTTATCCACTACCGATGTCAGGCTGACCGGTCTATAATTCCCTGTTTTCTCTCTCCCTCCTTTTTTAAAAAGTGGGGTTACATTGGCTGCCCTCCACTCCATTGGAACTGATCCAGAGTCGATGGAATGTTGGAAAATGACTGTCAATGCATCCGTTATTTCCAAGGCCACCTCCTTCAGTACTCTGGATGCAGTCCATCAGGTCCTGGGGATTTATCGGCCTTCAATCCCATCAACTTCCCCAACACAATTTCCCGACTAATAATGATTTCCCTCAGTTCCTCCTTCTTACTAGACCCTCTGACCCCTTTTATATCCGGAAGGTTGTTTGTGTGCTTCTTAGTGAATACCGAACCAAAGTACTTGTTCGATTGGTCTGCCATTTCTTTGTTCCCCGTTATGACTTCCCCTGATTCTGGCTGCAGGTGACCTACATTTGTCTTTACTAACCTTTTTCTCTTTACATATCTATAGAAGCTTTTGCAGTCCGTCTTAATGTTCACTGCAAGCTTCTTCTCGCACTCTATTTTTGATGTGTTGTAATGTGGGAAAGACAGCAAACTCGCACAAACAGCAATGTGATAATGACCAAATAATCTCTTTTTGTTATGTTGTTTGAGGGCTAAATAGTGGGCGGGACACCGGGGATAACTCCCCTGCTTTTCTTCAAAATAGTGCAATGCGGTTATGTCCACCTGAGAGAGCAGACTGGGCCTCGCTTTAACGTCTCATTTGAAAGACAGTATCTCTGACAGCGCAGCGCTCCCTCAGCACTACACTGGAGTAAGGGACCACACCGCCTATTTCCCCATCGCATCGTGCACCGACCCGTTCCCGAAATTGCCCCTCAGGAAATTGCCCCACAGGAGCAGCACCGCCGCCGGTTGGTGCCACTGACAGCTTTTGCTGGCGGTGCCCTTTCTATGGCTGGGTGGCATGCCCCCCCTTACAGGGGAGGTGGCGCAGCTGGCGACTCCATGTTTTTTTTTGTCGGCCATCTGCCAGATCGGGCCAACTATTTTCTCTCCCCCGGGTTACCAACAAGCGGTTTGGCACCTCCTCTTGGATGCCAGGCTGTTGGCCCGACCAAAACTCTCCCTGGTGGCCCATTATTTGCCACTAAAGTGGCTGCAGAGTTCGCAGCAGCCCCCCCCTTTAACTGAAGGGGAGGGATGTAGTGACCCGTCAGCACGATGACATCATCAGCGCGGAACTGATGCCTTGCAGCGTTGGTCACTCCAACACGACCTCACTTCCGCCCCGATAATGAGGCCATTTCCGCCCCGCTCCAAGGAAAAGCACTAGGTGCTGAATTTCTCCGGATTGGCCACCCTGGCGCACTTCAAGAGCAGTGGGTGCAACTCGTTTTGTGCAGTGGGCAGTTTTGGCCCCAAAGACTTTTAAAGCTAAGCAGAAGTTCGAGTTGAGGAGAGACACAGCTCTGCCACGACTGATCCAACCTCCTGGCGGCACCACTTCACTTGGAATCTTCATGACTGCTCACTACCCCTCAGCTTCATGCCTCGATGCAGGCTGATAGATTGTGAAGTAGATCACCGAGCTACACAAAAAACCATGCTACACTACAACAGCAAATATCAAAATATTTGGAATCATCTCGACAAGCTTGGACCAGCCATGAGTATATAAAGACTTTTGTTACGGGTTAATCCAAGATTGACATTTGATTTCCAAAAGATCATGCATTTTTGGAATTCAGATGGTGTTTTATTGTTCTTAATACAATTCTAAATCATGCATAGACCCAAGATGATATTTAATTCTAACTCCAATTGTCCTAGTGTGTAATAAATGATTCTTTTCTTTATCAAGCCATGACTTGTGCCTGGTTTCTTTACTAAAATGAGCCCCTTCAGTTAAATATAAAATTATAAACTATATGGCCACAATTTTCCTCAGTTATCTGTGCCATTCTTTTGGTGCGCGCCACTTTTTTTGGCGTAAATTAAAATATCCAAGTTCCCCAAAGTTTCTGCGGCAGCATAACTCAGTTACGATTTTTGTAGGTTAGTATTTTTTTGTGTCATAGTGGGAGTAACCTGATGTCTGCGTCAGTTTTTCACATTTAAGCAAGTTCTGCCAACTTACATTTTTCCTCGGACGGCGTATGTGACCACTCCCAAAAAACTTTCTGGGCACTTAAGAAAAACCAGCGCACATTAAAAAATCACGCAGAGCGACGGCATTGTTTTTACGCGAAGTCAAGAAGACAAAGAATATGCATCATGCAGCTTAATTTTTTTCCAACTCAAAAGGGAGAAAATGGAAGTCTAATGCAATTATTTAATTTTGGATTTTTTTCAAAGTTCCATGCCACCACCGAACGTCTCCTCACCGGGCTCGAGGGTTGGAGTGTCGGCCGGCAGAATCACTCCCTCGACCGGACACAGGGGCTCGGCTTCAAAAGTAGTCTGGGGGGGCGGCACTATACAGCAGCTTCAATAGAAGCCCGGGGAGGATGGGGAGGGGGTTAGTGGTGGACGGTGAGCCCCTGTGTCCGGGCGAGCGAGTGATTCTGCCAGTCAACCCTCGAACTCGGTGAGGAGACGTTCGGTCAGTGGTGATAGGGGGGTGGTATTTTGAAAAACTTCTGAAATTAAAGAATTGCATTTGACTTTGTATGCCCCAAATGTCCTCATTGAATGCCTAGTTTCCCATTCTAAGCAAGCCTATTGCGCATGCGCAGACCAGGGTGTAGTCTATACTCGGGCATCGACCTTGGGGAGAGCGAGAGGGGAGATGTTTTAACTCATTGTCCTGCTGTTGAAGCTTCTTGCAAAGATATAATTTAATTATGGGGGCAATATTGACAATGCCATACCTCGTGCAAGCCTTCTACATGAAGGTGCTGCGGAGGAGAAGATTGATTTGACATCATCGCCACATAAAAGGTTACTGCACAAGATAAAAGTTCACGCGGTTGGGGGTAATATATTAGCATGGATAGAGGATTGGCTAACTAACAGAAAACAGATTCGGGATAAATGATTCATTCTTTGGTTGGCAACTAGTAACTAGTGGGGTGCTGCAGGGATCAGTGCTGGGACCCCAACTATTTACAATCTATACTAACGACTTGGAAGAAGGGACTGAGTGTAACGTAGCCAAGTTTGCTGATGATACAAAAATGGGAGGAAAAGCAATGTGTGAGGTGGACACAAAAAAATCTGCAAAAGAACATAGACAGACTAAGTAAGTGGGCAAAAATTTGGCAGATGGAGTATAAAGTTGGAAAGTGTGAGGTCATGCACTTTGGCAGAGAAAAAAATCAAAGAGCAAGTTATTATTTAAATGGAGAAAGATTGCAAAGTGTTGCAGTACAGCGGGACCTGGGGGTACTTGTGCATGAAACAAAGGGATAGTATGTAGGTACAGCAAGTGATCAGGAAGGCCAATGGAATCTTGGCCTTTATTGCAAAGGGGATGGAGTATAAAAGCAGGGAAATCTTGCTGCAGCTATACAGGGTATTGGTGAGGCTACACCTGGAATTTTGGTGTGGTTTTGGTTTCCATATTTAAGGAAGGATATACTTGCATTGGAGGCTGTTCAGAGAAGGTTCACTAGGTTGATTCCAGAGATGAGGGGGTTGACTTATGAAGATAGGTTGAGTAGGATGGGCTTCTACTCATTGGAGTTCAAAAGAATGAGAGGTGATCTTATCGAAACATATAAGATAATGAGGGGGCTTGACAAGGTGAATGCAGAGAGTATATTTCCACTCATAGAGGAAACTAAAACGAGGGGACATAGTCTCAGAATAAGGGACCGTCCATTTAAAACTGAGATGAGGAGGAATTTCTTCTCTCAGAGGGTTGTAAATCTATGGAATTCTCTGCCTCAGAGAGCTGTGGAGGCTGGGTCATTGAATACATTTAAGGCGGAGATAAACAGATTTTTGAGAGATAAAGGAATAAAGGGTTATGGGGAGCGGGCAGGGAAGTGGAGATGAGTCCATGATCAGATCAGCCATGATCTTATTAAATGGCGGAGCAGACTCAAGGGGCCAAATGGCCTACTCCTGCTCCTATTCCTTATGTTCTTATGTAATGACCAGATAATCTGTTTTTTAGTGACATTGTTTAAGGGATAAATATTAACCAGTACACTGAGGGAAACTCCCCTGCTCTTCTTCAAAATAGTGTCATGGGAACTTTTACATCCACCTGAAAAAAGTAGATATGACCTCAGTTTAACATCTCATCCAAAAGAGGGCATCTCTGACAGTGCAGCACTCACTCAGCACTGCACTGGACTGTCAGCCTGGATTTTGTGCTCCAGTCTCTGGAGTGGAACGTGCACTCACAGCCTATGACTCAGAGACGAGAATACTATACTTGAAAAGGAAAAACTTGCAGTGCTATCGGCAAAGTTCCCTCTAATTTTTCTTGGGCCTTGCAGCCCCTTTAACAGGCTGGGTGGCGCGTTCAACATTTTGCACATGCATGGTTTTTCAATTTAAAAGCCGGTGAGTTAGCTGTGCAGGACCTCAAGACCACTGCAAGGCTACGCAGCTTAAAGGGAACATTAGCTATTGGGTGAGGCCAGGGGGGTAGGACTGATTGGATAACTCATTCAAAGAGCTAGCATGCACCATGAGCCAAATGGCCTCCTTCTTTGTTGCAAGATTCTGAGTTCCCAACCAACTGTCTCAGCATCTCATGCCATCTTCCAGAACTTCAACAATTGTATATGCCTGTCTGGTGTAAAAATAAAACGGGGAAGGTGGCTCAACCGTGGCTTATAAGGGAAATTAGGGATAGTGTTAAATCCAAGGAAGAGGCATATAAATTGGCCAAAAAAAGCAGCAAATCTGAGGACTGGGAGGAATTTAGAATTCAGCAGAGGAGGCCAAAGGGTCTAATTAGGAGGGGGGAAATAGAGTATGAGAGTAAGCTTGCAGGGAACATAAAAACTGACTGCAAAAGCTTCTATAGATATGTGGAGAGAAAAAGATTAGTGAAGACAAATGTAGGTCCCTTGCAGTCAGAATCAGGTAAAGTGATAATGGGGAACAAAGAAATGGCAGACCAATTGAACAAATACTTTGGTTCTGTCTTCACGAAGGAAGACACAAATAACCTTCCGGAAATACTAGAGGAACGAGGGTCTAGCGAGAAGGAGGAACTAAAGGAAATCCTTATTAGTCAGCAAATTGTGTTAGGGAAATTGATGGGATTGAAGGCCAATAAATCCCCAGGGCCCGATAGTCTGCATCCCAGAATACTTAAGGAAGTGGCCCTAGAAATAGTGAATGCATTGGTGACCATTTTCCGACATTCTATAGACTCTGAAGGGGGCATTGGTGAGCTGGGTGATGCATCTGTGGGCGGCCGACTGCGAGATGCCACAAATGCCTGCTGAAGATCCCTGGAAGGAGCCTGAGGTGGAGAAGTTGAGGGCGTAGGTGATTTTGACAGCCACTGGTAAGGAGTGTCCACCAGTTCCTCTGGGTCTGGGCTGCAGGACTTGCTCCAGCAAACTGTAAATTGTCTGCGACGACCTCGCGTGATAGCCTGAGCTTCCTTTGGTACTGCTGCTCAGTCATGTTGAGGAAGCTCATCCTCTGCCTGTATACTCTGTGTTGGGGGTATAGCCTCCGGCACAGTGCAGCACTGCGCTGATGCTCTCTGTCCTGTGGAGCATTAGGTGGTTGAGAAGAAGGTTGGTGGTGGTGTTGCTGGTGTTGGGGCTCATCGTGGTCCGATTCTGAGGACCAATCATAACCGACCTGATAGGGAGCATTCCAGCATCCGCGACCACATTCACGGTGCTGGATATATCGAACGGGTTCTGGTCAATTCCCCTCAGAAGAGAGGACCAGTACAAGTTCGCCTTCACATTTAAAGAGCAACAATATACCTGGACATGCCTTCCCCAGGGTTTCCACAACCGCCCCTCCATCTTTCACCAGTGTATGGCCAACAGTTTAAAGGGTTTCAGCAGGCCCCAGCAGTTGGTGCAGTATGTAGATGACCTGCTTTTGTTCTCCAAAGAGGGGGAGGAGCATGGTCTGCTGCTGGCTGAGCTGCTGGAGCTGGTGGAGGACACCGGGTTCAAGGTCAATCCCAAGAAAGCTCAGATCGGTCAGAAGGAAGTGAAATTCCTCGGGCTGACCGTGAGGGCTGGGGAAAGGGCTATAGACGAGGCCAAACGGAAGGCGGTACAGGAGTTACCAGTCCCCACGACCGTGTTGGGGGTGAGATCCTTCCTCGGGTTCACGGGGTACTGCAGGGATTTTATTGAGGATTACGCCACCACAGCAGTCCCTCTACTTTGGCTCCTCCACAAGGGAGTGGGATGGGAGTGGGATGAGGACTGCACGGCAGCGTTCAATCATCTCAAGGGAGACCTGCAGACGGCATCCACATTAGGTGCGATTAATGGTGGGGGGGACTTCTTTTTAGAAGTAGCAGCCAGCGGGGACAGCTTGAGCGCGGTGCTGCTCCAGGACCGGCACGGCAAACTGCGACCCGTGGTGTACTCCTCAAGAGTCCTCACAGATGTAGGATACTCCAATTACGAGAGGCATCTCCTTGCCACGCATTGGGCCGTGAAGCACTCCCAGTTCTTCACGGGGTCATCCCAGATCATTCTACTGACCCACCATGCCCCCACTCAGACGTTATTAGCTGGGGGGTTAAAGGACGGCACGGTGAGCAGTGCTCACGTTGCTCACTGGACTTTATCGCTCTCACAAATGCATCTGAGAGTGCAAGGCCTGTGTGAGCCCAAGCTGGCAGCTAACATGATCTATGCAGGGGCGGCCCATAAGTGTATGGTCGAGGGAGTATGGGACGTAGACATAGGATTTCAGGCCGGGTTACACCCCATTGGTCGTGAAATATATGTTGACGAATCCAGTTCGGTGGTAGCAGGGGAGCGTTTCACCGGGTGTGGGATTTATGACCTGACGGCAGGCATTGCAAGGGCCATTAAACTCCCGAGCACCCTGAGCGCCCAGCATGTCGAACTGTCGGCAGTGGTGTATGTCGTTACCCACGCCGACAAGTTCCCGACCCCATACATCATCTGCTCGGATTCCACGTTCACATGCAATTCGTGCACCGAATACTTGGCCAGCTGGTCTCGTCACGGTTTCACGTCCGCAGATAGGAAGCTCTTCGCTCAAACCACTGTTACAAAGGATCTTAGAGGCCACGGGAACCCAGGGAAGCCAGAAACTTCATAAAGTTAAGGCCCATTCCAAGACAGAGCCCAGAGTGGAAGGCAACCAAAAGGCTGATGGGTTAGCCAAGGAGGGAGTCAAAAACAGAGAGTTTTCGCGCCCATACAGGTCCAGCCCAGTAGCAGCGATCCGGGACAAAGGGGGGACAGAAGGGAGTGTAGGGGTAGCATTGGATCCGGACTGGAGGAAAGTCCAGGCACAGGATCCCGTCCTCAAGGTTGTCCTGGAGTAGCTGGCTAGGGGAGAAAAGGTAGAAGGCCCGTTCGGGGTAGTGGGCATTACTTTAAAGGAGGGAATGCTTTTCAGGGGAGATCAGTGAATGGTTCCAGAACAGCACCAGAGGGAATTCCTCCAGATAGCCCACGGGAGACCAGGAGCGGGATACCCAGGGCTGGAGTCTACCTGGCAGAGGATAGAACAGGCAGGATGGTGGCCACAACTGAGGGAGGATGTCCGCGATATTTGTGCTGACTGCCTGGTGTGCTCAGCGAACAACTCCAATCCCCAGAAAAAAGAGGTTCCCATGGGACACACAAGAAGGGTTGAGAGACCATGGCAGTCAGTACAGGTCGATTACATCGGGCCATTGCCCACTGTAACGTGTGGTTACAAGTACTGTTTGGTCCTAGCGGACGTTTTCTCGAAGTGGGTTGAAGCCTTTCCTTGCCGATCAGCCACGGTGTTGGAGACGGCAAGGATCTCGGTGAGGGAAGTGTTCTCGAGGTGGGGACAGCTGAAGATGATGGAGTCCGACCAGGGGAGCCACTTCACAGGGCAGGTCATGCAGGCTATCTTGAAATGGCTAGGGATAGAAGAGAAATGGCATGTGGCTCACAACACACAGTCATCGGGGGTTGTGGAGCGACTTAATCGGACCAAAGAAAGGCTGCAGAAAGAAACAGGACAGTCCCGGAAAAAGTGGTTTGAGGTCCTGCCGTTTGACTTGATGGGGGTCCGAGCCAGCCTCTCCAGAAGCACAGGGTATTCCCCGCATGAACTCCTGACTGGTAGGGTCATGCGCACACCCACCCATGTTCTGGCGCTGGTTCCCACAGCGGGACAGGTGAGAGAGGTAAACCGGGACAAGGTTGTCAAGGATTTGTTCGAGCACTTGAAACAGGTTCATTGGCAAGCTGACAGCAACATGGGGAAGCAGCACTGGAGCAATTGGTTGTTGCTTGAGCCCCGGAGAACCCACGAGTGGAAGGTAGGGGATCAGATCATGGTCCGCAATTAGGCTCAGGTGGGCACGTGTGAGCCTTTGTACATGGGACCCTACAGCATCATTGATCAGGCCAGTCCCATGGTGTACGCGGTTAAGCTTCCGAAGCGCACAAAGTGTTTCCATGTGAACCAGTGCAAGTTGTTTAACCCGGGGGAAAGAGCGAGAAACAGAAAGAAGCACCAAGGCGCTATAAACAGCATGGTGGACGCAGGTCTTCCTCCCATAGTTTGGGACAGTGAGGAGCCCGATGTGGTGGTGGTTAGGATGAATAGCAGGATCCCACAGCCGAGAATGCCGTGGTCACCTCCTTACGCACCACCGAGTAACCATAAAAGGCCCAGGTCGTAGAGACCTAGCGGGGCCACCCAGAGACGGGTGGCGGTTTATATAGTTTCCTACTCAGTTTCGTGTTTTACAAAGTATGTTTTGATGAAGCCAGACCTGTGGAGGTATACCATCTCACAAAAAGGTTGTTGTTTCTTTGTATCTTCACAGGAAGCCGAGAGAAAGATGGAGACAACCCTGGTAATCGTTCTTTGGAGCTTGGCCGGAACAGGGTACAGCAGGAGGGGAGACACCGAGTTGTCCTTCCTCTACGGATGTACTGGAGGGAACAGACCCACCCTCACACAGGGGGGTCGGACAGGGGACACGGATGGGATGGCAGCCTACTTCCACGAGGGAAGGAGGCCAGGGTGGCTGGGGTCTATTTCGACGAAATACTCCAGCCACGTCAGGTTCACATACGGGGAGGCTTCCATACCGTGTCCCAGACTCAAGGTCACAGCCACACGGGTTAGGGTGACCGAGGGCAAGCGCATATGCTTGAAGTGCAAGGGACACATTACCCTGGGACGGTGGTGGTGGCTCAGGAAATTTAGTCAGGACACGGGGAACCAGACAGTGGACTGGGAACGACTGGGGAACGATATGTACCGACAGATCACGGGGTCAAAGGGTCGAGTGGATGTGTGGTGGGACAAGTGGTGGAAGGAGGAACAGGGAATTTGTGTGTGTATGTGGGGGTCAGAGAAGATCTGGCCAGCGGGTGTGTCGATTGCCTTTTCGAGGCAATGGCAGGACGCCGAGGTTGGGATCAGATGGGATCGGAGTATGGACTCCTGCGTGATCCCAACACAATAAAAGCCACTGAACGTGTAGCACACAAGAGGAAGCCCCTGCCCACAGCTCCACTGGTACAGGTGACAGAAGTTAGGTGTCCCGCCACCACACCAGGCCCTGGGAATGGTTTAGTTTTAGTCCCGACCGGAAAGGTTTTATTCCAGGAGTCGCATTACACAGTCGCATCGGTCATGTTAAACCTAACCGCGGCACATCTGCCCGAGTGGTGTCGAAAAGAAACTGAGCAGCTGTATGAGGCGCTCATTAGAGAAATGTTCCGCCAGTTCTTTGAACTCAGTTACGGGGATGTGAGTCGGGAAAGATTGTACGATATGGGAGTGAGGGATAACGTTAGTCCGGGGAGGCAGAGGCGATGGGTGCTCAATGATGTTGCTACGGCGTTTAGCGCAGGTACATCTCTCACCAACAGCTGCAGATCAGTGGTTTAAAGGACCAGCTGCGGAAAATCCTGGGGGAAGGGAACGCGGTGGTAGGGTCGGAGTTAGAGGAGGACCAGGCAATGACTGTCCATTTAAAGGAGGTTATCACAGAGCTGGAGACACACGCAAAGACTGTAAATGCATTAATACGGGAGGACAGGAATGCCTCGGTGCAGGCAGCACGAAACGAAGTGTGCGTGTTGTACGGTGCCTGGTTGCTGAGCGAGGGGCACAGTAATTTAGAGGACCTCCAGCAAGGTCGCGTCCCGTCATGGATCAGCAACCGGCACCTCGCAGCGCTCAGCCCGTGCAGTAATTCGATGAGCCCGTCTCAGCTGCGTCTAGCCTCTGAAGCCTACTCAGTCCCAGTGGATTGCGGTCGGTCCAACCACTCAATCATGGGGATAGTGTTGCGTATGCCGGTAATGTGTGGGACATCACAACCAGCGCCGGTATACAGGGTGGAGAACATTGGGGTCGTACGGGATGGGGTGCACGTGCGGTATCATACAGTCCCACCATTTGTTATCAAATGGGAGCACGCCATGACCGGCACTGACCTCAAGGGGTGCCAGAGCAGGGGTGCACACGTCATATTGTGTCCCCAGCATTTGAACGCGTTCGATCGGCCAGAGTGCGGGTTTGAATCCGAGAGTCGAGAGCCCATCAATGGCCCCATGGAGGTGAGGGCCCAGAGCCACGCTCCACCTCAGGTAGCATCTGTGGGCGACAGGACATACTGCATAACCACGAGTGTGGACCGGTATCGAGTGCACCAGGACACTTGGTGTCCGACAATGACAGCACTTTCTGCTTCAAATCTCATGCCGAAGTTCAAGTGGCACAACAATGTATTACTCCGATCCCAGAGCCATCCACGGTACACATTACGGTAAACGACACGATCCCGAACCTGCAACAGTACATTACCCAGTTCGGGTATCAGATTCCTTTTCTGGCGGGATGCCTGACAATGTTATTAAAGGCCATCGAGCTAACCCCAAAAACATTATTTCACACTGGAACAGACAAACCAGGACACAGGGGAAAGAATTCAAGGGATAAATGCCCCACCCTGGTGGGACCTTGGTATCAGTGTGGAGGTTCCTCCGTGGATCCAGATATGCTCACATGCTCTCGTCATTGTACAGTTTTTGATTGTGATATACCTGTTGTGTATTTCTTGTAAAAAGAGAAGTCAGACGCTCCGGAGTCGATGGGAGGCCGTAGTTAACGAACCGTGAATGTAACGTTCTGTATCTCCATGGTAACAGTACGATGCACGGTTGTATTTCAGGGATGTATATTCGGGGTGTTTTAAAAGTAAAAAGGAATAGGATTGGTCGGGAACCACGAGGCTTGCTCACCAGCGGACGTTGATATGTTCTAGAAGACTCTTGAAATATCATAGGGGGGACTGTAAGGACTGTAAGCAACGAATCCCCAAGGATCTGGACATTGTGTTTTAATCCCCAAGAATTTGCGTTTTAATATTTTTCTCACTGCAGAAAAAGCTGGAAGCTGTTTGTGGGAGGGGCCCAGGTGCGGCTCCATGATGGACTTAGAATGATGGGCAGGGGTTTTGGGAAGACAATGGCCAAGCTAAGGCAATTTATCGCAGGTGATGAGCAGATGGACTGTGTTTTGTTAAGCAATGTGAACTCGTCAAGTGAACTGATCAGTGATCGAGCTATTACCTGGATGAGATACCAGAACAATAGAAAGTCATTAAGCCCAGTCTGCTCGGAAGTGAAACCCATCACTGGAAAAACAGGGAACCTCGAAATAAAGGAAGAAAACTTTATTGAGCTAAAAGCAGAAGACATACCCACAGGAAGTCTCACCTTGAAACAAACTTTATTCGGCCTGAAAGTACGGTCGGACATAAAAGAGGCCGTGTGGCCACTCTCTCTCTCTCTTGCCTCGCTGCTTTGCCTCGACAAGAATCCAACCCTTCATGTGGGACGGAGAGAAGAAACCAGAAGAGACATCTTTTCATCGGAAACAGCAGCAAGTGAGCCAGAGAATCGGTTAGCATCATATCTGCGCACACATCTTTTAATATCACAACGACGATGTGAGAGGGTATGGTGCGTTCTCCCAACCAATATCCTAGGCGTTTTCAGGGGAGGTGTTTTAGATGTGGATACTTTGCGTTCGGGGCCTGTTTAGATAAGTCAGACTGTGTGTTGTACTGTGTTTGTTTGTATTACACTACCAGGGTGTGTTTCTACTCGGTGCAGCTGTGTGTTTTAACTTTAATAAAAGCATTGGCAGTTCTCGGACCAAGGTAGCCATCCCTGACTCATTCATCTGTTCAGTACAGTAATAATTCCCAGTGTTAGAACTATTGCAAAGTGGGGATGCTTCGAAAACACCTACGGGAAACCACTTACAGCAGGGGGTGGTGGGAGCCATTTGCGGGGCTGTGGGGAGGGAGCAGGGGAATGGGACTGTTGTGTGGCTCGTGCAAATATCCAGCATAGTCATAATGGGCCGAATGGCCTCCTTCCGTGCTGTATGAGTCCATGGCTTGTCACAGAGTCATCACCCTCTGGAACAAACGTGTGCAACATATGGTGAGTAACAGAGGGTGAGTGCTGGGGCACTACAGTCATTTAACAGGGGAAGTTGAAAGGTTTCTGAGCAGTTACAGGGAGTGAGAGGCCACTTTAGATTGTGATGGTACTGGAGCAGCAATGCTCTCCCTGGAGCCTCAGGGAGTTGTAGAGCAATTGCCCAGAGTTTTTTTTTCCTGAATTGGCCACGTTCCTTTGTATGTGCCAAGAGATAGCGTTACTGGAGGTGGGATAGGAGCAGGCGAGGTTCTGCTTTCTGAGAGTCTTTATCTACTGATGGTTTTTTTGGAGGTTTGTATGTGCAGACTGAGGATTGTCTCTGTGCCCTGTCTGTTGTGTGACTCAGAGAGTTCACCCAGTCAGTGGCTCAGTCCAAGGACAATCCCCAGTCTGCAACCCCCCCATCGGAGAACGCATCTCTCCCCCTTTGTTCCTTGCTATGATCTGTGCACAAATCAGGAAACACACAGTAAGTTTATTAATCTTCATTGCACCTTTATTTCCAGATGTTAAATTTCTCACATTTAAGTTGTTGAAATAACGTGACTTGAAACATAGATGACGGACAGGAAAAGTCCCACTGCTCCATCCAGCCTGTCCCACACAACTGCGATGCTCTGTACCAGCAGACAACATTCGATGATGACTTGAAACCAGTCAGCGGCTTGTCCCGAGTTCTCACTTTTGTGTCGCTCCGGCTTGCACAAACACTGTCGCCAATCTGTTTTTGAAAGCGCCAACTGTGATCCCTTTCATTTGCCATTCCTTTGGGCCCTGCCATACTCAGTGAATTGGAATTGAGTTAAAGAGCCAGCATTGATTGGATGAAACATCAGCTCCTAAACATTAATGGGCCAAATGGGAGGGTTGAAGGGGGGGATGCGGTTGGGGATGGGGACCTAATTATCGGGATGCATCGGCACAATTTACCCAGCTCCCGTGCTGTGTAAACTTTGAGCACACTCCAGAACTCAGTTTGTTGACATCCAAAGACAACCCAGAATGAGGAGACTCCATTCACTTCCCTCGCAACAAGACACAAGAGACAACCAGGTGGCTTGAAAATGCTGTCACTTGAAGAATGACGAGGAGCTTACAAGGGAACAGCTTACAAGGGAGCTGACCTTCAGTCGGTCGTTCTCCACACACTGCTGGCAACTAACCAAATAGATGAGGACGATGAGAAAGGAGGCTTAAGTGACCAGACAGACGTGAGAAAGTGATTATTACCCATGGGTACATCCTAATCTGATGGGCATTCCATCTCAACAGCCAGGCCACCAATCAGAAGCTGGCAAGGTCCCAATCCAGATCTGCTGATTCAGTTTCCTGTTTGGATTTGGCGCTGGTGTCCGTGAATAACACTGACTTTGATCAATTTGTCCTGGGAGTTGGAGAGTCTGTTCCCATGCAGGGCCCACACTTCTCACCCTGACTACCAGTTGGTCAGTGTCCAACCGTGTGTGGAGCATGTTGGAACGAAATATAACGATTTCCTTAAAAAAAGTAGGCTTGTCTTTATAATCTGGAAATGATTCCTGTGGGCTTCTGAAGTCAGACCGGCAATATTCAACACGCGGGTGTATGAGAAGCACGGTTTGTGAGGCAAGGAAAGGGTTAACCAGAACCACCATATACTGCAATTTTCTGTAGCATCCTGGAGATCCGGCAACCCCTGAGCAACAGAATCCAGAAACTAAAGAACGAAAGACTGTCCAGCCTCCGCCTGACTGCCTGAGGACCTCGAGCAGATTGGCGATTGTCCGGTGATATGAGTAAGTCCATCGATCCGGTAAGCCCCAGTGTGCTGAAGATATTCTGGACTATCTCAGTGTGGATCATCCAATTGTTAGGGTGAACCACATTGCGGCTGACTGTGCCGACTGTAGTATTGTCCACCCCGCCCGAAAGGACTCCAGGACGGGAACTACCCAAAACTACTGCTCAATACACACAGCTTGCGCTCAGGCCCCCAGTGGCATCCAGGCCTCTCCCCAATGACGTTTGGGCCTCTCCCCGGCGGAGTCCGGGCGTTCGGGCCCCCTTTGGGGCGACTGGGCCTCTACTTCCCCACGGTGCTCCGGGTGTGGTCTGCCTCGGGCTTTTTGCAGCTGCAGAGGGCTGGCAGCGCCCATGGAGCAGTGCCAAGGGAGTAACCTACTATTGACTTATATCTTAAACTTTTAATAAACTTTTAATCAACTTTTAAACTTTTAATCAACTTGAGAAACTTTTAAAACAATTTGGGAAAACTTTTAAACTTTTAAACAACTTGGAGGAATTAGTTGAAAACCTCTGGAGAAAGTTTTAAATAATTTTGGAAAACTTATTTTTTAAATTTTGGAAGAAACTTTTTAAAACATCCCCCGGAACACCAGCGGACAACTGACCTTCCTAATGCCTGCCCCCAACCAAGCCTCGGGACGCCTACAATCAAGGGCGCTACCCGGCGCCGAGCTTGCAGCCAACATCTCGAAGCAGGCAATTAGGCTCATACAGCAGTGCCTGGTCTCCAGTCGTCTTGGACCCCTTTGCCACTGGACCAAGACCTTGCTCAGCTAAGCCCGTGTGGTAGCCGATGTGCAACGACCACCCCACGTTAAAAGAACTCACGCACAGGCATCTTTCACTTTGTTAACGTCAGGACCCTCATGGAGAACTCCAACAGCGACAGGCTAGAACGTCTCACCTCCATAGTTGCCCGGGAACTTAGGCGCTTTGACATCGACATCGCCATCCTAAGCGAGACCCGGCGGGCAGGGGAAGCCCAGCTCAAGGAACAAGGTGGAGGGTACACCTTTTTCTGGAAAGGAAAACCAGAGGAAGAACGGCGCCTTCACAGAGTCGGTTTCGCCATCAAAAGTGAGCTGGTCGGCCGCCTCAAAGACTCCCGCTGCGGGGTTAATGAACGCCTCATGACTCTTCGACTCACCCTATCCCGGAACCGATGCGCCATGGTCACCATTGCGTAGGCCCCTACACTCGATGCAATGGATGAGACCAAAGAGAGTTTTTATTCCAACCTCGAAACATCCCTGTCCCGCGTCTCCGCGGGCAACAAACTGATCCTCCTCAGTGACTTCACGCCAGGGTCGGCAAAGACACAGCCCTCTGGGATTGGCAGAGAGGGGATAGAGAAAGCCAGCGGTACCCTACTCCTGACAAAATGTCTAGAACATGAACTTCTCATTACTAACACCCTGCTCCGACAGAGGGACAAATACAAGGCATCGTGGCAACACCCTCGCTCCAAATACTGTCACCTGCTCGACTGTCATCGTCCGAGCCAGGGATTGCAAGTATGTGCGCATCACCCGCGCCTTGACAAGAGCTGACGACTGCTGGACGGACCACCACCTAATCCGATCCAACTTCGACATTAAAAAGCCCCAAAGCGGAGGGGACAGCAGAAGCAGTGCCACAAAAAAGTCAATGCAGGGGCACTTAAAGACCCAGCAAAGAGAGACCTATACAGCCAGCACTTCACAGCTAACCTGGCATGCCTTGATGACCCTGAGATGCAGAATGCCCACAGCGCTTGGTCTGCCCTCCAGGCCTCCATAACCAATGCCTGTGAAGAGACACTTGGTCACTCAACCAGAAAACACCAGGACTGGTTTGATGAGAATTATCAGGAGATCCAAGAACTAATAGATCGCAAACGCAGAGCATTTCTGAGCCTCAAGCAACAACCCAACATGGGGGCAGCAAAGTAACATTACAGATGGCTCAAGGCTGAGGTCCAACAAAAAACCCGGGAACTAACAAAAAGGTGGCGGATGGAGAAAGCACAGGAGATACAGCAGCTGGCCGATAGCCATGATATGCGAGGATTCTTCATTGCAGTCAAGACCAACTACGGTCCAAACTTCCAAGGCCACATAATCATCATCATAGATAGTCCCTCGGAATCAAGGAAGACTTGCTTCCTCTACTAAAGTGAGTTCTTCAGTGGCTGAACAGTCCAACATGAGAGCCACAGACCCTGTCACAGGTGGGACAGACATTCGTCGGGGGAAGGGGGGGTGGCACTGATTTACCACACGCCCCTTCCGCTGCCTGCGCCTGACCTCTTCACGCTCGCAGCGTTGAGATTCGAAGAGCTCAACACACTCCCGAATGCTCTTTCTCCACCTAAGATGGCCTGCAGCCAGGGTCTCCCAGGTGTCAGTGGTGATGTCACACTTCACCAGGGAGGCTTTGAGGTGTCTTTGTAACGCTTCCGCTGCCCACCTTTGGCTCGTTTGCCATGAAGGAGCGCTGCATTTGCGCTTGCTTTGGGAGTCTCATGTCTGGCATGCGAACTAAGTGGCCTGCCCAGCAAAGCTGATCGAGTGCGGTCAGTGCTTCAATGCTGGGGATGTTAACCTGGGCGATGACACTGATGTTAGTGCCTCTGTCCTCCCAGGGGATTTGAAGGATCTTGCGGAGACATCATTGGTGATATATCTCCAGCGACTTGAGGTGTCTTCTGTACATCGTCCATGCCCCTGAGCCATACAGGAGGGCAGGAATTACTACAATCATGTAGACCATGAGCTTGGTGGTAGATTTGAGGGCCTGGTCTTCGAACACTCTTTTCCTCAGGTGGCCAAAGGCTGCACTGGCACACTGGAGTCGGTGTTGAATCTCCGCATCAAAGCTTGCTTTTATTGATAAGAGGGTCCCGAGGTAAGGGAAATGGTCCACGTTGTCGAGGGCCGCGTCGTGGATCTTGATGATTGGGGGACAGTGCTTTGCAGTGATGACAGGCTGGTGGAGGACCTTTGGCCGCCTGAGAAAAAGACTGTTCGAAGACCAGGCCCTCAAATCTACCACCAAGCTTTTGGTCTACAGGGCTGGCGTAATACCCAACCTCCTGTATGAGTTAGGGGCATGGACAATGTACAGAAGACACCTCAAGTCGCTGGAGATATATCATCAACGATGCCTCCGCAAGATCCTACAAATCCCCTCGGAGGACAGGAGCACCAACATTAGCGTAATCTTCCAGGTTAACATCCCCAGCATTGAAGTACTGACCACACTCGGTCAGCTTTCCTGGGGAGGCCACATAGTTCGCATGTCAGAAACGAGATTCCCAAAGCAAATGATCTATGCAAATGAGCCAAAGGTGGACAGCGGAAATGTTGCAAGGACACCCTCAAAGCCTCCCTGATAAAGTGCGACATTGTCACTGGCACCTCGGAGTCCCTTGCCAAAGACCGCCCTAAGTGGAGAAAGGGCATCAGGGGGGCGTTGAGCACCTCAAGTCTCAACGCCAAGAGCGTGCAGAAATCAAGCGCAGACAGCGGAAAGAGCATGCGGCAAACCAGTCCCATCCTCCCTTACCCTCAACGACTATCTGTCTCACCTGTGACAGACTCTGTGTCCCTCATATTGGACAATTCAGCCAGCAAAGTACTCACTTCAGGAGTGGAAGCAAGTCTTCCTCTATTCCGAGGGACTGCCTATGATGATGATGTTCACCCCGGCCAAATGTGGCAGCAAGAGTGACACCCTGTCGTTCAAGCACCAATGGGAATAAACACGTCAACTTGACAGTGGGACCCAAGAGGAGGTTCCCACACTGTAGAAATATCGGACTACCGTCGTACAGTCTGTCTGTAGACATGGTGACTTGCCCGGCACTGAGACTGAAAATGTACACTGTCCTATTCGATCATTTACATCCCGAGCCTGCTGATCACTGCTTGGGGAGGTGGAGCTGGAACGGGTATCGAAGGTTACCTCCCTGCATTCCAAGTCCGAATCGGGAATGATGGACTAGCATGGTACAAAGGACATTACGGTCCGGATAAAGCCTTGTAAAGGCTTATGGAGGTGAATGATTACATCGGATTACAGCACAGAAACAGGCCATTCGGCTCAACCAGTCCATGCTAGCGTTTATACTCCACTCGAGCCTCCCCCTGTCTCCCCTCATCTAACTATCAGGATAACTCTCTATTCACTTCTCCCTTATATGCTTCTTAATCAATCATCATAGGCAGCCCCTCGGAATCGAGGAAGACTTGCTTCGACTACTAAAGTGAGTTCTTTCGTGGCTGAACAATCCAACATGAGAGCCACAGACCCTGTCACAAGTGGGACAGACATTCGTCAGGGAAAGGGTGGGGTGGCACTGATTTACCACACTGTCCTTCCGCTGCCTGCGCCTGACCTCTTCACACTCGCAACGTTGAGATTCGAAGAGCTCAATGCCCTCCTGGATGCACTTTCTCCACCTAAGGCGGTCTTCGGCCAGGGTCTCCCAGGTGTCGGTGGTGATGTCACACTTCACCAGGGAGGCTTTGAGGGTGTCTTTGTAACGTTTCCACTGCCCACCTTTGGCTCTTTTGCCATGAAGGAGCGCCGCATATAGCGCTTGTTTTGGGAGTCTCGTGTCTGGCATGCGAACTAAGTGACCTGCCCATGTTGGGGATGTTAGCCTCGGCGAGGTCACTGATGTTGGTGCGTATGAAGGATCTTTCAGAGACATCATTGGTGATATATCTCCATCGACTTGAGGTGTCTTCTGTACATCGTCCATGCCCCTGAGCCATACAGGAGGGCTGGTATTACTACAGCCATGTAGATCATGAGCTTAGTGGTAGATTTGAGGGCCTGGACTTCGAACACTCTTTTCCTCAGGTAGCCGAAGGCTGCACTGGCGCACTGGAGGCGGTGTTGAATCTCCGCATCAACATCTGCTTTTGTTGATAAGAGGCTCCTGAGGTAAGGGAAATGGTCCAGGTTGTCGGGGGCCACGCCATGGAACTTGATGACTGGGGGACAGTGCTTTGCGGCAAGGACAGGCTGGTGGAGGACCTTTATCTACCACCAAGCTCATTATCTACAGGGCTGTAGTAATACCCTCCTGTATGGCTTAGGGGCATGGACGATGTACAGAAGCCTCCTCAATTCGCTGGAGATATATCACCAACGATGTCTTCGCAAGATCCTACAAATCCCCTCGGAGGACAGGTGCACCAACATTAGCGTCCACGTCCAGACTAACATTCCTAGCACTGAATCACTGACCACACTCGGTCAGCTTCGCTGGGCAGGCCAGAGTTCGCATGTCAGACACGAGATTCCTTAACCAAGTGGACTATGCGGAGCTCCTTCACGGCAAATGAGCAGCAGAAACGGTGCAAGGACACCCTCAAAGCCTCCTTGATAAAGTGCAACATCATCACTGACATCTCGGAGTCCCTGGCCAAAGACCGCCCTCAGTGAAGAAAGTGCATCGGGAGGGTGATGAGCACCTCGAGTCTCAATGCCAAGAGTGTGCGGAAATCAAGCGCAGACAGCGGAAAGAGAATGCGGCAAACCAGGCCCACCCAGACTTCCCCTCAACGACTATCTGTCCCACCTGTGACAGAGACTGTGGCTCTCTTATTGGACTACTCAGCCACCAAAGTACTCACTTCAGGAGTGGACGAATGTCTTCCTCTATTCCGAGGGACTGCCTATGATGACGATGTCCACATTGGCCAAATGTGGCAGCAAGAGTGTCACCCTGTCATTCAAGCAGCAATGGGAAGCAACACGTCAACTTGAAAGAGGGACCCAGGAGGGGGTCCCACACTGTAGAAATACCAGACTACTGTCATACAGTCTGTTTGTAGACAGGCTGACTTGCCCCTCACCGAGTCTGAAAGTTTACAATATCCTATTGTACCATTTGCACCCCGAGGCTGCTGATCACTGTTTGGGGAGGTGGAGCTGGAACGGGTTTCGAAGGTTGCTGCCCTGCATTCCAGGTCCTAATCGGGAATGATGGACTAAATGGTCCAAAGGACATTACGGTCTGGATAAAGCATTCTAAAGTCTTATGGAGGTGAATGATTACATCGGATTACAGCACAGAAACAGGCCATTTGGCTCAACCAGTCCAGGCTAACGTTTATACTCCACTCGAGCCTCCCCCTGTCTCCCCTCATCTAACTATCAGGATAACTCTCTATTCACTTCTCCCTTGTCTGATTATCTCAATCAATCATCAGAGGCAGTCTCTCGGAATTGTGGAAGACTTGCTTCCACGACTAAAGTGAGTTCTTTTGTGGTTGAACATTCCACACGAGATCCACAGACCCTGTCACAGGTGGGACAGACATTCGTCGGGGGAAGTGGTGGTGGCACTGATTTACCACACGCCCCTTCCGCCGCCTGCGCCTGACCTCTTCACGCTCGCAGCGTTGAGATGCGAAGAACTCAACGTCCTCCTGGATACACTTTCTCCACCTGGGACGGTCTTCGGCCAGGGTCTCCCAGATGTCAGTGGTGAGGTCACACTTCACCAGGGAGGCTTGAGGGTGTCCTTGTAACGTTTCCGCTGCCCACCTTTGGCTCATTTGCCATGAAGGAGCGCCGCATAGAATGCTTGCTTTGGGAGTCTCGTGTCTGGCATGCAAACTAAGTGGACTGCCCAGCGAAGCTGATCAAGTGTGGTCAGTGCTTCAATGCTGGGGATGTTAGCCTGGGCAAGAACACTAATGTTGGTGCGTCTGTCCTCCCAGGGGATTTGAAGGAGACATCGTTGGTGATATATCTCCAGCGACTTAAGGTGTCTTCTGTACATCGTCCATGCCCCTGAGCCATCCAGGAGGGCGGGAATTACTACAGCCATGTAGACCATGAGCTTACTGATAGATTTGAGGGCCTGGTCTTCAAACACTCTTTTCCTCAGGTGGCCGAAGGCTGCACTGGCGCACTGGAGGCGGTGTTGAATCTCCGCATCACTGTCTGCTTTTGTTGATGAGAGACTCCTGAGGTAAGGGAAATGGTCCACGTTGTCGAGCCGTGGATCTTGGTGACTGGGGACAGTGCTTTGTGGCAAGGAGAGGCTGGTGGAGGACCTTTGTCTTACGAATGTTTAGCATGGGGCCCATGCTTTCGTATGCCTCAGTAAACATGTCGACTTTAACCTGAAGTTCAGCCTCAGAATGTGCGCAGACGCAAACGGCATCCGCGTACTGTAGCTCAATGACAGAGGTTGGGGTGATCTTGGTCCTGGCCTGGATTCAGCGTAGGTTAAACAGCTTCCCACTGGTTCTGTAGTTTATTTACACTCCAGCGGGGAGCTTGTTGACTGTGAGGTGCAACATGGCCTCCTGAGTCTGCGCACATTGTGAGGCTGAACTCCAGAATAGAGTTGACGTATTTACTGAGGCATACGAAAGCATGGGCCTTATGCTAAACAACCGTAAGATAAAGTTCCTCCACCAGCCTGTCCTCGCTGCACAGCACTGTCCCCCAGTCATCAAGATCCACGGTGCGGCCCTCAACAACATGGATCATTTCCCATACCTCGAGAGCCTGTTGTCAACAAAAGCACACATTGATGCGGAGATTCAACACTCCCTCCAGTGCGCCAGTGCAGCCTTTGGCCGCCTGAGAAAAAGACTGTTCGAAGACTAGGCCCTCAAATCTACCACCAAGCTCATGGCCTACAGGGCTGGCGTAATATCCAACCTCCTGTATGGCTTAGGGGCATGGACGATGTACAGAAGACACCTCAATTCGCTGGAGATATATCACCAACGATGTCGCCGCAAGATCCGACAAATCCTCTCGGAGGACAGGCGCACCAACATTCATGTGTTCGTCCAGGCTTACATCCCCAGCATTGAAGCACTGATCACACTTGGTCAGCTTCGCTGGCAGGCCACAAAGTTCGCATGTGAGACACGAGATTCCCAAAGCAAGTGATCAATGCGGAGTTCCTTCACGGCAAATGAGCCAAAGATGTGCAGCTGAACCGTTGCAAGGACACCCTCATAGCCTCCCTGATAAAGTGCGACATCATCACTGACACCTCGGAGTCCGTGGCCAAAGACCGTCCTAAGTGGAGAAAGTGCATCGGGAGGGCGTTGAGCACCTCGAATCTCAACGCCGAGAGTGTGCGGAAATCAAGCGCAGATAGCGGAAAGAGCATGCGGCAAACCAGTCCCACCCTCCCTTACCCTCAACGACTATCTGTCCCACCTGTGACAGAGTCTATGGCTCTCATATTGGACTATTCAGCCACCAAAGCACTCACTTCAGGAGTGGAAGCAAGTTTTCCTCTATTCCGAGGGACTGCCTTTGATGATGATGTCCACCCCGGCCAAAGGTGGCAGCAAGAGTGTCACCCTGTCGTTCAAGCACCAATGGGAATAAAGTCGTCAACTTGACAGTGGGACCCAGGAGGGGGTCCCAGACTGTAGAAATACCGGACTACTCTCATACTGTCTGTCTGTAGACATGCTGACTTGCCCATCACCGAGTCTGAATGTCTACAATGTCCGATTGTATCATTTGCACCCCGAGGCTGCTGATCACTGCTTGGGGAGGTGGAGCTGGACAGGGTCTCAAAGGTTACTGCCCTGCATTCCAGGTCCTAATCGGGAATGATGGGCTAGCATGGTGCAAAGAGCATTACTGTTCGGAAAAAGCCTTGTATAGGTTAATTGAGGTGAATGATTACATAGGATTACAGCACAGAAACAGGCCATTCGGCTCAACCAGTCCATGCTAGCATTTATACTCCACTCGAGCCTCCCCCTGTCTCAGCTCATCTAACTATCAGGATCACCCTCTATATGCTCCTCAATCAAAGATAATAGGCAGTCCCTTGAAACGAGGATGTCTTGATTCCACACCAAAAAAAGATGCGTTCAGAGGTGTTTCAATGAAGAACTCGAACTGCATCCTCAAGGATGGAAGATGCCTCTGCAGGGATGTTTTTAACATCTGGTGGCCGTTGCACACCAGCCACCACACGGGCTCGACAGAGCTAGGTCTTGTCCAATGGCAAGGGTTAACCAAGACGACTGGAGACCAGCTCTGCTGCATGGACCTAGTGCGCACACATATCTCATCTAGCCTCCCCTTAAATACATCGATACTATTTGCCTCAACTACTTCTTGTGGGTAGTGAGATCCACATCTCACCATTCTCTGGGTAAAGAAGTTCCTTCTGAATTCCTAATTGATTTGTGGGTGACTATCTTATATTGATGCCCTCTAGTTATGCTCTACTAGTGAAAACATTCTCTCTGTATCTACTCTATCAAAACCTTTCATCATTTTAAAGACCTCTATTGATTACCCCTCAACCTTCTTTTATCAAGCAAAGAGACCCAGCCTGTTCATCACTTTCTGATAGGTTTACCCTCGCATTTCAATATCATCCTTGTAAGTCGTCTCTGCACCCGTTCCAGTGCCTTTATATCCTTTCTGTAATATGGTGACCAGAATTGTACGCAGTGCTCCAAGTGTGGTCTAACCAAGGTTTGATACAAGTTTAGCATAACTTCACTACTTTTCAATTCTATCCCTCTAGAAATAAACCCCAGTGCCTGGTTTGCTTATTTTATGGCCTTGTTAGCCTGTGTCACTAATTTTATCAATTGGTGTATTTGTACTCTGAGATCCCTTTGTTCCTCTACCCCACCCACACTCGCACGATCCAAATAATAAGTGACCTCCTTATTCTTCCGAACAAAATGTAATACTTCACATGTTTGTGTTGAAATTTATTTGCCAATTATATGCCCATTCTGCAAGTTTATTAATGTCCTCCTTTATAATTTGTTGCAGTCCTCCTCAGTATTGACTACCCTCCAATTTTGTGTCATCGGCAAATTTAGAAATTGTGTTTTTGATTCCAAAGTCTAAATCATTAATATAAATTGGAAACAACATTGGTCCCAGCACTGATCCTTGTAGAACATCACTACCCACATTCTGCCACTGTCAATAGCTACCCTTTACCCCTCCTCTCTGCTTTCTGTCTTGAGGCCAGCTAGCTATCCATTCTGTTACTTGTCCCCTGACTCCACCTTCTCTGATCTTATATTTTAGTCTATTTGGTGGTAACTTATTGAAGGCTTTTTGAAAATCTAGATAAATGACATCTACTGCATTACCCTTATCTACTCTCTCTGCTACCTTTTCAATGAGGCTGGTCAAGCAAGACATTTCCTTTTGAAATCCAGGCTGCTATTCATTATTATATTTTTGTTTTCTAGATGTGCTTCTATTTTCTCCTTTAGTAGGGATTGCATTATTTTTCCTACCCCCCGATGTGAAGCTGACTGATCTATAGTTCCCTGGACATGTTTCATCTCCCTTCTTAAATATAAGAAAGGATTGGTGATGGTGAGTGGAAGGAGCCTATAGATGGGGTGGGCTACAACATCAAGAGGGGGAAGGTTTAGAAACAAGTATCTTTACATTTCCCGGGCTTAGGTCACCCACATTCTGGCGGCTTCCATACAGCCGGAGCCATGCTCGGAACACCACCTGGTGTGGGCAGAGCTCGCTCCGCTCCGTGAATGGGTGTGGGGTCTGCACATTGGCATTTTTAAAACCTGCTGCTTGAGGGTGAGCTGTTTTGGGATTAATTCCATCAATTCTGCGATTCATTCCATCAATTCTGGGAATGGTGAAGGTTCTGCTGCAGCACCTCCTTGGGTCATGGAGCCTCATGTTGCATGGCCAAGCTCAATGGCGATGCAAGACCCACTGGATAATAGACCCTGCTCCTATATTGAGGGCACCCACACAGCTTGTTGCTGCAGTAGATGCTCTCTGAAGGTGGTCCTCACTCTGACAGGGATTGCTCTCTCAACTCACCTGCGAAGCATTAGGCTGCTGGTCAGTAAAGCCGGCCCCAGTGATGGTGGGGAATTTGGGACATGCGCCAAACCCTACAGAAAGGTCCGCCAGACCCCAAATGTGGGCGGACCAGGACTAGTTGCACTGGGCAGTAAACTTCCTTCTGATATCTTCTCGACTGAAGTTCACCAGATAACAGTAAAGTGCAAGGTGTGAAAGCAAGGTCGGGAGACACTATGGATGCTGTCTACCTTGGCCTTAACTGAAGGGTGCATATTAAGTGTACCCAACCGCCCTGGAAATTGGTCGGATAAATACAGCAACAGCCTGAGTAAACCCCAAGTAAAGACTCAACCCGCCAAGTGAAGGGACTTCTGGAACCCACAGTTTCAGACTCATCACCCTTGTGTTAAATACATGAAAAAGCCCAAATGACTGGAGGTGCTGGTCCGACTCAGGCTCCCAGTTTACTATCAACCTTCCCTGTCGGTTCAGCCCGCGGAAGCTTCCTGGAGGCATCCCGCCTTTGGAAACGATTAGCTAAGAGCTCATGAATACGAAGGCCGATTGAGTTCGACCCTCCAGACATGAGCCCCAGCCTCTTGGGGGAGGTGCCACTGAGGCAGACATAGCCCCTCCCTGGGAGTGACAGCACTTGGAACCTAGATGTCCCACAGGAATTGGGAGAGATCCTGTCACCAGTCGGCACGGACTCCTCCGAGCCAGCTGGTGCCACGGGAGGACACTTCCTCTTCATTTTGAGAAGTCTCAGGGCAACAACCGGAGTGTCCCTTCTTGAGACTTTCCTGTTTAGTCCCGAGGTGGACCCCTGGCCGGCACTGGTTGGAGCAGACTGGGCTTTACCCGTTGCAATACACTTAACCCCGAGCAGTGCCGGACTGAGCCTGGAGTTGGAACACGGTTGTGGCTTGATGCCGATGCAGGGACATGAGGGCTAGATGGGTCTGTGGCGGTGGGGGGGAGGGGATTGGGGGGGGGGGGCTATTGGGCAACAAATTAAAAGAAATTAAAAGATGTGGAGTTGGCACTGAGAAATGGATGGACACAGAGGGATGGCGTGAGGAGAATTTCAGTCGCAGCGCTCCCTGTTTTTGTGCTATCTCTGCTGAGATTGATTTAATTTCTGTCACGATGTGTTCTCTCTTGTGTCTCTGATCCACTTGTCCTTGTGGTTTAGTTACTCACAACTTTCATCTGTAGGTAGTTTCATCAAACCGCCCGTTTCCTCTCTCTCATCCTGACGCCAACCGTCTACCTCGAGCAGAAGAAGAAATTACAGATTTAAAAAATCACTGGATCGCAACAAGACAACTACAGATACTATCGAGCTACCCTTGTATAGAAAACCATTTAAGCTGTAAATGCTTAATGCAGATTCTGGGTGCAAAACATATCGACTTGTTTCTTTTCATGTAATGTTACTGGCCACACATTCTGATGCCACCTGAGTATTAAAGGTTCTGGATCTTCGAACACTCCTCAGGTGGTTGAAGGCTGCGCTGGCACACTGGAGGCGGAGTTGAGCCTTCGGCTGCCTGAGGAAGAGAGTGTTCTCAAATCTGGCACCAAGCTCATGGTCTACAGGGCTGCAGTAATAGCCACTCTCCTGTATGGCTCGGAGACATGGACCATATACAGTAGATTCCTTAAGTCGCTGGAGAAATACCACTAACGATGTCTCCACAAGATCCTGCAAATCCCTTGGGAGGACAGAAGCACCAACATCAGTGTCTTCGATCAGGCCAACATCCCCAGCATCGAAGCACTGACCACACTTGACCAGCTCCGTTGTGTGGGCCACATTGTTCGCATGCCTGACACAAGACTCCCAAAGCAAGTGCTCTACTCGGAACTCCTAGATGGCAAGCGAGCCCCAGGTGGGCAGAGGAAACGTTTCAAGGACATCCTCAAAGCCTCTTTGATAAAATGTAACATCCCCACCGACACCTGGGAGTCCCTGGCCAAAGAGCACTCTCAGTGGAGGAAGAGCATCCGGGAGGGCGCTGAGCATCTCGAGTCTCATTGCCAAGAGCATGCAGACAGCAAGCACAGGCAGCGGAAGGAGCGTGTGGCAAACCAGTCCCAACCACGCTTTCCTTCAACCACTGTATGTCCCACCTGTGACAGAGACTGTAATTCCCGTATTGAACTGTTCAGTCACCTAAGAACTCACTTTTAGAGTGGAAGCAAGTCTTCCTCTATTTCGAGGGCTGCTCATGATGATGAAAGATTCTGGAGTTGGGCAATGTACACCTTCTTCAGATTCAGAGAGATGGTCCAGAATGGCTGCAATGCCATCAGGTGAACCAGGATCACTGGTAAAAAGAGCTACTCTGACATAATCGGAGGGATTTTGGTGGCAGTACCTGAGCCAGTTGATAACTGGGAGGAGGTCCTTTTCAAGGACCCAGGGATTGGCTAGGTCAGAGGGCACCAGTAACACCTGGGACAAGAGTTTCTCATCGACTCCTTGTCCCACAGATTATCCCAGGGTCCAGGACCGTCTGATCAGAACAACTAGCATTCACTGAACTGTTATCAGTTTCCAGGATTTGAACATTGATGTCTGCATGGTCACTGCTGTTCCCCACTCTGACTTTCACGGACAATTATACAAGCTGGAATAAACAAACCTTCTACAGCAACACCCTTCCGACTGTCACAAAAACATAGAAACATAGAAAATAGGTGCAGGAGTAGACCATTCGGCCCTTCGAGCCTGCACCACCATACAATATGAACATGGCTGAACATGCAATTTCATTCCTGCTTTCTCTCCATACCCCTTGATCCCTTTAGTCATACTGGCCTCAACAACTTTCTGTGGTCGAGAATTCCACAAGTTCACAATTCTCTGAGTGAAGAAGTTGCTACTCATCTCGGTCCTAAATGGATTACCCCTTATCCTTAGAGTGTGACCCCTGGTTCTGGACTTCCCCAACATCGGGAACATTCTTCCTGCATCTAACCTGTCCAATCCCGTCAGAATTTTATATGATTTTATGAGATCCCCTCTCATTCTTCTAAATTCCAGTGAATATAAGCCTAGTCGATCCTGTCTTTCTTCATATGTCAGTCCTGCCATCCCGGGAATCAGTCTGGTGAACCTTCGCTGCACTCCCTCAACAGCAATGTCCTTCCTCAGATTAGGAGACCAAAACTGTACACAATATTCAAGGTGTGACCTCACCAAGGCCCTGTACAACTGCAGTAAGACCTCCCTGCTTCTATACTCAAATCCTCTTGCTATGAAGGCCAACATACCATTTGCCTTCTTCACCGCCTGCTGTATCTGCTTGCCAACTTTCAATAACTGACACCCAGGTCTCGTTGCACCTCCTCTTTTCCTAATCTGTCACCATTCAGATAATATTCTGCCTTCCTGTTTTTGCCACCAAAGCGGATAACCTCACATTTATCCACAATATACTGCATCTGCCATGCATTTGTCCACTCATCTAACCTGTCCAATTCACCCTGCAACCTCTTAACATCCTCCTCACAGCTCACACTGCCACCGAGCTTAGTGTCATCTGCAAACTTTGAGATATTACATTCAATTCCTTCGTCAAATCATTAATGTCTATTGTAAATAGCTGGAGTCCGAGCACTGAACCTTGCGGTACCTCACTAGCCACTGCCTGCCATTCTGAAAAGGACCCGTTTATTCCGACTCTTTGCTTCCTGTCTGCCAACCAGTTCTGTATCCACGTGAATACATTACCCCCAATACCATGTGCGTTAATTTTGCTCACTAATCTCTTGTGTGGGATCTTGTCAAAAGCCTTTTGAAATTCCAAATACACCACATCCACTTGTTCTCGGTTGTCCACTCTATTAGCTACATCCTCAAAAAATTCTAGAAGATTTGTCAAGCATTATTACCCTTTCATAAATCCATCTGATCCTGTCACTGCTTTACAAATTTGCTGCTATTACATCTTTAATAATTGATTCCAACATTTTCCCCACTACTGATGTCAGGCTAACCGGTCTATAATTCCCTGTTTTCTCTCTCCCACATTTTTTAAAAAGTGGGGTTACATTAGCTACCCTCCAGTCCATAGGAATTGATCCAGAGTCTATAGAATGTTGGAAAATGACCACCAATGTATCACTATTTCGAGGGCCACTTCCTTAAGTACTCTGGGATGCAGACTATCAGGCCCTGGGGATTTATCGGCCTTCAATCCCATCAATTTCCCTAACACAATTTCCTGACTAATAATGATTTCTTTCACTTCCTCCTTCTTGCTAGACCCTCGGTCTCCGAGTATTTCCGGAATGTTATTTGTGTCTTCCTTAGTGGAGACAGAACCAAAGTATTTGTTCAATTGGTCTGCCATTTCTTTGTTCCCCATTATAACTTCACCTGATTCTGACTGCAAGGGACCGACATTTGTCTTCACTCATCTTTTTCTCTTCACATATTTATAGAAGCTTTTGCAGTCAGTTTTTATGTTCCCTGCAAAGCTTATTGTCATACTCTATTTTCCCCCTTCTAATTAAACCCTTAGTCCTCCTCTGCTGAATTCTAAATTTCTCCCAGTCTTCAGTTTTGCTGCTTTATCTGGCCAATTTATTAGCCTCTTCTTGGGATTTAACATCATCCCTTAATTCACTTGTTAGCCACGGTTGAGCCACCTTTCTCATTTTATTTTTATGCCAGACAGGGATGTACAATTGTTGAAGTTCATCCATGTGATCTTTAAATTTCTGACATTACCTATCTACCGTCAACCCTTTGAGTATCATTTGCCAGTCCATCCTAGCCAATTCACGTCTCATACCATCGAAGTTACCTTTCTTTAAAAGTTCAGGACTCTAGTCTCTGAATTAACTGTGTCACTCTCTATCTTAATGAAGAATTCTACCATATTATGGTCACTCTTCCTCAAAGGACCTTGCACAACAAGATTGCTAATTAATCCTCTCTCATTACACAACACCCAGTCTAGGATGACCAGCTCTCTAATTGGTTCTTCGACATATTAATCTAGTAAACCATCCCTTATACACTCCAGGAAATCCTCCTCCACCGTATTGCTACCAGTTTGGTTAGCCCAATCTATACGTAGATTAAAGTCACCCATGATAATTGCTGTAACTTTATTGCACACATCCCTAATTTCCTGTTTGATGCCATCCCCAACCTCACTACTACTGTTTGGTGGTCTGTACACAACTCCCATGAGCGTTTTCTGCCCTTTGGTGTTCCGCAGCTCTACCCATACAGATTCCACATCATCCAAGCTAATGTCCTTCCTTGCTATTGTATTAATCTTCTCTTTAAGCAGTAACGTTACCCCACCTCCTTTTCCTTTCTGTCTATCCTTCCTGAATATTGAATATCCCTGGATGTTGAGTTCCCAGCCTTGGTCACCCTGGAGCCATGTCTCCGTAATCCCAATTACATCATATCCGTTAACAGCTATCTGCGCAGATAATTCATCCATTTTATTACGAATTCTCCTCGCATTGAGACACAGGACCTTCAGGGTTGTTTATTTAACACTCTTTGTCCTTTTCGAATTATGTTGTAATGTGGCCCATTTTGATTTTTGCCCTTGATTTCTCTGCCCTCCACTTTTCCTTATCTCCTTTCTAACTTTTGCTTCTGGCCCCATTTTACTTCCCTCTGTCTTCCTGCATAGATTCCCATTCCCCTGCCTGATTTGTTTAAACCCTCCCCAACAGCACTCGCAAACACTCCCCCTAGGACATCAGTTCCGGGCCTGCCCAGGTGCAGACTGTCCGGTTTGTACTGCTCCCACCTCCCCCAGAACCGGTTCCAATGTCCCAGAAATTTTAATCCCTCCCTCTTGCACCATTCCTCAAGCCACGTATTCATCTTAACTATCCTGCTATTTCTACTCTGACTAACACGTGGCACTGGTAGCAATCCTGAGATTATTATCTTTGAGGTCCTACTTTGTAATTTAACTCCGAGCTCCGTAAATTCAGCTTGTAGGACTTCGTCCCATTTTTTACCTATATTTTTGGTACCTAGATGCACCACAATAACTGGCTGTTCGCCCTCCCCCTCCAGAATGCCGTGCAGCCGCTCCGAGACATCCTTAACCGTTGCACCAGGGAGGCTACATACTTTCCTGGAGTCTCGATTGCGGCTGCAGAAACGCCTATCTATTTGCCTTACAATAGAATCCCCACCACTATAGCTCTCCCACTCTTTTTCCTGCGTTCCTGTGCAGCAGGGCCACCCATGGTGCCATGAACTTGGCTGCTGCTGCCTTCTCCTAATGAGCCATCTTTCCCAACAGTATTCAATCTATTTTGGAGGGAGATGACAGAAGTGGACCCCTGCACGACCTTCCTTCTCCTGCTCTGACTGATGGTCACCCATTCCCTATCAGCCTTTGTAACTTTTATCTGCGGTGTGACCAACTCATTAAACGTGCTATTCATAACATCCTCAGCATCGCGGATGCTCCAGAGTCAATCCATGCGCAGCTCCAATGCCGCAATGCGGTCAGTCAGGAGCTGGACACACTTCCTGCACACATAGTAGTCAGGGACACTGGAAGTGTCTCTGATTTCCCACATAGCACAGGAGGAACATGACATGGGTGTGGGTTCTCCTACCATGACGTAACCCTTAAGTTAACTTAATTTGGCAACAATGCCTACCGAAAGGAAAAAGAAAAACACTTACCAATCCACCAGCCAATCACTTACCCGCTTGTTTGTGACACACACTTTGATTTTGATTATTTTAAAACTTTTTGTCCCTGCTCCTGTGGCTCCTCTGACTCTCGGGCCCCTTTTATTGGCCTCTCATTCCTCCCGCTCCGGCTCCTGTGGCTCCTCCGACTCTTGGGCCCCTTTGCTGGGCCTCTCGATCCTCCCGCTTTGCTCCTGTGCCTCCCCCGACTCTTGGGCACCTTTTCTGGGTCCCTCATTCCTCCCGCTCCTGCTCCTGTGGTTCGTCCAAATCACGGACCCTTTTATGGGCCTCTCGATCCACCCGCTCCTGCTCCTGTGGCTCCTCCGACTCTTGGGCCCCTTTTATGGGTCTCGCAATCCTCCCGCTCCTGCTCCTGTGGCTCCTCCGACTCTTGGGCCCCTGTTATGGGCCTCTCATTCCTCCCGCTTCTGCTCCTGTGCTCCTCCGACTCTCGGGCCCCTTTTCTGGGCCTCTCGATCCTCCCACTTCAGCTCCTATGGCTCCTCCGACTCTCGGGCCCCTTTTGCTGGGCCTCTAGATCCTCCCACTCCAGTTCCTGTGGCTCCTCCGACTCTCAGGCCCCTTTTATAGGTCTCGCAATCCTCACGCTCCTGCTCCTGTGGCTCCTTCGAGTCTCGGGCCCCTTTTCTGGGCCTCTCGATCCTCCCACGCCTGCTCCTGTGGCTCCTTCGAGTCTTGGGCCCCTTTTATGGGCCTCTCATTCCTCCTGCTCCTGCTCCTGTGGCTCCTCCGAGTCTCGGGCCCCTTTTATGGGTAGCCAGGTAGCGATGATTCTATTGTTCACGCTCTGTTTATCAGGTTTTCTAGCCGACCACATTCACTCCGAGAGAGATCAGCCAGTTAGTCACAGTCACCTTTCCGTCACTTAAACTGGTTGTCCAGCATCCTGCCTCAAATTGAGCCAGATTACAAACCTATTGTGATGTCTAATTTCACAGTGATGAGTTGTGAGAGGGTCAGGTTTGTGATGTGATGTCACGGTTTGACCTGTCCAGTTAAAGGGGCCTCACCTTGTTTAGCCAAAATCCCTTGGGCTCTAGTTTACAATGACTGGATATGCTAGAATACAATAACAGGTTTCCACGTGGTTATAAACAAGAGAATTGTGTATGCGGGCGATGGGCAGAGATGGCATTGTTTGCCTTCTCCGTGCCCCCTTCTCTCAGAGGGGCCCAGTTACATTTGTGACTATTGATCATCCTACAGACTGTCCTGAGCAATGGGCGATCTACCTGTGATAAATAGTTGTCTACATTTGCAGAACAGGGAGTGAGCACCAAACTCAAGGGCTGGGAGGAGCTGGTCAGCGACGGACCAGAGCGTGAGGCTCAGTAACCATCTATAAGCAGGCTGCAGGTCCCAGACTACCTATTAACAACACCATGGAAGACCTACCAATAACAAAATGAACTATTCCACCCTCCTGTATATCAGTATTACTGTATCTGTTTTATCCAGCAAGGATTCTGACCTCTTGTGCATCCCCGATTTTAATCACTCCAACAGTGGCGACCTTGCCTTCAGCTGGTGCAGTCCTAAGCTCTGGAATTCTCTCCCTAAACCTCTCTGCCCATCTATCTCTCTCTCCCCCTTGAAGAACCTCCTGAAAACCTGCATCTTTGCCCAAGGTATGGGTCATCTGTCCTAATGTCCCCTTATGTGGCTCAGTGTCAAATTTTGCTGATAACACTCCTGTGAAAGGACATTTTATCACATTAAAGGCGCTATATAAATCCAAGTTAGTGTTGTTGATTCAAGGTCTTGTGGAGAGGAGAGGAGGTGAATTGATTGGTGAGAAATAAAAATATTGATATTGTTGATAATTCAAAAGCACTTGCGTCAAAAGAAAGCGTTGCTGTCCGTGAGTCACTCGTGAACTTCTCCCGAGAGAGCAGGAGAATGGACAGCCTCCACCAATGCTGCTGGGAAAATGGCAGCAAGGAGGTGCTCCAGAGCATGATGTATTTTATCCGTCTTTCCCCTTCTCCCTGTGTGGAAGGTGGGATCGGGCCCGTTTGCAGCACATCTCCTCGCCCACTTCCCAAGTACTGCCGCTGAGATGGGGATGGAAGTAATGTGTGAATCCTGACCTTGACCCCCAGACCCACTTCTCTCAGGTGTTTTGGAGCCACCATGGTTTATGGTTTTACAATTTATTTTTGCCTACACCTCAAAGGGAAAAATAATATACCTGTACAAATCAAAATGGGATGGAGAAGTGTTTAAGCAAAATACTAACATTTCAGTGCACTGTATGGTTGCAGATGCAGATCCCAACTAGCGAAGGAGAGCTCAAGACAGGCTCAGAGTGTTTAATACTATGTCAGATTAGTTAACATATATTAGCATGGATAGTGGATTGGCTAACTAATAGAAAACAGAGAGTCAGGATAAATGGGTCATTATCTGCCTGTCAAATTGGAACTAGTTGGGTGCCACAGGGATCAATGCTGGGGCCTCGACTATTTACAATCTATATTAATGACTTGGATGAAGGAACCAAGTGTAATGTAGCCAAATTTGCTGATGATACAAAGATGGGTGGGAAAGCAAGTTGTGAGGAGCATGGAAAGAATCTGCAAAGGGTTAATAATAGGCAAAAATTTGGCAGATGGAGTATAATGTGAGAAACTGTGAGGTTATCCATGTTGGTCGAAAAAATAAAAAAAGCAAATTATTACTCAAATGGGGAGAGGGATTTGGGGGTCCTTGTACATGAAACACAAAATGTTAGCATGCTGGTACAGCAAGTAGGTAGAAAGGCAAATGGAATGTTTTATTGCAAGGGGGATGGAATATAAAAGTAGAGAATTTCTGCTGCAACTTTTGGTGAGCCCACACCTGGTGTACTGCATACAGTATCAACTGGGTTGATTCCTGAGATGAAGTGGTTGTCTTATGAAGAAAGGTTGAGCAGGTTGGGCCTGTACTCATTGGAGTTTAGAAGAATGAGAGATGATCTTATTGAAACATATCATTCTGAGGGGGCTTGACAATGTAGTTGCAGAGAGGATGACAGCATTTTCTGCTTCAAATCTCACACCGAAGTTCAAGTGGCACAGCAATGTATTATTCTGATCCCAGAGCCATCCACGGTACACATTACGGTAAACGACACGATCCCGAACCTGCAACAGTACATTACCCAGTTCGGGTATTAGATTCCTTTTCTGGCGGGATGCCTGACAATGTTATTAAAGGCCATCGAGCTAACCCCAAAAACATTATTTCACACTGGAACAGACAAACCAGGACACAGGGGAAAGAATTCAATGGATAAATGCCCCACCCTGGTGGGACCTTGGTATAATTGTGGAGGTTCCTCCGTGGATCCAGATATGCTCACATGCTCTCGTCATTGTACAGTTTTTGATTGTGATATACCTGTTGTGTATTTCTTGTAAAAAGAGAAGTCAGACGCTCCGGAGTCGATGGGAGGCCGTAGTTAACGAACCGTGAATGTAACATTCTGTATCTCCGTGGTGACAGTACGATGCACGGTTGTATTTCAGGGATGTATATTCGGGGTGTTTTAAAAGTAAAAAGGAATAGGATTGGTTGGGAACCACGAGGCTTGCTCACCAGCGGACGTTGATATGTTCAAGAAGACTCTTGAAATATCATTGGGGGGACTGTAAGGACTGTAAGCAACGAATCCCCAAGGGTCTTGACATTGTGTTTTAATCCAAGAACTTGCATTTTAATATTTTTCTCACTGTAGAAAAAGCTGGAAGTTATTTGTGGGAGGGGCCCAGGTGCGGCTCCATGATGGACTTAGAATGATGGGCAGGGGTTTTGGGAAGACAATGGCCAAGCTAAGGCAATTTATCGCAGGTGATGAGCAGATGGACTGTGTTTTGTTAAGCAATGTGAACTCGTCAAGTGAACTGATCAGTGATCGAGCTATTACCTGGATGAGATACCAGAACAATAGAAAGCCATTGAGCCCAGTCTGCTCGGAAGTGAAACCCATCACTGGAAAACAGGGAACCTCGAAATAAAGGAAGAAAACTTTATTGAGCTAAAAGCTGAAGACATACGCACAGGAAGTCTCACCTCGAAACAAACTTTATTCGGCCTGAAAGTACGGACGGACATAAAAGAGGCCGTGTGGCCACTCTCTCTCTCTCTTGCCTCTCTGCTTTGCCTCGACAAGAATCCAACCCTTCATGTGGGACGGAGAGAAGAAACCAGAAGAGACATCTTTTCATTGGAAGCAGCAGCAAGTGAGCCAGCGAATCGGTGAGCATCATATCTGCACACACATCTTTTAATATCACAACCATGATGTGAGGGGGTATCGTGCGTTCTCCCAACCACTATCCTAGGCGTTTTCAGGGGAGGTGTTTTAGACGTGGGTACTTTGCGTTCGGGGCCTGTTTAGACAGGTCAGACTGTGTGTTGTACTGTGTTTGTTTGTATTACACTACCAGGGTGTGTTTCTACTGGGTGCAGCTGTGTATTTTAACTTTAATAAAAGCATTGCCAGTACTCGGACCAAGGTAGCCATCCCTGACTCATTCATCTGTTCAGTACAGTAATAATTCCCAGTGTTAGAACTATTGCAAAGTGGGGGTGCTTCGAAAACACCTAAGGGAAACCACTTACAGCTGGGAGGCAGGGGGTGGTGGGAGCCATTTGCGGGGCTGTGGAGAGGGAGCAGGGGAATGGGACTGTTGTGTGGCTCGAGCAAAGTTCCAGCATAGTCATAATGGGCCGAATGGCCTCCTTCCGTGCTGTATGAGTCCATGGCTTGTCACAGAGTCATCACCCTCTGGAACAAACGTGTGCAACATATGGTGAGGAACAGAGGGTGAGTGCTGGGGCACTACAGTCATTTAACAGGGGAAGTTGAAAGGTTTCTGAGCAGTTACAGGGAGTGAGAGGCCACTTTAGATTGTGATGGTACTGGAGCAGCAATGCTCTCCCTGGAGCCTCAGGGAGTTGTAGAGCAATTGCCCAGAGTTTTTTTTTTCCTGAATTGGCCACGTTCCTTTGTATGTGCCAAGAGATAGCATTACTGGAGGTGGGATAGGAGCAGGCGAGGTTATGCTGTCTGAGAGTCTTTATTACTGATGGTCTTTTTGTAGGTTTGTATGTGCAGACTGAGGATTGTCTCTGTGCCCTGTCTGGTGTGTGACTCAGAGAGTTCACCCAGTCGGTGGCTCAGTCCAAGGACAATCCCCAGTCTGTAACCCCACCATCAGAGAACGCATCTCTCCCCCTTTGTTCCTTGCTATGATCTGTGCACAAATCAGGAAACACACAGTAAGTTTGTTAATCTTCATTGCACCTTTATTTCCAGATGTTAAACTTCTCACATTTAAGTTGTTGAAATAACGTGACTTGAAACATAGATGACGGACAGGAAAAGTCCCACTGTTCCATCCAGCCTGTCCCACACAACTGCGATGCTCTGTACCAGCAGACAACATTCGATGATGACTTGAAACCAGTCAGCGGCTTGTCCCGAGTTCTCACTTTTGTGTCGCTCCGGCTTGCACAAACACTGTCGTCAATCTGTTTTTGAAAGCGCCAACTGTGATCCCTTTCATTTGCCATTCCTTTGGGCCCTGCCATACTCAGTGGATTGGAATTGAGTTAAAGAGCCAGCATTGATTGGATGAAACATCAGCTCCTAAACATTAATGGGCCAAATGGGAGGGTTGAAGGGGGGGATGCGGTTGGGGATGGGGACCTAATTATCGGGATGCATCGGCACAATTTACCCAGCTCCCGTGCTGTGTAAACTTTGAGCACACTCCAGAACTCAGTTTGTTGACATCCAAAGACAACCCAGAATGAGGAGAATCCATTCACTTCCCTCGCAACAAGACACAAGAGACAACCAGGTGGCTTGAAAATGCTGTCACTTGAAGAATGACGAGGAGCTTACAAGGGAACAGCTTACAAGGGAGCTGACCTTCAGTCGGACGTTCTCCACACACTGCTGGCAACTAACCAAGTAGATGAGGACGATGAGAAAGGAGGCTTAAGTGACCAGACAGACATGAGAAAGTGATTATTACCCATGGGTACATCCTAATCTGATGGGCATTCCATCTCAAGAGCCAGGCCACCAATCAGAAGCTGGCAAGGTCCAAATCCAGATCTGCTGATTCAGTTTCCTGTTTGGATCTGGCGCTGGTGTCCGTGAATAACACTGACTTTGATCAATTTGTCCTGGGAGTTGGAGAGTCTGTTCCCTTGCAGGGCCCACCCTTCTCACCCTGACTACCAGTTGGTCAGTATCCAACTGTGTGTGGAGCATGTTGGAATGAAAAATAATGATTTCCTTAAAAAAAGTAGGCTTGTCTTTATAATCTGGAAATGATTCCTGTGGGCTTCTGAAGTCAGACCGGCAATATTCAACACGCGGGTGTATGAGAAGCACGGTTTGTGAGGCAAGGAAAGGATTAACCAGAACCACCATATGCTGCAATTTTCTGTAGCATCCTGGAGATCAGGCAACCCCTGAGCAACAGAATCCAGAAACTAAAGAACGAAAGGCTGTCCAGCCTCCGCCTGACTGCCTGAGGTCCTCGAGCAGATTGGCGATTGTCCAGTGATATGAGTAAGTCCATCGATCTGGTAAGCCCCAATGTGCTGAAGATATTCTGGACTGTCTCAGTGTGGATCATCCACTTGTTAGGGTGAACCACATTGCGGCTGACTGTGCCGACTGTAGTATTGTCCACCCCGCCCGAAAGGACTCCAGCGCGGGAACTACCCAAAACTACTGCTCAATACACACAGCTTGCGCTCAGGCCCCCAGTGGTATCCAGGCTTCTCCCTAGTGACGTCTGGGCCTCTCCCCGGTGGAGTCCAGGCGTTCGGGCCCCCTTTGGGGACGACTCGGCCTCTACTTCCCCACGGTGCTCCGGGTGTGGTCTGCCCAGGGCTTTGTGCAGCTGCAGAGGGCTGGCAGCGCCCATGGAGCAGTGCCAAGGGAGTAACCTACTACTGACTTACATCTTAAACTTTTAATGAACTTTTAATCAACTTTTAAACTTTTAATCAACTTGAGAAACTTTTAAAACAATTTGGGAAAACTTTTAAACTTTTAAACAACTTGGAGGAATTAGTTGAAAACCTCTGGAGAAAGTTTTAAATAATTTTGGAAAACTTATTTTTTAAACTTTGGAAGAAACTTTTTAAAACATCCCCCGGAACACCAGCGGACAACTGACCTTCCTAATGCCTGCCCCCAACCAAGCCTCGGGACGCCTACAATCAAGGGCACTACTCGGCGCCGAGCTTGCAGCCAACATCTCGCCGCAGGCAATTAGGCTCATACAGCAGTGCCTGGTCTCCAGTCGTCTTGGACCCCTTTGCCACTGGACCAAGACCTTGCTCAGCTAAGCCCGTGTGGTAGCCGATGTGCAACGACCACCCCACATTAAAAGAACTCAGGCACAGGCATCTTTCACTTAGTTAACGTCAGGACCCTCATGGAGAACTCCAACAGCGACAGGGTAGAACGTCTCACCTCCATAGTTGCCCGGGAACTTAGGCGCTTTGACATCGACATCGCCATCCTAAGCGAGACCCGGCGGGCAGGGGAAGCCCAGCTCAAGGAACAAGGTGGAGGTTACACCTTTTTCTGGAAAGGAAAACCAGAGGAAGAACGGCGCCTTCACAGAGTCTGTTTCGCCATCAAAAGTGAGCTGGTCGGCCGCCTCAAAGACTCCCGCTGCGGGGTTAACGAACGCCTCATGACTCTTCGACTCACCCTATCCCGGAACCGATGCGCCATGGTCACCATTGCGTAGGCCCCTACATTCGATGCAATGGATGAGACCAAAGAGAGTTTTTATTCCAACCTCGAAACATCCCTGTCCCGCGTCCCCGCGGGCGACAAACTGATCCTCCTCAGTGACTTCACGCCAGGGTCGGCAAAGACACAGCCCTCTGTGATTGGCAGAGAGGGGATAGAGAAAGCCAGCGGTACCCTACTCCTGACAAAATGTCTAGAACATGAACTTCTCATTACTAACACCCTGCTCCGACAGAGGGACAAATACAAGGCATCGTGGCAACACCCTCGCTCCAAATACTGTCACCTCCTCGACTGTCATCGTCCGAGCCAGGGATTGCAAGTATGTGCGCATCACCCGCGCCTTGACAAGAGCTGACGACTGCTGGACGGACCACCGCCTAATCCGATCCATCATCGACAATAAAAAGCCCCAAAGCGGAGGGGACAGCAGAAGCAGTGCCACAAAAAAGTCAATGCAGGGACACTTACAGACCCAGCAAAGAGAGACCTATACAGCCAGCACTTCACAGCTAACCTGGCGTGCTTTGATGATCCTGAGATGCTGAATGCCCACAGCGCTTGGTCTGCCCTCCAGGCCTCCATAACCAATGCCTGTGAAGAGACACTTGGTCACTCAACTAGTAAACACCAGGACTGGTTTGATGAGAATTATCAGGAGATCCAAGAACGAATAGATCGCAAGCGCAGAGCATTTCTGAGCCTCAAGCAACAACCCAACATGGGGGCAGCAAAGTAACATTACAGATGGCTCAAGGCTGAGGTCCAACAAAAAACCCGGGAACTAACAAAAAGGTGGTGGATGGAGAAAGCACAGGAGATACAGCAGCTGGCCGATAGCCATGATATGCGAGGATTCTTCATCGCAGTCAAGACCAACTACGGTCCAAACTTCCAAGGCCACATAATCATCATCATAGATAGTCCCTCGGAATCAAGGAAGACTTGCTTCCTCTACTGAAGTGAGTTCTTCAGTGGCTGAACAGTCCAACATGAGAGTCACAGACCCTGTCACAGGTGGGACAGACATTCGTCGGGGGAAGGGTGGGTGGCACTGATTTACCACACGCCCCTTCCGCTGCCTGCGCCTGACCTCTTCACGCTCGCAGCATTGAGATTCGAAGAGCTCAACACACTCCCGAATGCTCTTTCTCCACCTAAGGTGGCCTGCAGCCAGGGTCTCCCAGGTGTCAGTGGTGATGTCACACTTCACCAGGGAGGCTTTGAGGTGTCTTTGTATCGCTTCCGCTGCCCACCTTTGGCTCGTTTGCCATGAAGGAGCGCTGCATATAGCGCTTGCTTTGGGAGTCTCATGTCTGGCATGTGAACTAAGTGGCCTGCCCAGCAAAGCTGATCGAGTGTGGTCAGTACTTCAATGCTGGGGATGTTAACCTGGGCGATGACACTGATGTTGGTGCCTCTGTCCTCCCAGGGGATTTGAAGGATCTTGCGGAGACATCATTGGTGATATATCTCCAGCGACTTGAGGTGTCTTCTGTACATCGTTCATGCTCCTGAGCCATCCAGGAGGGCAGGAATTACTGCAATCATGTAGACCATGAGCTTGGTGATAGATTTGAGGGCCTGGTCTTCGAACACTCTTTTCCTCAGGTGGCCAAAGGCTGCACTGGCGCACTGGAGGCAGTGTTGAATCTCCGCATCAAAGCCTGCTTTTATTGATAAGAGGGTCCCGAGGTAAGGGAAATGGTCCACGTTGTCGAGGGCCGCGTCGTGGATCTTGATGATTGGGGGACAGTGCTTTGCGGCGAGGACAGGCTGGTGGATGACCTTCCGCCGCCTGAGAAAAAGACTGTTCGAAGACCAGGCCCTCAAATCTACCACCAAGCTTTTGGTCTACAGGGCTGTAGTAATACCCAACCTCCTGTATGACTTAGGGGAATGGACAATGTACAGAAGACACCTCAAGTTGCTGGAGATATATCATCAACGATGTCTCCGCAAGATCCTACAAATCCCCTCGGATGACAGGAGCACCAACATTAGCGTCCTCGTCCAGGTTAACATCCCCAGCATTGAAGCACTGACCACACTCGGTCAGCTTTCCTGGGGAGGCCACATAGTTCGCATGTCAGAAACGAGACTCCCAAAGCAAATGATCTATGCAAATGAGCCAAAGGTGGACAGCGGAAACGTTGCAAGGACACCCTCAAAGCCTCCCTGATGAAGTGCGACATTGTCACTGACACCTCGGAGTCCCTTGCCAAAGACCGCCCTAAGTGGAGAAAGGGCATCAGGAGGGCGTTGAGCACCTCAAGTCTCAACGCCAAGAGCGTGCAGAAATCAAGCGCAGACAGCGGAAAGAGCATGCGGCAAACCAGTCCCATCCTCCCTTACCCTCAACGACTATCTGTCCCACCTGTGACAGAGTCTCTGGCCCTCATATTGGACAATTCAGCCAGCAAAGTACTCACTTCAGGAGTGGAAGCAAGTCTTCCTCTATTCCGAGGGACTGCCTATGATGATGATGTCCACCCCGGCCAAAGGTGGCAGCAAGAGTGTCACCCTGTCGTTCAAGCACCAATGGGAAAAAACACGTCAACTTGACAGTGGGACCCAAGAGTAGAAATATCGGACTACTTTCGTACAGTCTGTCTGTAGACATGCTGACTTGCCCGACACTGAGACTGAAAGTGTACACTGTCCCATTGGACCATTTACATCCCGAGCCTGCTGATCACTGCTTGGGTAGGTGGAGCTGGAACGGGTATCGAAGGTTACCTCCCTGCATTCCAAGTCCTAATCGGGAATGATGGACTAGCATGGTACAAAGGACATTACGGTCCGGATAAAGCCTTGGAGCTGAATGATTACATCGGATTACAGCACAGAAACAGGCCATTCGGCTCAACCAGTCCATGCTAGCATTTATACTCCACTCGAGCCTCCCCCTGTCTCCCCTCATCTATCAGGATAACTCTCTATTCACTTCTCCCTTATATGCTTCTCAATCAATCATAGGCAGCCTCTCTGAATCGAGGAAGACTTGCTTCGACTACTAAAGTGAGTTCTTTCGTGGCTGAACAATCCAACATGAGAGCCACAGACCCTGTCACAAGTGGGACAGACATTCGTCAGGGAAAGGGTGGAGTGGCACTGATTTACCACATGCTCCTTCCGCTGCCTGCGCCTGACCTCTTCACACTCGCAACGTTGTGATTCGAAGAGCTCAATGCCCTCCTGGATGCACTTTCTCCACCTAAGGCGGTCTTCGGCCAGGGTCTCCCAGGTGTCGGTGGTGATGTCACACTTCACCAGGGAGGCTTTGAGGGTGTCTTTGTAATGTTTCCACTGCCCACCTTTGGCTCGTTTGCCATGAAGGAGCGCCGCATAGAGCGCTTGCTTTGGGAGTCTCGTGTCTGGCATGCGAACTAAGGACCTGCCCATGTTGGGGATGTAAGCCTCGGCGAGGTCATTGATGTTGGTGCGTATGAAGGATCTTTCAGAGACATCATTGGTGATATATCTCCATCGACTTGAGGTGTCTTCTGTACATCGTCCATGCCCCTGAGCCATACAGGAGGGCGGGTATTACTACAGCCATGTAGATCATGAGCTTAGTGGTAGATTTGAGGGCCTGGACTTCGAACACTCTTTTCCTCAGGTAGCCGAAGGCTGCACTGGCACACTGGAAGCGGTGTTGAATCTCCGCGTCAACATCTGCCTTTGTTGATAAGAGGCTCCTGAGGTAAGGGAAATGGTCCAGGTTGTCGGGGGCCACGCCATGGAACTTGATGACTGGGGGACAGTGCTTTGCGGCAAGGACAGGCTGGTGGAGGACCTTTATCTACCACCAAGCTCATTATCTACAGGGCTGTAGTAATACCCTCCTGTATGGCTTAGGAGCATGGACAATGTACAGAAGCCTCCTCAATTCGCTGGAGATATATCACCAACGATGTCTTCGCAAGATCCTACAAATCCCCTCGGAGGACAGGTGCACCAACATTAGCGTCCACGTCCAGACTAACATTCCCAGCACTGAATCACTGACCACACTCGGTCAGCTTCGCTGGGCAGGCCACAGAGTTCGCATGTCAGACACGAGATTCCTTAAGCAAGTGGACTATGCGGAGCTCCTTCACGGCAAATGAGCCAAAGGTGGGCAGCAGAAACGGTGCAAGGACACCCTCAAAGCCTCCTTGATAAAGTGCAACATCATCACTGACACCTTGGAGTCCTTGGCCAAAGACTGCCCTCAGTGAAGAAAGTGCATCGGGAGGGTGATGAGCACCTCGAGTCTCAACGCCAAGAGCGTGCGGAAATCAAGCGCAGACAGCGGAAAGAGAATGCGGCAAACCAGGCCCACCCAGACTTCCCCTCAACGACTATCTGTCCCACCTGTGACAGAGACTGTGGCTCTCTTATTGGACTACTCAGCCACCAAAGTACTCACTTCAGGAGTGGACGAACGTCTTCCTCTATTCCGAGGGACTGCCTATGATGACAATGTCCACCCTGGCCAAATGTGGCAGCAAGAGTGTCACCCTGTCGTTCAAGCAGCAATGGGAAGCGACACGTCAACTTGACAGAGGGACCCAGGAGGTGGTCCCACACTGTAGAAATACCAGACTACTGTCATACAGTCTGTTTGTAGACATGCTGACTTGCCCCTCACCGAGTCTGAAAGTTTACAATATCCTATTGTACCATTCGCACCCCGAGGCTGCTGATCACTGTTTGGGGAGGTGGAGCTGGAACGGGTTTCGAAGGTTGCTGCCCTGCATTCCAGATCCTAATCGGGAATGATGGACTAGATGGTCCAAAGGACATTACGGTCTGGATAAAGCATTCTAAAGTCTTATGGAGGTGAATGATTACATCGGATTACAGCACAGAAACAGGCCATTTGGCTCAACCAGTCCATGCTAACGTTTATTCTCCACTCGAGCCTCCCCCTGTCTCCCCTCATCTAACTATCAGGATAACTCTCTATTCACTTCTCCCTTGTCTGATTATCTCAATCAATCATCATAGGCAGTCTCTCGGAATCGTGGAAGACTTGCTTCCACGACTAAAGTGAGTTCTTTTGTGGCTGAACAGTCCAACACGAGATCCACAGACCCTGTCACAGGTGGGACAGACATTCGTCGGGGGAAAGGGGGGTGGCACTGATTTACCACACGCCCCTTCCGCTGCCTGTGCCTGACCTCTTCACGCTCGCAGCGTTGAGATGCGAAGAGCTCAACGTCCTCCTGGATACACTTTCTCCACCGAAGACGGTCTTCGGCCAGGGTCTCCCAAGTGTCAGTGGTGAAATCACACTTCACCAGGGAGGCTTTGAGGGTGTCCTTGTAACGTTTCCACTGCCCACCTTTGGCTCGTTTGCCATCAAGGAGCGCCGCATATAATGCTTGCTTTGGGAGTCTCGTGTCTGGCATGCAAACTAAGTGGCCTGCCCAGCGAAGCTGATCAAGTGTGGTCAGTGCTTCAATGCTGGGGATGTTAGCCTGGGCAAGAACACTAATGTTGGTGCGTTTGTCCTCCCAGGGGATTTGAAGGATCTTGCGGAGACATCGTTGGTGATATATCTCCAGCGACTTGAGGTGTATTCTGTACATCGTCCATGCCCCTGAGCCATACAGGAGGGCGGGAATTACTGCAGCCATGTAGACCATGAGCTTACTGATAGATTTGAGGGCCTGGTCTTCAAACACTCTTTTCCTCAGGTGGCCGGCACTGGCGCACTGGAGGCGGTGTTGAATCTCCGCATCACTGTCTGCTTTTGTTGATGAGAGGCTCCTGAGGTAAGGGAAATGGTCCACGTTGTCGAGCCGTGGATCTTGGTGACTGGGGACAGTGCTTTGTGGCAAGGAGAGGCTGGTGGAGGACCTTTGTCTTACGGATGTTTAGCATAGGGCCCATGCTTTCATATGCCTCAGTAAATACGTCGACTAGAACCTGAAGTTCAGCCTCAGAATGTGCGCCGACGCAGACAGCATCCGCGTACTGTAGCTCAATGACAGAGGTTGGGGTGATCTTGGTCCTGGCCTGGAGGCAGCGTAGGTTAAACAGCTTCCCACTGGTTTTGTAGTTTATTTACACTCCAGCGGGGAGCTTGTTGACTGCGAGGTGGAACATGGCCGCCTGAGTCTGCGCACATTGTGAGGCTGAACTCCAGAATAGAGTCGACGTATTTACTAAGGCATACGAAAGCATGGGTCTTATGGTAAACAACCGTAAGATAAAGTTCCTCCACCAGCCTGTCCTCGCCGCACAGCACTGTCCCCCAGTCATCAAGATCCACGGCGCGGCCCTCAACAACATGGATCATTTCCCATACCTCGAGAGCCTCTTGTCAACAAAAGCACACAGTGATGCGGAGATTCAACACTCCCTCCAGTGCGCCAGTGCAGCCTTTGGCCGCCTGAGAAAAAGACTGTTCGAAGACTAGGCCCTCAAATCTACCACCAAGCTCATGGTCTACAGGGCTGTCGTAATGCCCAACCTCCCGTATGGCTTAGGGGCATGGACGATGTACAGAAGACACCTCAAGTCGCTGGAGATATATCACCAACGATGTAGCCGCAAGATCCGACAAATCCCCTCGGAGGACAGGCGCACCAACATTCATGTGTTCGTCCAGGCTTACATCCCCAGCATTGAAGCACTGATCACACTTGGTCAGCTTCGCTGGCAGGCCACAAAGTTCGCATGTGAGACACGAGATTCCCAAAGCAAGTGATCAATGCGGAGCTCCTTCACGGCAAATGAGCCAAAGGTGCGCAGCTGAACCGTTGCAAGGACACCCTCATAGCCTCCCTGATAAAGTGCGACATCATCACTGACACCTCGGAGTCCGTGGCCAAAGACCGTCCTAAGTGGAGAAAGTGCATCGGGAGGGCGTTGAGCACCTCGAGTCTCAACGCCGAGAGCGTGCGGAAATCAAGCGCAGATAGGCGAAAGAGCATGCGGCAAACCAGTCCCACCCTCCCTTATCCTCAATGACTATCTGTCCCACCTGTGACAGAGTCTGTGGCTCTCATATTGGACTATTCAGCCACCAAAGCACTCACTTCAGGAGTGGAAGCAAGTCTTCCTCTATTCCGAGGGACTGCCTTTGATGATGATGTCCACCCCGGCCAAAGGTGGCAGCAAGAGTGTCACCCTGTCGTTCAAGCACCAATGGGAATAAAGTCGTAAACTTGACAGTGGGACCCAGGAGGGGTCATACTGTCTGTCTGTAGACATGCTGACTTGTCCCTCACCGAGTCTGAATGTCTACAATGTCCTATTGTACCATTCGCACCCCGAGGCTGCTGATCACTGTTTGGGGAGGTGGTGCTGGAACGGGTTTTGATGGTTGCTGCCCTGCATTCCAGGTCCTAATCGGGAATGATGGACTAGATGGTCCAAAGGACATTACGGTCTGGATAAAGCATTCTAAAGTCTTATGGAGGTGAATGATTACATCGGATTACAGCACAGAAACAGGCCATTTGGCTCAACCAGTCCATGCTAACGTTTATACTCCACTCGAGCCTCCCCCTGTCTTCCCTCATCTAACTATCAGGATAACTCTCTATTCACTTCTCCCTTGTCTGATTATCTCAATCAATCATCAGAGGCAGTCTCTCGGAATCGTGGAAGACTTGCTTCCACGACTAAAGTGAGTTATTTTGTGGCTGAACAGTCCAACACGAGATCCACAGACCCTGTCACAGGTGGGACAGACATTCGTCGGGGGAAGTGGGGGTGGCACTGATTTACCACACGCCCCTTCCGCCGCCTGCGCCTGACCTCTTCACGCTCGCAGCGTTGAGATGCGAAGAACTCAACGTCCTCCTGGATACACTTTCTCCACCTGGGACGGTCTTCGGCCAGGGTCTCCCAGATGTCAGTGGTGAGGTCACACTTCACCAGGGAGGCTTGAGGGTGTCCTTGTAATGTTTCCGCTGCCCATTTGGCTCGTTTGCCATGAAGGAGCGCCGCATAGAACGCTTGCTTTGGGATTCTCGTGTCTGGCATGCAAACTAAGTGGCCTGCCCAGCGAAGCTGATCAAGTGTGGTCAGTGCTTCAATGCTGGGGATGTTAGCCTGGGCAAGAACACTAATGTTGGTGCGTCTGTCCTCCCAGGGGATTTGAAGGAGACATCGTTGGTGATATATCTCCAGCGACTTGAGGTGTCTTCTGTACATCGTCCATGCCCCTGAGCCATCCAGGAGGGCGGGAATTACTACAGCCATGTAGACCATGAGCTTACTGATAGATTTGAGGGCCTGGTCTTCAAACACTCTTTTCCTCAGGTGGCCGGCACTGGCGCACTGGAGGCGGTGTTGAATCTCCGCATCACTGTCTGCTTTTGTTGATGAGAGGCTCCTGAGGTAAGGGAAATGGTCCACGTTGTCGAGCCGTGGATCTTGGTGACTGGGGACAGTGCTTTGTGGCAAGGACAGGCTGGTGGAGGACCTTTGTCTGACGAATCTTTAGCATAGGGCCCATGCTTTCGTATGCCTCAGTAAATATGTCGACTAGAACCTGAAGTTCAGCCTCAGAATGTGCGCAGACGCAGACAGCATCCGCGTACTGTAGCTCAATGACAGAGGTTGGGGTGATCTTGGTCCTGGCCTGGAGGCAGCGTAGGTTAAACAGCTTCCCACTGGTTCTGTAGTTTATTTACACTCCAGCGGGGAGCTTGTTGACTGCGAGGTGGAACATGGCCTGCTGAGTCTGTGCACATTGTGAGGCTGAACTCAAGAATAGAGTCGACGTATTTACTGAGGCATACGAAAGCATGGGCCTTACGCTAAACAACCGTAAGATAAAGTTCCTCCACCAGCCTGTCCTCGCTGCACAGCACTGTCCCCCAGTCATCAAGATCCACGGCGCGGCCCTCAACAACATGGATCATTTCCCATACCTCGAGAGCCTGTTGTCAACAAAAGCAGACAGTGATGCGGAGATTCAACACTCCCTCCAGTGCGCCAGTGCAGCCTTTGGCCGCCTGAGAAAAAGACTGTTCGAAGACTAGGCCCTCAAATCTACCACCAAGCTCATGGTCTACAGGGCTGTCGTAACATCCAACCTCCTGTATGGCTTAGGGGCATGGATGATGTACAGAAGACACCTCAATTCGCTGGAGATATATCACCAACGATGTCGCCGCAAGATCCGACAAATCCCCTCGGAGGACAGGCGCACCAACATTCATGTGTTCGTCCAGGCTTACATCCCCAGCATTGAAGCACTGATCACACTTGGTCAGCTTCGCTGGCAGGCCACAAAGTTCGCATGTGAGACACGAGATTCCCAAAGCAAGTGATCAATGCGGAGCTCCTTCACGGCAAATGAGCCAAAGGTGCGCAGCTGAACCGTTGCAAGGCCACCCTCATAGCCTCCCTGATAAAGTGCGACATCATCACTGACACCTCGGAGTCCGTGGCCAAAGACCGTCCTAAGTGGAGAAAGTGCATCGGGAGGGCGTTGAGCACCTCGAATCTCAACGCCGAGAGCGTGCGGAAATCAAGCACAGACAGCGGAAAGAGCATGCGGCAAACCAGTCCCACCCTCCCTTACCCTCAACGACTATCTGTTCCACCTGTGACAGTCTGTGGCTCTCATATTGGACTATTCAGCCACCAAAGCACTCACTTCAGGAGTGGAAGCAAGTTTTCCTCTATTCCGAGGGACTGCCTTTGATGATGATGTCCACCCCGGCCAAAGGTGGCAGCAAGAGTGTCACCCTGTCGTTCAAGCACCAATGGGAATAAAGTCGTCAACTTGACAGTGGGACCCAGGAGGGGATCCCAGACTGTAGAAATACCGGACTACTCTCATACTGTCTGTCTGTAGACATACTGACTTGCCCCTCACCGAGTCTGAATGTCTACAATGTCCTATTGTACCATTCGCACCCCGAGGCTGCTGATCACTGCTTGGGGAGGTGGAGCTGGACAGGGTCTCAAAGGTTACTGCCCTGCATTCAGGTCCTAATTGGGAATGATGGGCTAGCATGGTGCAAAGAGCATTACGGTCTGGAAAAAGCCTTGTAAAGGCTAATGGAGGTGAATCATTACATAGGATTACAGCACAGAAACAGGCCATTCGGCTCAACCAGTCCATGCTAGCATTTATACTCCACTCGAGCCTCCCCCTGTCTCCGCTCATCTAACTATCAGGATCACCCTTTATTCACTTCTCCCTTATATGCTCCTCAATCAAAGATAATAGGCAGTCCCTTGAAACGAGGGTGACTTGATTCCACATCAAAAAAAGATGCGTTCACAGGTGTTTCAATGAAGAATTCGAACTACATCCTCAAGGGTGGAAGATGCCTCTGCAGGGATGTTTTTAACATCTGGTGGCCGTTGCACACCAGCCACCACACGGGCTCGACAGAGCTAGGTCTTGTCCAATGGCAAGGGTTAACCAACACGACTGGATATCAGCTCTGCTGCATGGACCTAGTGCGCACACATATCTCATCTAGCCTCCCCTAAAATACATCGATACTATTTGCCTCAACTACTTCTTGTGGGTAGTGAGATCCACATTTCACCATTCTCTGGGTAAAGAAGTTCCTTCTGAATTCCTAATTGATTTGTGGGTGACTATCTTATATTGATGCCCTCTAGTTATGCTCTACTAGTGAAAACATTCTCTCTGTATCTACTCTATCAAAACCTTTCATCATTTTAAAGAGCTCTATTGGTTACCCCTCAGCCTTCTTTTATCAAGCAAAAAGCGACCCGGCCTGTTCATCACTTTCTGATAGGTTTACCCTTGCATTTCAATATCATCCTTGTAAGTCGTCTCTGCACCCGCTCCAGTGCCTTTATATCCTTTCTGTAATATGGTGACCAGAATTGTACGCAGTGCTCCAAGTGTGGTCTAACCAAGGTTTGAAACAAGTTTAGCATAACTTTGCTACTTTTCAATTCTATCCCTCTAGAAATAAACCCCAGTGCCTGATTTGCTTATTTTATGGCCTTGTTAGCCTGTGTCACTAATTTTATCAATTGGTGTATTTATACTCTGAGATCCCTTTGTTCCTCTACCCCACCCACACTCGCACGATCCAAATAATAAGTGACCTCCTTATTCTTCTGACCAAAATGTAATACCTCACATGTTTGTGTTGAAATTCATTTGCCAATTATATGCCCATTCTGCAAGTTTATTAATGTCCTCCTTTATAATTTGTTGCAGTCCTCCTCAGTATTGACTACCCTCCAATTTAGTGTCATCGGCAAATTTAGAAATTGTGTTTTTGATTCCAAAGTCTAAATCATTAATATAAATTGGAAACAACATTGGTCCCAGCACTGATCCTTGTAGAACACCACTACCCACATTCTGCCACTGTCAATAGCTACCCTTTACCCCTACTCTCTGCTTTCTTGAGGCCAGCTAGCTATCCATTCTGTTACTTGTCCCCTGACTCCACCTTCTCTGATCTTATATTTTAGTCTATTTGGTGGTAACTTATTGAAGGCTTTTTGAAAATCTAGATAAATGACATCTACTGCATTACCCTTATCTACTCTCTCTGCTACCTTTTCAATGAGGCTGGTCAAGCAAGACATTTCCTTTTGAAATCCAGGCTGCTATTCAATATTATATTTTTGTTTTCTAGATGTGCTTCTATTTTCTCCTTTGGTAGGGATTGCATTATTTTTCCTACCCCCCGATGTTAAGCTGACTGATCTATAGTTCCCTGGACATGTTTCATCTCCCTTCTTAAATATAAGAAAGGATTGGTGATGGTGAGTGGAAGGAGCCTATCGATGGGGTGGGCTACAACATCAAGAGGGGGAAGGTTTAGAAACAAGTATCTTTACATTTCCCGGGCTTAGGTCACCCACATTCTGGCGGCTTCCATACAGCCGGAGCCATGCTCGGAACACCACCTGGTGTGGGCAGAGCTCACTCCGCTCCGTGAATGGGAGTGGGGTCTGCACATTGGCATTTTTAAAACCTGCTGCTTGAGGGTGAGCTGTTTTGGGATTAATTCCATCAATTCTGCGATTCATTCCATCAATTCTGGGAATGGTGAAGGTTCTGCTGCAGCACCTCCTTGGGTCATGGAGCCTCATGTTGCATGGCCAAGCTCAATGGCGATGCAAGGCCCACTGGATGATAGACCCTGCTCCTACATTGAGGGCACCCACACAGCTTGTTGCTGCAGTAGATGCTCTCTGAAGGTGGTCCTCACTCTGACAGGGATTGCTCTCTCAACTCACCTGCGAAGCATTAGGTTGCTGGTCAGTAAAGCCGGCCCCAGTGATGGTGGGGAATTCGGGACATGCGCCAAACCCTACAGAAAGGTCCGCCAGACCCTAAATGTGGCCGGACCAGGACTAGTTGCACTGGGCAGTAAACTTCCTTCTGATACCTTCTCGACTGAAGTTCACCAGAGAACAGTAAAGTGCAAGGTGTGAAAGCAGGGTCGGGGAAGCACTATGGATGCTGTCTACCTTGGCCTTAACTGAAGGGTGCATATTAAGTCTACCCAACCGCCCTGGAAATTGGTCGGATAAATACAGCAACAGCCTGAGTAAACCCCAAGTAAAGACTCAACCCACCAAGTGAAGGGACTTCTGGAACCCACAGTTTCAGACTCATCACCCTTGTGTTAAATACATGAAAAAGCCCAAACGACTGGAGGTGCTGGTCCGACTCAGGCTCCCAGCTTACTATCAACCTTCCCTGTCGGTTCAGCCCGCGGAAGCTTCCTGGAGGCATCCCGCCTTTGGAAACGATTAGCTAAGAGCTCATGAATACGAAGGCCGATTGAGTTCGACCCTCCAGACATGAGATCCAGCCTCTTGGGGGAGGTGCCACTGAGGCAGACATAGCCCCTCCCTGGGAGTGACAGCACTTGGAACCTAGATGTCCCACAGGAATTGGGAGAGATCCTGTCACCAGTCGGCACGGACTCCTCCGAGCCAGCTGGTGCCACGGGAGGACACTTCCTCTTAATTCTGAGAAGTCTCAGGGCAACAACCGGAGTGTCCCTTCTTGAGACTTTCCTGTTTAGTCCCGAGGTGGACCCCTGGCCGGCACTGGTTGGAGTAGACTGGGCTTTACCCGTTGCAATGCACTTAACCCCGAGCAGTGTCGGACTGAGCCTGGAGTTGGAACACGGTTGTGGCTTGATGCCGATGCAGGGACATGAGGGCTAGATGGGTCTGTGGCGGTGGGGGGGAGGGGATTGGGGGGGGGGCTATTGGGCAACAAATTAAAAGAAATGAAAAGATGTGGAGTTGGCACTGAGAAATGGATGGACACAGAGGGATGGCGTGAGGAGAATTTCAGTCGCAGCGCTCCCTGTTTTTGTGCTATCTATGCTGAGATTGATTTAATTTCTGTCACGATGTGTTCTCTCTTGTGTCTCTGATCCACTTGTCCTTGTGGTTTAGTTACTCACAACTTTCATCTGTAGGTAGTTTCATCAAACCGCCCGTTTCCTCTCTCTCATCCTGACGCCAACCGTCTACCTCGAGCAGAAGAAGAAATTACAGATTTAAAAAATCACTGGATCGCAACAAGACAACTACAGATACTATTGAGCTACCCTTGTATAGTAAACCATTTAAGCTGTAAATGCTTAATGCAGATTCTGGGTGTAAAACATATCGACTTGTTTCTTTTCATGTAATGTTACTGGCCACACATTCCGATGCCACCTGAGTATTAAAGGTTCTGGATCTTCGAACACTCCTCAGGTGGTTGAAGGCTGCGCTGGCACACTGGAGGCGGAGTTGAGTCTTCGGCTGCCTGAGGAAGAGAGTGTTCTCAAATCTGGCACCAAGCTCATGGTCTACAGGGCTGCAGTAATAGCCACTCTCCTGTATGGCTCGGAGACATGGACCATATACAGTAGATTCCTCAAGTCGCTGGAGAAATACCACTAACGATGTCTCCACAAAATCCTGCAAATCCCTTGGGAGGACAGAAGCACCAACATCAGTGTCTTCGATCAGGCCAACATCCCCAGCATCGAAGCACTGACCACACTCGACCAGCTCCGTTGTGTGGGCCACATTGTTCGCATGCCTGACACAAGACTCCCAAAGCAAGTGCTCTACTCAGAACTCCTAGATGGCAAGCGAGCCCCAGGTGGGCAGAGGAAACGTTTCAAGGACATCCTCAAAGCCTCTTTGATAAAATGCAACATCCCCACCGACACCTGGGAGTCCCTGGCCAAAGAGCACTCTCAGTGGAGGAAGAGCATCCGGGAGGGCGCTGAGCATCTCGAGTCTCATTGCCAAGAGCATGCAGACAGCAAGCACAGGCAGCGGAAGGAGCGTGTGGCAAATCAGTCCCAACCACGCTTTCCTTCAACCACTGTATGTCCCACCTGTGACAGAGACTGTAATTCCCGTATTGAACTGTTCAGTCACCTAAGAACTCACTTTTAGAGTGGAAGCAAGTCTTCCTCTATTTCGAGGGCTGCTCATGATGATGAAAGATTCTGGAGTTGGGCAATGTACACCTTCTTCAGAATCAGAGAGATGGTCCAGAATGGCTGCAATGCCATCAGGTGAACCAGGATCACTGGCAAAAAGAGCTACTCTGACATAATCGGAGGGATTTTGGTGGCAGTACCTGAGCCAGCTGACACCTGGGAGGAGGTCCTTTTCAAGGACCCAGGGATTGGCTAGGTCAGAGGGCACCAGTAACACCTGGGACAAGCGTTTCTCATCGACTCCTTGTCCCACAGATTATCCCAGGGTCCAGGACCGTCTGATCAGAACAACTAGCGTTCACTGAACAGTTATCAGTTTCCAGGATTTGAGCATTGATGTCTGCATGGTCACTGCTGTTCCCCACTCTGACTTTCACGGACAATTATACAAGCTGGAATAAACAAACCTTCTACAGCAACACTCTTCCGACTGTCATAAAAACATAGAAACATAGAAAATAGGTGCAGGAGTAGGCCATTCGGCCCTTCGAGCCTGCACCACCATACAATATGATCATGGCTGAACATGCAACTTCATTCCTGCTTTCTCTCCATACCCCTTGATCCCTTTAGTCATACTGGCCTCAACAACTTTCTGTGTTTGAGAATTCCACAAGTTCACAATTCTCTGAGTGAAGAAGTTGCTCCTCACCTCGGTCCTAAATGGATTACCCCTTATCCTTAGAGTGTGACCCCTGGTTCTGGACTTCCCCAACATCGGGAACATTCTTCCTGCATCTAACCTGTCCAATCCCGTCAAAATTTTATATGATTCTATGAGATCCCCTCTCATTCTTCTAAATTCCAGTGAATATAAGCCTAGTCGATCCAGTCTTTCTTCATATGTCAGCACTGCCATCCCGGGAATCAGTCTGGTGAACCTTCGCTGCACTCCCTCAATAGCAAGAATGTCCTTCCTCAGATTAGGAGACCAAAACTGTACACAATATTCAAGGTGTGACCTCACCAAGGCCCTGTACAACTGCAGTAAGACTTCCCTGCTCCTATACTCAAATCCTCTCACTATGAAAGCCAACATGCCATTTGCCTTCTTCACCGCCTGCTATATCTGCATGCCAACTTTCAATAACTGACACCCAGGTCTCGTTGCACCTCCTCTTTTCCTAATCTGTCACCATTCAGATAATATTCTGCCTTCCTGTTTTTGCCACCAAAGCGGATAACCTCACATTTATCCACATTATACTGCATCTGCCATGCATTTGTCCACTCATGTAACCTGTCCAATTCACCCTGCAGCCTCTTAGCATCCTCCTCACAGCTCACACTGCCACCTAGCTTAGTGTCATCTGCAAACTTTGAGATATTACATTCAATTCCTTCGTCAAATCATTAATATATATTGTAAATAGCTGGAGTCCCAGCACTGAACCTTGCGGTACCTCACTAGCCACTGACTGCCATTCTGAAAAGGACCCGTTTATTCCGACTCTTTGCTTCCTGTCTGCCAACCAGTTCTCTATCCACGTGAATACATTACCCCCAATACCATGTGCGTTAATTTTGCTCACTAATTTCTTGTGTGGGATCTTGTCAAAAGCCTTTTGAAATTCTAAAAACACTACATCCACTTGTTCTCGGGTGTCCACTCTATTAGCAACATCCTCAAAAAATTCTCGAAGATTTGTCAAGCATTATTATCCTTTCATAAATCCATCTGATCCTGTCACTGCTTTACAAATTTGCTGCTATTACATCTTTAATAATTGATTCCAACATTTTCCCCACTACTGATGTCAGGCTAACCGGTCGATAATTCCCTGTTTTCTCTCTCCCACATTTTTTAAAAAGTGGGGTTACATTAGCTACCCACCAGTCCATAGGAATTGATCCAGAGTCTATAGAATGTTGGAAAATGACCACCAATGTATCACTATTTCGAGGGCCACTTCCTTAAGTACTCTGGGATGCAGACTATCAGGCCCTGGGGATTTATCGGCCTTCAATTCCATCAATTTCCCTAACACAATTTCCTAACTAATAATGATTTCTTTCAGTTCCTCCTTCTCGCTAGACCCTCGGTCTCCGAGTATTTCCGGAATGTTATTTGTGTCTTCCTTAGTGGAGACAGAACCAAAGTATTTGTTCAATTGGTCTGCCATTTCTTTGTTCCCCATTATAACTTCACCTGATTCTGACTGCAAGGGACCGACATTTGTCTTCACTCATCTTTTTCTCTTCACATATTTATAGAAGCTTTTGCAGTCAGTTTTTATGTTCCCTGCAAAGCTTATTGTCATACTCTATTTTCCCCCTCCTAATTAAACCCTTAGTCCTCCTCTGCTGAATTCTAAATTTCCCCCAGTCCTCAGGTTTGCTGCTTTATCTGGCCAATTTATATGCCTCTTCCTGGGATTTAACATTATCCCTAATTTCCCTTGTTAGCCACGGTTGAGCCACCTTTTTCATTTTATTTTTAGGCCAGACAGGGATGTCCAATTGTTGAAGTTCATCCATGTGATCTTTAAATTTCTGACATTGCCTATCTACCGTCACCCTTTGAGTATCATTTGCCAGTCCATCCTAGCCAATTCACGTCTCATACCATCGAAGTTACCTTTCTTTAAAAGTTCAGGACTCTAGTCTCTGAATTAACTGTGTCACTCTCTATCTTAATGAAGAATTCTACCATATTATGGTCACTCTTCCCCAAAGGGCCGTGCACAACAAGATTGCTAATTAATCCTCTCCCATTACACAACACCCAGTCTAGAATGGCCAGCTCTCGAATTGGTTCTTCGACATATTGGTCTAGTAAACCATCCCTTATACACTCCAGGAAATCCTCCTCCACCATATTGCTACCAGTTTGGTTAGCCCAATCTATACGTAGATTAAAGTCACCCATGATAATTGCTGTAACTTTATTGCACACATCCCTAATTTCCTGTTTGATGTCATCCCCAACCTCACGACTACTGTTTGGTGGTCTGTACACAACTCCCATGAGCGTTTTCTGCCCTTTGGTGTTCCGCAGCTCTACCCATACAGATTCCACATTATCCAAGTTAATGTCCTTCCTTGCTATTGTGTTAATCTTCTCTTTAAGCAGTAACGTTACCCCACCTCCTTTTCCTTTCTGTCTATCCTTCCTGAATATTGAATATCCCTGGATGTTGAGTTCCCAGCCTTGGTCACCCTGGAGCCATGTCTCCGTAATCCCAATTACATCATATCCGTTAACAGCTATCTGCGCAGATAATTCATCCATTTTATTACGAATGCTCCTCGCATTGAGACACAGGACCTTCAGGCTTGTTTATTTAACACTCTTTGTCCTTTTAGAATTATGTTGTCATGTGGCCCATTTTGATTTTTGTCCTTAATTTCTCTGCCCTCCACTTTTCCTTATCTCCTTTCTAACTTTTGCTTCTGGCCCCATTTTACTTCCCTCTGTCTTCCTGCATAGATTCCCATCCCCCTGCCTGATTTGTTTAAACCCTCCCCAACAGCACTCGCAAACACTCCCCCTAGGACATCAGTTCCGGGCCTGCCCAGGTGCAGACTGTCCGGTTTGTACTGCTCCCACCTCCCCCAGAACCGGTTCCAATGTCCCAGAAATTTTAATCCCTCCCTCTTGCACCATTCCTCAAGCCACGTATTCATCTTAACTATCCTGCTATTTCTACTCTGACTAACACGTGGCCCTGGTAGCAATCCTGAGATTACTACCTTTGAGGTCCTACTTTGTAATTTAACTCCGAGCTCCGTAAATTCAGCTTGTAGGACTTCGTCCCATTTTTTACCTATATTTTTGGTACCTAGATGCACCACAATAACTGGCTGTTCGCCCTCCCCCTCCAGAATGTCGTGCAGCCGCTCCGAGACATCCTTAACCGTTGCACCAGGGAGGCCACATACTTTCCTGGAGTCTCGATTGCGGCTGCAGAAACGCCTATCTATTTGCCTTACAATAGAATCCCCGACCACTATAGCTCTCCCACTCTTTTTCCTGCGTTCCTGTGCAGCAGGGCCACCCATGGTGCCATGAACTTGGCTGCTGCTGCCTTCTCCTAATGAGCCACCTACCCAATAGTGTTCAATCTATTTTGGAGGGAGTGGACCCCTGCACGACCTTCCTCCTCCTGCTCTGACTGATGGTCACCCATTCCCTATCAGCCTTTGTAACCTTTATCTGCAGTGTGACCAACTCATTAAATGTGCTATTCATGACATCCTCAGCATCGCGGATGCTCCAGAGTGAATCCATGCGCAGCTCCAGTGCCGCAATGCGGTCAGTCAGGAGCTGGACACACTTCCTGCACACATAGTAGTCAGGGACACTGGAAGTGTCTCTGATGTCCCACAAAGCACAGGAGGAACATGACATGGGTGTGGGCTCTCCTACCATGACGTAACCCTTAAATTAACTTAATTTGGCAACAATGCCTACCGAAAGGAAAAAGAAAAACACTCACCAATCCACCAGCCAATCACTTACCCGCTTGTTTGTGACGCACACTTTGATTTTGATTATTTAAAAACTTTTTGTCCCTGCTCCTGTGGCTCCTCTGACTCTCGGGCCCCTTTTATTGGCCTCTCGTTCCTCCCGCTCCTGCTCCTGTGGCTCCTCCGACTCTTGGGCCCCTTTTCTGGCCCTCTCGATCCTCCCGCTTTGCTCCTGTGGCTCCTCCGACTCTTGGGCACATTTTCTAGGTAGCTCATTCCTCCCGCTCCTGCTCCTGTGGTTCGTCCAAATCACGGACCCTTTTATGGGCCTCTCGATCCACCCGCTCCTGTTCCTGTGGCTCCTTTGACTCTCGGGCCGCTTTGGGTCTCGCAATCCTCCCGCTCCTGCTCCTGTGGCTCCTCCGACTCTTGGGCCCCTGTTATGGGCCTCTCATTCCTCCCGCTTCTGCTCCTGTGGCTCCTCCGACTGTCGGGCCCCTTTTCTGGGCCTCTCGATCCTCCCACTCCAGTTCCTGTGGCTCCTCTGACTCTCAGGCCCCTTTTATGGGTCTTGCAATCCTCCCGCTCCTGCTCCTGTGGCTCCTTCGAGTATTGGGCCCCTTTTCTGGGCCTCTCGATCCTCCCACACCTGCTCCTGTGGCTCCTTCGAGTCTCGGGCCCCTTTTATGGGTATCCGGGTTGTGATGATTCTATTGTTCACGCTCTGTTTATCAGGTTTTCTAGGCGACCATATTCACTCCGAGAGAGATCAGCCAGTTAGTCACAGTCACCTTTCCTTCACTTAAACTGGTTGTCCAGCATCCTGCCTCAAATTGAGCCAGATTACAAACCTATTGTGATGTCTAATTTCACAGTGATGAGTTGTGAGAGGGTCAGGTTTGCATTGTGATGTCACGGTTTGACCTGTCCAGTTAAAGGGGCCTCACCTTGATGCAACTGTGTTGAGCCAAAATCCCATGGGCTCTAGTTTACAATGACTGGATATGCTAGAATACAATAACAGGTTTCCACGTGGTTATAAACAAGAGAATTGTGTATGCAGGCGATGGGCAGAGATGGCATTGTTTGCCTTCTCCGTGCCCCCTTCTCTCAGCGGGGCGCAGTTACATTTGTGACTATTACTCATCCTACAGACTGTCCTGAGCAATGGGCGATCTACCTGTGATAAATAGTTGTCTACATTTACAGAACAGGGAGTGAGCACTAAACTCAAGGGCTGGGAGGAGCTGGTTGCAGGCCCCAGACTACCTATTAACAACACCATGGAAGATCTACCAATAATAAAATGAACTATTCCACCCTCCTGTATATCAGTATTACTGTATCTGTTTTATCCAGCAAGGTTTCTGACCTCTTGTGCATCCCCGATTTTAATCACTCCAACAGTGGCGACCTTGCCTTCAGCTGGTGCAGTCCTAAGGTCTGGAATTCTCTCCCTAAACCTCTCTGCCCATCTATCTCTCTCTTCCCCTTGAAGACCCTCCTTAAAACCTGCATCTTTGCCCAAGGTATGGGTCATCTGTCCTAATGTCCCCTTATGTGGCTCAGTGTCAAATTTTGCTTGATAACACTCCTGTGAAAGGACATTTTATCACATTAAAGGCGCTATATAAATCCAAGTTAGTGTTGTTGATTCAAGGTCTTGTGGAGAGGAGAGGAGGTGAATTGATTGGTGAGAAATAAAAATATTGATATTGTTGATAATTCATAAGCACTTGCGTCAAAAGAAAGCGTTGCTGTCCGTGAGTCACTCGTGAACTTCTCCCGAGAGAGCAGGAGAATGGACAGCCTCCACCAATGCTGCTGGGAAAATGGCAGCAAGGAGGTGCTCCAGAGCATGATGTATTTTATCCGTCTTTCCCCTTCTCCCTGTGTGGAAGGTGGGATTGGGCCCGTTTGCAGCACATCTCCTCGCCCACTTCCCAAGTACTGCCGCTGAGATGGGGATGGAAGTAATGTGTGAATCCTGACCTTGACCCCCAGACCCACTTCTCTCAGGTGTTTTGGAGCCACCATGGTTTATGGTTTTACAATTTATTTTTGCATACACCTCAAAGGGAAAAATAATATACCTGTACAAATCAAAATGGGATGGAGAAGTGTTTAAGCAGAATACTAACATTTCAGTGCACTGTATGGTTGCAGATGCAGATCCCAACTAGCGAAAGAGAGCTCAAGACAGGCTCAGAGTGTTTAATACTATGTCAGATTAGTTAACATATATTAGCATGGATAGTGGATTGGCTAACTAATAGAAAACAGAGAGTCAGGATAAATGGGTCATTATCTGCCTGGCAAATTGTAACTAGTTGGGTGCCACAGGGATCAATGCTGGGGCCTCGACTATTTACAATCTATATTAATGACTTGGATGAAGGAACCAAGTGTAATGTAGCCAAATTTGCTGATGATACAAAGATGGGTGGGAAAGCAAGTTGTGAGGAGCATGCAAAGAATCTGCAAAGGGATATAAACAGGCAAAAATTTGGCGGATGGAGTATAATGTGAGAAACTGTGAGGTTATCTATGTTGGTAGAAAAAATAAAAAAAGCAAATTATTACTTAAATGGGGAAAGGGATTTGGGGGTCCTTGTACATGAAACACAAAATGTTAGCATGCTGGTACAGCAAGTAAGTAGAAAGGCAAATGGAATGTTTTATTGCAAGGGGGATGGAATATAAAAGTAGAGAATTCCTGCTGCAACTTTTGGTGAGACCACACCTGGTGTACTGCATACAGTATCAACTGGGTTGATTCCTGAGATGAAGTGGTTGTCTTATGAAGAAAGGTTGAGCAGGTTGGGCCTGTACTCATTGGAGTTTAGAAGAATGAGAGATGATCTTATTGAAACATATCATTCTGAGGGGGCTTGACAGTGTAGTTGCAGAGAGGATGTTTCCCCTCGTGGGGGAATCTAGAACTAGGGTGGATTGTTTCAGAATAAGGGGTCGCCCATTGAAAATGGAAATGAGGAGGAATTTCTTCTCTCAGAATCAGTGAATCTTTGGAATTCTCTGCCCCAGAGAGCTGTGGTGGCTGGTCATTGAATATATTTAAATTGGAGATAGACAGATTTTTGAACAATAAGGGAGTCAAGGGTTATGGGGAGCGCGCAGGGAAGTGGAGTTGAGGCCAAGATTAGATCAACCATGAATTAATTGAACGGTGGAGCAGGCTTGAGGGGCCAAGTGGCCTACTCCTGCTTCTAGTTCTTATGTTCTCCCAGATCTACTGCTCCTCCTCAATTGGGTCTCAGTGACTGCAGTAAGGCTGGGACAAGGACGTTGTTTTTGCGCCGAAGCCACAGCTGATGGCCGAGCAGGAAGTTCCACAACAGCACAGAGCCTGGACGGACTGGCTGCCGACTGCATCACCTCAGCATGGGCGGTAGCACTCTGTGGTGGATGGGTTGCAGAGAGCGGCAGTACCCTTTCTATAACTACGCGTTAACACTGGAAGCAATCCAGAGATTACTACCTTTTGAGGTCCTGCTCTTTAACTTCCTTCCTCACTCCTGAAACTTTTCCTGCAGGACCCTCACTCTTTTTCCAACCTAGGTCATTGATTCCAACCTGGACTACGACTTCTGGCTGCTCCTCTTCCATGCCCCTCCCCCACCCCCCCAAGAAAGAAAGATTAGCTTTTGTATAGCGTCTTTCACGACCATCAGCCCATGAAACCTAGAAACATAGAAAATAGGTGCAGGAGTAGGCCATTCGGCCCTTTGAGCCTGCACCGCCATTCAATGAGTTCATGCCCGAACATGCAACTTCAGTACCCCATTCCTGCTTTCTCGCCATACCCCTTGATCCCCCGAGAAGTAAGGACTACATCTAACTCCTTTTTGAATATATTTTGTGAATTGGCCTCAACAACTTCATGTGGTAGAGAACTCCACAGGTTCACCACTCTCTGGGTGATGAAGTTTCTCCTCATCTCGGTCCTAAATGGCTTACCCCTTATCCTTAGACTGTGACCTCTGGTTCTGGACTTCCCTAACATTGGAACATTCTTCCTGCGTACAACCTGTCTAAACCCGTCAGAATTTTAAACGTTTCTATGAGATCACCTCTCATTCTTCTGAACTCCACTGAATACAAGCCCAGTTGATCCAGTCTTTCTTGATATGTCAGTCCCGCCATCCCGGGAATCAGTCTGGTGAACTTTCGTTGCACTCCTTCAATAGCAAGAATGTCCTTTTTCAAGTTAGGAGACCAAAACTGTGCACAATACTCCAGGTGTGGCCTCACCAAGGCCCTGTACAACTGTAGTAACACCTCCCTGCCCCTGTACTCAAATCCTCTCGCTATGAAAGCCAACATGTCATTTGCTTTCTTAACCGCCTGCTGTACCTGCATGCCAATCTTCAATGACTGATGTACCATGACACCCAGGTCTCGTTGCACCTCCCCTTTTCCTAATCTGCCACCATTCAGATAATAGTCTGTCTCTCTGTTTTTACCACCAAAGTGGATAACCTCACAATTATCCACATTATACTTCATCTGCCATGCATTTGCCCACTCACCTAACCTATCCAAGTCACTCTGCAGCCTCATAGCATCCTCCTCGCAGCTCACACTGCCACCCAACTTAGTGTCATCCGCAAATTTGGAGATACTACATTTAATCCCCTCATCTAAATCATTAATGTACAATGTAAACAGCTGGGGCCCCAGCACAGAATCTTGCGGTACCCCACTCGTCACTGCCTGCCATTCTGAAAAGAACCCATTTACTCCTATTCTTTGCTTCCTGTCTGCCAACCAGTTCTCAATCCACGACAGCACACTGCCCCCAATCCCATGTGCTTTAACTTTGCACATTAATCTCTTGTGTGGGACCTTGTCGAAAGCCTTCTGAAAGTCCAAATAAACCACATCAACTGGTTCTCCCTTGTCCACTTTACTGGAAACATCCTCAAAAAATTCCAGAAGATTTGTCAAGCATGATTTCCCTTTCACAAATCCATGCTGACTTGGACCTATCATGTCACCTCTTTCCAAATGCACTGCTATGACATCCTTAATAATTGATTCCATCATTTTATCCACTACCGATGTCAGGCTGACCGGTCTATAATTCCCTGTTTTCTCTCTCCCTCCTTTTTTAAAAAGTGGGGTTACATTGGCTGCCCTCCACTCCATTGGAACTGATCCAGAGTCGATGGAATGTTGGAAAATGACTGTCAATGCATCCGCTATTTCCAAGGCCACCTCCTTCAGTACTCTGGATGCAGTCCATCAGGTCCTGGGGATTTATCGGCCTTCAATCCCATCAACTTCCCCAACACAATTTCCCGACTAATAATGATTTCCCTCAGTTCCTCCTTCTTACTAGACCCTCTGACCCCTTTTATATCCGGAAGGTTGTTTGTGTGCTTCTTAGTGAATACCGAACCAAAGTACTTGTTCGATTGGTCTGCCATTTCTTTGTTCCCCGTTATGACTTCCCCTGATTCTGGCTGCAGGTGACCTACATTTGTCTTTACTAACCTTTTTCTCTTTACATATCTATAGAAGCTTTTGCAGTCTGTCTTAATGTTCACTGCAAGCTTCTTCTCGCACTCTATTTTTGATGTGTTGTAATGTGGGAAAGACAGCAAACTCGCACAAACAGCAATGTGATAATGACCAAATAATCTCTTTTTGTTATGTTGTTTGAGGGCTAAATAGTGGGCGGGACACCGGGGATAACTCCCCTGCTTTTCTTCAAAATAGTGCAATGCGGTTATGTCCACCTGAGAGAGCAGACTGGGCCTCGCTTTAACGTCTCATTTGAAAGACAGTATCTCTGACAGCGCAGCGCTCCCTCAGCACTACACTGGAGTAAGGGACCACACCGCCTATTTCCCCATCGCATCGTGCACCGACCCGTTCCCGAAATTGCCCCTCAGGAAATTGCCCCACAGGAGCAGCACCGCCGCCGGTTGGTGCCACTGACAGCTTTTGCTGGCGGTGCCCTTTCTATGGCTGGGTGGCATGCCCCCCCTTACAGGGGAGGTGGCGCAGCTGGCGACTCCATGTTTTTTTTTGTCGGCCATCTGCCAGATCGGGCCAACTATTATCTCTCCCCCGGGTTACCAACAAGCGGTTTGGCACCTCCTCTTGGATGCCAGGCTGTTGGCCCGACCAAAACTCTCCCTGGTGGCCCATTATTTGCCACTAAAGTGGCTGCAGAGTTCGCAGCAGCCCCCCCCTTTAACTGAAGGGGAGGGATGTAGTGACCCGTCAGCACGATGACATCATCAGCGCGGAACTGATGCCTTGCAGCGTTGGTCACTCCAACACGACCTCACTTCCGCCCCGATAATGAGGCCATTTCCGCCCCGCTCCAAGGAAAAGCACTAGGTGCTGAATTTCTCCGGATTGGCCACCCTGGCGCACTTCAAGAGCAGTGGGTGCAACTCGTTTTGTGCAGTGGGCAGTTTTGGCCCCAAAGACTTTTAAAGCTAAGCAGAAGTTCGAGTTGAGGAGAGACACAGCTCTGCCACGACTGATCCAACCTCCTGGCGGCACCACTTCACTTGGAATCTTCATGACTGCTCACTACCCCTCAGCTTCATGCCTCGATGCAGGCTGATAGATTGTGAAGTAGATCACCGAGCTACACAAAAAACCATGCTACACTACAACAGCAAATATCAAAATATTTGGAATCATCTCGACAAGCTTGGACCAGCCATGAGTATATAAGGACTTTTGTTACGGGTTAATCCAAGATTGACATTTGATTTCCAAAAGATCATGCATTTTTGGAATTCAGATGGTGTTTTATTGTTCTTAATACAATTCTAAATCATGCATAGACCCAAGATGATATTTAATTCTAACTCCAATTGTCCTAGTGTGTAATAAATGATTCTTTTCTTTATCAAGCCATGACTTGTGCCTGGTTTCTTTACTAAAATGAGCCCCTTCAGTTAACTATAAAATTATAAACTATATGGCCACAATTTTCCTCAGTTATCTGTGCCATTCTTTTGGTGCGCGCCACTTTTTTTGGCGTAAATTAAAATATCCAAGTTCCCCAAAGTTTCTGCATAACTCAGTTACGATTTTTGTAGGTTAGTATTTTTTTGTGTCATAGTGGGAGTAACCTGATGTCTGCGTCAGTTTTTCACATTTAAGCAAGTTCTGCCAACTTACATTTTTCCTCGGACGGCGTATGTGACCACTCCCAAAAAACTTTCTGGGCACTTAAGAAAAACCAGCGCACATTAAAAAATCACGCAGAGCGACGGCATTGTTTTTACGCAAAGTCAAGAAGACAAAGAATATGCATCATGCAGCTTAATTTTTTTCCAACTCAAAAGGGAGAAAATGGAAGTCTAATGCAATTATTTAATTTTGGATTTTTTTCAAAGTGCCATGCCACCACCGAACGTCTCCTCACCGGGCTCGAGGGTTGGAGTGTCGGCCGGCAGAATCACTCCCTCGACCGGACACAGGGGCTCGGCTTCAAAAGTTGTCTGGGGGGGCGGCACTATACAGCAGCTTCAATAGAAGCCCGGGGAGGATGGGGAGGGGGTTAGTGGTGGACGGTGAGCCCCTGTGTCCGGGCGAGCGAGTGATTCTGCCAGTCAACCCTCGAACTCGGTGAAGAGACGTTCGGTCAGTGGTGGTAGGGGGGTGGTATTTTGAAAAACTTCTGAAATTAAAGAATTGCATTTGACTTTGTATGCCCCAAATGTCCTCATTGAATGCCTAGTTTCCCATTCTAAGCAAGCCTATTGCGCATGCGCAGACCAGGGTGTAGTCTATACTCGGGCATCGACCTTGGGGAGAGCGAGAGGGGAGATGTTTTAACTCATTGTCCTGCTGTTGAAGCTTCTTGCAAAGATATAATTTAATTATGGGGGCAATATTGACAATGCCATACCTCGTGCAAGCCTTCTACATGAAGGTGCTGCGGAGGAGAAGATTGATTTGACATCATCGCCACATAAAAGGTTACTGCACAAGATAAAAGTTCACGCGGTTGGGGGTAATATATTAGCATGGATAGAGGATTGGCTAACTAACAGAAAACAGATTCGGGATAAATGATTCATTCTTTGGTTGGCAACTAGTAACTAGTGGGGTGCTGCAGGGATCAGTGCTGGGACCCCAACTATTTACAATCTATACTAACGACTTGGAAGAAGGGACTGAGTGTAACGTAGCCAAGTTTGCTGATGATACAAAAATGGGAGGAAAAGCAATGTGTGAGGTGGACACAAAAAAATCTGCAAAAGAACATAGACAGACTAAGTAAGTGGGCAAAAATTTGGCAGATGGAGTATAAAGTTGGAAAGTGTGAGGTCATGCACTTTGGCAGAGAAAAAAATCAAAGAGCAAGTTATTATTTAAATGGAGAAAGATTGCAAAGTGTTGCAGTACAGCGGGACCTGGGGGTACTTGTGCATGAAACAAAGGGATAGTATGTAGGTACAGCAAGTGATCAGGAAGGCCAATGGAATCTTGGCCTTTATTGCAAAGGGGATGGAGTATAAAAGCAGGGAAATCTTGCTGCAGCTATACAGGGTATTGGTGAGGCTACACCTGGAATTTTGGTGTGGTTTTGGTTTCCATATTTAAGGAAGGATATACTTGCATTGGAGGCTGTTCAGAGAAGGTTCACTAGGTTGATTCCAGAGATGAGGGGGTTGACTTATGAAGATAGGTTGAGTAGGATGGGCTTCTACTCATTGGAGTTCAAAAGAATGAGAGGTGATCTTATCGAAACATATAAGATAATGAGGGGGCTTGACAAGGTGAATGCAGAGAGTATATTTCCACTAAAACGAGGGGACATAGTCTCAGAATAAGGGACCGTCCATTTAAAACTGAGATGAGGAGGAATTTCTTCTCTCAGAGGGTTGTAAATCTATGGAATTCTCTGCCTCAGAGAGCTGTGGAGGCTGGGTCATTGAATACATTTAAGGCGGAGATAAACAGATTTTTGAGAGATAAAGGAATAAAGGGTTATGGGGAGCGGGCAGGGAAGTGGAGATGAGTCCATGATCAGATCAGCCATGATCTTATTAAATGGCGGAGCAGACTCAAGGGGCCAAATGGCCTACTCCTGCTCCTATTCCTTATGTTCTTATGTAATGACCAGATAATCTGTTTTTTAGTGACATTGTTTAAGGGATAAATATTAACCAGTACACTGAGGGAAACTCCCCTGCTCTTCTTCAAAATAGTGTCATGGGATCTTTTACATCCACCTGAAAAAAGTAGATATGACCTCAGTTTAACATCTCATCCAAAAGAGGGCATCTCTGACAGTGCAGCACTCACTCAGCACTGCACTGGACTGTCAGCCTGGATTTTGTGCTCCAGTCTCTGGAGTGGAACGTGCACTCACAGCCTATGACTCAGAGACGAGAATACTATACTTGAAAAGGAAAAACTTGCAGTGCTATCGGCAAAGTTCCCTCTAATTTTTCTTGGGCCTTGCAGCCCCTTTAACAGGCTGGGTGGCGCGTTCAACATTTTGCACATGCATGGTTTTTCAATTTAAAAGCCGGTGAGTTAGCTGTGCAGGACCTCAAGACCACTGCAAGGCTACGCAGCTTAAAGGGAACATTAGCTATTGGGTGAGGCCAGGGGGGTAGGACTGATTGGATAACTCATTCAAAGAGCTAGCATGCACCATGAGCCAAATGGCCTCCTTCTTTGTTGCAAGATTCTGAGTTCCCAACCAACTGTCTCAGCATCTCATGCCATCTTCCAGAACTTCAACAATTGTATATGCCTGTCTGGTGTAAAAATAAAACGGGGAAGGTGGCTCAACCGTGGCTTATAAGGGAAATTAGGGATAGTGTTAAATCCAAGGAAGAGGCATATAAATTGGCCAAAAAAAGCAGCAAATCTGAGGACTGGGAGGAATTTAGAATTCAGCAGAGGAGGCCAAAGGGTCTAATTAGGAGGGGGGAAATAGAGTATGAGAGTAAGCTTGCAGGGAACATAAAAACTGACTGCAAAAGCTTCTATAGATATGTGGAGAGAAAAAGATTAGTGAAGACAAATGTAGGTCCCTTGCAGTCAGAATCAGGTAAAGTGATAATGGGGAACAAAGAAATGGCAGACCAATTGAACAAATACTTTGGTTCTGTCTTCACGAAGGAAGACACAAATAACCTTCCGGAAATACTAGAGGAACGAGGGTCTAGCGAGAAGGAGGAACTAAAGGAAATCCTTATTAGTCAGCAAATTGTGTTAGGGAAATTGATGGGATTGAAGGCCAATAAATCCCCAGGGCCCGATAGTCTGCATCCCAGAATACTTAAGGAAGTGGCCCTAGAAATAGTGAATGCATTGGTGACCATTTTCCGACATTCTATAGACTCTGAAGGGGCATTGGTGAGCTGGGTGATGCATCTGTGGGCGGCCGACTGCGAGATGCCACAAATGCCTGCTGAAGATCCCTGGAAGGAGCCTGAGGTGGAGAAGTTGAGGGCGTAGGTGATTTTGACAGCCACTGGTAAGGAGTGTCCACCAGTTCCTCTGGGTCTGGGCTGCAGGACTTGCTCCAGCAAACTGTAAATTGTCTGCGACGACCTCGTGTGATAGCCTGAGCTTCCTTTGGTACTGCTGCTCAGTCATGTTGAGGAAGCTCATCCTCTGCCTGTATATTCTGTGTTGGGGGTATAGCCTCCGGCACAGTGCAGCACTGCGCTGATGCTCTCTGTCCTGTGGAGCATTAGGTGGTTGAGAAGAAGGTTGGTGGTGGTGTTGCTGGTGTTGGGGCTCATCGTGGTCCGATTCTGAGGACCAATCATAACCGACCTGATAGGGAGCATTCCAGCATCCGCGACCACATTCACGGTGCTGGATATATCGAACGGGTTCTGGTCAATTCCCCTCAGAAGAGAGGACCAGTACAAGTTCGCCTTCACATTTAAAGAGCAACAATATACCTGGACATGCCTTCCCCAGGGTTTCCACAACCGCCCCTCCATCTTTCACCAGTGTATGGCCAACAGTTTAAAGGGTTTCAGCAGGCCCCAGCAGTTGGTGCAGTATGTAGATGACCTGCTTTTGTTCTCCAAAGAGGGGGAGGAGCATGGTCTGCTGCTGGCTGAGCTGCTGGAGCTGGTGGAGGACACCGGGTTCAAGGTCAATCCCAAGAAAGCTCAGATCGGTCAGAAGGAAGTGAAATTCCTCGGGCTGACCGTGAGGGCTGGGGAAAGGGCTATAGACGAGGCCAAACGGAAGGCGGTACAGGAGTTACCAGTCCCCACGACCGTGTTGGGGGTGAGATCCTTCCTCGGGTTCACGGGGTACTACAGGGATTTTATTGAGGATTACGCCACCACAGCAGTCCCTCTACTTTGGCTCCTCCACAAGGGAGTGGGATGGGAGTGGGATGAGGACTGCACGGCAGCGTTCAATCATCTCAAGGGAGACCTGCAGACGGCATCCACATTAGGTGCGATTAATGGTGGGGGGGACTTCTTTTTAGAAGTAGCAGCCAGCGGGGACAGCTTGAGCGCGGTGCTGCTCCAGGACCGGCACGGCAAACTGCGACCCGTGGTGTACTCCTCAAGAGTCCTCACAGATGTAGGATACTCCAATTACGAGAGGCATCTCCTTGCCACGCATTGGGCCGTGAAGCACTCCCAGTTCTTCACGGGGTCATCCCAGATCATTCTACTGACCCACCATGCCCCCACTCAGACGTTATTAGCTGGGGGGTTAAAGGACGGCACGGTGAGCAGTGCTCACGTTGCTCACTGGACTTTATCGCTCTCACAAATGCATCTGAGAGTGCAAGGCCTGTGTGAGCCCAAGCTGGCAGCTAACATGATCTATGCAGGGGCGGCCCATAAGTGTATGGTCGAGGGAGTATGGGACGTAGACATAGGATTTCAGGCCGGGTTACACCCCATTGGTCGTGATATATATGTTGACGAATCCAGTTCGGTGGTAGCAGGGGAGCGTTTCACCGGGTGTGGGATTTATGACCTGACGGCAGGCATTGCAAGGGCCATTAAACTCCCGAGCACCCTGAGCGCCCAGCATGTCGAACTGTCGGCAGTGGTGTATGTCGTTACCCACGCCGACAAGTTCCCGACCCCATACATCATCTGCTCGGATTCCACGTTCACATGCAATTCGTGCACCGAATACTTGGCCAGCTGGTCTCGTCACGGTTTCACGTCCGCAGATAGGAAGCTCTTCGCTCAAACCACTGTTACAAAGGATCTTAGAGGCCACGGGAACCCAGGGAAGCCAGAAACTTCATAAAGTTAAGGCCCATTCCAAGACAGAGCCCAGAGTGGAAGGCAACCAAAAGGCTGATGGGTTAGCCAAGGAGGGAGTCAAAAACAGAGAGTTTTCGCGCCCATACAGGTCCAGCCCAGTAGCAGCGATCCGGGACAAAGGGGGGACAGAAGGGAGTGTAGGGGTAGCATTGGATCCGGACTGGAGGAAAGTCCAGGCACAGGATCCCGTCCTCAAGGTTGTCCTGGAGTAGCTGGCTAGGGGAGAAAAGGTAGAAGGCCCGTTCGGGGTAGTGGGCATTACTTTAAAGGAGGGAATGCTTTTCAGGGGAGATCAGTGAATGGTTCCAGAACAGCACCAGAGGGAATTCCTCCAGATAGCCCACGGGAGACCAGGAGCGGGATACCCAGGGCTGGAGTCTACCTGGCAGAGGATAGAACAGGCAGGATGGTGGCCACAACTGAGGGAGGATGTCCGCGATATTTGTGCTGACTGCCTGGTGTGCTCAGCGAACAACTCCAATCCCCAGAAAAAAGAGGTTCCCATGGGACACACAAGAAGGGTAGAGAGACCATGGCAGTCAGTACAGGTCGATTACATCGGGCCATTGCCCACTGTAACGTGTGGTTACAAGTACTGTTTGGTCCTAGCGGACGTTTTCTCGAAGTGGGTTGAAGCCTTTCCTTGCCGATCAGCCACGGTGTTGGAGACGGCAAGGATCTTGGTGAGGGAAGTGTTCTCTAGGTGGGTACAGCTGAAGATGATGGAGTCCGACCAGGGGAGCCACTTCACAGGGCAGGTCATGCAGGCTATCTTGAAATGGCTAGGGATAGAAGAGAAATGGCATGTGGCTCACAACAAACAGTCATCGGGGGTTGTGGAGCGACTTAATCGGACCAAAGAAAGGCTGCAGAAAGAAACAGGACAGTCCCGGAAAAAGTGGTTTGAGGTCCTGCCGTTTGACTTGATGGGGGTCCGAGCCAGCCTCTCCAGAAGCACAGGGTATTCCCCGCATGAACTCCTGACTGGTAGGGTCATGTGCACGCCCACCCATGTTCTGGCGCTGGTTCCCACAGCGGGGCAGGTGAGAGAGGTAAACCGGGACAAGGTTGTCAAGGATTTGTTCGAGCACTTGAAACAGGTTCATTGGCAAGCTGACAGCAACATAGGGAAGCAGCACTGGAGCAATTGGTTGTTGCTTGAGCCCCGGAGAACCCACGAGTGGAAGGTAGGGGATCAGATCATGGTCCGCAATTAGGCTCAGGTGGGCACGTGTGAGCCTTTGTACATGGGACCCTACAGCATCATTGATAAGGCCAGTCCCATGGTGTACGCGGTTAAGCTTCCGAAGCGCACAAAGTGTTTCCATGTGAACCAGTGCAAGTTGTTTAACCCGGGGGAAAGAGCGAGAAACAGAAAGAAGCACCAAGGCGCTATAAACAGCATGGTGGACGCAGGTCTTCCTCCCATAGTTTGGGACAGTGAGGAGGCCGATGTGGTGGTGGTTAGGATGAATAGCAGGATCCCACGGCCGAGAATGCCGTGGTCACCTCCTTACGCACCACCGAGGAACCATAAAAGGCCCAGGTCGTAGAGACCTAGCGGGGCCACCCAGAGACGGGTGGCGGTTTATATAGTTTCCTTCTCAGTTTCGTGTTTTACAAAGTATGTTTTGATGAAGCCAGACCTGTGGAGGTATACCCTCTCACAAAAAGGTTGTTGTTTCTTTGTATCTTCACAGGAAGCCGAGAGAAAGATGGAGACAACCCTGGTAATGGTTCTTTGGAGCTTGGTCGGAACAGGGTACAGCAGGAGGGGAGACACCGAGTTGTCCTTCCTCTACGGATGTACTGGAGGGAACAGACCCACCCTCACACAGGGGGGTCGGACAGGGGACACGGATGGGATGGCAGCCTACTTCCACGAGGGAAGGAGGCCAGGGTGGCTGGGGTCTATTTCGACGAAATACTCCAGCCACGTCAGGTTCACATACGGGGAGGCTTCCATACCGTGTCCCAGACTCAAGGTCACAGCCACACGGGTTAGGGTGACCGAGGGCAAGCGCATATGCTTGAAGTGCAAGGGACACATTACCCTGGGACGGTGGTGGTGGCTCAGGAAATTTTGTCAGGACACGGGGAACCAGACAGTGGACTGGGAACGACTGGGGAACGATATGTACCGACAGATCACGGGGTCAAAGGGTCGAGTGGATGTGTGGTGGGACAAGTGGTGGAAGGAGGAACAGGGAATTTGTGTGTGTATGTGGGGGTCAGAGAAGATCTGGCCAGCGGGTGTGTCGATTGCCTTTTCGAGGCAATGGCAGGACGCCGGGGTTGGGATCAGATGGGATCGGAGTATGGACTCCTGCGTGATCCCAACACAATAAAAGCCACTGAACGTGTAGCACACAAGAGGAAGCCCCTGCCCACAGCTCCACTGGTACAGGTGACAGAAGTTAGGTGTCCCGCCACCACACCAGACCCTGGGAATGGTTTAGTTTTAGTCCCGACCGGAAAGGTTTTATTCCAGGAGTCGCATTACACAGTCGCATCGGTCATGTTAAACCTAACCGCGGCACATCTGCCCGAGTGGTGTCGAAAAGAAACTGAGCAGCTGTATGAGGCGCTCATTAGAGAAATGTTCCGCCAGTTCTTTGAACTCAGTTACGGGGATGTGAGTCGGGAAAGATTGTACGATATGGGAGTGAGGGATAATGTTAGTCCGGGGAGGCAGAGGCGATGGGTGCTCAATGATGTTGCTACGGCGTTTAGCGCAGGTACATCTCTCACCAACAGCTGCAGATCAGTGGTTTAAAGGACCAGCTGCGGAAAATCCTGGGGGAAGGGAACGCGGTGGTAGGGTCGGAGTTAGAGGAGGACCAGGCAATGACTGTCCATTTAAAGGAGGTTATCACAGAGCTGGAGACACACGCAAAGACTGTAAATGCATTAATACGGGAGGACAGGAATGCCTCGGTGCAGGCAGCACGAAACGAAGTGTGCGTGTTGTACGGTGCCTGGTTGCTGAGCGAGGGGCACAGTAATTTAGAGGACCTCCAGCAAGGTCGCGTCCCGTCATGGATCAGCAACCGGCACCTCGCAGCGCTCAGCCCGTACAGTAATTCGATGAGCCCGTCTCAGCTGCGCCTAGCCTCTGAAGCCTACTCAGTCCCAGTGGATTGCGGTCGGTCCAACCATTCAATCATGGGGATAGTGTTGCGTATGCCGGTAATGTGTGGGACATCACAACCAGCGCCGGTATACAGGGTGGAGAACATTGGGGTCGTACGGGATGGGGTGCACGTGCGGTATCATACAGTCCCATCATTTGTTATCAAGTGGGAGCACGCCATGACCGGCACTGACCTCAAGGGGTGCCAGAGCAGGGGTGCACACGTCATATTGTGTCCCCAGCATTTGAACGCGTTCGATCGGCCAGAGTGCGGGTTTGAATCCGAGAGTCGAGAGCCCATCAATGGCCCCATGGAGGTGAGGGCCCAGAGCTATGTTCCACCTCAGGTAGCATATGTGGGCGACAGGACATACTGCATAACCACGAGTGTGGACCGGTATCGAGTGCACCGGGACACTTGGTGTCCGGCAATGACAGCACTTTCTGCTTCAAATCTCATGCCGAAGTTCAAGTGGCACAGCAATGTATTACTCCGATCCCAGAGCCATCCACGGTACACATTACGGTAAACGACACGATCCCGAACCTGCAACAGTACATTACCCAGTTCGGGTATCAGATTCCTTTTCTGGCGGGATGCCTGACAATGTTATTAAAGGCCATCGAGCTAACCCCAAGAACATTATTTCACACTGGAACAGACAAACCAGGACACAGGGGAAAGAATTCAAGGGATAAATGCCCCACCCTGGTGGGACCTTGGTATCAGTGTGGAGGTTCCTCCGTGGATCCAGATATGCTCACATGCTCTCGTCATTGTACAGTTTTTGATTGTGATATACCTGTTGTGTATTTCTTGTAAAAAGAGAAGTCAGATGCTCCGGAGTCGATGGGAGGCCGTAGTTAACGAACCGTGAATGTAACGTTCTGTATCTCCATGGTAACAGTACGATGCACGGTTGTATTTCAGGGATGTATATTCGGGGTGTTTTAAAAGTAAAAAGGGATAGGATTGGTCGGGAACCACGAGGCTTGCTCACCAGCAGACGTTGATATGTTCGAGAAGACTCTTGAAATATCATAGGGGGGACTGTAAGGACTGTAAGCAACGAATCCCCAAGGATCTGGACATTGTGTTTTAATCCCCAAGAATTTGCGTTTTAATATTTTTCTCACTGCAGAAAAAGCTGGAAGCTGTTTGTGGGAGGGGCCCATGTGCGGCTCCATGATGGACTTAGAATGATGGGCAGGGGTTTTGGGAAGACAATGGCCAAGCTAAGGCAATTTATCGCAGGTGATGAGCAGATGGACTGTGTTTTGTTAAGCAATGTGAACTCGTCAAGTGAACTGATCAGTGATCGAGCTATTACCTGGATGAGATACCAGAACAATAGAAAGTCATTGAGCCCAGTCTGCTCGGAAGTGAAACCCATCACTGGAAAAACAGGGAACCTCGAAATAAAGGAAGAAAACTTTATTGAGCTAAAAGCAGAAGACATACCCACAGGAAGTCTCACCTCGAAACAAACTTTATTCGGCCTGAAAGTACGGACGGACATAAAAGAGGCCGTGTGGCCACTCTCTCTCTCTCTTGCCTCGCTGCTTTGCCTCTACAAGAATCCAACCCTTCATGTGGGACGGAGAGAAGAAACCAGAAGAGACATCTTTTTATCGGAAACAGCAGCAAGTGAGCCAGAGAATCGGTTAGCATCATATCTGCGCACACATCTTTTAATATCACAACGACGATGTGAGAGGGTATGGTGCGTTCTCCCAACCAATATCCTAGGCGTTTTCAGGGGAGGTGTTTTAGATGTGGATACTTTGCGTTCGGGGCCTGTTTAGATAAGTCAGACTGTGTGTTGTACTGTGTTTGTTTGTATTACACTACCAGGGTGTGTTTCTACTCGGTGCAGCTGTGTGTTTTAACTTTAATAAAAGCATTGGCAGTTCTCGGACCAAGGTAGCCATCCCTGACTCATTCATCTGTTCAGTACAGTAATAATTCCCAGTGTTAGAACTATTGCAAAGTGGGGGTGCTTCGAAAACACCTAAGGGAAACCACTTACAGCTGGGAGGCAGGGGGTGGTGGGAGCCATTTGCGGGGCTGTGGGGAGGGAGCAGGGGAATGGGACTGTTGTGTGGCTCGTGCAAATATCCAGCATAGTCATAATGGGCCGAATGGCCTCCTTCCGTGCTGTATGAGTCCATGGCTTGTCACAGAGTCATCACCCTCTGGAACAAACGTGTGCAACATATGGTGAGTAACAGAGGGTGAGTGCTGGGGCACTACAGTCATTTAACAGGGGAAGTTGAAAGGTTTCTGAGCAGTTACAGGGAGTGAGAGGCCACTTTAGATTGTGATGGTACTGGAGCAGCAATGCTCTCCCTGGAGCCTCAGGGAGTTGTAGAGCAATTGCCCAGAGTTTTTTTTTCCTGAATTGGCCGCGTTCCTTTGTATGTGCCAAGAGATAGCGTCACTGGAGGTGGGATAGGAGCAGGCGAGGTTATGCTGTCTGAGAGTCTTTATCGACTGATGGTTTTTTTGGAGGTTTGTATGTGCAGACTGAGGATTGTCTCTGGGCCCTGTCTGGTGTGTGACTCAAAGAGTTCACCCAGTCAGTGGCTCAGTCCAAGGACAATCCCCAGTCTGCAACCCCCCCATCGGAGAACGCATCTCTCCCCCTTTGTTCCTTGCTATGATCTGTGCACAAATCAGGAAACACACAGTAAGTTTGTTAATCTTCATTGCACCTTTATTTCCAGATGTTAAATTTCTCACATTTAAGTTGTTGAAATAACGTGACTTGAAACATAGATGACGGACAGGAAAAGTCCCACTGTTCCATCCAGCCTGTCCCACACAATTGCGATGCTCTGTACCAGCAGACAACATTCGATGATGACTTGAAACCAGTCAGCGGCTTGTCCCGAGTTCTCACTTTTGTGTCGCTCCGGCTTGCACAAACACTGTCGTCAATCTGTTTTTGAAAGCGCCAACTGTGATCCCTTTCATTTGCCATTCCTTTGGGCCCTGCCATACTCAGTGGATTGGAATTGAGTTAAAGAGCCAGCATTGATTGGATGAAACATCAGCTCCTAAACATTAATGGGCCAAATGGGAGGGTTGAAGGGGGGGTTGCGGTTGGGGATGGGGACCTAATTATCGGGATGCATCGGCACAATTTACCCAGCTCCCGTGCTGTGTAAACTTTGAGCACACTCCAGAACTCAGTTTGTTGACATCCAAAGACAACCCAGAATGAGGAGACTCCATTCACTTCCCTCGCAACAAGACACAAGAGACAACCAGGTGGCTTGAAAATGCTGTCACTTGAAGAATGACGAGGAGCTTACAAGGGAACAGCTTACAAGGGAGCTGACCTTCAGTCGGTCGTTCTCCACACACTGCTGGCAACTAACCAAATAGATGAGGACGATGAGAAAGGAGGCTTAAGTGACCAGACAGACGTGAGAAAGTGATTATTACCCATGGGTACATCCTAATCTGATGGGCATTCCATCTCAACAGCCAGGCCACCAATCAGAAGCTGGCAAGGTCCCAATCCAGATCTGCTGATTCAGTTTCCTGTTTGGATCTGGCGCTGGTGTCCGTGAATAACACTGACTTTGATCAATTTGTCCTGGGAGTTGGAGAGTCTGTTCCCATGCAGGGCCCACACTTCTCACCCTGACTACCAGTTGGTCAGTGTCCAACCGTGTGTGGAGCATGTTGGAACGAAATATAACGATTTCCTTAAAAAAAGTAGGCTTGTCTTTATAATCTGGAAATGATTCCTGTGGGCTTCTGAAGTCAGACCGGCAATATTCAACACGCGGGTGTATGAGAAGCACGGTTTGTGAGGCAAGGAAAGGGTTAACCAGAACCACCATATGCTGCAATTTTCTGTAGCATCCTGGAGATCAGGCAACCCCTGAGCAACAGAATCCAGAAACTAAAGAACGAAAGACTGTCCAGCCTCCGCCTGACTGCCTGAGGACCTCGAGCAGATTGGCGATTGTCCGGTGATATGAGTAAGTCCATCGATCCGGTAAGCCCCAGTGTGCTGAAGATATTCTGGACTATCTCAGTGTGGATCATCCAATTGTTAGGGTGAACCACATTGCGGCTGACTGTGCCGACTGTAGTATTGTCCACCCCGCCCGAAAGGACTCCAGGACGGGAACTACCCAAAACTACTGCTCAATACACACAGCTTGCGCTCAGGCCCCCAGTGGCATCCAGGCCTCTCCCCAATGACGTCTGGGCCTCTCCCCGGCGGAGTCCGGGCGTTCGGGCCCCCTTTGGGGCGACTGGGCCTCTACTTCCCCACGGTGTTCCGGGTGTGGTCTGCCTCGGGCTTTTTGCAGCTGCAGAGGGCTGGCAGCGCCCATGGAGCAGTGCCAAGGGAGTAACCTACTACTGACTTACATCTTAAACTTTTAATGAACTTTTAATCAACTTTTAAACTTTTAATCAACTTGAGAAACTTTTAAAACAATTTGGGAAAACTTTTAAACTTTTAAACAACTTGGAGGAATTAGTTGAAAACCTCTGGAGAAAGTTTTAAATAATTTTGGAAAACTTATTTTTTAAACTTTGGAAGAAACTTTTTAAAACATCCCCCGGAACACCAGCGGACAACTGACCTTCCTAATGCCTGCCCCCAACCAAGCCTCGGGACGCCTACAATCAAGGGCACTACCCGGCGCCGAGCTTGCAGCCAACATCTCGCCGCGGCAATTAGGCTCATACAGCAGTGCCTGGTCTCCAGTCGTCTTGGACCCCTTTGCCACTGGACCAAGACCTTGCTCAGCTAAGCCCGTGTGGTAGCCGATGTGCAACGACCACCCCACGTTAAAAGAACTCACGCACAGGCATCTTTCACTTAGTTAACGTCAGGACCCTCATGGAGAACTCCAACAGCGACAGGCTAGAACGTCTCACCTCCATAGTTGCCCGGGAACTTAGGCGCTTTGACATCGACATCGCCATCCTAAGCGAGACCCGGCGGGCAGGGGAAGCCCAGCTCAAGGAACAAGGAGGAGGTTACACCTTTTTCTGGAAAGGAAAACCAGAGGAAGAACGGCGCCTTCACAGAGTCGGTTTCGCCATCAAAAGTGAGCTGGTCGGCCGCCTCAAAGACTCCCGCTGCGGGGTTAACGAACGCCTCATGACTCTTCGACTCACCCTATCCCGGAACCGATGCGCCATGGTCACCATTGCGTAGGCCCCTACACTCGATGCAATGGATGAGACCAAAGAGAGTTTTTATTCCAACCTCGAAACATCCCTGTCCCGCGTCCCCGCGGGCGACAAACTGATCCTCCTCAGTGACTTCACGCCAGGGTCGGCAAAGACACAGCTCTCTGTGATTGGCAGAGAGGGGATAGAGAAAGCCAGCAGTACCCTACTCCTGACAAAATGTCTAGAACATGAACTTCTCATTACTAACACCCTGCTCCGACAGAGGGACAAATACAAGGCATCGTGGCAACACCCTCGCTCCAAATACTGTCACCTCCTCGACTGTCATCGTCCGAGCCAGGGATTGCAAGTATGTGCGCATCACCCGCACCTTGACAAGAGCTGACGACTGCTGGACGGACCACCGCCTAATCCGATCCATCATCGACAATAAAAAGCCCCAAAGCGGAGGGGACAGCAGAAGCAGTGCCACAAAAAAGTCAATGCAGGGGCACTTACAGACCCAGCAAAGAGAGACCTATACAGCCAGCACTTCAAAGCTAACCTGGCGTGCTTTGATGATCCTGAGATGCTGAATGCCCACAGCGCTTGGTCTGCCCTCCAGGCCTCCATAACCAATGCCTGTGAAGAGACACTTGGTCACTCAACTCGAAAACACCAGGACTGGTTTGATGAGAATTATCAGGAGATCCAAGAACGAATAGATCGCAAGCGCAGAGCATTTCTGAGCCTCAAGCAACAACCCAACATGGGGGCAGCAAAGTAACATTACAGATGGCTCAAGGCTGAGGTCCAACAAAAAACCCGGGAACTAACAAAAAGGTGGCGGATGGAGAAAGCACAGGAGATACAGCAGCTGGCCGATAGCCATGATATGCGAGGATTCTTCATTGCAGTCAAGACCAACTACGGTCCAAACTTCCAAGGCCACATAATCATCATCATAGATAGTCCCTCGGAATCAAGGAAGACTTGCTTCCTCTACTGAAGTGAGTTCTTCAGTGGCTGAACAGTCCAACATGAGAGCCACAGACCCTGTCACAGGTGGGACAGACATTCGTCGGGGGAAGGGGAGGTGGCACTGATTTACCACACGCCCCTTCCGCTGCCTGCGCCTGACCTCTTCACGCTCGCAGCATTGAGATTCGAAGAGCTCAACACACTCCCGAATGCTCTTTCTCCACCTAAGGTGGCCTGCAGCCAGGGTCTCCCAGGTGTCAGTGGTGATGTCACACTTCACCAGGGAGGCTTTGAGGTGTCTTTGTAACGCTTCCGCTGCCCACCTTTGGCTCGTTTGCCATGAAGGAGCGCTGCATATAGCGCTTGCTTTGGGAGTCTCATGTCTGGCATGTGAACTAAGTGGCCTGCCCAGCAAAGCTGATCGAGTGTGGTCAGTACTTCAATGCTGGGGATGTTAACCTGGGCGATGACACTGATGTTGGTGCCTCTGTCCTCCCAGGGGATTTGAAGGATCTTGCGGAGACATCATTGGTGATATATCTCCAGCGACTTGAGGTGTCTTCTGTACATCGTTCATGCTCCTGAGCCATCCAGGAGGGCAGGAATTACTGCAATCATGTAGACCATGAGCTTGGTGATAGATTTGAGGGCCTGGTCTTCGAACACTCTTTTCCTCAGGTGGCCAAAGGCTGCACTGGCGCACTGGAGGCAGTGTTGAATCTCCGCATCAAAGCCTGCTTTTATTGATAAGAGGGTCCCGAGGTAAGGGAAATGGTCCACGTTGTCGAGGGCCGCGTCGTGGATCTTGATGATTGGGGGACAGTGCATTGCGGCGAGGACAGGCTGGTGGATGACCTTCCGCCGCCTGAGAAAAAGACTGTTCGAAGACCAGGCCCTCAAATCTACCACCAAGCTTTTGGTCTACAGGGCTGTAGTAATACCCAACCTCCTGTATGACTTAGGGGAATGGACAATGTACAGAAGACACCTCAAGTCGCTGGAGATATATCATCAACGATGTCTCCGCAAGATCCTACAAATCCCCTCGGATGACAGGAGCACCAACATTAGCGTCCTCGTCCAGGTTAACATCCCCAGCATTGAAGCACTGACCACACTCGGTCAGCTTTCCTGGGGAGGCCACATAGTTCGCATGTCAGAAACGAGACTCCCAAAACAAATGATCTATGCAAATGAGCCAAAGGTGGACAGCGGAAACGTTGCAAGGACACCCTCAAAGCCTCCCTGATGAAGTGCGACATTGTCACTGACACCTCGGAGTCCCTTGCCAAAGACCGCCCTAAGTGGAGAAAGGGCATCAGGAGGGCGTTGAGCACCTCAAGTCTCAACGCCAAGAGCGTGCAGAAATCAAGCGCAGACAGCGGAAAGAGCATGCGGCAAACCAGTCCCATCCTCCCTTACCCTCAACGACTATCTGTCCCACCTGTGACAGAGTCTCTGGCCCTCATATTGGACAATTCAGCCAGCAAAGTACTCACTTCAGGAGTGGAAGCAAGTCTTCCTCTATTCTGAGGGACTGCCTATGATGATGATGTCCACCCCGGCCAAAGGTGGCAGCAAGAGTGTCACCCTGTCGTTCAAGCACCAATGGGAAAAAACACGTCAACTTGACAGTGGGACACAAGAGGAGGGTCCCACACTGTAGAAATATCGGACTACTTTCGTACAGTCTGTCTGTAGACATGCTGACTTGCCCGACACTGAGACTGAAAGTGTACACTGTCCCATTGGACCATTTACATCCCGAGCCTGCTGATCACTGCTTGGGTAGGTGGAGCTGGAACGGGTATCGAAGGTTACCCCCCTGCATTCCAAGTCCTAATCGGGAATGATGGACTAGCATGGTACAAAGGACATTACGGTCCGGATAAAGCCTTGGAGCTGAATGATTACATCGGATTACAGCACAGAAACAGGCCATTCGGCTCAACCAGTCCATGCTAGCATTTATACTCCACTCGAGCCTCCCCCTGTCTCCCCTCATCTATCAGGATAACTCTCTATTCACTTCTCCCTTATATGCTTCTCAATCAATCATAGGCAGCCCCTCTGAATCGAGGAAGACTTGCTTCGACTACTAAAGTGAGTTCTTTCGTGGCTGAACAATCCAACATGAGAGCCACAGACCCTGTCACAAGTGGGACAGACATTCGTCAGGGAAAGGGTGGAGTGGCACTGATTTACCACATGCTCCTTCCGCTGCCTGCGCCTGACCTCTTCACACTCGCAACGTTGTGATTCGAAGAGCTCAATGCCCTCCTGGATGCACTTTCTCCACCTAAGGCGGTCTTCGGCCAGGGTCTCCCAGGTGTCGGTGGTGATGTCACACTTCACCAGGGAGGCTTTGAGGGTGTCTTTGTAATGTTTCCACTGCCCACCTTTGGCTCGTTTGCCATGAAGGAGCGCCGCATAGAGCGCTTGCTTTGGGAGTCTCGTGTCTGGCATGCGAACTAAGGACCTGCCCATGTTGGGGATGTAAGCCTCGGCGAGGTCATTGATGTTGGTGCGTATGAAGGATCTTTCAGAGACATCATTGGTGATATATCTCCATCGACTTGAGGTGTCTTCTGTACATCGTCCATGCCCCTGAGCCATACAGGAGGGCGGGTATTACTACAGCCATGTAGATCATGAGCTTAGTGGTAGATTTGAGGGCCTGGACTTCGAACACTCTTTTCCTCAGGTAGCCGAAGGCTGCACTGGCACACTGGAAGCGGTGTTGAATCTCCGCGTCAACATCTGCCTTTGTTGATAAGAGGCTCCTGAGGTAAGGGAAATGGTCCAGGTTGTCGGGGGCCACGCCATGGAACTTGATGACTGGGGGACAGTGCTTTGCGGCAAGGACAGGCTGGTGGAGGACCTTTATCTACCACCAAGCTCATTATCTACAGGGCTGTAGTAATACCCTCCTGTATGGCTTAGGAGCATGGACAATGTACAGAAGCCTCCTCAATTCGCTGGAGATATATCACCAACGATGTCTTCGCAAGATCCTACAAATCCCCTCGGAGGACAGGTGCACCAACATTAGCGTCCACGTCCAGACTAACATTCCCAGCACTGAATCACTGACCACACTCGGTCAGCTTCGCTGGGCAGGCCACAGAGTTCGCATGTCAGACACGAGATTCCTTAAGCAAGTGGACTATGCGGAGCTCCTTCACGGCAAATGAGCCAAAGGTGGGCAGCAGAAACGGTGCAAGGACACCCTCAAAGCCTCCTTGATAAAGTGCAACATCATCACTGACACCTTGGAGTCCTTGGCCAAAGACTGCCCTCAGTGAAGAAAGTGCATCGGGAGGGTGATGAGCACCTCGAGTCTCAACGCCAAGAGCGTGCGGAAATCAAGCGCAGACAGCGGAAAGAGAATGCGGCAAACCAGGCCCACCCAGACTTCCCCTCAACGACTATCTGTCCCACCTGTGACAGAGACTGTGGCTCTCTTATTGGACTACTCAGCCACCAAAGTACTCACTTCAGGAGTGGACGAACGTCTTCCTCTATTCCGAGGGACTGCCTATGATGACAATGTTCACCCTGGCCAAATGTGGCAGCAAGAGTGTCACCCTGTCGTTCAAGCAGCAATGGGAAGCGACACGTCAACTTGACAGAGGGACCCAGGAGGTGGTCCCACACTGTAGAAATACCAGACTACTGTCATACAGTCTGTTTGTAGACATGCTGACTTGCCCCTCACCGAGTCTGAAAGTTTACAATATCCTATTGTACCATTCGCACCCCGAGGCTGCTGATCACTGTTTGGGGAGGTGGAGCTGGAACGGGTTTCGAAGGTTGCTGCCCTGCATTCCAGATCCTAATCGGGAATGATGGACTAGATGGTCCAAAGGACATTACGGTCTGGATAAAGCATTCTAAAGTCTTATGGAGGTGAATGATTACATCGGATTACAGCACAGAAACAGGCCATTTGGCTCAACCAGTCCATGCTAACGTTTATTCTCCACTCGAGCCTCCCCCTGTCTCCCCTCATCTAACTATCAGGATAACTCTCTATTCACTTCTCCCTTGTCTGATTATCTCAATCAATCATCATAGGCAGTCTCTCGGAATCGTGGAAGACTTGCTTCCACGACTAAAGTGAGTTCTTTTGTGGCTGAACAGTCCAACACGAGATCCACAGACCCTGTCACAGGTGGGACAGACATTCGTCGGGGGAAAGGGGGGTGGCACTGATTTACCACACGCCCCTTCCGCTGCCTGTGCCTGACCTCTTCACGCTCGCAGCGTTGAGATGCGAAGAGCTCAACGTCCTCCTGGATACACTTTCTCCACCGAGGACGGTCTTCGGCCAGGGTCTCCCAAGTGTCAGTGGTGAGGTCACACTTCACCAGGGAGGCTTTGAGGGTGTCCTTGTAACGTTTCCACTGCCCACCTTTGGCTCGTTTGCCATGAAGGAGCGCCGCACATAATGCTTGCTTTGGGATTCTCGTGTCTGGCATGCAAACTAAGTGGCCTGCCCAGCGAAGCTGATCAAGTGTGGTCAGTGCTTCAATGCTGGGGATGTTAGCCTGGGCAAGAACACTAATGTTGGTGCGTTTGTCCTCCCAGGGGATTTGAAGGATCTTGCGGAGACATCGTTGGTGATATATCTCCAGCGACTTGAGGTGTATTCTGTACATCGTCCATGCCCCTGAGCCATCCAGGAGGGCGGGAATTACTACAGCCATGTAGACCATGAGCTTACTGATAGATTTGAGGGCCTGGTCTTCAAACACTCTTTTCCTCAGGTGGCCGGCACTGGCGCACTGGAGGCGGTGTTGAATCTCCGCATCACTGTCTGCTTTTGTTGATGAGAGGCTCCTGAGGTAAGGGAAATGGTCCACGTTGTCGAGCCGTGGATCTTGGTGACTGGGGACAGTGCTTTGTGGCAAGGAGAGGCTGGTGGAGGACCTTTGTCTTACGGATGTTTAGCATAGGGCCCATGCTTTCATATGCCTCAGTAAATACGTCGACTAGAACCTGAAGTTCAGCCTCAGAATGTGCGCCGACGCAGACAGCATCCGCGTACTGTAGCTCAATGACAGAGGTTGGGGTGATCTTGGTCCTGGCCTGGAGGCAGCGTAGGTTCAACAGCTTCCCACTGGTTTTGTAGTTTATTTACACTCCAGCGGGGAGCTTGTTGACTGCGAGGTGGAACATGGCCGCCTGAGTCTGCGCACATTGTGAGGCTGAACTCCAGAATAGAGTCGACGTATTTACTAAGGCATACGAAAGCATGGGTCTTATGGTAAACAACCGTAAGATAAAGTCCTCCACCAGCCTGTCCTCGCCGCACAGCACTGTCCCCCAGTCATCAAGATCCACGGCGCGGCCCTCAACAACATGGATCATTTCCCATACCTCGAGAGCCTCTTGTCAACAAAAGCAGACAGTGATGCGGAGATTCAACACTCCCTCCAGTGCGCCAGTGCAGCCTTTGGCCGCCTGAGAAAAAGACTGTTCGAAGACCAGGCCCTCAAATCTACCACCAAGCTCTTGGTATACAGGGCTGTCGTAATGCCCAACCTCCCGTATGGCTTAGGGGCATGGACGATGTACAGAAGACACCTCAAGTCGCTGGAGATATATCACCAACGATGTAGCCGCAAGATCCGACAAATCCCCTCGGAGGACAGGCGCACCAACATTCATGTGTTCGTCCAGGCTTACATCCCCAGCATTGAAGCACTGATCACACTTGGTCAGCTTCGCTGGCAGGCCACAAAGTTCGCATGTGAGACACGAGATTCCCAAAGCAAGTGATCAATGCGGAGCTCCTTCACGGCAAATGAGCCAAAGGTGCGCAGCTGAACCGTTGCAAGGACACCCTCATAGCCTCCCTGATAAAGTGCGACATCATCACTGACACCTCGGAGTCCATGGCCAAAGACCGTCCTAAGTGGAGAAAGTGCATCGGGAGGGCGTTGAGCACCTCGAGTCTCAACGCCGAGAGCGTGCGGAAATCAAGCGCAGATAGGCGAAAGAGCATGCGGCAAACCAGTCCCACCCTCCCTTACCCTCAATGACTATCTGTCCCACCTGTGACAGAGTCTGTGGCTCTCATATTGGACTATTCAGCCACCAAAGCACTCACTTCAGGAGTGGAAGCAAGTCTTCCTCTATTCCGAGGGACTGCCTTTGATGATGATGTCCACCCCGGCCAAAGGTGGCAGCAAGAGTGTCACCCTGTCGTTCAAGCACCAATGGGAATAAAGTCGTAAACTTGACAGTGGGACCCAGGAGGGGTCATACTGTCTGTCTGTAGACATGCTGACTTGTCCCTCACCGAGTCTGAATGTCTACAATGTCCTATTGTACCATTCGCACCCCGAGGCTGCTGATCACTGTTTGGGGAGGTGGTGCTGGAACGGGTTTTGATGGTTGCTGCCCTGCATTCCAGGTCCTAATCGGGAATGATGGACTAGATGGTCCAAAGGACATTACGGTCTGGATAAAGCATTCTAAAGTCTTATGGAGGTGAATGATTACATCGGATTACAGCACAGAAACAGGCCATTTGGCTCAACCAGTCCATGCTAACGTTTATACTCCACTCGAGCCTCCCCCTGTCTTCCCTCATCTAACTATCAGGATAACTCTCTATTCACTTCTCCCTTGTCTGATTATCTCAATCAATCATCATAGGCAGTCTCTCGGAATCGTGGAAGACTTGCTTCCACGACTAAAGTGAGTTCTTTTGTGGCTGAACAGTCCAACACGAGATCCACAGACCCTGTCACAGGTGGGACAGACATTCGTCGGGGGAAGTGGGGGTGGCACTGATTTACCACACGCCCCTTCCGCTGCCTGCGCCTGACCTCTTCACGCTCGCAGCGTTGAGATGCGAAGAACTCAACGTCCTCCTGGATACACTTTCTCCACCTGGGACGGTCTTCGGCCAGGGTCTCCCAGATGTCAGTGGTGAGGTCACACTTCACCAGGGAGTCTTGAGGGTGTCCTTGTAATGTTTCCGCTGCCCATTTGGCTCGTTTGCCATGAAGGAGCGCCGCATAGAACGCTTGCTTTGGGATTCTCGTGTCTGGCATGCAAACTAAGTGGCCTGCCCAGCGAAGCTGATCAAGTGTGGTCAGTGCTTCAATGCTGGGGATGTTAGCCTGGGCAAGAACACTAATGTTGGTGCGTCTGTCCTCCCAGGGGATTTGAAGGAGACATCGTTGGTGATATATCGCCAGCGACTTGAGGTGTCTTCTGTACATCGTCCATGCCCCTGAGCCATCCAGGAGGGCGGGAATTACTACAGCCATGTAGACCATGAGCTTACTGATAGATTTGAGGGCCTGGTTTTCAAACACTCTTTTCCTCAGGTGGTCGAAGGCTGCACTGGCGCACTGGAGGCGGTGTTGAATCTCCGCATCACTGTCTGCTTTTGTTGATGAGAGGCTCCTGAGGTAAGGGAAATGGTCCACGTTGTCGAGCCGTGGATCTTGGTGACTGGGGACAGTGCTTTGTGGCAAGGACAGGCTGGTGGAGGACCTTTGTCTGACGAATCTTTAGCATAGGGCCCATGCTTTCGTATGCCTCAGTAAATATGTCGACAAGAACCTGAAGTTCAGCCTCAGAATGTGCGCAGACGCAGACAGCATCCGCGTACTGTAGCTCAATGACAGAGGTTGGGGTGATCTTGGTCCTGGCCTGGAGGCAGCGTAGGTTAAACAGCTTCCCACTGGTTCTGTAGTTTATTTACACTCCAGCGGGGAGCTTGTTGACTGCGAGGTGGAACATGGCCTGCTGAGTCTGTGCACATTGTGAGGCTGAACTCAAGAATAGAGTCGACGTATTTACTGAGGCATACGAAAGCATGGGCCTTACGCTAAACAACCGTAAGATAAAGTTCCTCCACCAGCCTGTCCTCGCTGCACAGCACTGTCCCCCAGTCATCAAGATCCACGGCGCGGCCCTCAACAACATGGATCATTTCCCATACCTCGAGAGCCTCTTGTCAACAAAAGCACACAGTGATGCGGAGATTCAACACTCCCTCCAGTGCGCCAGTGCAGCCTTTGGCCGCCTGAGAAAAAGACTGTTCGAAGACTAGGCCCTCAAATCTACCACCAAGCTCATGGTCTACAGGGCTGTCGTAACATCCAACCTCCTGTATGGCTTAGGGGCATGGACGATGTACAGAAGACACCTCAATTTGCTGGAGATATATCACCAACGATGTCGCCGCAAGATCCGACAAATCCTCTCGGAGGACAGGCGCACCAACATTCATGTGTTCGTCCAGGCTTACATCCCCAGCATTGAAGCACTGATCACACTTGGTCAGCTTCGCTGGCAGGCCACAAAGTTCGCATGTGAGACACGAGATTCCCAAAGCAAGTGATCAATGCGGAGCTCCTTCACGGCAAATGAGCCAAAGGTGCGCAGCTGAACCGTTGCAAGGACACCCTCATAGCCTCCCTGATAAAGTGCGACATCATCACTGACACCTCGGAGTCCGTGGCCAAAGACCGTCCTAAGTGGAGAAAGTGCATCGGGAGGGCGTTGAGCACCTCGAATCTCAACGCCGAGAGCGTGCGGAAATCAAGCACAGACAGTGGAAAGAGCATGCGGCAAACCAGTCCCACCCTCCCTTACCCTCAACGACTATCTGTTCCACCTGTGACAGTCTGTGGCTCTCATATTGGACTATTCAGCCACCAAAGCACTCACTTCAGGAGTGGAAGCAAGTTTTCCTCTATTCCGAGGGACTGCCTTTGATGATGATGTCCACCCCGGCCAAAGGTGGCAGCAAGAGTGTCACCCTGTCGTTCAAGCACCAATGGGAATAAAGTCGTCAACTTGACAGTGGGACCCAGGAGGGGGTCCCAGACTGTAGAAATACCGGACTACTCTCATACTGTCTGTCTGTAGACATACTGACTTGCCCCTCACCGAGTCTGAATGTCTACAATGTCCTATTGTACCATTCGCACCCCGAGGCTGCTGATCACTGCTTGGGGAGGTGGAGCTGGACAGGGTCTCAAAGGTTACTGCCCTGCATTCAGGTCCTAATTGGGAATGATGGGCTAGCATGGTGCAAAGAGCATTACGGTCCGGAAAAAGCCTTGTAAAGGCTAATGGAGGTGAATCATTACATAGGATTACAGCACAGAAACAGGCCATTCGGCTCAACCAGTCCATGCTAGCATTTATACTCCACTCGAGCCTCCCCCTGTCTCCGCTCATCTAACTATCAGGATCACCCTTTATTCACTTCTCCCTTATATGCTCCTCAATCAAAGATAATAGGCAGTCCCTTGAAACGAGGGTGACTTGATTCCACATCAAAAAAAGATGCGTTCACAGGTGTTTCAATGAAGAACTCGAACTGCATCCTCAAGGGTGGAAGATGCCTCTGCAGGGATGTTTTTAACATCTGATGGCCGTTGCACACCAGCCACCACACGGGCTCGACAGAGCTAGGTCTTGTCCAATGGCAAGGGTTAACCAAGACGACTGGATACCAGCTCTGCTGCATGGACCTAGTGCGCACACATATCTCATCTAGCCTCCCCTTAAATACATCGATACTATTTGCCTCAACTACTTCTTGTGGGTAGTGAGATCCACATTTCACCATTCTCTGGGTAAAGAAGTTCCTTCTGAATTCCTAATTGATTTGTGGGTGACTATCTTATATTGATGCCCTCTAGTTATGCTCTACTAGTGAAAACATTCTCTCTGTATCTACTCTATCAAAACCTTTCATCATTTTAAAGAGCTCTATTGGTTACCCCTCAGCCTTCTTTTATCAAGCAAAAAGCGACCCAGCCTGTTCATCACTTTCTGATAGGTTTACCCTTGCATTTCAATATCATCCTTGTAAGTCGTCTCTGCACCCGCTCCAGTGCCTTTATATCCTTTCTGTAATATGGTGACCAGAATTGTACGCAGTGCTCCAAGTGTGGTCTAACCAAGGTTTGAAACAAGTTTAGCATAACTTTGCTACTTTTCAATTCTATCCCTCTAGAAATAAACCCCAGTGCCTGATTTGCTTATTTTATGGCCTTGTTAGCCTGTGTCACTAATTTTATCAATTGGTGTATTTATACTCTGAGATCCCTTTGTTCCTCTACCCCACCCACACTCGCACGATCCAAATAATAAGTGACCTCCTTATTCTTCTGACCAAAATGTAATACCTCACATGTTTGTGTTGAAATTCATTTGCCAATTATATGCCCATTCTGCAAGTTTATTAATGTCCTCCTTTATAATTTGTTGCAGTCCTCCTCAGTATTGACTACCCTCCAATTTTGTGTCATCGGCAAATTTAGAAATTGTGTTTTTGATTCCAAAGTCTAAATCATTAATATAAATTGGAAACAACATTGGTCCCAGCACTGATCCTTGTAGAACACCACTACCCACATTCTGCCACTGTCAATAGCTACCCTTTACCCCTACTCTCTGCTTTCTTGAGGCCAGCTAGCTATCCATTCTGTTACTTGTCCCCTGACTCCACCTTCTCTGATCTTATATTTTAGTCTATTTGGTGGTAACTTATTGAAGGCTTTTTGAAAATCTAGATAAATGACATCTACTGCATTACCCTTATCTACTCTCTCTGCTACCTTTTCAATGAGGCTGGTCAAGCAAGACATTTCCTTTTGAAATCCAGGCTGCTATTCATTATTATATTTTTGTTTTCTAGATGTGCTTCTATTTTCTCCTTTAGTAGGGATTGCATTATTTTTCCTACCCCCCGATGTTAAGCTGACTGATCTATAGTTCCCTGGACATGTTTCATCTCCCTTCTTAAATATAAGAAAGGATTGGTGATGGTGAGTGGAAGGAGCCTATCGATGGGGTGGGCTACAACATCAAGAGGGGGAAGGTTTAGAAACAAGTATCTTTACATTTCCCGGGCTTAGGTCACCCACATTCTGGCGGCTTCCATACAGCCAGAGCCATGCTCGGAACACCACCTGGTGTGGGCAGAGCTCACTCCGCTCCGTGAATGGGAGTGGGGTCTGCACATTGGCATTTTTAAAACCTGCTGCTTGAGGGTGAGCTGTTTTGGGATTAATTCCATCAATTCTGCGATTCATTCCATCAATTCTGGGAATGGTGAAGGTTCTGCTGCAGCACCTCCTTGGGTCATGGAGCCTCATGTTGCATGGCCAAGCTCAATGGCGATGCAAGGCCCACTGGATGATAGACCCTGCTCCTATATTGAGGGCACCCACACAGCTTGTTGCTGCAGTAGATGCTCTCTGAAGGTGGTCCTCACTCTGACAGGGATTGCTCTCTCAACTCACCTGCGAAGCATTAGGTTGCTGGTCAGTAAAGCCGGCCCCAGTGATGGTGGGGAATTCGGGACATGCGCCAAACCCTACAGAAAGGTCCGCCAGACCCCAAATGTGGCCGGACCAGGACTAGTTGCACTGGGCAGTAAACTTCCTTCTGATACCTTCTCGACTGAAGTTCACCAGAGAACAGTAAAGTGCAAGGTGTGAAAGCAGGGTCGGGGAAGCACTATGGATGCTGTCTACCTTGGCCTTAACTGAAGGGTGCATATTAAGTCTACCCAACCACCCTGGAAATTGGTCGGATAAATACAGCAACAGCCTGAGTAAACCCCAAGTAAAGACTCAACCCACCAAGTGAAGGGACTTCTGGAACCCACAGTTTCAGACTCATCACCCTTGTGTTAAATACATGAAAAAGCCCAAACGACTGGAGGTGCTGGTCCGACTCAGGCTCCCAGCTTACTATCAACCTTCCCTGTCGGTTCAGCCCGCGGAAGCTTCCTGGAGGCATCCCGCCTTTGGAAACGATTAGCTAAGAGCTCATGAATACGAAGGCCGATTGAGTTCGACCCTCCAGACATGAGATCCAGCCTCTTGGGGGAGGTGCCACTGAGGCAGACATAGCCCCTCCCTGGGAGTGACAGCACTTGGAACCTAGATGTCCCACAGGAATTGGGAGAGATCCTGTCACCAGTCGGCACGGACTCCTCCGAGCCAGCTGGTGCCACGGGAGGACACTTCCTCTTAATTCTGAGAAGTCTCAGGGCAACAACCGGAGTGTCCCTTCTTGAGACTTTCCTGTTTAGTCCCGAGGTGGACCCCTGGCCGGCACTGGTTGGAGCAGACTGGGCTTTACCCGTTGCAATGCACTTAACCCCGAGCAGTGCCGGACTGAGCCTGGAGTTGGAACACGGTTGTGGCTTGATGCCGATGCAGGGACATGAGGGCTAGATGGGTCTGTGGCGGTGGGGGGGAGGGGATTGGGGGGGGGGCTATTGGGCAACAAATTAAAAGAAATGAAAAGATGTGGAGTTGGCACTGAGAAATGGATGGACACAGAGGGATGGCGTGAGGAGAATTTCAGTCGCAGCGCTCCCTGTTTTTGTGCTATCTCTGCTGAGATTGATTTAATTTCTGTCACGATGTGTTCTCTCTTGTGTCTCTGATCCACTTGTCCTTGTGGTTTAGTTACTCACAACTTTCATCTGTAGATAGTTTCATCAAACCGCCCGTTTCCTCTCTCTCATCCTGACGCCAACCGTCTACCTCGAGCAGAAGAAGAAATTACAGATTTAAAAAATCACTGGATCGCAACAAGACAACTACAGATACTATCGAGCTACCCTTGTATAGAAAACCATTTAAGCTGTAAATGCTTAATGCAGATTCTGGGTGCAAAACATATCGACTTGTTTCTTTTCATGTAATGTTACTGGCCACACATTCCGATGCCACCTGAGTATTAAAGGTTCTGGATCTTCGAACACTCCTCAGGTGGTTGAAAGCTGCGCTGGCACACTGGAGGCGGAGTTGAGCCTTCGGCTGCCTGAGGAAGAGAGTGTTCTCAAATCTGGCACCAAGCTCATGGTCTACAGGGCTGCAGTAATAGCCACTCTCCTGTATGGCTCGGAGACATGGACCATATACAGTAGATTCCTCAAGTCGCTGGTGAAATACCACTAACGATGTCTCCACAAGATCCTGCAAATCCCTTGGGAGGACAGAAGCACCAACATCAGTGTCTTCGATCAGGCCAACATCCCCAGCATCGAAGCACTGACCACACTTGACCAGCTCCATTGTGTGGGCCACATTGTTCGCATGCCTGACACAAGACTCCCAAAGCAAGTGCTCTACTCAGAACTCCTAGATGGCAAGCGAGCCCCAGGTGGGCAGAGGAAACGTTTCAAGGACATCCTCAAAGCCTCTTTGATAAAATGCAACATCCCCACCGACACCTGGGAGTCCCTGGCCAAAGAGCACTCTCAGTGGAGGAAGAGCATCCGGGAGGGCGCTGAGCATCTCGAGTCTCATTGCCAAGAGCATGCAGACAGCAAGCACAGGCAGCGGAAGGAGCGTGTGGCAAACCAGTCCCAACCACGCTTTCCTTCAACCACTGTATGTCCCACCTGTGACAGAGACTGTAATTCCCGTATTGAACTGTTCAGTCACCTAAGAACTCACTTTTAGAGTGGAAGCAAGTCTTCCTCTATTTCGAGGGCTGCTCATGATGATGAAAGATTCTGGAGTTGGGCAATGTACACCTTCTTCAGAATCAGAGAGATGGTCCAGAATGGCTGCAATGCCATCAGGTGAACCAGGATCACTGGCAAAAAGAGCTACTCTGACATAATCGGAGGGATTTTGGTGGCAGTACCTGAGCCAGCTGACACCTGGGAGGAGGTCCTTTTCAAGGACCCAGGGATTGGCTAGGTCAGAGGGCACCAGTAACACCTGGGACAAGCGTTTCTCATCGACTCCTTGTCCCACAGATTATCCCAGGGTCCAGGACCGTCTGATCAGAACAACTAGCGTTCACTGAACAGTTATCAGTTTCCAGGATTTGAGCATTGATGTCTGCATGGTCACTGCTGTTCCCCACTCTGACTTTCACGGACAATTATACAAGCTGGAATAAACAAACCTTCTACAGCAACACTCTTCCGACTGTCATAAAAACATAGAAACATAGAAAATAGGTGCAGGAGTAGGCCATTCGGCCCTTCGAGCCTGCACCACCATACAATATGATCATGGCTGAACATGCAACTTCATTCCTGCTTTCTCTCCATACCCCTTGATCCCTTTAGTCATACTGGCCTCAACAACTTTCTGTGTTTGAGAATTCCACAAGTTCACAATTCTCTGAGTGAAGAAGTTGCTCCTCACCTCGGTCCTAAATGGATTACCCCTTATCCTTAGTGTGTGACCCCTGGTTCTGGACTTCCCCAACATCGGGAACATTCTTCCTGCATCTAACCTGTCCAATCCCGTCAAAATTTTATATGATTCTATGAGATCCCCTCTCATTCTTCTAAATTCCAGTGAATATAAGCCTAGTCGATCCAGTCTTTCTTCATATGTCAGCACTGCCATCCCGGGAATCAGTCTGGTGAACCTTCGCTGCACTCCCTCAATAGCAAGAATGTCCTTCCTCAGATTAGGAGACCAAAACTGTACACAATATTCAAGGTGTGACCTCACCAAGGCCCTGTACAACTGCAGTAAGACTTCCCTGCTCCTATACTCAAATCCTCTCACTATGAAAGCCAACATGCCATTTGCCTTCTTCACCGCCTGCTATATCTGCATGCCAACTTTCAATAACTGACACCCAGGTCTCGTTGCACCTCCTCTTTTCCTAATCTGTCACCATTCAGATAATATTCTGCCTTCCTGTTTTTGCCACCAAAGCGGATAACCTCACATTTATCCACATTATAATGCATCTGCCATGCATTTGTCCACTCATGTAACCTGTCCAATTCACCCTGCAGCCTCTTAGCATCCTCCTCACAGCTCACACTGCCACCTAGCTTAGTGTCATCTGCAAACTTGGAGATATTACATTCAATTCCTTCGTCAAATCATTAATATATATTGTAAATAGCTGGAGTCCCAGCACTGAACCTTGCGGTACCTCACTAGCCACTGCCTGCCATTCTGAAAAGGACCCGTTTATTCCGACTCTTTGCTTCCTGTCTGCCAACCAGTTCTGTATCCACGTGAATACATTACCCCCAATACCATGTGCGTTAATTTTGCTCACTAATCTCTTGTGTGGGATCTTGTCAAAAGCCTTTTGAAATTCTAAAAACACTACATCCACTTGTTCTCGGGTGTCCACTCTATTAGCAACATCCTCAAAAAATTCTAGAAGATTTGTCAAGCATTATTATCCTTTCATAAATCCATCTGATCCTGTCACTGCTTTACAAATTTGCTGCTATTACATCTTTAATAATTGATTCCAACATTTTCCCCACTACTGATGTCAGGCTAACCGGTCGATAATTCCCTGTTTTCTCTCTCCCACATTTTTTAAAAAGTGGGGTTACATTAGCTACCCACCAGTCCATAGGAATTGATCCAGAGTCTATAGAATGTTGGAAAATGACCACCAATTTATCACTATTTCGAGGGCCACTTCCTTAAGTACTCTGGGATGCAGACTATCAGGCCCTGGGGATTTATCGGCCTTCAATTCCATCAATTTCCCTAACACAATTTCCTAACTAATAATGATTTCTTTCAGTTCCTCCTTCTCGCTAGACCCTCGGTCTCCGAGTATTTCCGGAATGTTATTTGTGTCTTCCTTAGTGGAGACAGAACCAAAGTATTTGTTCAATTGGTCTGCCATTTCTTTGTTCCCCATTATAACTTCACCTGATTCTGACTGCAAGGGACCGACATTTGTCTTCACTCATCTTTTTCTCTTCACATATTTATAGAAGCTTTTGCAGTCAGTTTTTATGTTCCCTGCAAAGCTTATTGTCATACTCTATTTTCCCCCTCCTAATTAAACCCTTAGTCCTCCTCTGCTGAATTCTAAATTTCCCCCAGTCCTCAGGTTTGCTGCTTTATCTGGCCAATTTATATGCCTCTTCCTGGGATTTAACATTATCCCTAATTTCCCTTGTTAACCACGGTTGAGCCACCTTTCTCATTTTATTTTTAGGCCAGACAGGGATGTCCAATTGTTGAAGTTCATCCATGTGATCTTTAAATTTCTGACATTGCCTATCTACCGTCACCCTTTGAGTATCATTTGCCAGTCCATCCTAGCCAATTCACGTCTCATACCATCGAAGTTACCTTTCTTTAAAAGTTCAGGACTCTAGTCTCTGAATTAACTGTGTCACTCTCTATCTTAATGAAGAATTCTACCATATTATGGTCACTCTTCCCCAAAGGGCCGTGCACAACAAGATTGCTAATTAATCCTCTCCCATTACACAACACCCAGTCTAGGATGGCCAGCTCTCGAATTGGTTCTTCGACATATTGGTCTAGTAAACCATCCCTTATACACTCCAGGAAATCCTCCTCCACCATATTGCTACCAGTTTGGTTAGCCCAATCTATACGTAGATTAAAGTCACCCATGATAATTGCTGTAACTTTATTGCACACATCCCTAATTTACTGTTTGATATCATCCCCAACCTCACGACTACTGTTTGGTGGTCTGTACACAACTCCCATGAGCGTTTTCTGCCCTTTGGTGTTCCGCAGCTCTACCCATACAGATTCCACATTATCCAAGCTAATGTCCTTCCTTGCTATTGTGTTAATCTTCTCTTTAAGCAGTAACGTTACCCCACCTCCTTTTCCTTTCTGTCTATCCTTCCTGAATATTGAATATCCCTGGATGTTGAGTTCCCAGCCTTGGTCACCCTGGAGCCATGTCTCCGTAATCCCAATTACATCATATCCGTTAACAGCTATCTGCGCAGATAATTCATCCATTTTATTACGAATGCTCCTCGCATTGAGACACAGGACCTTCAGGCTTGTTTATTTAACACTCTTTGTCCTTTTAGAATTATGTTGTCATGTGGCCCATTTTGATTTTTGTCCTTAATTTCTCTGCCCTCCACTTTTCCTTATCTCCTTTCTAACTTTTGCTTCTGGCCCCATTTTACTTCCCTCTGTCTTCCTGCATAGATTCCCATCCCCCTGCCTGATTTGTTTAAACCCTCCCCAACAGCACTCGCAAACACTCCCCCTAGGACATCAGTTCCGGGCCTGCCCAGGTGCAGACTGTCCGGTTTGTACTGCTCCCACCTCCCCCAGAACCGGTTCCAATGTCCCAGAAATTTGAATCCCTTCCTCTTGCACCATTCCTCAAGCCACGTATTCATCTTAACTATCCTGCTATTTCTACTCTGACTAACACGTGGCCCTGGTAGCAATCCTGAGATTACTACCTTTGAGGTCCTACTTTGTAATTTAACTCCGAGCTCCGTAAATTCAGCTTGTAGGACTTCGTCCCATTTTTTACCTATATTTTTGGTACCTAGATGCACCACAATAACTGGCTGTTCGCCCTCCCCCTCCAGAATGTCGTGCAGCCGCTCCGAGACATCCTTAACCGTTGCACCAGGGAGGCCACATACTTTCCTGGAGTCTCGATTGCGGCTGCAGAAACGCCTATCTATTTGCCTTACAATAGAATCCCCGACCACTATAGCTCTCCCACTCTTTTTCCTGCGTTCCTGTGCAGCAGGGCCACCCATGGTGCCATGAACTTGGCTGCTGCTGCCTTCTCCTAATGAGCCACCTACCCAACAGTGTTCAATCTATTTTGGAGGGAGATGACAGAAGTGGACCCCTGCACGACCTTCCTCCTCCTGCTCTGACTGATGGTCACCCATTCCCTATCAGCCTTTGTAACCTTTATCTGCAGTGTGACCAACTCATTAAATGTGCTATTCATGACATCCTCAGCATCGCGGATGCTCCAGAGTGAATCCATGCGCAGCTCCAGTGCCGCAATGCGGTCAGTCAGGAGCTGGACACACTTCCTGCACACATAGTAGTCAGGGACACTGGAAGTGTCTCTGATGTCCCACAAAGCACAGGAGGAACATGACATGGGTGTGGGCTCTCCTACCATGACGTAACCCTTAAATTAACTTAATTTGGCAACAATGCCTACCGAAAGGAAAAAGAAAAACACTCACCAATCCACCAGCCAATCACTTACCCGCTTGTTTGTGACGCACACTTTGATTTTGATTATTTTAAAACTTTTTGTCCCTGCTCCTGTGGCTCCTCTGACTCTCGGGCCCCTTTTATTGGCCTCTCGTTCCTCCCGCTCCTGCTCCTGTGGCTCCTCCGACTCTTGGGCCCCTTTTCTGGCCCTCTCGATCCTCCCGCTTTGCTCCTGTGGCTCCTCCGACTCTTGGGCACATTTTCTAGGTAGCTCATTCCTCCCGCTCCTGCTCCTGTGGTTCGTCCAAATCACGGACCCTTTTATGGGCCTCTCGATCCACCCGCTCCTGTTCCTGTGGCTCCTTTGACTCTCGGGCCGCTTTGGGTCTCGCAATCCTCCCGCTCCTGCTCCTGTGGCTCCTCCGACTCTTGGGCCCCTGTTATGGGCCTCTCATTCCTCCCGCTTCTGCTCCTGTGGCTCCTCCGACTGTCGGGCCCCTTTTCTGGGCCTCTCGATCCTCCCACTCCAGTTCCTGTGGCTCCTCTGACTCTCAGGCCCCTTTTATGGGTCTTGCAATCCTCCCGCTCCTGCTCCTGTGGCTCCTTCGAGTATTGGGCCCCTTTTCTGGGCCTCTCGATCCTCCCACACCTGCTCCTGTGGCTCCTTCGAGTCTCGGGCCCCTTTTATGGGTATCCGGGTTGTGATGATTCTATTGTTCACGCTCTGTTTATCAGGTTTTCTAGGCGACCACATTCACTCCGAGAGAGATCAGTCAGTTAGTCACAGTCACCTTTCCTTCACTTAAACTGGTTGTCCAGCATCCTGCCTCAAATTGAGCCAGATTACAAACCTATTGTGATGTCTAATTTCACAGTGATGAGTTGTGAGAGGGTCAGGTTTGCATTGTGATGTCACGGTTTGACCTGTCCAGTTAAAGGGGCCTCACCTTGATGCAACTGTGTTGAGCCAAAATCCCATGGGCTCTAGTTTACAATGACTGGATATGCTAGAATACAATAACAGGTTTCCACGTGGTTATAAACAAGAGAATTGTGCATGCAGGCGATGGGCAGAGATGGCATTGTTTGCCTTCTCCGTGCCCCCTTCTCTCAGCGGGGCGCAGTTACATTTGTGACTATTACTCATCCTACAGACTGTCCTGAGCAATGGGCGATCTACCTGTGATAAATAGTTGTCTACATTTACAGAACAGGGAGTGAGCACTAAACTCAAGGGCTGGGAGGAGCTGGTTGCAGGCCCCAGACTACCTATTAACAACACCATGGAAGATCTACCAATAATAAAATGAACTATTCCACCCTCCTGTATATCAGTATTACTGTATCTGTTTTATCCAGCAAGGTTTCTGACCTCTTGTGCATCCCCGATTTTAATCACTCCAACAGTGGCGACCTTGCCTTCAGCTGGTGCAGTCCTAAGGTCTGGAATTCTCTCCCTAAACCTCTCTGCCCATCTATCTCTCTCTTCCCCTTGAAGACCCTCCTTAAAACCTGCATCTTTGCCCAAGGTATGGGTCATCTGTCCTAATGTCCCCTTATGTGGCTCAGTGTCAAATTTTGCTTGATAACACTCCTGTGAAAGGACATTTTATCACATTAAAGGCGCTATATAAATCCAAGTTAGTGTTGTTGATTCAAGGTCTTGTGGAGAGGAGAGGAGGTGAATTGATTGGTGAGAAATTAAAATATTGATATTGTTGATAATTCATAAGCACTTGCGTCAAAAGAAAGCGTTGCTGTCCGTGAGTCACTCGTGAACTTCTCCCGAGAGAGCAGGAGAATGGACAGCCTCCACCAATGCTGCTGGGAAAATGGCAGCAAGGAGGTGCTCCAGAGCATGATGTATTTTATCCGTCTTTCCCCTTCTCCCTGTGTGGAAGGTGGGATCGGGCCCGTTTGCAGCACATCTCCTCGCCCACTTCCCAAGTACTGCCGCTGAGATGGGGATGGAAGTAATGTGTGAATCCTGACCTTGACCCCCAGACCCACTTCTCTCAGGTGTTTTGGAGCCACCATGGTTTATGGTTTTACAATTTATTTTTGCATACACCTCAAAGGGAAAAATAATATACCTGTACAAATCAAAATGGGATGGAGAAGTGTTTAAGCAGAATACTAACATTTCAGTGCACTGTATGGTTGCAGATGCAGATCCCAACTAGCGAAAGAGAGCTCAAGACAGGCTCAGAGTGTTTAATACTATGTCAGATTAGTTAACATATATTAGCATGGATAGTGGATTGGCTAACTAATAGAAAACAGAGAGTCAGGATAAATGGGTCATTATCTGCCTGGCAAATTGTAACTAGTTGGGTGCCACAGGGATCAATGCTGGGGCCTCGACTATTTACAATCTATATTAATGACTTGGATGAAGGAACCAAGTGTAATGTAGCCAAATTTGCTGATGATACAAAGATGGGTGGGAAAGCAAGTTGTGAGGAGCATGCAAAGAATCTGCAAAGGGATATAAACAGGCAAAAATTTGGCGGATGGAGTATAATGTGAGAAACTGTGAGGTTATCTATGTTGGTAGAAAAAATAAAAAAAGCAAATTATTACTTAAATGGGGAAAGGGATTTGGGGGTCCTTGTACATGAAACACAAAATGTTAGCATGCTGGTACAGCAAGTAAGTAGAAAGGCAAATGGAATGTTTTATTGCAAGGGGGATGGAATATAAAAGTAGAGAATTCCTGCTGCAACTTTTGGTGAGACCACACCTGGTGTACTGCATACAGTATCAACTGGGTTGATTCCTGAGATGAAGTGGTTGTCTTATGAAGAAAGGTTGAGCAGGTTGGGCCTGTACTCATTGGAGTTTAGAAGAATGAGAGATGATCTTATTGAAACATATCATTCTGAGGGGGCTTGACAGTGTAGTTGCAGAGAGGATGTTTCCCCTCGTGGGGGAATCTAGAACTAGGGTGGATTGTTTCAGAATAAGGGGTCGCCCATTGAAAATGGAAATGAGGAGAAATTTCTTCTCTCAGAATCAGTGAATCTTTGGAATTCTCTGCCCCAGAGAGCTGTGGTGGCTGGTCATTGAATATATTTAAATTGGAGATAGACAGATTTTTGAACGATAAGGGAGTCAAGGGTTATGGGGAGCGCGCAGGGAAGTGGAGTTGAGGCCAAGATTAGATCAACCATGAATTAATTGAACGGTGGAGCAGGCTTGAGGGGCCAAGTGGCCTACTCCTGCTTCTAGTTCTTATGTTCTCCCAGATCTACTGCTCCTCCTCAATTGGGTCTCAGTGACTGCAGTAAGGCTGGGACAAGGACGTTGTTTTTGCGCCGAAGCCACAGCTGATGGCCGAGCAGGAAGTTCCACAACAGCACAGAGCCTGGACGGACTGGCTGCCGACTGCATCACCTCAGCATGGGCGGTAGCACTCTGTGGTGGATGGGTTGCAGAGAGCGGCAGTACCCTTTCTATAACTACGCGTTAACACTGGAAGCAATCCAGAGATTACTACCTTTTGAGGTCCTGCTCTTTAACTTCCTTCCTCACTCCTGAAACTTTTCCTGCAGGACCCTCACTCTTTTTCCAACCTAGGTCATTGATTCCAACCTGGACTACGACTTCTGGCTGCTCCTCTTCCATGCCCCTCCCCCACCCCCCCAAGAAAGAAAGATTAGCTTTTGTATAGCGTCTTTCACGACCATCAGCCCATGAAACCTAGAAACATAGAAAATAGGTGCAGGAGTAGGCCATTCGGCCCTTTGAGCCTGCACCGCCATTCAATGAGTTCATGCCCGAACATGCAACTTCAGTACCCCATTCCTGCTTTCTCGCCATACCCCTTGATCCCCCGAGAAGTAAGGACTACATCTAACTCCTTTTTGAATATATTTTGTGAATTGGCCTCAACAACTTCATGTGGTAGAGAACTCCACAGGTTCACCACTCTCTGGGTGAAGAAGTTTCTCCTCATCTCGGTCCTAAATGGCTTACCCCTTATCCTTAGACTGTGACCTCTGGTTCTGGACTTCCCCAACATTGGAACATTCTTCCTGCGTACAACCTGTCTAAACCCGTCAGAATTTTAAACGTTTCTATGAGATCACCTCTCATTCTTCTGAACTCCACTGAATACAAGCCCAGTTGATCCAGTCTTTCTTGATATGTCAGTCCCGCCATCCCGGGAATCAGTCTGGTGAACCTTCGTTGCACTCCTTCAATAGCAAGAATGTCCTTTTTCAAGTTAGGAGACCAAAACTGTGCACAATACTCCAGGTGTGGCCTCACCAAGGCCCTGTACAACTGTAGTAACACCTCCCTGCCCCTGTACTCAAATCCTCTCGCTATGAAAGCCAACATGTCATTTGCTTTCTTAACCGCCTGCTGTACCTGCATGCCAATCTTCAATGACTGATGTACCATGACACCCAGGTCTCGTTGCACCTCCCCTTTTCCTAATCTGCCACCATTCAGATAATAGTCTGTCTCTCTGTTTTTACCACCAAAGTGGATAACCTCACATTTATCCACATTATACTTCATCTGCCATGCATTTGCCCACTCACCTAACCTATCCAAGTCACTCTGCAGCCTCATAGCATCCTCCTCGCAGCTCACACTGCCACCCAACTTAGTGTCATCCGCAAATTTGGAGATACTACATTTAATCCCCTCATCTAAATCATTAATGTACAATGTAAACAGCTGGGGCCCCAGCACAGAACCTTGCGGTACCCCACTAGTCACTGCCTGCCATTCTGAAAAGAACCCATTTACTCCTATTCTTTGCTTCCTGTCTGCCAACCAGTTCTCAATCCACGACAGCACACTGCCCCCAATCCCATGTGCTTTAACTTTGCACATTAATCTCTTGTGTGGGACCTTGTCGAAAGCCTTCTGAAAGTCCAAATAAACCACATCAACTGGTTCTCCCTTGTCCACTTTACTGGAAACATCCTCAAAAAATTCCAGAAGATTTGTCAAGCATGATTTCCCTTTCACAAATCCATGCTGACTTGGACCTATCATGTCACCTCTTTCCAAATGCACTGCTATGACATCCTTAATAATTGATTCCATCATTTTATCCACTACCGATGTCAGGCTGACCGGTCTATAATTCCCTGTTTTCTCTCTCCCTCCTTTTTTAAAAAGTGGGGTTACATTGGCTGCCCTCCACTCCATTGGAACTGATCCAGAGTCGATGGAATGTTGGAAAATGACTGTCAATGCATCCGCTATTTCCAAGGCCACCTCCTTCAGTACTCTGGATGCAGTCCATCAGGTCCTGGGGATTTATCGGCCTTCAATCCCATCAACTTCCCCAACACAATTTCCCGACTAATAATGATTTCCCTCAGTTCCTCCTTCTTACTAGACCCTCTGACCCCTTTTATATCCGGAAGGTTGTTTGTGTGCTTCTTAGTGAATACCGAACCAAAGTACTTGTTCGATTGGTCTGCCATTTCTTTGTTCCCCGTTATGACTTCCCCTGATTCTGGCTGCAGGTGACCTACATTTGTCTTTACTAACCTTTTTCTCTTTACATATCTATAGAAGCTTTTGCAGTCCGTCTTAATGTTCACTGCAAGCTTCTTCTCGCACTCTATTTTTGATGTGTTGTAATGTGGGAAAGACAGCAAACTCGCACAAACAGCAATGTGATAATGACCAAATAATCTCTTTTTGTTATGTTGTTTGAGGGCTAAATAGTGGGCGGGACACCGGGGATAACTCCCCTGCTTTTCTTCAAAATAGTGCAATGCGGTTATGTCCACCTGAGAGAGCAGACTGGGCCTCGCTTTAACGTCTCATTTGAAAGACAGTATCTCTGACAGCGCAGCGCTCCCTCAGCACTACACTGGAGTAAGGGACCACACCGCCTATTTCCCCATCGCATCGTGCACCGACCCGTTCCCGAAATTGCCCCTCAGGAAATTGCCCCACAGGAGCAGCACCGCCGCCGGTTGGTGCCACTGACAGCTTTTGCTGGCGGTGCCCTTTCTATGGCTGGGTGGCATGCCCCCCCTTACAGGGGAGGTGGCGCAGCTGGCGACTCCATGTTTTTTTTTGTCGGCCATCTGCCAGATCGGGCCAACTATTATCTCTCCCCCGGGTTACCAACAAGCGGTTTGGCACCTCCTCTTGGATGCCAGGCTGTTGGCCCGACCAAAACTCTCCCTGGTGGCCCATTATTTGCCACTAAAGTGGCTGCAGAGTTCGCAGCAGCCCCCCCCTTTAACTGAAGTGGAGGGATGTAGTGACCCGTCAGCACGATGACATCATCAGCGCGGAACTGATGCCTTGCAGCGTTGGTCACTCCAACACGACCTCACTTCCGCCCCGATAATGAGGCCATTTCCGCCCCGCTCCAAGGAAAAGCACTAGGTGCTGAATTTCTCCGGATTGGCCACCCTGGCGCACTTCAAGAGCAGTGGGTGCAACTCGTTTTGTGCAGTGGGCAGTTTTGGCCCCAAAGACTTTTAAAGCTAAGCAGAAGTTCGAGTTGAGGAGAGACACAGCTCTGCCACGACTGATCCAACCTCCTGGCGGCACCACTTCACTTGGAATCTTCATGACTGCTCACTACCCCTCAGCTTCATGCCTCGATGCAGGCTGATAGATTGTGAAGTAGATCACCGAGCTACACAAAAAACCATGCTACACTACAACAGCAAATATCAAAATATTTGGAATCATCTCGACAAGCTTGGACCAGCCATGAGTATATAAGGACTTTTGTTACGGGTTAATCCAAGATTGACATTTGATTTCCAAAAGATCATGCATTTTTGGAATTCAGATGGTGTTTTATTGTTCTTAATACAATTCTAAATCATGCATAGACCCAAGATGATATTTAATTCTAACTCCAATTGTCCTAGTGTGTAATAAATGATTCTTTTCTTTATCAAGCCATGACTTGTGCCTGGTTTCTTTACTAAAATGAGCCCCTTCAGTTAACTATAAAATTATAAACTATATGGCCACAATTTTCCTCAGTTATCTGTGCCATTCTTTTGGTGCGCGCCACTTTTTTTGGCGTAAATTAAAATATCCAAGTTCCCCAAAGTTTCTGCATAACTCAGTTACGATTTTTGTAGGTTAGTATTTTTTTGTGTCATAGTGGGAGTAACCTGATGTCTGCGTCAGTTTTTCACATTTAAGCAAGTTCTGCCAACTTACATTTTTCCTCTGACGGCGTATGTGACCACTCCCAAAAAACTTTCTGGGCACTTAAGAAAAACCAGCGCACATTAAAAAATCACGCAGAGCGACGGCATTATTTTTACGCGAAGTCAAGAAGACAAAGAATATGCATCATGCAGCTTAATTTTTTTCCAACTCAAAAGGGAGAAAATGGAAGTCTAATGCAATTATTTAATTTTGGATTTTTTTCAAAGTTCCATGCCACCACCGAACGTCTCCTCACCGGGCTCGAGGGTTGGAGTGTCGGCCGGCAGAATCACTCCCTCGACCGGACACAGGGGCTCGGCTTCAAAAGTAGTCTGGGGGGGCGGCACTATACAGCAGCTTCAATAGAAGCCCGGGGAGGATGGGGAGGGGGTTAGTGGTGGACGGTGAGCCCCTGTGTCCGGGCGAGCGAGTGATTCTGCCAGTCAACCCTCGAAATCGGTGAGGAGACGTTCGGTCAGTGGTGGTAGGGGGGTGGTATTTTGAAAAACTTCTGAAATTAAAGAATTGCATTTGACTTTGTATGCCCCAAATGTCCTCATTGAATGCCTAGTTTCCCATTCTAAGCAAGCCTATTGCGCATGCGCAGACCAGGGTGTAGTCTATACTCGGGCATCGACCTTGGGGAGAGCGAGAGGGGAGATGTTTTAACTCATTGTCCTGCTGTTGAAGCTTCTTGCAAAGATATAATTTAATTATGGGGGCAATATTGACAATGCCATACCTCGTGCAAGCCTTCTACATGAAGGTGCTGCGGAGGAGAAGATTGATTTGACATCATCGCCACATAAAAGGTTACTGCACAAGATAAAAGTTCACGCGGTTGGGGGTAATATATTAGCATGGATAGAGGATTGGCTAACTAACAGAAAACAGATTCGGGATAAATGATTCATTCTTTGGTTGGCAACTAGTAACTAGTGGGGTGCTGCAGGGATCAGTGCTGGGACCCCAACTATTTACAATCTATACTAACGACTTGGAAGAAGGGACTGAGTGTAACGTAGCCAAGTTTGCTGATGATACAAAAATGGGAGGAAAAGCAATGTGTGAGGTGGACACAAAAAAATCTGCAAAAGAACATAGACAGACTAAGTAAGTGGGCAAAAATTTGGCAGATGGAGTATAAAGTTGGAAAGTGTGAGGTCATGCACTTTGGCAGAGAAAAAAATCAAAGAGCAAGTTATTATTTAAATGGAGAAAGATTGCAAAGTGTTGCAGTACAGCGGGACCTGGGGGTACTTGTGCATGAAACAAAGGGATAGTATGTAGGTACAGCAAGTGATCAGGAAGGCCAATGGAATCTTGGTCTTTATTGCAAAGGGGATGGAGTATAAAAGCAGGGAAATCTTGCTGCAGCTATACAGGGTATTGGTGAGGCTACACCTGGAATTTTGGTGTGGTTTTGGTTTCCATATTTAAGGAAGGATATACTTGCATTGGAGGCTGTTCAGAGAAGGTTCACTAGGTTGATTCCAGAGATGAGGGGGTTGACTTATGAAGATAGGTTGAGTAGGATGGGCTTCTACTCATTGGAGTTCAAAAGAATGAGAGGTGATCTTATCGAAACATATAAGATAATGAGGGGGCTTGACAAGGTGAATGCAGAGAGTATATTTCCACTCATAGAGGAAACTAAAACGAGGGGACATAGTCTCAGAATAAGGGACCGTCCATTTAAAACTGAGATGAGGAGGAATTTCTTCTCTCAGAGGGTTGTAAATCTATGGAATTCTCTGCCTCAGAGAGCTGTGGAGGCTGGGTCATTGAATACATTTAAGGCGGAGATAAACAGATTTTTGAGAGATAAAGGAATAAAGGGTTATGGGGAGCGGGCAGGGAAGTGGAGATGAGTCCATGATCAGATCAGCCATGATCTTATTAAATGGCGGAGCAGACTCAAGGGGCCAAATGGCCTACTCCTGCTCCTATTCCTTATGTTCTTATGTAATGACCAGATAATCTGTTTTTTAGTGACATTGTTTAAGGGATAAATATTAACCAGTACACTGAGGGAAACTCCCCTGCTCTTCTTCAAAATAGTGTCATGGGATCTTTTACATCCACCTGAAAAAAGTAGATATGACCTCAGTTTAACATCTCATCCAAAAGAGGGCATCTCTGACAGTGCAGCACTCACTCAGCACTGCACTGGACTGTCAGCCTGGATTTTGTGCTCCAGTCTCTGGAGTGGAACGTGCACTCACAGCCTATGACTCAGAGACGAGAATACTATACTTGAAAAGGAAAAACTTGCAGTGCTATCGGCAAAGTTCCCTCTAATTTTTCTTGGGCCTTGCAGCCCCTTTAACAGGCTGGGTGGCGCGTTCAACATTTTGCACATGCATGGTTTTTCAATTTAAAAGCCGGTGAGTTAGCTGTGCAGGACCTCAAGACCACTGCAAGGCTACGCAGCTTAAAGGGAACATTAGCTATTGGGTGAGGCCAGGGGGGTAGGACTGATTGGATAACTCATTCAAAGAGCTAGCATGCACCATGAGCCAAATGGCCTCCTTCTTTGTTGCAAGATTCTGAGTTCCCAACCAACTGTCTCAGCATCTCATGCCATCTTCCAGAACTTCAACAATTGTATATGCCTGTCTGGTGTAAAAATAAAACGGGGAAGGTGGCTCAACCGTGGCTTATAAGGGAAATTAGGGATAGTGTTAAATCCAAGGAAGAGGCATATAAATTGGCCAAAAAAAGCAGCAAATCTGAGGACTGGGAGGAATTTAGAATTCAGCAGAGGAGGCCAAAGGGTCTAATTAGGAGGGGGGAAATAGAGTATGAGAGTAAGCTTGCAGGGAACATAAAAACTGACTGCAAAAGCTTCTATAGATATGTGGAGAGAAAAAGATTAGTGAAGACAAATGTAGGTCCCTTGCAGTCAGAATCAGGTAAAGTGATAATGGGGAACAAAGAAATGGCAGACCAATTGAACAAATACTTTGGTTCTGTCTTCACGAAGGAAGACACAAATAACCTTCCGGAAATACTAGAGGAACGAGGGTCTAGCGAGAAGGAGGAACTAAAGGAAATCCTTATTAGTCAGCAAATTGTGTTAGGGAAATTGATGGGATTGAAGGCCAATAAATCCCCAGGGCCCGATAGTCTGCATCCCAGAATACTTAAGGAAGTGGCCCTAGAAATAGTGAATGCATTGGTGACCATTTTCCGACATTCTATAGACTCTGAAGGGGGCATTGGTGAGCTGGGTGATGCATCTGTGGGCGGCCGACTGCGAGATGCCACAAATGCCTGCTGAAGATCCCTGGAAGGAGCCTGAGGTGGAGAAGTTGAGGGCGTAGGTGATTTTGACAGCCACTGGTAAGGAGTGTCCACCAGTTCCTCTGGGTCTGGGCTGCAGGACTTGCTCCAGCAAACTGTAAATTGTCTGCGACGACCTCGCGTGATAGCCTGAGCTTCCTTTGGTACTGCTGCTCAGTCATGTTGAGGAAGCTCATCCTCTGCCTGTATATTCTGTGTTGGGGGTATAGCCTCCGGCACAGTGCAGCACTGCGCTGATGCTCTCTGTCCTGTGGAGCATTAGGTGGTTGAGAAGAAGGTTGGTGGTGGTGTTGCTGGTGTTGGGGCTCATCGTGGTCCGATTCTGAGGACCAATCATAACCGACCTGATAGGGAGCATTCCAGCATCCGCGACCACATTCACGGTGCTGGATATATCGAACGGGTTCTGGTCAATTCCCCTCAGAAGAGAGGACCAGTACAAGTTCGCCTTCACATTTAAAGAGCAACAATATACCTGGACATGCCTTCCCCAGGGTTTCCACAACCGCCGCTCCATCTTTCACCAGTGTATGGCCAACAGTTTAAAGGGTTTCAGCAGGCCCCAGCAGTTGGTGCAGTATGTAGATGACCTGCTTTTGTTCTCCAAAGAGGGGGAGGAGCATGGTCTGCTGCTGGCTGAGCTGCTGGAGCTGGTGGAGGACACCGGGTTCAAGGTCAATCCCAAGAAAGCTCAGATCGGTCAGAAGGAAGTGAAATTCCTCGGGCTGACCGTGAGGGCTGGGGAAAGGGCTATAGACGAGGCCAAACGGAAGGCGGTACAGGAGTTACCAGTCCCCACGACCGTGTTGGGGGTGAGATCCTTCCTCGGGTTCACGGGGTACTGCAGGGATTTTATTGAGGATTACGCCACCACAGCAGTCCCTCTACTTTGGCTCCTCCACAAGGGAGTGGGATGGGAGTGGGATGAGGACTGCACGGCAGCGTTCAATCATCTCAAGGGAGACCTGCAGACGGCATCCACATTAGGTGCGATTAATGGTGGGGGGGACTTCTTTTTAGAAGTAGCAGCCAGCGGGGACAGCTTGAGCGTGGTGCTGCTCCAGGACCGGCACGGCAAACTGCGACCCGTGGTGTACTCCTCAAGAGTCCTCACAGATGTAGGATACTCCAATTACGAGAGGCATCTCCTTGCCACGCATTGGGCCGTGAAGCACTCCCAGTTCTTCACGGGGTCATCCCAGATCATTCTACTGACCCACCATGCCCCCACTCAGACGTTATTAGCTGGGGGGTTAAAGGACGGCACGGTGAGCAGTGCTCACGTTGCTCACTGGACTTTATCGCTCTCACAAATGCATCTAAGAGTGCAAGGCCTGTGTGAGCCCAAGCTGGCAGCTAACATGATCTATGCAGGGGCGGCCCATAAGTGTATGGTCGAGGGAGTATGGGACGTAGACATAGGATTTCAGGCCGGGTTACACCCCATTGGTCGTGAAATATATAGACGAATCCAGTTCGGTGGTAGCAGGGGAGCGTTTCACCGGGTGTGGGATTTATGACCTGACGGCAGGCATTGCAAGGGCCATTAAACTCCCGAGCACCCTGAGCGCCCAGCATGTCGAACTGTCGGCAGTGGTGTATGTCGTTACCCACGCCGACAAGTTCCCGACCCCATACATCATCTGCTCGGATTCCACGTTCACATGCAATTCGTGCACCGAATACTTGGCCAGCTGGTCTCGTCACGGTTTCACGTCCGCAGATAGGAAGCTCTTCGCTCAAACCACTGTTACAAAGGATCTTAGAGGCCACGGGAACCCAGGGAAGCCAGAAACTTCATAAAGTTAAGGCCCATTCCAAGACAGAGCCCAGAGTGGAAGGCAACCAAAAGGCTGATGCGTTAGCCAAGGAGGGAGTCAAAAACAGAGAGTTTTCGCGCCCATACAGGTCCAGCCCAGTAGCAGCGATCCGGGACAAAGGGGGGACAGAAGGGAGTGTAGGGGTAGCATTGGATCCGGACTGGAGGAAAGTCCAGGCACAGGATCCCGTCCTCAAGGTTGTCCTGGAGTAGCTGGCTAGGGGAGAAAAGGTAGAAGGCCCGTTCGGGGTAGTGGGCATTACTTTAAAGGAGGGAATGCTTTTCAGGGGAGATCAGTGAATGGTTCCAGAACAGCACCAGAGGGAATTCCTCCAGATAGCCCACGGGAGACCAGGAGCGGGATACCCAGGGCTGGAGTCTACCTGGCAGAGGATAGAACAGGCAGGATGGTGGCCACAACTGAGGGAGGATGTCCGCGATTTTTGTGCTGACTGCCTGGTGTGCTCAGCGAACAACTCCAATCCCCAGAAAAAAGAGGTTCCCATGGGACACACAAGAAGGGTAGAGAGACCATGGCAGTCAGTACAGGTCGATTACATCGGGCCATTGCCCACTGTAACGTGTGGTTACAAGTATTGTTTGGTCCTAGCGGATGTTTTCTCGAAGTGGGTTGAAGCCTTTCCTTGCCGATCAGCCACGGTGTTGGAGACGGCAAGGATCTCGGTGAGGGAAGTGTTCTCGAGGTGGGGACAGCTGAAGATGATGGAGTCCGACCAGGGGAGCCACTTCACAGGGCAGGTCATGCAGGCTATCTTGAAATGGCTAGGGATAGAAGAGAAATGGCATGTGGCTCACAACACACAGTCATCGGGGGTTGTGGAGCGACTTAATCGGACCAAAGAAAGGCTGCAGAAAGAAACAGGACAGTCCCGGAAAAAGTGGTTTGAGGTCCTGCCGTTTGACTTGATGGGGGTCCGAGCCAGCCTCTCCAGAAGCACAGGGTATTCCCCGCATGAACTCCTGACTGGTAGGGTCATGCGCACACCCACCCATGTTCTGGCGCTGGTTCCCACAGCGGGACAGGTGAGAGAGGTAAACCGGGACAAGGTTGTCAAGGATTTGTTCGAGCACTTGAAACAGGTTCATTGGCAAGCTGACAGCAACATGGGGAAGCAGCACTGGAGCAATTGGTTGTTGCTTGAGCCCCGGAGAACCCACGAGTGGAAGGTAGGGGATCAGATCATGGTCCGCAATTAGGCTCAGGTGGGCACGTGTGAGCCTTTGTACATGGGACCCCACAGCATCATTGATCAGGCCAGTCCCATGGTGTACGCGGTTAAGCTTCCGAAGCGCACAAAGTGTTTCCATGTGAACCAGTGCAAGTTGTTTAACCCGGGGGAAAGAGCGAGAAACAGAAAGAAGCACCAAGGCGCTATAAACAGCATGGTGGACGCAGGTCTTCCTCCCATAGTTTGGGACAGTGAGGAGCCCGATGTGGTGGTGGTTAGGATGAATAGCAGGATCCCACAGCCGAGAATGCCGTGGTCACCTCCTTACGCACCACCGAGGAACCATAAAAGGCCCAGGTCGTAGAGACCTAGCGGGGCCACCCAGAGACGGGTGGCGGTTTATATAGTTTCCTTCTCAGTTTCGTGTTTTACAAAGTATGTTTTGATGAAGCCAGACCTGTGGAGGTATACCATCTCACAAAAAGGTTGTTGTTTCTTTGTATCTTCACAGGAAGCCGAGAGAAAGATGGAGACAACCCTGGTAATCGTTCTTTGGAGCTTGGCCGGAACAGGGTACAGCAGGAGGGGAGACACCGAGTTGTCCTTCCTCTACGGATGTACTGGAGGGAACAGACCCACCCTCACACAGGGGGGTCGGACAGGGGACACGGATGGGATGGCAGCCTACTTCCACGAGGGAAGGAGGCCAGGGTGGCTGGGGTCTATTTCGACGAAATACTCCAGCCACGTCAGGTTCACATACGGGGAGGCTTCCATACCGTGTCCCAGACTCAAGGTCACAGCCACACGGGTTAGGGTGACCGAGGGCAAGCGCATATGCTTGAAGTGCAAGGGACACATTACCCTGGGACGGTGGTGGTGGCTCAGGAAATTTAGTCAGGACACGGGGAACCAGACAGTGGACTGGGAACGACTGGGGAACGATATGTACCGACAGATCACGGGGTCAAAGGGTCGAGTGGATGTGTGGTGGGACAAGTGGTGGAAGGAGGAACAGGGAATTTGTGTGTGTATGTGGGGGTCAGAGAAGATCTGGCCAGCGGGTGTGTCGATTGCCTTTTCGAGGCAATGGCAGGACGCCGGGGTTGGGATCAGATGGGATTGGAGTATGGACTCCTGCGTGATCCCAACACAATAAAAGCCACTGAACGTGTAGCACACAAGAGGAAGCCCCTGCCCACAGCTCCACTGGTACAGGTGACAGAAGTTAGGTGTCCCGCCACCACACCAGGCCCTGGGAATGGTTTAGTTTTAGTCCCGACCGGAAAGGTTTTATTCCAGGAGTCGCATTACACAGTCGCATCGGTCATGTTAAACCTAACCGCGGCACATCTGCCCGAGTGGTGTCGAAAAGAAACTGAGCAGCTGTATGAGGCGCTCATTAGAGAAATGTTCCGCCAGTTCTTTGAACTCAGTTACGGGGATGTGAGTCGGGAAAGATTGTACGATATGGGAGTGAGGGATAACGTTAGTCCGGGGAGGCAGAGGCGATGGGTGCTCAATGATGTTGCTACGGCGTTTAGCGCGGGTACATCTCTCACCAACAGCTGCAGATCAGTGGTTTAAAGGACCAGCTGCGGAAAATCCTGGGGGAAGGGAACGCGGTGGTAGGGTCGGAGTTAGAGGGGGACCAGGCAATGACTGTCCATTTAAAGGAGGTTATCACAGAGCTGGAGACACACGCAAAGACTGTAAATGCATTAATACGGGAGGACAGGAATGCCTCGGTGCAGGCAGCACGAAACGAAGTGTGCGTGTTGTACGGTGCCTGGTTGCTGAGCGAGGGGCACAGTAATTTAGAGGACCTCCAGCAAGGTCGCGTCCCGTCATGGATCAGCAACCGGCACCTCGCAGCGCTCAGCCCGTACAGTAATTCGATGAGCCCGTCTCAGCTGCGTCTAGCCACTGAAGCCTACTCAGTCCCAGTGGATTGCGGTCGGTCCAACCACTCAATCATGGGGATAGTGTTGCGTATGCCGGTAATGTGTGGGACATCACAACCAGCGCCGGTATACAGGGTGGAGAACATTGGGGTCGTACGGGATGGGGTGCACGTGCGGTATCATACAGTCCCACCATTTGTTATCAAGTGGGAGCACGCCATGACCGGCACTGACCTCAAGGGGTGCCAGAGCAGGGGTGCACACGTCATATTGTGTCCCCAGCATTTGAACGCGTTCGATCGGCCAGAGTGCGGGTTTGAATCCGAGAGTCGAGAGCCCATCAATGGCCCCATGGAGGTGAGGGCCCAGAGCCACGCTCCACCTCAGGTAGCATCTGTGGGCGACAGGACATACTGCATAACCACGAGTGTGGACCGGTATCGAGTGCACCGGGACACTTGGTGTCCGACAATGACAGCACTTTCTGCTTCAAATCTCATGCCGAAGTTCAAGTGGCACAACAATGTATTACTCCGATCCCAGAGCCATCCACGGTACACATTACGGTAAACGACACGATCCCGAACCTGCAACAGTACATTACCCAGTTCGGGTATCAGATTCCTTTTCTGGCGGGATGCCTGACAATGTTATTAAAGGCCATCGAGCTAACCCCAAAAACATTATTTCACACTGGAACAGACAAACCAGGACACAGGGGAAAGAATTAAAGGGATAAATTCCCTGCCCTGGTGGGACCTTGGTATAAGTGTGGAGGTCCCTCCGTGGATCCAGATATGCTCACATGCTCTCGTCATTGTACAGTTTTTGATTGTGATATACCTGTTGTGTATTTCTTGTAAAAAGAGAAGTCAGACGCTCCGGAGTCGATGGGAGGCCGTAGTTAACGAACCGTGAATGTAACGTTCTGTATCTCCATGGTAACAGTACGATGCACGGTTGTATTTCAGGGATGTATATTCGGGTTGTTTTAAAAGTAAAAAGGAATAGGATTGGTCGGGAACCACGAGGCTTGCTCACCAGTGGACGTTGATATGTTCTAGAAGACTCTTGAAATATCATAGGGGGGACTGTAAGCAACGAATCCCCAAGGATCTGGACATTGTGTTTTAATCCCCAAGAATTTGCGTTTTAATATTTTTCTCACTGCAGAAAAAGCTGGAAGCTGTTTGTGGGAGGGGCCCAGGTGCGGCTCCATGATGGACTTAGAATGATGGGCAGGGGTTTTGGGAAGACAATGGCCAAGCTAAGGCAATTTATCGCAGGTGATGAGCAGATGGACTGTGTTTTGTTAAGCAATGTGAACTCGTCAAGTGAACTGATCAGTGATCGAGCTATTACCTGGATGAGATACCAGAACAATAGAAAGCCATTGAGCCCAGTCTGCTCGGAAGTGAAACCCATCACTGGAAAAACAGGGAACCTCGAAATAAAGGAAGAAAACTTTATTGAGCTAAAAGCAGAAGACATACCCACAGGAAGTCTCACCTTGAAACAAACTTTATTCGGCCTGAAAGTACGGTCGGACATAAAAGAGGCCGTGTGGCCACTCTCTCTCTCTCTTGCCTCGCTGCTTTGCCTCGACAAGAATCCAACCCTTCATGTGGGACGGAGAGAAGAAACCAGAAGAGACATCTTTTCATCGGAAACAGCAGCAAGTGAGCCAGAGAATCGGTTAGCATCATATCTGCGCACACATCTTTTAATATCACAACGACGATGTGAGAGGGTATGGTGCGTTCTCCCAACCAATATCCTAGGCGTTTTCAGGGGAGGTGTTTTAGATGTGGATACTTTGCGTTCGGGGCCTGTTTAGATAAGTCAGACTGTGTGTTGTACTGTGTTTGTTTGTATTACACTACCAGGGTGTGTTTCTACTCGGTGCAGCTGTGTGTTTTAACTTTAATAAAAGCATTGGCAGTTCTCGGACCAAGGTAGCCATCCCTGACTCATTCATCTGTTCAGTACAGTAATAATTCCCAGTGTTAGAACTATTGCAAAGTGGGGATGCTTCGAAAACACCTACGGGAAACCACTTACAGCAGGGGGTGGTGGGAGCCATTTGCGGGGCTGTGGGGAGGGAGCAGGGGAATGGGACTGTTGTGTGGCTCGTGCAAATATCCAGCATAGTCATAATGGGCCGAATGGCCTCCTTCCGTGCTGTATGAGTCCATGGCTTGTCACAGAGTCATCACCCTCTGGAACAAACGTGTGCAACATATGGTGAGTAACAGAGGGTGAGTGCTGGGGCACTACAGTCATTTAACAGGGGAAGTTGAAAGGTTTCTGAGCAGTTACAGGGAGTGAGAGGCCACTTTAGATTGTGATGGTACTGGAGCAGCAATGCTCTCCCTGGAGCCTCAGGGAGTTGTAGAGCAATTGCCCAGAGTTTTTTTTTCCTGAATTGGCCACGTTCCTTTGTATGTGCCAAGAGATAGCGTTACTGGAGGTGGGATAGGAGCAGGTGAGGTTCTGCTTTCTGAGAGTCTTTATCTACTGATGGTTTTTTTGGAGGTTTGTATGTGCAGACTGAGGATTGTCTCTGTGCCCTGTCTGGTGTGTGACTCAGAGAGTTCACCCAGTCAGTGGCTCAGTCCAAGGACAATCCCCAGTCTGCAACCCCCGCATCGGAGAACGCATCTCTCCCCCTTTGTTCTTTGCTATGATCTGTGCACAAATCAGGAAACACACAGTCTTCATTGCACCTTTATTTCCAGATGTTAAATTTCTCACATTTAAGTTGTTGAAATAACGTGACTTGAAACATAGATGACGGACAGGAAAAGTCCCACTGCTCCATCCAGCCGGTCCCACACAACTGCGATGCTCTGTACCAGCAGACAACATTCGATGATGACTTGAAACCAGTCAGCGGCTTGTCCCGAGTTCTCACTTTTGTGTCGCTCTGGCTTGCACAAACACTGTCGTCAATCTGTTTTTGAAAGCGCCAACTGTGATCCCTTTCATTTGCCATTCCTTTGGGCCCTGCCATACTCAGTGAATTGGAATTGAGTTAAAGAGCCAGCATTGATTGGATGAAACATCAGCTCCTAAACATTAATGGGCCAAATGGGAGGGTTGAAGGGGGGGATGCGGTTGGGGATAGGGACCTAATTATCGGGATGCATCGGCACAATTTACCCAGCTCCCGTGCTGTGTAAACTTTGAGCACACTCCAGAACTCAGTTTGTTGACATCCAAAGACAACCCAGAATGAGGAGACTCCATTCACTTCCCTCGCAACAAGACACAAGAGACAACCAGGTGGCTTGAAAATGCTGTCACTTGAAGAATGACGAGGAGCTTACAAGGGAACAGCTTACAAGGGAGCTGACCTTCAGTCGGTCGTTCTCCACACACTGCTGGCAACTAACCAAGTAGATGAGGACGATGAGAAAGGAGGCTTAAGTGACCAGACAGATGTGAGAAAGTGATTATTACCCATGGGTACATCCTAATCTGATGGGCATTCCATCTCAACAGCCAGGCCACCAATCAGAAGCTGGCAAGGTCCAAATCCAGATCTGCTGATTCAGTTTCCTGTTTGGATCTGGCGCTGGTGTCCGTGAATAACACTGACTTTGATCAATTTGTCCTGGGAGTTGGAGAGTCTGTTCCCTTGCAGGGCCCACACTTCTCACCCTGGCTACCAGTTGGTCAGTGTCCAACCGTGTGTGGAGCATGTTGGAATGAAAAATAATGATTTCCTTAAAAAAAGTAGGCTTGTCTTTATAATCTGGAAATGATTCCTGTGGGCTTCTGAAGTCAGACCGGCATTATTCAACACGCGGGTGTATGAGAAGCACGGTTTGTGAGGCAAGGAAAGGGTTAACCAGAACCACCATATGCTGCAATTTTCTGTCGCATCCTGGAGATCAGGCAACCCCTGAGCAACAGAATCCAGAAACTAAAGAACGAAAGACTGTCCAGCCTCTGCCTGACTGCCTGAGGACCTCGAGCAGATTGGCGATTGTCCGGTGATATGAGTAAGTCCATCGATCCGGTAAGCCCCAGTGTGCTGAAGATATTCTGGACTATCTCAGTGTGGATCATCCAATTGTGAGGGTGAACCACATTGCGGCTGACTGTGCCGACTGTAGTATTGTCCACCCCGCCCGAAAGGACTCCAGGGCGGTAACTACCCAAAACTACTGCTCAATACACACAGCTTGCGCTCAGGCTCCCAGTGGCATCCAGGCCTCTCCCCAATGACGTCTGGGCCTCTCCCCGGCGGAGTCCGGGCGTTCGGGCCCCCTTTGGGGCGACTGGGCCTCTACTTCCCCACGGTGCTCCGGGTGTGGTCTGCCTCGGGCTTTTTGCAGCTGCAGAGGGCTGGCAGCGCCCATGGAGCAGTGCCAAGGGAGTAACCTACTATTGACTTACATCTTAAACTTTTAATGAACTTTTAATCAACTTTTAAACTTTTAATCAACTTGAGAAACTTTTAAAACAATTTGGGAAAACTTTTAAACTTTTAAACAACTTGGAGGAATTAGTCTAAAACCTCTGGAGAAAGTTTTAAATAATTTTGGAAAACTTATTTTTTAAACTTTGGAAGAAACTTTTTAAAACATCCCCCGGAACACCAGCGGACAACTGACCTTCCTAATGCCTGCCCCCAACCAAGCCTCGGGACGCCTACAATCAAGGGCGCTACTCGGCGCCGAGCTTGCAGCCAACATCTCGCCGCAGGCAATTAGGCTCATACAGCAGTGCCTTGTCTCCAGTCGTCTTGGACCCCTTTGCCACTGGACCAAGACCTTGCTCAGCTAAGCCCGTGTGGTAGCCGATGTGCAACGACCACCCCACGTTAAAAGAGCTCACGCACAGGCATCTTTCACTTAGTTAACGTCAGGACCCTCATGGAGAACTCCAACAGCGACAGGGTAGAACGTCTCACCTCCATAGTTGCCCGGGAACTTAGGCGCTTTGACATCGACATCGCCATCCTAAGCGAGACCCGGCGGGCAGGGGAAGCCCAGCTCAAGGAACAAGGTGGAGGTTACACCTTTTTCTGGAAAGGAAAACCAGAGGAAGAACGGCGCCTTCACAGAGTCTGTTTCGCCATCAAAAGTGAGCTGGTCGGCCGCCTCAAAGACTCCCGCTGCGGGGTTAACGAACGCCTCATGACTCTTCGACTCACCCTATCCCGGAACCGATGCGCCATGGTCACCATTGCGTAGGCCCCTACACTCGATGCAATGATGAGACCAAAGAGGGTTTTTATTCCAACCTCGAAACATCCCTGTCCCGCGTACCCGCGGGCGACAAACTGATCCTCTTCAGTGACTTCACGCCAGGGTCGGCAAAGACAGAGCCCTCTGGGATTGGCAGAGAGGGGATAGAGAAAGCCAGCGGTACCCTACTCCTGACAAAATGTCTAGAACATGAACTCCTCATTACTAACACCCTGCTCCAACAGAGGGACAAATACAAGGCATCGTGGCAACACCCTCGCTCCAAATACTGTCACCTGCTCGACTGTCATCGTCCGAGCCAGGGATTGCAAGTATGTGCGCATCACCCGCGCCTTGACAAGAGCTGACGACTGCTGGACGGACCACCACCTAATCCGATCCAACTTCGACATTAAAAAGCCCCAAAGCGGAGGGGACAGCAGAAGCAGTGCCACAAAAAAGTCAATGCAGGGGCACTTAAAGACCCAGCAAAGAGAGACCTATACAGCCAGCACTTCACAGCTAACCTGGCATGCCTTGATGACCCTGAGATGCTGAATGCCCACAGCGCTTGGTCTGCCCTCCAGGCCTCCATAACCAATGCCTGTGAAGAGACACTTGGTCACTCAACCAGAAAACACCAGGACTGGTTTGATGAGAATTATCAGGAGATCCAAGAACTAATAGATCGCAAACGCAGAGCATTTCTGAGCCTCAAGCAACAACCCAACATGGGGGCAGCAAAGTAACATTACAGATGGCTCAAGGCTGAGGTCCAACAAAAAACCCGGGAACGAACAAAAAGGTGGCGGATGGAGAAAGCACAGGAGATACAGCAGCTGGCCGATAGCCATGATATGCGAGGATTCTTCATTGCAGTCAAGACCAACTACGGTCCAAACTTCCAAGGCCACATAATCATCATCATAGATAGTCCCTCGGAATCAAGGAAGACTTGCTTCCTCTACTGAAGTGAGTTCTTCAGTGGCTGAACAGTCCAACATGAGAGCCACAGACCCTGTCACAGGTGGGACAGACATTCGTCGGGGGAAGGGGGGGTGGCACTGATTTACCACACGCCCCTTCCGCTGCCTGCGCCTGACCTCTTCACGCTCGCAGCGTTGAGATTCGAAGAGCTCAACACACTCCCGAATGCTCTTTCTCCACCTAAGATGGCCTGCAGCCAGGGTCTCCCAGGTGTCAGTGGTGATGTCACACTTCACCAGGGAGGCTTTGAGGTGTCTTTGTAACGCTTCCGCTGCCCACCTTTGGCTCGTTTGCCATGAAGGAGCGCTGCATATAGCGCTTGCTTTGGGAGTCTCATGTCTGGCATGCGAACTAAGTGGCCTGCCCAGCAAAGCTGATCGAGTGCGGTCAGTGCTTCAATGCTGGGGATGTTAACCTGGGCGATGACACTGATGTTAGTGCCTCTGTCCTCCCAGGGGATTTGAAGGATCTTGCGGAGACATCATTGGTGATATATCTCCCGCGACTTGAGGTGTCTTCTGTACATCGTCCATGCCCCTGAGCCATACAGGAGGGCAGGAATTACTACAATCATGTAGACCATGAGCTTGGTGGTAGATTTGAGGGCCTGGTCTTCGAACACTCTTTTCCTCAGGTGGCCAAAGGCTGCACTGGCACACTGGAGTCGGTGTTGAATCTCCGCATCAAAGCCTGCTTTTATTGATAAGAGGGTCCCGAGGTAAGGGAAATGGTCCACGTTGTCGAGGGCCGCGTCGTGGATCTTGATGATTGGGGGACAGTGCTTTGCAGTGATGACAGGCTGGTGGAGGACCTTCGGCCGCCTGAGAAAAAGACTGTTCGAAGACCAGGCCCTCAAATCTACCACCAAGCTTTTGGTCTACAGGGCTGGCGTAATACCCAACCTCCTGTATGAGTTAGGGGCATGGACAATGTACAGAAGACACCTCAAGTCGCTGGAGATATATCATCAACGATGCCTCCGCAAGATCCTACAAATCCCCTCGGAGGACAGGAGCACCAACATTAGCGTAATCTTCCAGGTTAACATCCCCAGCATTGAAGTACTGACCACACTCGGTCAGCTTTCCTGGGGAGGCCACATAGTTCGCATGTCAGAAACGAGATTCCCAAAGCAAATGATCTATGCAAATGAACCAAAGGTGGACAGCGGAAATGTTGCAAGGACACCCTCAAAGCCTCCCTGATAAAGTGCGACATTGTCACTGACACCTCGGAGTCCCTTGCCAAAGACCGCCCTAAGTGGAGAAAGGGCATCAGGGGGGCGTTGAGCACCTCAAGTCTCAACGCCAAGAGCGTGCAGAAATCAAGCGCAGACAGCGGAAAGAGCATGCGGCAAACCAGTCCCATCCTCCCTTACCCTCAACGACTATCTGTCTCACCTGTGACAGACTCTGTGTCCCTCATATTGGACAATTCAGCCAGCAAAGTACTCACTTCAGGAGTGGAAGCAAGTCTTCCTCTATTCCGAGGGACTGCCTATGATGATGATGTTCACCCCGGCCAAATGTGGCAGCAAGAGTGACACCCTGTCGTTCAAGCACCAATGGGAATAAACACGTCAACTTGACAGTGGGACCCAAGAGGAGGTTCCCACACTGTAGAAATATCAGACTACCGTCGTACAGTCTGTCTGTAGACATGGTGACTTGCCCGGCACTGAGACTGAAAATGTACACTGTCCTATTGGATCATTTACATCCCGAGCCTGCTGATCACTGCTTGGGGAGGTGGAGCTGGAACGGGTATCGAAGGTTACCTCCCTGCATTCCAAGTCCGAATCGGGAATGATGGACTAGCATGGTACAAAGGACATTACGGTCCGGATAAAGCCTTGTAAAGGCTTATGGAGGTGAATGATTACATCGGATTACAGCACAGAAACAGGCCATTCGGCTCAACCAGTCCATGCTAGCGTTTATACTCCACTCGAGCCTCCCCCTGTCTCCCCTCATCTAACTATCAGGATAACTCTCTATTCACTTCTCCCTTATATGCTTCTTAATCAATCATCATAGGCAGCCCCTCGGAATCGAGGAAGACTTGCTTCGACTACTAAAGTGAGTTCTTTCGTGGCTGAACAATCCAACATGAGAGCCACAGACCCTGTCACAAGTGGGACAGACATTCGTCAGGGAAAGGGTGGGGTGGCACTGATTTACCACACTGTCCTTCCGCTGCCTGCGCCTGACCTCTTCACACTCGCAACGTTGAGATTTGAAGAGCTCAATGCCCTCCTGGATGCACTTTCTCCACCTAAGGCGGTCTTCGGCCAGGGTCTCGCAGGTGTCGGTGGTGATGTCACACTTCACCAGGGAGGCTTTGAGGGTGTCTTTGTAACGTTTCCACTGCCCACCTTTGGCTCTTTTGCCATGAAGGAGCGCCGCATATAGCGCTTGTTTTGGGAGTCTCGTGTCTGGCATGCGAACTAAGTGACCTGCCCATGTTGGGGATGTTAGCCTCGGCGAGGTCACTGATGTTGGTGCGTATGAAGGATCTTTCAGAGACATCATTGGTGATATATCTCCATCGACTTGAGGTGTCTTCTGTACATCGTCCATGCCCCTGAGCCATACAGGAGGGCGGGTATTACTACAGCCATGTAGATCATGAGCTTAGTGGTAGATTTGAGGGCCTGGACTTTGAACACTCTTTTCCTCAGGTAGCCGAAGGCTGCACTGGCGCACTGGAGGCGGTGTTGAATCTCCGCATCAACATCTGCTTTTGTTGATAAGAGGCTCCTGAGGTAAGGGAAATGGTCCAGGTTGTCGGGGGCCACGCCATGGAACTTGATGACTGGGGGACAGTGCTTTGCGGCAAGGACAGGCTGGTGGAGGACCTTTATCTACCACCAAGCTCATTATCTACAGGGCTGTAGTAATACCCTCCTGTATGGCTTAGGGGCATGGACGATGTACAGAAGCCTCCTCAATTCGCTGGAGATATATCACCAACGATGTCTTCGCAAGAGCCTACAAATCCCCTCGGAGGACAGGTGCACCAACATTAGCGTCCACGTCCAGACTAACATTCCTAGCACTGAATCACTGACCACACTCGGTCAGCTTCGCTGGGCAGGCCAGAGTTCGCATGTCAGACACGAGATTCCTTAACCAAGTGGACTATGCGGAGCTCCTTCACGGCAAATGAGCAGCAGAAACGGTGCAAGGACACCCTCAAAGCCTCCTTGATAAAGTGCAACATCATCACTGACACCTCGGAGTCCCTGGCCAAAGACCGCCCTCAGTGAAGAAAGTGCATCGGGAGGGTGATGAGCACCTCGAGTCTCAACGCCAAGAGTGTGCGGAAATCAAGCGCAGACAGCGGAAAGAGAATGCGGCAAACCAGGCCCACCCAGACTTCCCCTCAACGACTATCTGGCCCACCTGTGACAGAGACTGTGGCTCTCTTATTGGACTACTCAGCCACCAAAGTACTCACTTCAGGAGTGGACGAATGTCTTCCTCTATTCCGAGGGACTGCCTATGATGACGATGTCCACATTGGCCAAATGTGGCAGCAAGAGTGTCACCCTGTCATTCAAGCAGCAATGGGAAGCAACACGTCAACTTGAAAGAGGGACCCAGGAGGGGGTCCCACACTGTAGAAATACCAGACTACTGTCATACAGTCTGTTTGTAGACATGCTGACTTGCCCCTCACCGAGTCTGAAAGTTTACAATATCCTATTGTACCATTCGCACCCCGAGGCTGCTGATCACTGTTTGGGGAGGTGGAGCTGGAACGGGTTTCGAAGGTTGCTGCCCTGCATTCCAGGTCCTAATCGGGAATGATGGACTAAATGGTCCAAAGGACATTACGGTCTGGATAAAGCATTCTAAAGTCTTATGGAGGTGAATGATTACATCGGATTACAGCACAGAAACAGGCCATTTGGCTCAACCAGTCCAGGCTAACGTTTATACTCCACTCGAGCCTCCCCCTGTCTCCCCTCATCTAACTATCAGGATAACTCTCTATTCACTTCTCCCTTGTCTGATTATCTCAATCAATCATCAGAGGCAGTCTCTCGGAATTGTGGAAGACTTGCTTCCACGACTAAAGTGAGTTCTTTTGTGGTTGAACATTCCACACGAGATCCACAGACCCTGTCACAGGTGGGACAGACATTCGTCGGGGGAAGTGGTGGTGGCACTGATTTACCACACGCCCCTTCCGCCGCCTGCGCCTGACCTCTTCACGCTCGCAGCGTTGAGATGCGAAGAACTCAACGTCCTCCTGGATACACTTTCTCCACCTGGGACGGTCTTCGGCCAGGGTCTCCCAGATGTCAGTGGTGAGGTCACACTTCACCAGGGAGGCTTGAGGGTGTCCTTGTAACGTTTCCGCTGCCCACCTTTGGCTCGTTTGCCATGAAGGAGCGCCGCATAGAATGCTTGCTTTGGGAGTCTCGTGTCTGGCATGCAAACCAAGTGGACTGCCCAGCGAAGCTGATCAAGTGTGGTCAGTGCTTCAATGCTGGGGATGTTAGCCTGGGCAAGAACACTAATGTTGGTGCGTCTGTCCTCCCAGGGGATTTGAAGGAGACATCGTTGGTGATATATCTCCAGCGACTTAAGGTGTCTTCTGTACATCGTCCATGCCCCTGAGCCATCCAGGAGGGCGGGAATTACTACAGCCATGTAGACCATGAGCTTACTGATAGATTTGAGGGCCTGGTCTTCAAACACTCTTTTCCTCAGGTGGCCGAAGGCTGCACTGGCGCACTGGAGGCGGTGTTGAATCTCCGCATCACTGTCTGCTTTTGTTGATGAGAGACTCCTGAGGTAAGGGAAATGGTCCACGTTGTCGAGCCGTGGATCTTGGTGACTGGGGACAGTGCTTTGTGGCAAGGACAGGCTGGTGGAGGACCTTTGTCTTACAAATGTTTAGCATGGGGCCCATGCTTTCGTATGCCTCAGTAAACATGTCGACTTTAACCTGAAGTTCAGTCTCAGAATGTGCGCAGACGCAGACGGCATCCGCGTACTGTAGCTCAATGACAGAGGTTGGGGTGATCTTGGTCCTGGCCTGGAGGCAGCGTAGGTTAAACAGCTTCCCACTGGTTCTGTAGTTTATTTACACTCCAGCGGGGAGCTTGTTGACTGTGAGGTGCAACATGGCCTCCTGAGTCTGCGCACATTGTGAGGCTGAACTCCAGAATAGAGTTGACGTATTTACTGAGGCATACGAAAGCATGGGCCTTATGCTAAACAACCGTAAGATAAAGTTCCTCCACCAGCCTGTCCTCGCTGCACAGCACTGTCCCCCAGTCATCAAGATCCACGGTGCGGCCCTCAACAACATGGATCATTTCCCATACCTCGAGAGCCTGTTGTCAACAAAAGCACACATTGATGCGGAGATTCAACACTCCCTCCAGTGCGCCAGTGCAGCCTTTGGCCGCCTGAGAAAAAGACTGTTCGAAGACTAGGCCCTCAAATCTACCACCAAGCTCATGGTCTACAGGGCTGGCGTAATATCCAACCTCCTGTATGGCTTAGGGGCATGGACGATGTACAGAAGACACCTCAATTCGCTGGAGATATATCACCAACGATGTCGCCGCAAGATCCGACAAATCCTCTCGGAGGACAGGCGCACCAACATTCATGTGTTCGTCCAGGCTTACATCCCCAGCATTGAAGCACTGATCACACTTGGTCAGCTTCGCTGGCAGGCCACAAAGTTCGCATGTGAGACACGAGATTCCCAAAGCAAGTGATCAATGCGGAGTTCCTTCACGGCAAATGAGCCAAAGATGTGCAGCTGAACCGTTGCAAGGACACCCTCATAGCCTCCCTGATAAAGTGCGACATCATCACTGACACCTTGGAGTCCGTGGCCAAAGACCGTCCTAAGTGGAGAAAGTGCATCGGGAGGGCGTTGAGCACCTCGAATCTCAACGCCGAGAGTGTGCGGAAATCAAGCGCAGATAGCGGAAAGAGCATGCGGCAAACCAGTCCCACCCTCCCTTACCCTCAACGACTATCTGTCCCACCTGTGACAGAGTCTATGGCTCTCATATTGGACTATTCAGCCACCAAAGCACTCACTTCAGGAGTGGAAGCAAGTTTTCCTCTATTCCGAGGGACTGCCTTTGATGATGATGTCCACCCCGGCCAAAGGTGGCAGCAAGAGTGTCACCCTGTCGTTCAAGCACCAATGGGAATAAAGTCGTCAACTTGACAGTGGGACCCAGGAGGGGGTCCCAGACTGTGGAAATACCGGACTACTCTCATACTGTCTGTCTGTAGACATGCTGACTTGCCCATCACCGAGTCTGAATGTCTACAATGTCCGATTGTATCATTTGCACCCCGAGGCTGCTGATCACTGCTTGGGGAGGTGGAGCTGGACAGGGTCTCAAAGATTACTGCCCTGCATTCCAGGTCCTAATCGGGAATGATGGGCTAGCATGGTGCAAAGAGCATTACTGTCCGGAAAAAGCCTTGTAAAGGCTAATGGAGGTGAATGATTACATAGGATTACAGCACAGAAACAGGCCATTCGGCTCAACCAGTCCATGCTAGCATTTATACTCCACTCGAGCCTCCCCCTGTCTCCGCTCATCTAACTATCAGGATCACCCTCTATATGCTCCTCAATCAAAGATAATAGGCAGTCCCTTGAAACGAGGATGTCTTGATTCCACACCAAAAAAAGATGCGTTCAGAGGTGTTTCAATGAAGAACTCGAACTACATCCTCAAGGGTGGAAGATGCCTCTGCAGGGATGTTTTTAACATCTGGTGGCCGTTGCACACCAGCCACCACACGGGCTCGACAGAGCTAGGTCTTGTCCAATGGCAAGGGTTAACCAAGACGACTGGATACCAGCTCTGCTGCATGGACCTAGTGCGCACACATATCTCATCTAGCCTCCCCTTAAATACATCGATACTATTTGCCTCAACTACTTCTTGTGGGTAGTGAGATCCACATCTCACCATTCTCTGGGTAAAGAAGTTCCTTCTGAATTCCTAATTGATTTGTGGGTGACTATCTTATATTGATGCCCTCTAGTTATGCTCTACTAGTGAAAACATTCTCTCTGTATCTACTCTATCAAAACCTTTCATCATTTTAAAGACCTCTATTGATTACCCCTCAACCTTCTTTTATCAAGCAAAGAGACCCAGCCTGTTCATCACTTTCTGATAGGTTTACCCTCGCATTTCAATATCATCCTTGTAAGTCGTCTCTGCACCCGTTCCAGTGCCTTTATATCCTTTCTGTAATATGGTGACCAGAATTGTACGCAGTGCTCCAAGTGTGGTCTAACCAAGGTTTGATACAAGTTTAGCATAACTTCACTACTTTTCAATTCTATCCCTCTAGAAAAAAACCCCAGTGCCTGGTTTGCTTATTTTATGGCCTTGTTAGCCTGTGTCACTAATTTTATCAATTGGTGTATTTGTACTCTGAGATCCCTTTGTTCCTCTACCCCACCCACACTCGCACGATCCAAATAATAAGTGACCTCCTTATTCTTCCGAACAAAATGTAATACTTCACATGTTTGTGTTGAAATTTATTTGCCAATTATATGCCCATTCTGCAAGTTTATTAATGTCCTCCTTTATAATTTGTTGCAGTCCTCCTCAGTATTGACTACCCTCCAATTTTGTGTCATCGGCAAATTTAGAAATTGTGTTTTTGATTCCAAAGTCTAAATCATTAATATAAATTGGAAACAACATTGGTCCCAGCACTGATCCTTGTAGAACATCACTACCCACATTCTGCCACTGTCAATAGCTACCCTTTACCCCTCCTCTCTGCTTTCTGTCTTGAGGCCAGCTAGCTATCCATTCTGTTACTTGTCCCCTGACTCCACCTTCTCTGATCTTATATTTTAGTCTATTTGGTGGTAACTTATTGAAGGCTTTTTGAAAATCTAGATAAATGACATCTACTGCATTACCCTTATCTACTCTCTCTGCTACCTTTTCAGTGAGGCTGGTCAAGCAAGACATTTCCTTTTGAAATCCAGGCTGCTATTCCTTATTATATTTTTGTTTTCTAGATGTGCTTCTATTTTCTCCTTTAGTAGGGATTGCATTATTTTTCCTACCCCCGATGTTAAGCTGACTGATCTATAGTTCCCTGGACATGTTTCATCTCCCTTCTTAAATATAAGAAAGGATTGGTGATGGTGAGTGGAAGGAGCCTATAGATGGGGTGGGCTACAACATCAAGAGGGGGAAGTTTTAGAAACAAGTATCTTTACATTTCCCGGGCTTAGGTCACCCACATTCTGGCGGCTTCCATACAGCCGGAGCCATGCTCGGAACACCACCTGGTGTGGGCAGAGCTCGCTCCGCTCCGTGAATGGGTGTGGGGTCTGCACATTGGCATTTTTAAAACCTGCTGCTTGAGGGTGAGCTGTTTTGGGATTAATTCCATCAATTCTGCGATTCATTCCATCAATTCTGGGAATGGTGAATGTTCTGCTGCAGCACCTCCTTGGGTCATGGAGCCTCATGTTGCATGGCCAAGCTCAATGGCGAGGCAAGACCCACTGGATGATAGACCCTGCTCCTATATTGAGGGCACCCACACAGCTTGTTGCTGCAGTAGATGCTCTCTGAAGGTGGTCCTCACTCTGACAGGGATTGCTCTCTCAACTCACCTGCGAAGCATTAGGCTGCTGGTCAGTAAAGCCGGCCCCAGTGATGGTGGGGAATTCGGGACATGCGCCAAACCCTACAGAAAGGTCCGCCAGACCCCAAATGTGGGCGGACCAGGACTAGTTGCACTGGGCAGTAAACTTCCTTCTGATACCTTCTCGACTGAAGTTCACCAGATAACAGTAAAGTGCAAGGTGTGAAAGCAGGGTCGGGGAAGCACTATGGATGCTGTCTACCTTGGCCTTAACTGAAGGGTGCATATTAAGTCTACCCAACCGCCCTGGAAATTGGTCGGATAAATACAGCAACAGCCTGAGTAAACCCCAAGTAAAGACTCAACCCACCAAGTGAAGGGACTTCTGGAACCCACAGTTTCAGACTCATCACCCTTGTGTTAAATACATGAAAAAGCCCAAACGACTGGAGGTGCTGGTCCGACTCAGGCTCCCAGTTTACTATCAACCTTCCCTGTCGGTTCAGCCCGAGGAAGCTTCCTGGAGGCATCCCGCCTTTGGAAACGATTAGCTAAGAGCTCATGAATACGAAGGCCGATTGAGTTCGACCCTCCAGACATGAGCCCCAGCCTCTTGGGGGAGGTGCCACTGAGGCAGACATAGCCCCTCCCTGGGAGTGACAGCACTTGGAACCTAGATGTCCCACAGGAATTGGGAGAGATCCTGTCACCAGTTGGCACGGATTCCTCCGAGCCAGCTGGTGCCACGGGAGGACACTTCCTCTTAATTCTGAGAAGTCTCAGGGCAACAACCGGAGTGTCCCTTCTTGAGACTTTCCTGTTTAGTCCCGAGGTGGACCCCTGGCCGGCACTGGTTGGAGTAGACTGGGCTTTACCCGTTGCAATGCACTTCACCCCGAGCAGTGCCGGACTGAGCCTGGAGTTGGAACACGGTTGTGGCTTGATGCCGATGCAGGGACATGAGGGCTGTGGCGGTGGGGGTGAGGGGATTGGGGTCGGGGGGGGGCTATTGGGCAACAAATTAAAAGAAATGAAAAGATGTGGAGTTGGCACTGAGAAATGGATGGACACAGAGGGATGGCGTGAGGAGAATTTCAGTCGCAGCGCTCCCTGTTTTTGTGCTATCTCTGCTGAGATTGATTTAATTTCTGTCACGATGTGTTCTCTCTTGTGTCTCTGATCCACTTGTCCTTGTGGTTTAGTTACTCACAACTTTCATCTGTAGGTAGTTTCATCAAACCGCCCGTTTCCTCTCTCTCATCCTGACGCCAACCGTCTACCTCGAGCAGAAGAAGAAATTACAGATTTAAAAAATCACTGGATCGCAACAAGACAACTACAGATACTATTGAGCTACCCTTGTATAGTAAACCATTTAAGCTGTAAATGCTTAATGCAGATTCTGGGTGTAAAACATATCGACTTGTTTCTTTTCATGTAATGTTACTGGCCACACATTCCGATGCCACCTGAGTATTAAAGGTTCTGGATCTTCGAACACTCCTCAGGTGGTTGAAGGCTGCGCTGGCACACTGGAGGCGGAGTTGAGCCTTCGGCTGCCTGAGGAAGAGAGTGTTCTCAAATCTGGCACCAAGCTCATGGTCTACAGGGCTGCAGTAATAGCCACTCTCCTGTATGGCTCGGAGACATGGACCATATACAGTAGATTCCTTAAGTCGCTGGAGAAATACCACTAACGATGTCTCCACAAGATCCTGCAAATCCCTTGGGAGGACAGAAGCACCAACATCAGTGTCTTCGATCAGGCCAACATCCCCAGCATCGAAGCACTGACCACACTCGACCAGCTCCGTTGTGTGGGCCACATTGTTCGCATGCCTGACACAAGACTCCCAAAGCAAGTGCTCTACTCGGAACTCCTAGATGGCAAGCGAGCCCCAGGTGGGCAGAGGAAACGTTTCAAGGACATCCTCAAAGCCTCTTTGATAAAATGCAACATCCCCACTGACACCTGGGAGTCCCTGGCCAAAGAGCACTCTCAGTGGAGGACGAGCATCCGGGAGGGCGCTGAGCATCTCGAGTCTCATTGCCAAGAGCATGCAGACAGCAAGCACAGGCAGCGGAAGGAGCATGTGGCAAACCAGTCCCAACCACGCTTTCCTTCAACCACTGTATGTCCCACCTGTGACAGAGACTGTAATTCCCGTATTGAACTGTTCAGTCACCTAAGAACTCACTTTTAGAGTGGAAGCAAGTCTTCCTCTATTTCGAGGGCTGCTCATGATGATGAAAGATTCTGGAGTTGGGCAATGTACACCTTCTTCAGAATCAGAGAGATGGTCCAGAATGGCTGCAATGCCATCAGGTGAACCAGGATCATTGGCAAAAAGAGCTACTCTGACATAATCGGAGGGATTTTGGTGGCAGTACCTGAGCCAGCTGACACCTGGGAGGAGGTCCTTTTCAAGGACCCAGGGATTGGCTAGGTCAGAGGGCACCAGTAACACCTGGGACAAGCGTTTCTCATCGACTCCTTGTCCCACATATTATCCCAGGGTCCAGGACCGTCTGATCAGAACAACTAGCATTCACTGAACTGTTATCAGTTTCCAGGATTTGAGCATTGATATCTGCATGGTCACTGCTGTTCCCCACTCTGACTTTCACGGACAATTATACAAGCTGGAATAAACAAACCTTCTACAGCAACACCCTTCCGACTGTCATAAAAACATAGAAACATAGAAAATAGGTGCAGGAGTAGGCCATTCGGCCCTTCGAGCCTGCACCACCATACAATATGATCATGGCTGAACATGCAACTTCATTCCTGCTTTCTCTCCATACCCCTTGATCCCTTTAGTCATACTGGCCTCAACAACTTTCTGTGGTCGAGAATTCCACAAGTTCACAATTCTCTGAGTGAAGAAGTTGCTCCTCATCTCGGTCCTAAATGGATTACCCCTTATCCTTAGAGTGTGACCCTTGGTTCTGGACTTCCCCAACATCGGGAACATTCTTCCTGCATCTAACCTGTCCAATCCCGTCAAAATTTTATATGATTCTATGAGATCCCCTCTCATTCTTCTAAATTCCAGTGAATATAAGCCTAGTCGGTCCAGTCTTTCTTCATATGTCAGCACTGCCATCCCGGGAATCAGTCTGGTGAACCTTCGCTGCACTCCCTCAATAGCAAGAATGTCCTTCCTCAGATTAGGAGACCAAAACTGCACACAATATTCAAGGTGTGACCTCACCAAGGCCCTGTACAACCTCCCTGCTCCTATACTCAAATCCTCTCACTATGAAAGCCAACATGCCATTTGCCTTCTTCACCGCCTGCTATATCTGCATGCCAACTTTCAATAACTGACACCCAGGTCTCGTTGCAGCTCCTCTTTTCCTAATCTGTCACCATTCAGATAATATTCTGCCTTCCTGTTTTTGCCACCAAAGCGGATAACCTCACATTTATCCACATTATACTGCATCTGCCATGCATTTGTCCACTCATGTAACCTGTCCAATTCACCCTGCGGCCTCTTAGCATCCTCCTCACAGCTCACACTGCCACCTAGCTTAGTGTCATCTGCAAACTTGGAGATATTACATTCAATTCCTTCGTCAAATCATTAATATATATTGTAAATAGCTGGAGTCCCAGCACTGAACCTTGCGGTACCTCACTAGCCACTGCCTGTCATTCTGAAAAGGACCCGTTTATTCCGACTCTTTGCTTCCTGTCTGCCAACCAGTTCTCTATCCACGTGAATACATTACCCCCAATACCATGTGCGTTAATTTTGCTCACTAATCTCTTGTGTGGGATCTTGTCAAAAGCCTTTTGAAATTCCAAAAACACCACATCCACTTGTTCTCGGGTGTCCACTCTATTAGCAACATCCTCAAAAAATTCTAGAAGATTTGTCAAGCATTATTACCCTTTCATAAATCCATCTGATCCTGTCACTGCTTTACAAATTTGCTGCTATTACATCTTTAATAATTGATTCCAACATTTTCCCCACTACTGATGTCAGGCTAACCAGTCGATAATTCCCTGTTTTCTCTCTCCCACATTTTTTAAAAAGTGGGGTTACATTAGCTACCCACCAGTCCATAGGAATTGATCCAGAGTCTATAGAATGTTGGAAAATGACCACCAATGTATCACTATTTCGAGGGCCACTTCCTTAAGTACTCTGGGATGCAGACTATCAGGCCCTGGGGATTTATCGGCCTTCAATCCCATCAATTTCCCTAACACAATTTCCTAACTAATAATGATTTCTTTCAGTTCCTCCTTCTCGCTAGACCCTCGGTCTCCGAGTATTTCCGGAATGTTATTTGTGTCTTCCTTAGTGGAGACAGAACTAAAGTATTTGTTCAATTGGTCTGCCATTTCTTTGTTCCCCATTATAACTTCACCTGATTCTGACTGCAAGGGACCGACATTTGTCTTCACTCATCTTTTTCTCTTCACATATTTATAGAAGCTTTTGCAGTCAGTTTTTATGTTCCCTGCAAAGCTTATTGTCATACTCTATTTTCCCCCTCCTAATTAAACCCTTAGTCCTCCTCTGCTGAATTCTAAATTTCCCCCAGTCCTCAGGTTTGCTGCCTAATCTGGCCAATTTATATGCCTCTTCCTGGGATTTAACATTATCCCTAATTTCCCTTGTTAGCCACGGTTGAGCCACCTTTCTCATTTTATTTTTACGCCAGACAGGGATGTCCAATTGTTGAAGTTCATCCATGTGATCTTTAAATTTCTGACATTGCCTATCTACCGTCACCCTTTGAGTATCATTTGCCAGTCCATCCTAGCCAATTCACGTCTCATACCATCGAAGTTACCTTTCTTTAAAAGTTCAGGACTCTAGTCTCTGAATTAACTGTGTCACTCTCTATCTTAATGAAGAATTCTACCATATTATGGTCACTCTTCCCCAAAGGGCCGTGCACAACAAGATTGCTAATTAATCCTCTCCCATTACACAACACCCAGTCTAGAATGGCCAGCTCTCGAATTGGTTCCTCGACATATTGGTCTAGTAAACCATCCCTTATACACTCCAGGAAATCCTCCTCCACCGTATTGCTACCAGTTTGGTTAGCCCAATCTATACGTAGATTAAAGTCACCCATGATAATTGCTGTAACTTTATTGCACACATCCCTAATTTCCTGTTTGATGCCATCCCCAACCTCACTACTACTGTTTGGTGGTCTGTACACAACTCCCATGAGCGTTTTCTGCCCTTTGGTGTTCCGCAGCTCTACCCATACAGATTCCACATCATCCAAGCTAATGTCCTTCCTTGCTATTGTATTAATCTTCTCTTTAAGCTGTAACGTTACCCCACCTCCTTTTCCTTTCTGTCTATCCTTCCTGAATATTGAATATCCCTGGATGTTGAGTTCCCAGCCTTGGTCACCCTGGAGCCATGTCTCCGTAATCCTAATTACATCATATCCGTTAACAGCTATCTGCGCAGATAATTCATCCATTTTATTACGAATGCTCCTCACATTGAGACACAGGACCTTCAGGCTTGTTTATTTAACACTCTTTGTCCTTTTAGAATTATGTTGTAATGTGGCCCTTTTTGATTTTTGTCTTTGATTTCTCTGCCCTCCACTTTTCCTTATCTCCTTTCTAACTTTTGCTTCTGGCCCCATTTTACTTCCCTCTGTCTTCCTGCATAGATTCCCATCCCCCTGCCTGATTTGTTTAAACCCTCCCCAACAGCGCTCGCAAACACTCCCCCTAGGACATCAGTTCCGGTGCTGCCCAGGTGCAGAAGTCCGGTTTGTACTGCTCCCACCTCCCCCAGAACCGGTTCCAATGTCCCAGAAATTTGAATCCCTCCCTCTTGCACCATTCCTCAAGCCACGTATTCATCTTAACTATCCTGCTATTTCTACTCTGACTAACACGTGGCCCTGGTAGCAATCCTGAGATTACTACCTTTGAGGTCCTACTTTGTAATTTATCTCCGAGCTCCATAAATTCAGCTTGTAGGACTTCGTCCCATTTTTTACCTATATTTTTGGTACCTAGATGCACCACAATAACTGGCTGTTCGCCCTCCCCCTCCAGAAAGCCGTGCAGCCGCTCCGAGACATCCTTAACCGTTGCACCAGGGAGGCCACATACTTTCCTGGAGTCTCGATTGCGGCTGCAGAAACGCCTATCTATTTGCCTTACAATAGAATCCCCGACCACTATAGCTCTCCCACTCTTTTTCCTGCGTTCCTGTGCAGCAGGGCCACCCATGGTGCCATGAACTTGGCTGCTGCTGCCTTCTCCGAATGAGCCATCTTCCCCAACAGTATTCAATCTATTTTGGAGGGAGATGACAGCAGTGGACCCCTGCACGACATTCCTTCTCCTGCTCTGACTGATGGTCACCCATTCCCTATCAGCCTTTGTAACCTTTATCTGCAGTGTGACCAACTCATTAAACGTGCTATTCATGACATCCTCAGCATCGCGGATGCTCCAGAGTGAATCCATGCGCAGCTCCAGTGCTGCAATGCGGTCAGTCAGGAGCTGGACACACTTCAAAGAATACGTTTGCAAGGGCTGTGGAACAATGGGACACCTCCAACGTACGTGCAGGCGAGCTGCAAACCATGCTAATCCTGCAAACCACCATGTTGCAGAGGAGGACAGATCCATGGTGGATCATGACGAACCAGAGCCTCAGGCCAAGGAGGCAGAAGTATATGGAGTGCATACATTTACCACAAAATGTCGCCCGATAATGCTGAAGGTTGAATTGAATGGACTCCCGGTATCTATGGAGCTGGACATGGGCGCAAGCCAGTCCATAATGAGTAAAAAGACTTTCGATAAGTTATGGTGCAACAAGGCTTCAAGGCCAGTCCTGACTCCCATTCGTGCCAAACTTAGCACATACACAAAGGAACTGATTCCCGTAATTGGCAGTGTTACCGTTAAAAGTCTCCTACGATAGAGAGGTGCACAATTTACCACTCTTGATGGTACCGGGCAATGGCCCCATGCTGTTCGTCAGGAGCTGGCTGGGAAAGATACGCTGGAACTGGGACAACGTCCGAGCGCTTTCGTCTGTCGATGACACCTCATGTGCCCAGGTCCTATGCAAGTTCCCTTCGCTGTTCAAACCAGCCATTGGGAAGTTCCAAGAAGCAAAAGGGCAGATCCATTTCATTCCTGGGGCGTGACCCATCCATCACAAGGCGAGAGCAATACCTTACATGATGAGAGAGAGTGGAGATCGAGTTGGACAGGCTACGAAGAGAGGGCATCATTTCGCTGATCGAATTCAATGAGTGGACCAATCCGATTGTTCCAGTCCTCAAGGGAGACGGCACTGTCAGAATCTGTGGTGATTACAAAGTAACTATCAAATGTTTCTCACTGCAGAATCAATGCCCGCTACCGAAGGCAGACGACCTATTTGCGACGTTGGCAGGAGGGAAAACATTCACGAAGCTGGACTAGACCTCAGCCTACATGACGCAGGAGCTGGAGGAATCATCGAAAGTCCTCACCTGCATCAACACGCACAAAGGTCTTTTTGTTTACAACAGATGCCCATTTGGGATTCGATCGGCTGTGGCGGTATTCCAGAGGAACATGGAAAGCTTGCTGAAGTCGGTCCCGCACACCGTGGTCTTCCAGAACGACATCTTGGTTATAGGTCAGGACACCGTCGAGCACCTGCAGAACCTGGAGGACATTCTTAGTTGGCTTAATCATGTGGGACTCAGGCTAAATGCTCGAAGTGCGTTTTCCTGGCACCTGAAGTGAAGTTCCTGGGGAGAAGAATTGCGGCGGACAGCATCAGGCCCACCGATTCGAAGACGAAGACAATCAAAAACGCACCAAGACCACAGAACGAGACGGAGCTGCGGTCATTTCTAGGATTCCTGAACTATTTTGGTAACTTCTTACCGGGTCTTAGCACATTGTTAGAACCCCTGCACTCTTTACTGCATAAAGGAGATGAATGGGTATGGGGTAAAAGCCAAGAAAATGCTAGGAAGCTGTTATGTTCAAACAAATTGCTTGTGTTGTACGATCCATGTAAACACTTGGTACTAGCATGTGATGCGTAGTCGTACGGGGTCGGGTGTGTATTGCAACAAGCTAATAAATTTGGGAAATTGCAACCAGTTGCTTATGCATCCAGAAGTCTGTCTAAAGCCGAAAGGGCCGACAGAATGATTGAAAAAGTAGCGTTAGCGTGTGCTTACCGGACAAAGAAAATGCATCAATATCTTCGGGCTCAAATTTGAATTGGATATAAGTCACTTATATCCCTCTTTTCTGAAAATAAGGGAATAAATACAAATGTATCGGCCCACATCCAGAGATGGGCGCTCACGTTGTCTGCATACAACTACGCCATCCGCCACAGGCCAGGCACAGAAAACTGTGCCGATGCTCTCAGTAGGCTGCCATTGGCCACCACAGGGGTGGAAATGGCACAGCCTGCAGATTTAGTTATGGTAATGGAAGCATTCGAGAATGAGCAATCACCTGTTACTGCCCAACAGATTAGAACCTGGACGAGCCAGGACCCCTTACTGTCCTTAGTAAAAAAACTGTATGCTCCATGGGAGTTGGCCCAGTGTCCCATTGGAGATGTAGGAAGAAATAAAGCCATACCAGCGGCACAAAGTTGAAATGTCCATACAGGCAGACTGCCTCCTATGGGATAATCGGGTAGTTCTGCCAAAAAAGGGCAGGGACACTTTCATTAGTACCCACAGTACCCATCCAGGCATTGTAATGATGAAAGCAATAGCCAGATCCCATGTGTGGTGGCCCAGTATCGATGCAGACTTAGAGTCCTGCGTGCACAAATGTAATACATGTTCACAGTTAAGCAATGCACCTAGGGAGGTAACACTAAGTTTATGGTCCTGGCCCTCCAAACCGTGGTCTAGGGTTCATGTCGACTATGCAGGCCCATTCTTGGGAAAAATGTTTTTAGTGGTTGTAGATGCGTACTCCAAGTGGATTGAATGTGTGATCATGTCGGCAAGCACGTCCGCTACCACCATTGAAAGCCTACGGGCCATGTTTGCCATGCACGGCCTGCCTGATGTCCTTGTAAGTGACAATGAGCCGTGCTTTACCAGTGCCGAATTCAAGGAATAAATGACCCGCAATGGGGTCAAACATGTCACATCTGCCCCGTTTAAGCCAGCGTCCAATGGTCAGGCAGAACGAGCAGTTCAAACAATCAAGCAGAGCTTGAAAAGGGTAACTGAAGGCTCACTGCAGACTCGCTTATCCCAAGTCCTGCTTAGTTACCGCACAAGACCCCACTCGCTCACTAGGGTCCCTCCCACTGAACTGCTCATGAAAAGGGCACTTAAGACAAGGCTCTCGTTAGTCCACCCTGATCTACACGAAAAAGTTGAGAGCAGGCGGCTTCAACAGAATGTGTCACGTGAAATTGAAGTAAAGGATCCCGTATTTGTGTTAAACTATGGACAAGGATTGCTGGTACTGTTTTGGCCGAAGAGGGGAGTAGGGTGTTTGTGGTCAAACTCTCAAATGGACTCACCTGCAGAAAGCACTTGGACCAAACCAAACTCAGATTTACGGACTATCCAGAACAATCTACAATAGACTCTACCTTTTTCAATCCTCCAACACACACACAAGTGGCAACTGACCCAGCAGTTGACTACGAAGCACAACCCATCACCAGCAGCAGCCCAGCAAAACTCACCACTCCCAGCAGTCCAGCAAGGCCAGCTGTGCAGCAGCCCAGCGAAGGCCCAACAAATGACTCACCAACACCAGTATTTGTACCGAAAGAATCAACCAGGGAAAGGAAGGCCCCAGATCGACTCACATTGTAAATAGTTACACTATTGACTTTGGCAGGGTGGGGTGGGGGGGGAGTGTTGTTATGTATGTAAATATGTAATTACCATGTCTAACCACCAGAGGGCTTATCCCCTGGAGTCCCAAGGAATCCGACAATCCCTTGTGTATGCCTCACAGGCTGGAGAGGAACTCTGAGATCTGTAATAAAGGACCATGGTCACACATACTTTGAGTTTGCATTATCTAGTCTGACTTCTTATCCAAGACATAACATACATAGGCTGCAGTGTTAAAAAAAACAAAATGGATGACTTCGCCCAAGTTCATATCAGTATGGCTTTGAAACTCACCAACAGGAAAATATGTTAATTCAAAAACCATTATCATCATCATCATAGGCAGTCCCTCGGAATCGAGGAAGACTTGTTTCCATAAGAACATAAGAACATAAGAATTAGGAACAGGAGTAGGCCATCTAGCCCCTCGAGCCTGCTCCGCCATTCAACAAGATCATGGCTGATTTGGCCGTGGACTCAGCTCTACTTATCCGCCTGCTCTCCATAACCCTTAATTCCTTTATTGGTTAAAAATCTATCTATCTGTGATTTGAATACATTCAATGAGCTAGCCTCAACTGCTTCTCTGGGCAGAGAATTCCACAGATACACAACCCTCTGGGAGAAGAAATTCCTCTCAACTCGGTTTTAAATTGGCTCCCCCATATTTTGAGGCTGTGCCCCCTAGTTCTAGTCTCCCCGACCAGTGGAAACAACCTCTCTGCCTCTATCTTGTCCATCCCTTTCATTATTTTAAATGTTTCTATAAGATCACCCCTCATCCTTTTGAACTCCAACGAGTAAAGACACAGTCTACTCAATCTATCATCATAAGGTAACTCCCTCATCTCCGGAGTCAGCCAAGTGAATCGTCTCTGTACCCCCTCCAAAGCTAGTATATCCTTCCTTAAGTAAGGTGTCCAAAACTGCACGCAGTACTCCAGATTCGGCCTCACCAATACCCTGTACAGTTGCAGCAGGACCTCCCTGCTTTTGTACTCCATCCCTCTCGCAATGAAGGCCAACATTCCATTCGCCTTCCTGATTACCTGCTGCACCTGCAAACTAACTTTTTGGGATTCATGCACAAGGACCCCCAGGTCCCTCTGCACCGTAGCCTGTTGTAATTTCTCCCCATTCAAATAATATTCCCTTTTACTGTTTTTTTTTCCAAGGTGGATGACCTCACATTTTCCGACATTGTATTCCATCTGCCAAACCTTAGCCCATTCGCTTAACCTATCTAAATCTCTTTGCAGCCTCTCTGTGTCCTCTACACAATCTGCTTTCCCACTAATCTTTGTGTCATCTGCAAATTTTGTTACACTACACTCTGTCTCCTCTTCCAGGTCATCTATGTATATTGTAAACAGTTGTGGTCCCAGCACCGATCCCTGTGGCACACCACTAACCACTGATTTTCAACCCGAAAAGAACCCATTTATCCCGACTCTCTGCTTTCTGTTAGCCAGCCAATTCTCTATCCATGCTAATACATTTCCTCTGACTCCACGTACCTTTATCTTCTGCAGTAACCTTTTGTGTGGCACCTTATCGAATGCCTTTTGGAAATCCAAATACACCACATCCATCGGTACACCTCTATCCACCATGCTCATTATATCCACAAAGAATTCCAGTAAATTAGTTAAATATGATTTCCCCTTCATGAATCCATGTTGCGTCTGCTTGATTGCACTATTCCTATCTAGATGTCCTGCTATTTCTTCCTTAATGATAGCTTCAAGCATTTTCCCCACTACAGATGTTAAACTAACCGGCCTATAGTTACCTGTCTTTTGTCTGCCCCCTTTTTTAAACAGTGGCGTTACATTAGCTGCTTTCCAATCCAATGGTACCTCCCCAGAGTCCAAAGAATTTTGGTCGATTATAACGAATGCATCTGCTATAACTTCCGCCATCTCTTTTAATACTCTGGGATGCATTTCATCAGGACCAGGGGACTTGTCTACCTTGAGTCCCATTAGCCTGTCCTGCACTACCCCCCTAGTGATGGTGATTGTCTCAAGGTCTTAAAATGAGTTCATAGGTGGCTAAACAGTCCAATACAAGATACAGACTCTGTCACAGGTGAGACAGATAGTTGTTGAGGGGAGGGGTGGGTGGGACTGGTTTGCCGCTGCCTGCGCTTGATTTCTGCATGCTCTCGGCAATTAGACGGGGGGTACTCAGCGCCCTCCCGGATGCACTTCCTCCACTTCGGGCAGTCTTTGGCCAGGGACTCCCAGGTGTCAGTGGGGATGTTGCACTTTATCAGGGAGGCTTTGAGGGTGTCCTTGTAATGTTTCCTCTGCCCATCTTTGGTTCTTTTGCCATGAAGGAGTTTCGAGTAGAACACTTGCTTTGGGAGTCTTGTGTCAGGCATGCGAACAATGTGGCCTGCCCAGCGGAGCTGATCAAGTGTGGTCAGTGCTTCAATGCTGGGGATGTTGGCCTGGTCGAGGATGCTAATGTTGGTCCGTCTGTCCTCCCAGGGGATTTGTAGGATCTTGCAGAGACATCATTGGTGGTATTTCTCCAGCGAGTTGAGGTGTTTACTGTACATGGTCCATGTCTCTGAGCCATACAGCAGGGTGGGTATTACCACAGCCCTGTAGACCATGAGCCTGGTGGCAGTTTTGAGGGCCTGGTCTTCGAACACTCTTTTCCTCAGGTGGCCGAAGGCTGCACGGGAGGCGGTGTTGAATCTCATCGTCAATACCTCTTGTTGATAAGAGGCTCCCGAGGTATGGGAAATGGTTCACGTTGTCCAGGGCCGCGCCGTGGATCTTGATGACTGGGGGGCAGTGCTGTGCGGTGAGGACAGGCTGGTGGAGGACCTTTGTCTTACGGATGTTTAGCGTAAGTCCCATGCTTTTGCATGCCTCAGTAAATACGTCGACTATGTCCTGGAGTTCAGCCTCTGTATGTGCACAGATGCAGATGTCGTCTGCGTACTGTAGCTTGACGTCAGAGGTTGGGATAGTCTTGGATCTGGCCTCGAGACGGCGAAGGTTGAACAGGTTTGCACTGGTTCTGTAGTTTAGTTCCACTCCAGCGGGGAGCTTGTTGACTGTGAGGTGGAGCATGGCAGCGAGGAAGATTGAGAAGAGGGTTGGGGTGATGACGCAGCCCTGTTTGACTCCGGTCCAGACGTGGATTGGGTCTGTAATGGATCTGTTGGTAAAGATCATGGTCTGCATGTCATCGTGGAGCAGGTGGAGGATGGTGACAAACCTTTGGGGGCATCCGAAGCAGAGGAGGACGCTCCATAGACCCTTGCGGTTGAGTGTCAAAGGCCATTAACCTAATCAAGGAATGGCATCGGCCCTCCAGACAGACACATGTATGAGGAGAAGCCAATCAGGAACGGCCCTTGAAATTATACCCAATCCTGAGGCTTTCTAGAAACAATGGCCATATAATAATCCAAGCAAAGATTGCTGGGTCGCTCTGCTCCTTAGTACATTGCAAAGCAGGAACCTTCCTCTACAGACAAAGACGCAGGCTGTGTGCTTTGCCAGAGGGAAGTGAAATATACCTTTTTATACCTTTTTTTTATTGTAATGTCATTGTATCTGTTGTAACTAAGTAGACCTGTAGGACAGCTGACAACTGCTGTCTCTCTGATAGATGTGTGTGTGTTTAATAAACTAACAAATTGTTTTAAAAGAATCGGTCTTGCTGTCAATTTAATGCCAGAGATTTAGAAATCTTACAGTGGTCGAATGTGTTTTGAAATCTGAGAAAAAATGAGTTAGAGTCACTAATGAGATAATTCTTGATTTCAGTCCTGTGAGGATAAACAAGAATATCAGAATAAAATAAATAAGGTAAAATAACAATAAATTGGGAGCCATGGATTGTGAAAATAATCTATAGCCTTCTGTACAAAATCACATTTAAATAAGTGAACTATTTGAAAGCAGCAGACATTTTAAATAACTTTAAATTAAAGAAGAAAAGGTAAAGTATATAGGGATAAATTTGCTGAGTTCACCCTAATGGCACAGTACTTTGCAGGCTGACAGCATGTATCAGAAAATCACGGGGGTGATTTCCCATAGTTGCTGATGGCATTGAGTTACCTCACTGTTGGTATGGACTCAGGAAATCCAGTCTGTAGTCCTTACAAAGTAATTTATCCATCAACTTTGATATATTAAGATATCTCTATCTATTGAGAGACTTGGTAGTGTATTTCTGTCCTCATGGTGAATCACCATCTGATAACTTCATGCCCTTATAATGTTCAGGCGAATATAAAATTCACACAAAATAAAGTACACACTGTTAGGAGAAAGCCAGGAGAGGTATTGACTCTTTACCAATATTATAATACTGTAAATTGGAAAATTAATTTAAAGAGTTCCCAAGTAATCCAAGTTAAACATGGCCTTGCACCAGATGCTAGATTTACTGCAGCTGGTATGAAACCACAAAGGCTGTATTTTCATGAGGAAGCCTGGTTGGGGGCGGGGAGTCTTCGAGTCTGGCGGGAAACCCAGGAGAACAGGTTTCCCGCATACCCTGCCGAATTTAACGGCAGGACCTGTATCTGAAGCCTGTTTCCTATCCGCAGCCAGCCAGATGGATAGCACAGCGAGGTTGGGACCCAGGAATAGTACAGCACGGACCAGCAGCGAGGTCGGGACCCAGGAAAGGTACAGCATGGGCCAGCAGCAAGTCGGGACTCAGGAAAGGTACGGCACAGGCCAGCAGCGAGGTCGGGAGGCCGAGGCCAGCAGCGAGGTCAGGACACGGTGCCAGAATATGCATGGTAATCAATTACTAAAGTGTGGGCGACTGGAGAGAGAGCAGAAAAAGCCCAGCTGAGCCTGCGCATGGAGAGCAACGTGCTGGAGCTGGAGCCGGGGGGCTCGGGGTGTGTGTGTGTGTGTGTGTGTGTGCTAGGCCCATGCAGCAGAGACTGGTCTCTAATCGTCTTGGATACCCTTACGATGGGATCAAGACCTTGCTCTGTCAAGTCTCTGTGGTAATTGATGTACAATGATCACCCCATGTGAAAAGAATTCCTCACAGGCATCTTCCACCTTTTAAAATGAAGTTCTGGACCTGGACACATTGGACTCATCAGTCACTTTAGAACTCATTTTAATGTAAAAGCAAGTCATCCTCGACTCCGGGGGACTGCCTAAGAAGACATGCCACAGAGAGGAAGAAGGGAGGGATTGGGTGGGGTCTGGGATCGGCCTTCGGAGGATCTGGGGGTGGGAAGGAAGATCGGGGCTTCTGGAGGATCGGGGAGGGAAGGAAGATCGGGGCTGGCCTCAGGATGATCCGGGGTTTCTGGGAAGGTGATCAGAGCCTTATGAGGGGGCCTCTGATCATGGGGGGTGGGCTAGGCAGGGACCCGAGATCCAGGAGATAGGTATAAAAGGCTACATTTTCATCTTTGCCGATTTTTGACACCCAGGTGGATTAACGACCAATTTTTTTGTGCCCGATTGCGCCGAAAAAATAGATGCAACTTTCACCAAAGTAAAATTTTATTTTGCCGCTGTGGTACCCGAAGTTAAGTTTGGGGGTGGAGCTTCAAGTGTGCGCCAAAAAGTCAGTGAGTATGTGCCTGGAAAAATAATCACTTTTCCCACGTGATGGGTGTGTCCATGCATCCACAATGAATTTCCTGGTCTGGATCAAGAGCTTGTGAGAATACATTCGGATCGGAGCTGGATCTGGACATTTAAGTTTTAGCTGCAAAAGATGGATCCAAGGGAAGGGGGAGGAGAAGGAGAATGGGAAGGACAAGGGGAAGGGTGAAGGGCCAAAAGATTTCTAGCAGGAGAAATTGAGCCCCTAGTGGACATCATTGAGAGGAGATGGGATGTGCTTGAGAATGAAGGAAGAATGGGACAAAAAAAACTGAAACCCTCTCTACGAGCAAAATTTTGGGACCAAATTACATAAGTGGCCATGATCCCGAGAAGCGGCATGCAGGTCAAAAAGAAATGGCAGGACCTTGGCCAAGCAGTTACTGTAAGTAATATTTTTATTTATGCACTGCAATTACATTTGTAAATGTGACTAATGTGTGTGTGTGTGTGGACACCACAGCAGAAGGACCCTCTCTTAAAAAGTTCTATTTTCATCTTTGCAGAGGAAGGTGTCACGGATCAACCGAGAAAGGTCAAAAACTGGAGGAGGTGCGCCAAGTAGGCTGCAACTAACAGCCGTGGAACAGAGGATCGCTGATATGATTAAATATCGCAAGAGAAGATCAACCACCAATGTGGACGCTAGGTCCAGGTTACCGAGGGAGGGTAAGCCCTGCAAATTGCACAGTCTGAGTTGGCATTATTTTGAAACGAGCCTGCGCTGTGTGACCTGTGTACTCATGTCACCCTGCCCCCTCTGACCTTCCCCTGCTGCTAACCAAACATCTGCTATGTTTTGTTTTGCAGATGTTGCGCATCAGAAGCTGAAGCAGAAGTAGGAGCAGAGCATGATCAGGAAATCGTCAGTCCAGATATTCTTCACCAAGATCATGGCGAGGATGAGCTGGTGAATGAAGGGCAGCAGGAAGACCCCAATAATGAGATGGTTACATTGGAATTGGAGCCGGTGAACCACCTGATGACACCAAGCCCTTTGCTGAGCGATACAACCGACACAACATTTCATGGTGTACAGTCTGAGGCTGCGGGTCCCAGTGGGTTGCAGCAAGCGACACCTGGGAGACAGCAGAGGAGGGTGGGAAGGAGAGCTCAGCATGAAATGCAGGATGCAGGGGACATAGGATAGGTCATGGGAATGAGTGGGGAGAGCATTGAGCTAACGAGCTCGCTCCTGGACACCATGGGTGGAGTGAGGGTAGAATTAACGGGACTGTCAGTAGAAGTAGTAACACTGTCTGGAAGAATGGGAGCACTGTTGGGACAGATGAGGGAGGGAATGTTCGAGATTAGGGAGGGAATGTCGGAGGCAGCTGATGCAGTGTCGGGACAGATGAGGGAGGGGATGTCAGAGATTAGGGAAGGAATGTTGGAGATAGCTGCTACACTAAGTGGACACACCCAGGCTGTCATTGCCCAACAGCAATTGGCAGCATCAGCTGCTGACACTCACTTTCCAATCCCCAGACCAACCTCAGGTAGTGTGCCACGGGTTGATCCACAGGATGAAGAAGAGTCCGAAAAGGAATCCAGGCCTTCCGCAATGCTGTCTGGTAGGTCTGTCCCTGTCCAACCCCATGAACAACAAATGCGACTTTGCGCCGAAAGTAGAAAAAGCCTTGGGGTCAGGATGAGGAAGCAGAAGTCCGAGACAACGGACACGGGTAGGGGTAGAGACAACAACATAGAAACATAGAAACATAGAAAATAGGTGCAGGAGTAGGCCATTCGACCCTTCAAGCCTGCATCGCCATTCAATAAGATCATGGCTGATCATTCCCTCAGTACCCCTTTCCTGCTTTCTCTCCATACCCCTTGATCCCCTTAGCCATAAGGGCCATATTTAACTCCCTCTTGAATATATCCAATGAACTGGCATCAACAACTCACTGCGGCAGAGAATTCCACAGGTTAACAACTCTCTGAGTAAAGAAGTTTCTCCTCATCTCAGTCCTAAATGGCCTACCCCTTATCCTAAGACTATGTCCCCTGGTTCTGGACTTCCCCAACATCAGGAACATTCTTCCTGCATCTAACCTGTCCAGTCCCGTCAGAATCTTATACATTTCTATGAGATCCCCTCTCATCCTTCTAAACTCCAGTGAATAAAGGCCCAGTTGATCCAGTCTCTCCTCATATGACAGTCCAGCCATCCCTGGAATCAGTCTGGTGAACCTTCACTGCACTCCCTCAATCGCAAGAATGTTCTTCCACAGATTAGGAGACCAAAACTGAACACAATATTCCAGGTGAGGCCTCACTAAGGCCCTGTACAAATGCAGTAAGACCTCCCTGCTCCTATACTCAAATCCCCTAGCTATGAAGGCCAACATACCATTTGCCTTCTTCACCGCCTGCTGTACCTGCATGCCCACTTTCATTGACTGATGAACCATGACACCCAGGTTTCGTTGCACCTCCCCTTTTCCGAATCTGCCGCCGTTCAGATAATATTCTGCCTTCGTGTTTTTGCCCCCAAAATGGATAACCTCATATTCATCCACATTATACTGCATCTGCCATGCATTTGCCCACTCACCTAACCTATCCAAGTCATCCTGAAGCCTCTTAGCATCCTCCTCACAGCTCACACCGCTACCCAGTTTAGTGTCATCAGCAAACTTGGAGATATTACACTCAATTCCTTCATCAAAATCGTTAGTGTATATTGTAAATAGCTGGGGTCCCAGCACTGAGCCCTGCGGCACTCCACTAGTCACTGCCTGCCATTCTGAAAAGGACCCGTTTATCCCGACTCTCTGCTTCCTGTCTGCCAACCAGTTCTCTATCCACATCAGTACATTACCCCCAATACCATGCGCTTTGATTTTGCACACCAATCTCTTGTGTGGGACCTTGTCAAAAGCCTTTTGAAAGTCCAAATACACCACATCCACTGGTTCTCCCTTATCCACTCTGCTAGTTATATCCTCAAAAAATTCTTGAAGAGTTGTGAAGCATGATTTCCCTTTCATAAATCCATGCTGACTTGGTCCGATCCTGTCACTGCTTTCTAATGTGCTGTTATTTCATCCTTAATGATTGATTCCAACATTTTCCCCACTACTTATGTCAGGCTAACCGCTCTATAATTACCCGTTTTCTCTCTCCCTCCTTTTTTAAAAAGTGGTGTTACATTAGCTACCCTCAGTCCATAGGAACTGATCCAGAGTCGATAGACTGTTGGAAAATGATCACCAATGCATCCACTATTTCTAGGGCCACTTCCTTAAGTACTCTGGGATGCAGACTATCAGGCCCCGGGGATTTATCAGCCTTCAATCCCATAAATTTCCCAAACACAATTTCCCGCCTAATAAGGATATCCTTCAGCTCCTCCTTCTCACTAGGGGCAAGAGGGGCACACAGTGCTAAGGTCTTTGAATAAGGGGGAGGAGAGATGGCTGCAGCTTGAGTTTGTTTGTTTGTTGCTGCTACTTGTTGTTTTCTTCATTGAAACATTTACAGTTTGTTACAACATTTTTTATTAAAGTTAAGTAAAACTGTTCAAATATTTAATAAACCTAATTATTTAAAAAATAATCCTGCACATTATTTTTTGAATTAAAGCAACATAAATCAACACAACATTATGTACATTATTATGTACATTATTTTCTCACACTAACAGGTGTAAAGAGTCAACAATGTTGGGCCGTTTAGCCTTCAGGCAGCAAAGTGATCACGAATTAGCCGCTGACGCAAGTCTCTAGCTATGGCTATAGTAGATACACGAGGTAGCCTCCTGCACCTCGTCATCGTCCGGGTTGAGGTGGTAGCATGGGTTCGTCCTCTTCCTCCTGCTGCTGATCCTCCTCGTCCTCCTCCTCCTCATCCTTGTTGTCAACCTCCTCCTCCTCGTCCTTCTCCTCCTCACACTTCCATCTCCTCTTAGTAGGATCTTCAATGTCCAGTAGCTGTCCCCTCATGATGGCCAAGATGTGCCGCATACAGCACACGACAGTGAACTGACCGACATGGTGAGGGGTGTATTGCAGGTAGCTTCCAGAGTGGTCCAGGCATCAGAAATGCTGTTTCAGTGTGCCAATTACTCTATATTGTTTTGTGTCGTTATGTACGACATGTTGTACCAACGCTCTGGCTCAGTGCGGGGATTGCATTGGGAGGGGTCATAAGCCAGGTGGCGAGCCTGTACCCTTTGTCACCGAGAAACCAGCTGTGCCCTTCTGGCAGCTCCTGAAACATTGTAGATATAACACTCTCACGTAGGATGAAAGTATCATTGATGCTACCTGGGTATTTGGCATCCACTGCCACGATCCGATGCAGATCATCGCAGACAAGCTGCACATTTAGGGAATAGAATCCTTTCCTGTTGCGATGAAGTTCGGAATTATCCAAAGGTGTTCTCAAGGCGATGTGGGTACAGTTAATCGCACCCTGTACCTTTGGGAAGCCAGCAATTCTGGAGAACCCCACAGCCCTGTCTTGCATTGACTGCGTGGTCATAGGGAAATTGACGAACTGGTACCTTTTGGCATACAGTGCAGGAGTCACCTGTTGAATGCAGCAATGTGTGGCATGCTGTGAGATGCAGCATGAATTCTCAGTTCCTGCTTGAAATAAGCTAGAAGCATAGAAGGAAAATGTTGCAGTGACCTTCACTTCCACAGGTAGGGCAGTCCTCCTGCCACTTCTTGGCTGTATGTCTGCCCTGACTCGCTGGCAGATCTCTGTGATGACCTCCTTTCTAAATCGCAGCCTGAGAATGCAGTCTGCCTCACTGTAGGTATGAGTGCCTGTCCCTGTAGATTCGATCAGGGTATGGCCTCCTCCCCATCAATTCGCGAGCGATCTGGTTTCTGCGATGTTGGCGTCGTATTGTCTGTCGCCTCTACATGGCATGCATGCAAATTAACCTTATGACATGAGGCATAGTCAGAGTTGCACCCATAATTATTATTGTTAATTTTGTTATTCTTGTTATTGTGAGACAGTACTTACTGAAGCATACACACTTTGCTGAGTGCACCCTAGTAGAAAGGACCACACCTTGGTCTGCGCATGCGCAACACTAGGCTCTGCCTCTATGGAGACCGTGACACACAGTGATTTATGGCACTTTAATTATAGCTTTTGCCAAAATGCGTATGTTTGCTGCTGTGAAGTGCCGGCCGGCAGGATCGCTCCCTCGACCGGAGAGAAACACAGGAGATCAGCGCTCCGCTTGGAAAGAAGCCTAGAGTGACGGGAGTCGGGGGGGATTGGAATCCAAGTGCCGAGCTCCTGTGCTTGTGTCCGGCCGAGGGAGCGATCCTGCTGCCGGCTGGCCGGCACTCCTCCGACCCATCCCTGGACCCCATGAGCAGAGATTCTGTGGTGGGGTGGAGTCACAATTTGCCGTCTCACATAACATGGAAAAAATAAACTTTCTAACATTCTGTGGGAAAAATTAACTTTCTGAGTTATTTTTCAAATTCCCTCTGCAAAAATCATCATGAATTTGTGTTTTAAATTGTCTTCTTCCCTCGCTCCAAAAATTCAGAAATGTACTCAGCACCAATTTCCTTAAGTTAACGTAGGGTTTTTCTGATCGGTACTTAAGGGCACTGTGTGCCATCTTGCAAAAAATCGATATTGGCGTAAATTGGTTAAATGACCAAACAGGGCTAAAAACGGCGCGGAAATCAGTTTTCACCCAGACCTGCGGCAAAAAATCTGGCGTACGAAAAATCCAGCGCTGACAGTCGCCGCCAACGTACAAACTTTGAGGAAAGTTGCAAATTCACGATTGCTCAAAAAAAATCAGCAGATACCAAAAAAACGGTGGCGAACATTGAGCCCAAAGTCACTCAGCTTGTTGTAATTGTCAGGTTTCACGAAGTGTGTAAAACCAGCTACAGTTAATGGAGATTAAAAAAGAAGCTTTCAGCTTCATTATAATATTTAAATTGACGTCCCGCTTCCTGGCAGCGGGTTGGCTGCCTGCCCCCGTCCTGCCTTCGTAAAACCTGATGTAGGCGGGTTGAAGGCGGCTTTAGGTTGGGATTCCGATTTTTAATAATTTAACTACCCTCCAAACTTACTCATTTATTTTAGGTTAACATTCCCCCAAGTTGTATGACATTTCCTCCTGGAGGTAATCTCACGATCTTCACCTTTACTGCATTCTGCAATCAGACCACAGACCTGGATTGGAGTTATACTATCAGTTCTGCACTGATGTGCATTCAAAGTCACTCTGCATCACAGCGAAAGAAGTAGTATAACTGCCCTCTTAACATCCAATGTCTGTTAATGTTGAAAATTCGTGATCTATACTCATAAGATATACAAGGGCCAGCAAGTATAAAATGTTTTGGTACATTTTTATAGAAAACAATGGGGTTGAAATTGATCAAAGGCAAGTTCCGCCCATTTACCATCGAAAAGACCGCTAAGATCCTGGCGATACTTTGAGCGGAGCTTTGGTCAAAAAAGGAGGACAAAAACGCCCAACGGCAAAAATGGGTGTGACACGCCGATTTTAGATGGTAGAGGGCGGTCAGGGGGATTCTGGGCGGCAAAGGGAATCCTGGAGAAAGTTACGCCGTGGCTGGTGTCAGGGCCCAGGGAGGGGGGAACGCACAAAAAAAAAGGTTTAAAAAATTAAAAAGAAAAAAAATCACAAAACCTTCAGAGGACCCTTTAACACAAAATCGCTGCAAAAGAAGTAAAAAAAAAATCTCACTTAGCTTTTCTTGCCTACCGTCCAGGTAAGACCTGCTTCCATGCGTTGGTCGTTTCTCCTACGGGGCGGAGGACCACTCGGATGAATCGCGGGCGGGAGCGGGCGGGAGGACATTTTTCGGCATTGCATGCCAGCGGATACTCCCCAGCGGTCACTCCCCAGCGGTCCTTCCAAACCGCCGGCGTGAGGGCCTCCCTAATCTCCCAGAGGGGAGAGCGCCGAAAAAACAGGAAAAACACCAAGAAACCTCAGCGGCAGACAGCGGTAGGAACATCAATTTCGGCCCAATGTGTTTATCAGTACCAATGATTAAATTTACACAGAAAGTCTCCTAAAGCAGATTCATGGATAATATCAAACCAGACGTTAAAGTGAGTGGCCAAAGGGAAAGAGCTGAAACTGGATAAGGTCTGGTCAATCAGACATGAGACCTGGCACCTTTTGTAGGGTTTTCCTTTTTACTCCTTTTATTGTTACAATCGAAGGAATGCTGATAATAATTTGGCAAAATTGCAATTTTCTTTTAAACAGCATATTTGAATATAAATAGAAGTATCTATTTTCAAAGGACACAGTTATTTTTTTAAGGATAATGCAGAGTTGATCAAAATGTATGTAAAATTTTCTTAACTCTTCTGAACAGACTATAAAATATTACTAAATAGAAAGGAAAATAACATTTGAAGTGACGCTTTCTCTGAACTGTTACAATGATGTGGACATTGGATTTCCTTGTCTTGCAGCACATTAAGGTTATGTCCGTATGACATGTTGAAAATATTACATCAGACTGTCAGAATGCCAATAATGTGCACAATTGGAGAATAAGTGTTGTAGTATGTCTTGGCTATGTTAAAGGTATTCTGTGTAATTTTGAGATGTTAAATGTCATGCATCTAGGGAAGTATCCTGTCCCTTTCTCCTTTCATTGACATTGGACTGAATTTTAATGGGGAAGGTGGGTTGGGGGCGGTGTGGGGGGCTCCAAGGCGATCACGACACCCGGGAGAACGGGTTTCCCGCAGGGCCTGCTGACTTTAATGGCATGTAGGGCCTGATTTGAATGGGAAGCCTCTGTTTCCCACCTACAGCCAGCCTGATTGAGAGGCTGGCTGCCACCAAGCGGGTATGCCTGCTGCACAAGGCCACACAGAGGAGGGAGGGATCATGTGAGGGTCATGCCAGGATAAGATCGAGGGGTCAGGGCCAGGGTAAGAGCAGGTGGGGGGGAGGGTGTCTGAAATAGGTCAGGGGCCGGGAGAAGATTGGGGATGTGTGCAACATCAACAACTTGTATTTATATAGCACCTTTAAAGTAATGAAATGTCCCAAGGCACTTCACAGAAGTATTACCAGATAAAAAATTTGACATCGAGCCACATAAGGAGAAATTAGGGCAGGTGACTATAAGCTTGGTCAAATAGGTAGGTTTTAAGGAGTGTCTTAAAGAAGGAAAGAGAGGTAGAGAGGGAGAAAGGTTTAGGCAGGGGATTCAAGTGGTTAGGGCCTAGGGAACAGAAGGCACAGTCACCAATGGGTGAGCGATTATAATCACTGATGTTCAAGAGGCCAGAATTAGAGGAGCGCAGATATCTCAGGGGGGTTGTGGGGCTGAAGGAGATTACAGAGATAGGGAGGGGCTGAGACCATGGAGAGATTTGAAACAAGGAAGAGAATTTTGAAATCGAGGCGTTGCTTAACCAGGAGCCAATGTAGGTCAAGCGAGCACAAGGGTGATGGGTGAGTGTGACATGGTGCGATCTAGGACATGGGTAGCCGAGTTTTGGATCACCTCAAGTTTACGTGGTGGTGGGAGGCCAACCAGGAGTGCGTTGGACTAGAGACAATAAAGACATGGATGAGGGTTTCAGCAGCGGATGAGCTGAGGCAAGAGTGGAGACGGGCGATGTTACAAAGTTGGAAATAGGCGGTCTTAGTTGTGGTGCGGATATGTGGTCAAAAGCTAATTTCAGGGTCAAATATGACATCAAGGTTGCGAACAGTGTGGTTCAGCCTCAGACAGAAGTTGGGGAGAGGGATGGAGTCAGTATCTAGGGAATGGGGTTTGTGGCGGAGACCGAAAACAATGGCTTCTGTCTTCCCAATATTTAATTGGAGAAAATTTCTGCGCAACAGAACTGGATGTCGGACAAGCAGTCTGACAATTTAGAGATCGTGGAAGGACCAAGAGAAGTCGTAATGAGATAAAGCTGGTTGTCAACAGCATACATGTGGAAATTGATGCTGTGTTTTCGGATGATGGGCAACTTGTAAATGAGAAATAGGAGGGGGTTAAGGATAAATCCTTGGGGGACACCAGAGGTAACCATACAGGAGTGGGAAAAGAAGCTTTTGCAAGTGATTCTCTGGCTACGATTAAATAGATAAGAATGGAACCAGACGAGTCCATTCCCACCCAGCTGGATGACAGTGGAGAGGCATTGGAGAATGATAGAGTGGGCAACCCTGTCAAAGGCTGCAGACAAGTCAAAAAGGACAAGGAGGGATAGTTTGCCTTTGTCACAGTCACAAAGGATGCCATTTGTGAATTTGATGAGAGCCGTTTCGGCATTGCGGCAGGGGCAGAAACCTGATTGGAGGGATTCAAACAGGTCATGATTCCGATTTTTTGGTTAAAATTCCTCCTATTGTATTTTTTGGAAAACTCTTACTATGATTGTTAATTTGAACTATTATGAAAGTATTATATTTATTTCATTTTGCCTGTTTTATAACTAAAAATTTAAAATCCTGTACAATCAACTATTTCTATATTTGTTCCCATTTTTATGTTGAAATTATTGTATTTAGTTGATTTTTCCTACTTTATAAATAACATTAAAAATTGCATGCAGAAAACTATTTCCATATTTATGTTCCATTTCGGGATATCTGCAGAATATTTTGGTGAATACCACTAAACTAAATTTTACAAGAATTAGTTAAGGCCTCTATATGAATTGTGGAAATTATTAAAACCTTTTTAAATTTAGCAGTGGAGTTATTTGATATTTTAATGCAATTTAAGAAGACTAGAAAGTTAAGATCATAAAAAGATTTTAAAATTGGCAATTGTTGTTATATAGTTTTAACATTTTTAAAATTTAAACATATTTATAGTGGAACCACTTTCTGAATTCCTTAGAGTTAATGTAACTGTTTTCGAATCATGAAGATTTGTGCATAATTTTAAAGATATTTCATTGCACTTATCATATTTTGGAACTGATACAAAGGCTGGAATTTTCCCTACCAAGTCAGGCCAGGTGTGTGTGGGCTGTGTAGTGGGTCGGTACTGCTATGTCTCGATCAGCCCACTCTTCAGAGCGACTTTAACGTAATGTATTAAAGCAGACTTGCGTGTTTCCCGGCTCTATTAAATGGTGCAGGTCTAATGACATCATTGATGACATTTCCAGCGGGGATATTTAAAGCAGCCTTGGCCACACTGCATTTGAAGGTTCATCTTGGAGTGTGGAGGGAGTATTGGAGAGCAGTGTGTTGTTGCTGATAATTATTGAATTAGTTCACAAAGACAGAGGGCTGCACCCACTTTTCGGATGAATCCCTACATATTCTTGTAGAGGGAGTCAGAGCACGCAGGGAAGTACTCTTCCCTGCTGATGGGCAAAAGAGACCTCCCCAAGAGACCAAAAGGACAAGGCTCCAAATTGCTGAAGGGTTGTTATCAGGAGGATATGAGTATAGTGCAGGAACAGATTCAATGACCTGATTAAGTCAGAAAAGGTGAATGCAAAGCCACACTCACCTTCATCCTGCTGTGCATGTCACCACATCCCCATCACTCTGACTTCCCAAGCCTACTCCTGCACATCATTACTCACACCAACCTACCTTGCATGTCCACCCATCCTTATGTATATACTCACATCCCCATCTCATACTCACCTTCATCCTAATGTAATCATACCAAGTAACACCACAGAAAGAGGCCATTTAGAATTTGCACCACATTGCCTCAAAGTCTCCCTCTACAGATGTAACTCATCCACTCCTTACACTCATTCCATCACTCTCACTCAAACTTCTCTTCTTTCCCTCCTTGCAGGAGAAGAGAACCCACAACAACTCGGAGAGGGAGAGAACCGGAGGTGACCCTCCATTCTTTAGTACTTTGACTTCAGCAGAGGAGGGCGCCCTGGAAGAGTAGAGAATTGCAAAGCTGTTGGCAGTGGGAAACGGAGAGAGGGGAACTTCCCAGCAACCCGGTGACAGAATTACATCTCATACAGACATATGGCATACAGCAATCACTCATATGGTGACTGATGTCAGCAGCCAGTGAATGTTCATTGAGTGCATAATGTTATCATTACCCATTCTTAACATGACATTTCTAAAATCACCTCTTTACTCTCCCACAGGTCCATCAAGAGCTCCCCACCCCACTGTCCAGCCGGAGGAGGAAGACACCTCCTCAGAGGACCCTTCAACCTTTGAGGGTGCACTGTCGGCAGACCCAAGTGCAGCCAACAGCAGCACAGATACACACACAGTGGGTCCTGTGTGAGATAGAGTAGTGTTGTGACTTGGTGTCTCTCACATCACAAGTGAGCGAGAGCAGCTAGGGTGACAGGGACAGCAGTGGAGACTCCTCACCGGGGGGCACAGGATGCTCCAAGCTCTGCTTAGCCGCATGCAGATGCTGAGCTTCGGGGGCCATCGAGAAAGAAGGTGATCCTGGAGGAGCAGCAAGAAATGCAGGAGGCTCTGGCAGGTTTTGCTGCTGCAATTTTTGCAAATATGCAGAGAATGAAGGAGTCCATCTCCAACATGAGCAACACTATGTTGCACGCGATGGCAACAATGTGCTCTTCCATAGAATGGAGGGCCACCTGCATGGGACAGCAAATGCGCCATTCACATGAGCACATGATAGCTATGGAGAACCATTGGCAGAGGCTCATAGACCTCCTCTCTAGGAGGGATCTAAATGCAGATTTGAATCTTCATGGTCCCACTGCTGTGCAGCAATATACTATCCAGCTCCTTGCTAGCACAGAAGTGCGGGTGGCCCATGAGAGGGATGATGGTGAGAGGGAACATGGAAGTGGGGGCTCTGTTCAAAGCACTTCCACTTCTCCCCCATTGTCTCCCCGTCAGTCAGAGCCCCAGACGTTTCCTCGGATCGCGATGGCCGAGTCTGCCCCTGCACAGTTGCAGGAAGAGCAGTCTTCGGCGGGGCCCTCACAGGCTCCAAAACCCAGAGGACGTCCGCCAAAAGTGTCTACGCAGTCACAGCAGGGAAGTGAGCAGCCTGCCTCTACCTCTGCTGAAACCACAGGGGTTACACCCGTAGAACCATGCATAAATGAAAAATGGCACAGAAGTAGATGCACAAGGGTATGCACATGGGTGCATAAAGAAGGGTTAGTGTTAACATAGAAACATAGAAAATAGGTGCAGGAGTAGGCCATTCGGCCCTTCTAGCCTGCACCGCCATTCAATGAGTTCATGGCTGAACATGCAACTTCAGTACCCCATTCCTGCTTTCTCACCATACCCCTTGATTCCCCTAGTAGTAAGGACTTCATCTAACTCCTTTTTGAATATATTCAGTGAACTGGCCTCAACAACTTTCTGTGGTAGAGAATTCCACAGGTTCACCACTCTCTGGGTGAAGAAATTCCTCCTCATCTCGGTCCTAAATGGCTTACCCCTTATCCTTAGACTGTGTCCCCTGGTTCTGGACTTCCCCAACATTGGGAACATTCTTCCTGCATCTAACCTGTCTAACCCCATCAGAATTTTAAACGTTTTTATTTTCAGCACTTTCAGGTCATGCTCATTTTTGTATGGTATTTTGGAAGTGGCTTAGTGAGTTGGAGTGAATGGTGAGACATAACATAACCTCCAGCAATGGGTGTCATTGTGAAAGGAATATGCCTTGGTCATTGTAGGGATACTTTATCGTGTTGTTGCGGGGGGAACTGGACACAGCATGTGGCAACCATATGGGTGCAATGCAGGACATTAAGTAAACCTGGCCATCCCTGGCCTCCCAGGTAGCAAGAAGCTCCAGTTCTGCTGGCATCTGGACCTCAGGTTCCTCCTGCTCCTCCTCCTCATCTTCCAGCTGATGCTCTTCCTCCTCTTCTTCCTCATCCTCTAACCCTCATTGCTGTGCTATGTTGTGCAGCACACAGCAAATGATGACTGTTCTGGAGACCCTGGCTGGTGCGTACTGAAGGGCTCTTCCAGATCTGTCAAGGCGTCTGAAGCGCATCTTCAGCATCCCTATTGTTTACTTTATGACATATCTGGTAGACATGCGGCTTTCATTATAACACTCCTGTGAACTACATCTTCAATGGATAGCCCTTGTCTCCAAGCAGCCAGCTGGTAAGTGTGTTTAATGGTGCGAAGAACTGAGGGAGCTTGGACTGGCACAGGATGAAAGAGTCATGACAGCACAAATTTTGGGTGCTGCCTGGACCACTTTCAACAGGTGCAGGCAAATAGTGCTGGTCCTAGACACCGCCCATTTTCTGGACTTATCAAATTTCTAGGCCTATAGTTAAAAAGTTTTTTTTCTAGAAAAATACACAGATAAGGGACTGTGGTCTAATACAAGTTTTTTAAATTATGAAAGGTTCTCAGAGGACAAACAGTGAACGATTGTTTCCACTCAAATAGCAATAAGGGACATTGACTGCAGATTATCACTTGAAGAGTGAAAAGGGAAGATAGGAGAAATTTTGTGCACGGGATCAATAGATTTTGGAATGCTTTACCTAAAGTAGTTACTGAGGTAGAGACTATGACTTCATTTAAAATGTAATTAGATTAGTATTTGCAAAGGTAGAATATAAAAGGATATTAGAAAGGGTCATAAAGTTAGATTAGAGTTGACAGCTGCAACTGAAGAACTACAACCAACAGAGGCACATGGATCACCACAGCAGCCCAGCAAAAGTCGTGAGAGACACTTTCACTCAGTCTCAGAATCCATCAATATTGGCAGCCGCTAATGTGAATCTGGGAATTTCACAGAGAGACAAGGCATAAGGAACACACCAACTTAAAATCAGATGAGTATGATGGAATTTAGTTTGATCTTACTATTTCAGTGGAAACAATTTTTCACTGTTTGTGCTCTCAGAACCTTTCATAATTTAAAAAACTCGTATTAGACCACAGACCCTTAACTGTATATTTTTCTAGGAAAAAAAAACTTTAACTATAGGCCTAGAAATGTGAAAAGTCCAGAAATCTCCATCTGGATATATGTTTTTGTCTGACTCCTGAGCAGCCCTGTAATATGTTTATGAAAAGAAAATTCTGTAAAATGAATTATTTTTGCATCATAAATTGTTAGGTTAACAATCATCTTTACTGTTACATTTTCCATCAAATATTTGAACTTCACTGGGGTACAATTATGATGACTTTATTGGAATTAATATCCTACTTGAATTGTTTAATCTGACCCTAAGATCATGGATGATATTGGCTACAGTCTAGATTAAAATTTGCACGATTCTTTGACTTTAAAGTTAATGGATAGAAAGTCTTGCTTCACTGGTAATCAATTAGGTTAACTGTTCAATAAACTGTGTTAGCCCAACACCTACTTTTGTAATCTGTCATGAGAAAATATCTAAGCTATTCAACCCTTAAAAACATGATACAGGTTGAACCTCTCTTATCCGCCACCCTCGGGACCTGGCCTGTGTCATATAAGGAATTTTGCCAGACAAGAGGAGTTCACGTTAAATTGGATGATACAGGTACTGAGCAAGGGGCTGGCTGGCTTGGGGCTGGGAGTGCAGCAGAGATCGTGGGAGGTGGGGGGCAGTGGATCGCGGGGTCAGGCCAGCGATTGCGGGAGTCGGCAGTGAGGAAGGACTTCAATTTATATAGAAACATAGAAAATAGGAGTAAGCCATTCGGCCCTTCGAGCCTGCACCAGCATTCAATAAGATCATGGCTGATCATTCACCTCAGTACCCCTTTCCTGCTTTCTCTCCATAACCCTTGATCCCTTTAGCCGTAAGGGCCATATCTAACTCCCTCTTGAATATATCCAATGAACTGGCATCAACAACTCTCTGCGGTAGAGAATTCCACAGGTTAACAATTCTCTGAGTGAAGAAGTTTCTCCTCCTCTCGGTCCTAAATGGCTTACCCCTTATCCTTAGACTGTGTCTCCTGGTTCTGGACTTCCCCAACATCGGGAACATTCTTCCTGCATCTAACCTGTCCAGTCCCGTCAGAATTTTATTTGTGTCTATGAGATCCCCTCTCATCCTTCTAAACTCCAGTGTATAAAGGCCCAGTCGATCCAATCTCTCCTCATATGTCAGTCCTGCCATCCCGGGAATCAATCTGGTGAACATTCACTGCACTCCCTCAATAGCAAGAACATCTTTCCTCAGATTAGGAGACCAAAACTGAACACAATATTCCAGGTGAGGTCTCACCATGGCCCTGTACAACTGCAGTAAGACCTCCCTGCTTCTATACTCAAAACCCCAAGCTATGAAGGCCATTTGTTTTCTTCACCGCCTGCTGTACCTGCATACTAACTTTCAATGACTGATGTACCATGACACCCAGGTCTCATTGCACCTCCCCTTTTCCTAATCTGCCGCCGTTCAGATAATATTCTGCCTTCGTGTTTTTGCCACCAAAGTGGATAACCTCACATTTATCCACATTATAATGCATCTGCCATGCATTTGCCCACTCACCTAACCTGTCTAAGTCACCCTGCAGCCTCTTAGCATCCTTCTCACAGCTCACAGTGCCACCCAGCTTGGTGTCATCGGCAAACTTGGAGATATTACACTCAATTCCTTCATCTAAATCATTGATGTATATTGTAAAGAGCTGGGGTCCCAGCACTGAGCCCTGCGGCACCCCACTGAAAAGAACCCAATTATCGCGACTCTCTGCTTCCTGTCTGCCAACCAGTTCTCTATCCATGTAGTACATTACCCCCAATACCATGTGCTTTAATTTTGCACACCAATCTCTTATGAGGGACTTTGTCAAAAGCCTTTTAAAGTCCAAATACACCACATCCACTGGTTCTCCCTCATCCACTCTACCAGTTACATCCTCAAAAAATTCTAGAAGATTTGTCAAGCATGATTTCCCTTTCATAAATCCATGCTGACTTGGACTGATCTTATCACTGCTTTCCAAATGCATTGCTATTTCATCTTTAATAATTGATGCCAACATTTTCCCCACTACTGATGTCAGGCTAACCGGTCTATAATTCCCCCTTTTCTCTCTCCCTCCTTTCTTAAAAAGTGGTGTTACATTAGCTACCCTCCAGTCCATAGGAACTGATCCAGATCCAGAGTCGATAGACTGTTGGAAAATGATCACCAATGTATCCACTATTTCTAGGGCCACTTCCTTAAATACTCTGGGATGTAGACTATCAGACCCAGGGGATTTATCGGCCTTCAATCCCATCAATTTCCCTAACACAATTTCCTGACTAATAAGAATTTCCTTCAGTTCCTCCTTCTCACTAGACCCTCGGTCCCCTAGTATTTCCAGAAGGTTATTTGTGTCTTCCTTCGTGAAGACAGAACCAAAGTATTTGTTCAATTGGTCTGCCATTTCTTTGTTCCCCATTAAAAATTCACCTGATTCTGACTGAAAGGGACCTACGTTTGTCTTCACGAATCTTTTTCTCTTCACATATCTATAGAAGCTTTTGCAGTCAGTTTTTATGTTCCCAGCAAGCTTCCTCTCATACTCTATTTTCCCCCTCCTAATTAAACCCTTTGTCCTCCTCTGCTGAATTCTTAATTTTTGCCAGTCCTCAGGTTTGCTGCTTTTTCTGGCCAATATATATGCCTCTTCCTTTTATTTAACACTACCCTTAATTTCCCTTGTTAGCCACAGTTGAGCCACCTTCTCCGTTTTATTTTTACTCCTGACCGGGATGTACAATTGTTGAAGTTCATCCATGTGATCTTTAAATGTTTGATGTTTGGGGGGCAGTACGGTGTGACGAGGATAGGCTGGTGAAGGACCTTTGTCTTACTAATGTTTAGCGTAAGGCCCATGCTTTCATACGCCTCGGTAAATATGTCGATTATGTCTTGGAGTTCAGCCTCTGTGTGTGCACAGACACAGGCGTCGTCCGTGTGCTGTAGCTCGACAACAGAGGTTGGAGTGGTTTTGGGCCTGGCTGGAGATGGCGAAAGTTGAACAGCTTCCCGCTGGTTCTGTAGTTTAGTTCCACTCCAGCAGGAAGCTTATCAACAGTGAGGTGGAGCATGGCAGCGAGAAAGATTAAGAAGAGGTTTGGGGCGATGACGCAGCCCTGCTTGACCCCGGTCCAGACATGGATTGGGTCTGTGATGGATCCGTTGGTAAGGATCATGGCTTGCATGTCGTCGTGGAGCAGGCGGAGTATGGTAACGTACATTTGGGGGCATCCGAAATGGAGGAGGACACTCCATAGACCCTCGCGGTTGACAGTGTCAAAGGACTTTGTAAGGTCGATGAAGGCCATGTATAAGGGCTGGCGCTGTTTCCTGCATTTTTCCTGCAGCTGTCGCACTGCAAAAATCATGTCCGTTGTGCCCCAGAGGGGACGAAATCCGTACTGCGACACCAGGAGTAGCTCCTTGGCCACAGGGAGAAGACGGTTGAGGAGGACTCTCGCGACGACTTTCCCAGTTGTTGATAGCAGGGAGATTCCTCTGCATTTGCCGCAGGCGGACGTCTCCTTTTTTAAAAATGGTCAGGATCACTGCATCTCTAAGATCTCTCGGCATGCTCTCCTCCCTCCAGATGAGAGAGATGAGGTTGTGTATTCGGCATGGCCCTAGACAACATGGACCACTTCCCCTATCTCGGGAGCCTCCTATCAACAAGAGCATGCATTGATGATGAGATCCAACACCGCCTCCAGTGCGGCAGTGCCGTCTTCGGCTGCTTGAGGAAAAGAGTGTTTGAAGATCAGTCCCACAAAACTGTCACCAAGCTCAAGGTCTGCAGAGCCGTAATAATACCCGCCTTCCTGTATGGCTCAGAGGCATGGACCATGTACAGGAGACACCTTGAGTCACTGGAGAAATACCACCAGTGATGTCTCTGCAAGATCCTGCAAATCCCCTGGGAGAACAGACGCACAAATATTAGCGTCCTCAACCAGGCCAACATTCCCAGCATTGAAGCACTGACCACACTTGATCAGTTCCGCTGGGCGGACAACATAGTTCGCATGCCAGACACGAGACTCCCAAAGCAAGCGCTCTACTCGGAACTCGTCCATGGCAAACGAGCCAAATGCGGGCAGAGGAAACGTTATAAGGACACCCTCAAAGCCTCCCTGATAAAGTGCAACATCCCCACTGACACCTGGGAATTCTTAGCCATAGACCGCCCTAAGTGGAGGAAATGCATTCGGGAGGCGCTGAGCTCCTCAAGTATTGTCGCTGAGAGCATGCAGAAATCAAGCGCAGGCAGCGGAAGGAGTGTGGAGCAAACCAGGCTCCCTGCCCACCCTTTCCCTCAATGACTATCAATTCCACCTGTGACAGAGACTATGGTTCTTGTATTGGACTGTACAGTCATCTAAGAACTCATGCTCAGAGTGGAAGCAAGTCTTCCTCGATTCCAAGGGACTGCCTATGATGATGAAATGTTTGCCATTGCCTATCCACCGTCAACCCTTTAAGTATCATTCGCCAGTCTATTCTAGCCAATTCAATTCTTATACCATCGAAGTTACCTTCCCTTAAGTTGAGGACCCTAGTCTCTGAATTAACTGTGTCACTCTGCATCTTAATAAAGAATTCTACCATATCATGGTCACTCTTCCCCAAGGGGTCTCGCACAACAAGATTGCTAATTAGTCCTTTCTCATTACACATCACCCAGTCGAGGATGGCCAGCCCTCTAGTTGGTTCCTCGACATATTGGTCTAGAAAACCATCCCTAATACACTCCAGGAAATCCTCCTCCACCGTATTGCTACCAATTTGGTTAGCCCAATCTATATGTAGATTAAAGTCGCACATGATAGCTGCTGTACCTTTATTGCATTCATCCCTAATTTCTTGTTTGATGCTGTCCCCAACCTCACTACTCCTGTTTGGTGATCTGTACACAACTCCCACTGGCGTTTTCTGCCCTTTGGTATTCCGCAGCTCTACCCATACAGATTCTACATCATCCAAGCCAATGTCCTTCCTTACTATTGCATTAATTTCCTCTTTAACCAGCAACGCTACCTCACCTCCTTTTCCTTTCTGTCTATCCTTCCTGAATGTTGAATACCTCTGGATGTTGAGTTCCCAGCCTTGGTCACCGTGGAGCCATGTCTCCGTAATGCAAATTATATGATATTCGTTAATTTGTCCACCTTATTACGAATACTCCGCACATTGAGGCATAGAGCCTTCAGGCTTGAATTTTTAACACACTTTGCCCCTTGAAAATTGTGCTGTAATGTGGTCCTTTTTGATTTTTGCCTTGGGTTTCTCTGCCCTCCACTTTTACTTTTCTTCTTTCTATCTTTTGCTTCTGCCCCCATTCTGCTTCCCTCTGTCTCCCTGCATAGGTTCACATCCCCCTGCCATATTAGTTTAACTCCTCCCCAACAGCACCAGCAAGCACTCCCCCTAGGACATTGATTCCGGTCCTGCCCAGGTGCAGACCATGTGGTTTGTACTGGTCCCACCTCCCCCAGAACTGGTTCCAATATCCCAGGAATTTGAATCCCTCCCTCCTGCACCACTCTTCAAGCCACGTATTCATCTTAGCTATCCTGCAATTCCTACTCTGACTAGCACGTGGCACTGGTAGCAACCCTGAGATTACTAGCTTTGAGGTCCGACTTTTTAATTTAACTCCTTGCTCTCTAAATTCAGCTTGTAGTACCGCTTCATGTCGGAGCGGCCGGGTATGGTGCCGGACGAGGGGTGGTGCCAAATAAGGGAGTCTTGCATAAGAGAGGTTCAACCTGTACAATTCATGTATTTTTTTAAACAAACCTTTTATTGCTCCCCAAAATTACTCCCATGTTCTTTCCTATTATTCCCTCGCCAAGCTCAATCATGAATAGTCCACTCCATGGGTATATCCAAAAATGTCATCAAAGTTACTTTATGCTGAGCCACCCAGGAGGTGCATGAGTAATGCCTGAGGGACGCTTCCCAGCCAGCCATTCCCTGAGTGATTAGGAAAAATGATTTGTTATTGCTCATAACTAATTGGAAACCACAACAACAACTTACCTTTATATGGTGCCTTTAATATAGGAAAACATCACAAAGCACTTCACAGAAGTGTAATAAATAAAATGATGCAGAGTTAAAGAAGGAGATATTAGGAAGTGTGACTAAAAGCTTGATCGAAGTAGTGGGCTATAAGAAGGGTCTCGAAGGATGAGAAGGAGGTGGATTAAGTACAGAATTCCAGAGCATGGGGCCACGATGGCTGAAGGCATGGCCACCAGTGATGGGATGAAGTGGAGGGGGAGGAATGCACAAGAGGCCAGAATCAAAGCAACAAAGAGTTCAAGTGGGAGCAGGGGGAGGGATCATAAGGCTGGAGGTTACAGAAATAGCACTTTAACTGCATCTGGGACTTATTATGCAAAATTGCAATACTTGGGTAGTATATCAAGCTACATGCAATAAATACAAAAATCCATGGAACTTGTCATTGGATGTGGTGCCATTTGCTACACCAATGATCTGGTAAAATTTGTAAACGCACGATATAATCGATATGTTTTCCTCATATGGAGATTGGAGGAATTATTCCTAGAACAATGTGCAATTTATAAATAACATTTTGACATTGAATGAGTCTAATGGTAACATTTCTACTCGTAATGCTGCTGAGATATTACATTATAACTAATAAAAACTATAATGGTAAACACTGGGCTTTAAAATCTGTAATGTTTCACTAATCGCCATGTATTCGGATGATTTTGGGTGCCGTTATACTGTCGGTCCTGTGCAAAAAGGACGCATAAAAGTTTTAGGTGCACATTGGCTAAAAATAATAAATTCTGATGCTAGGTCCCAATTTGACACCAGAGAGCATCAAAGCCAACCAGTGTGATATTCCCCTCACCCAAGGAGACATTCTCATACCAGTCTGAGTTTGCAACTGCAGTTATTCCAACCTCGTGCCAAGCAGCATTTTAAAAGTGCCCAGCTGGTTCATAAACTTATTTTTTCATGTTAGGAAAAAGCAGACACTTCTCCCCCATGTTATTAACATTAAAATTTGTACATGGATCCAGAATCCAAGCATCCATACCCAGTGTGGTGTTATCACTGACCTCAGTGCGATTGGTAGCAATTCATAGTCAGTAGTCTGAGTCACGTAGACCTGAGACCTGTATCTGCAGTATAACTAAAGCCTTGTAAACTAGTAACAAAAACGTGCGAAAATGCAGATGGAGCAAAAAAATACTTTGTTTTTGAAGGGCCAAATTTGATCTCGAACTGCTATGTAGATCTATAATTTTTTAAGGTTTTAAAATAAACATGTTTGTTAAACGATATTAGCAGGTTAGTTTTCGTAGAATGTAACTAATGAGTTCTTAAAGATCAAAGTTGTCCAAGAACGCGCCAATATCACAATACGCAGAAAGTCATTATATGGAAGCCAGAAACTACATTCCTATTGATGTTTTGTTGCTCTATGCAATCCTTTGTCAGCAGCATATTACTATCAAACGGTGCTAAAATCTAAATTAGACTGATTGCGTAATATATTCTGCAGTACAAATGAACTGGCAACTGGAACATCAGCCTATTCAAAATAGCGCAGCGATTTCATACACTTTTAATACCTTTTTTATTTGTTTGCTCCTGATGAGATTTTGAATATATACAGATAGATAGTAGAGAGGTAGATAGAGAGATGGATGGATGTGAGGGTCGGTGGACGGATGGATATGTAACATGAAACGTCATCTGAATTTCACGAAAACAAAGGAGGGTTTGGGTATTGCATCCTAGCTAGAGGTTGGCAGTGGATCAGGGCAATGTGATGAACCATTTCTCCTGGGTTACAATACAATGTATTCGAGAACGCACATTCAATGGACAAATTGATGAAGTATAAACCGAACTATTAGGTTAAACTTTCCAGCACTGTACTAAATGTTCTTTGCACTTCGAGTAAATTATGCAAAAATCCAGCTATAAACTTCAAAGGATTAAAATGTCTGTCTTGAATATAACGTGGGATATGAGCAAAAAATAATAAATCTTTTGTCCTACATACGGTTTCACATATTTCAGTTATTTTACATTTTTTAAGTATATTATAAAATTATCTTATTTTATTTTGTGTATTAGTCAGCATTATCTTTCAAACGTACAGAAAAACGGTTTGAAAGGGAGTTATATTTATAGACACAATAGTTATTTGGTTGCTGGAAAAGCTAACCATCTATTTGCCGCTTGTACCTGACCTCTATAAAACCTTCTGATCCTCCCATGCCACACTCACATTTCTGGCGGGAGATGTTGTTGGTACTGTAAAGTATGTTCTCAGCAATCTACCTGTCTCAACCTTGCAGCTGATGAAAAGAATAAGATCCTCGGCGGCTAATTGAAAGAAAAGTCTGTCCCATATCTAAATTATGAGTTTTTTGTTTTCATCAGATGTTGATCTTTGCATTAAAAAACAATATTGATGTCAGGTGGTCGGGAACACACGATTATTGTCATTTGTAATATTGACTTCTCGCAACAATATGCTTGTATGGTTGTTTATATCGATATTAGGGATATTCTAGCTACTAACACCGGTGATGTGATTGGTATTTACTGCTCCGAACTCATTGGTTGTTTGGCATACATGACACGAGATAGTTCAGTAAGTTCTCTCGATTTCACTTGTGTAATCGCCTGAAAATCATTCGACAACTCCAACTCTTGTGGTGAGACCAGTGACAAATTTGACAGTTTTATAGCAAACTGTATCTTTATGCCATCTTAAAGACCCGCTGAATGTGTTGGAGTATAATTTGCGTTTTGCTTTAGTTAAAATGCATTGTTAAGATAGAAAGTTACAAAAGTAGAACGTATTAAAGTCTGCCATATACTCGCACCGAATAACAAACCTCAGCGCCCCTTGCTGTTACACCCGCACAGCGATATTTAACATAACACGTATTTCTTTTTAGTTTTACCTAAATATTCGTTTTTGAATCCACAAAATACTAATCAAATTAGGGTCAATAATGTGCTGTATCAAAGGAGAAAGAAAATATTATTAACCTGGTTAAAACCGAAAATATGTGAATATGGCTCTTTGATCTTTATACAATTGCTTTTTGATATCTTATTTCGTGGTTTCCATTTTAAAAAGTATGTTTTAACAATGTTGCAAAGAAGAACGGCTGTTGTGAAATTCATATTTACGCTAGTTTAACTCTGTTAAGTTGATGAAACGCATGCATAAGAATTAAATCAAGTTCCAATTTATATTTTCAGTCTGTTTTAAGGAATCAGACCAATTGCTTTGATAGTTAATTTTATCCATTTTTGGATTCTCTATTAAATTGCTATTTACATAATGTAGACTAACGTGTTTATTTTATTAACATTCATACACGAGGTTCGTAGGTCGAATATTTTGCATTATGGCGCCTCAAGGCTGCCTCGTAACCCTTTCGTGGACAATAAGAACATCATCAAACCTACATTTTTCAACAACGCGTCGCCAGATTGAGGAAGGAAACAAAGAAAATGAGTAGATTTCGTTATTATTACCGGAAGTTTCCATATATTACCATCAAATAATAACCACTCCTAACTTTATTCTGGTCTCTCAAATCATGCCTTAATTTTGACATATATGTACCTAAAGCATTCTTCACCTGATCTGCATTATCACTTACATCAACGTTTTAACCATGTTCTATATCCGTAATTGACGAATGATCGTACACACGATGCCATTTGAAATAAAAGTGTGCCGTATATGTTTTTTGAATGTGAATAAGTGATGCATGCTTCAAATTCATTAATCTTAATGGAAGATTCTTCTGATGTCTTAATCGATTGTAACAATAAAGTGTTAAATGAGAAACTTGTATAAACTTAGCAAGCATTTTTGAAGTACTCCAATGCTTGGTGCAATTGGTAGTCCCATCAGACATTGCAATTCTAATTATAAAGAACGCATCTTCCCATCTGAGCGGAGAAGGGATAAATCAAACGTGGCTTTTGATTTAAGCAAAACCAAGATGAAAACTGAAGCCATTTAGATAAGGTAGCGATTGTTTTAAGTGACTTGTACCACTCCTGATCTACGATAGCCACAGTTATTCAAATGGCCGGATTAACGATTCAAACTGTATTCGTACAAATTACTACTCTTTCCACCTTACTCTGTGCTCTAATGTTACTGAACACATTGACACTAAACTCCAGTAGGAGTTGTGAACTCTAATGAGGATCGAGTTAATAAATAAATCAGTACAATGTGACAGCTCTGAAGACGGAGCTCTGAGCAGCAAATTTAACAAGCAGCAGCTGCCAGAGAGGAGACACTGACTTTACTGAGCCAAGCAAATGGCGGATGCGGGGTGGGTGAGGGGGGAGAGACTTTTTCTAAATTCTTAAGTAAAGTAATTGCTGTTAAATCATAGACAACATTTATGTTACCCTTCTGCAGTTGCAACCTAAGGTCAAGACGAGACACAATAATTTGCTGGAGTAAACAGCAAACCGAAACATGCCCTTCCCAGCCATCACAAAATATCACAAGGCATAGTTAGAACATTTATTTTGTTAACTTCTTTTCTCCATTTTTATGGTTACTGCTAACAAGTTTATAAAAGGTAAGCAGCATATGGCAGAGGAACGATAACAATTGATCGCAGACATAAAAATGCAGCTACAGCCAAAAGTATTGTTTCTCTCAGTGCACATTTAGACTAAAACCTAAGGAGTGTTGGTGTATCCACAGTAAACATATATATTAAATCTCAATATGTGCTCTTCCAGTTGTAATGTAAACCAGATCCAAAACAGTATGGCTCTCTTCATTGGAAATATAAACATAAGAACATAAGAAATAGGAGCAGGAGTAGGCCATACGGTCCCTCGAGCCTGGTCCGCCATTTAATACGATCATAGCTGATCCGATCATGGACTCAGGTCCACTTCACTGCCCGCTCTCCATAACTCCTTATCCCCTTATCATTTAAGAAACTGTCTATTTCTGTCTTTAATTTATTCAATGTCCCAGCTTCCACCGCTCTCTGAGGCATCAAATTACACTGAGTCCCTTCTTCCAAGTCGTTAATATAGATTGTAAATAGTTGGGGTCCCAGCACTGATCCCTGCGGCACCCCACTAGTTACTGATTCCTAAAAAGGTAATTGTCTCCACACTATGCATATGTAAAACTTTTCCTTTCACACAGTGCCGATGTAAACACCCCAAATCTCCTTGTTTACATCTAGACTAAACCTCAAATGGCACTTTCCTGATACTGTTCATGTAGTTTACACACCAAACACTATTGTGCCCACAGCATACATGTAGACAACCCCTAAGGATATTCTTCTCTATGTACATATGCATGATAAACCCATACAAAATTGGGTTGATTGAACTTTAAGCAGAAATGGCCTAACTGTGCACACATATCCTAAACAATGTGCTTGGAAACTAAGCAATACTGCCTTCCTTGTGTCTGTAGACCAAACCCCTACCAATATTGTTCTTGCAGTGTGTATGTACACTACAGTTTCCAACTCTGGTTGGACATATTCTTGAAGGGTTTCATCACATGACCTCCCATCTCCAACCGCCTCGCCCAGTAAATTAGGCTTTATCCCATCGCCAGTATTTTATAACTAATAAATGAAAGTGTTTACAGAAAATGAACAAAACACACAATTTTTTAATACCCCTAGGATTTTTCTCGTTGATTGTTCAATGCAGTATTCAGGAGATTAATCTTTAATTCCCAGATGCTCAAGGACAATCCTGGAGCTGGAGAGTTGACAACCCTAATGTAGACTACACCTTATGGATGTTTAGAGTAAGGCCCATGCTTTCGTACGCCTCGGTGAAGATGTTGATGATGGTTTGGAGTTCAGCCTCTGAATGTGCGCATACGCAAACTGTAGTTTGATGACAGAGGTTTGAACAACCTTGGATCTAGCCTGGAGGCGACGAATGTTGAAAAGGTTCCCATAGTTTAGTTCCACTCCAGCGAGGAGCTTGTTGAGTGTGATGGGTGGGCCACATCGACTGCATGCCCGACACGAGACTCCCAAAGCAAGTGCTCTATTTGAAACTTCTACATGGCAAGCGAGCCCAAGGTGGGCAGAGGAAATGTTTCAAGGGCATTCTCAAAACCTCCTTGATAAAGTGCAACATCCCCACCAGCACCTGGGAATCCCTGGCCCAAGACCACCCTTCGTGGAGGAAGAGCATCTGGAAGGGCGCTGAGCACCTCGAGTTTTGTCGCCGAGAGTATGCAGAAACAAAGCGCAGGCAGCGGTAGGAGCATGCGGCAAATCAGACTCCCGACCCATCCTTTCCTTCAATGACGGTCTGTCCCATCTGTGACAGAGACTGTAATTCCCATATTGGACTGTACAGTCACCTAAGAACTCACTTTTAGAGTGGAAGCAAGTCCTCCTTGATTTCAACGGACTGCCTATGATGATGAGATTACACCTCCAACAGAGTTGTCCTTGAAATGTGTATTTAGGCTTAACCTCAGCCAGTACTGTCCCAACAACACATATACCGACCTAATCCCAAACACTATTATCTTCCTCACATGGTAGATGTAGACTAAATTTTGAACAGTAATTCCATGATAGTAAGCACGCAGAGTACATCTCAAACAAAACATGTAGATTAAATTGCACTCATGTACAAGATATCCAAAGAAGTCACGTGATTGATCACCAATTTTCAGATCACCCTCACGGCACATAAGTTTGAGTCCTCTCAGTGGACCAATCATTTCATCTTGATCTCCTCCATGTCCTTTGAAGAAACAATTAAAATCTTGTTCCTTTCAATTGATCAAAGACACAGTTTCTTTCTATTACACGTAAGTTTAACCAATAGCTAACACATCTTAACTTTGATACCTCCACCTTTACAACATTCAACATCCATCAACATTCTTGACTTCACTATCGCCTCTGACCTTAAATAGTACTAGCCTATCTCCTCCATTGCCAACGCTGTTTTCAAAGATCTCTGTTTCCTCTTTGGTACTTGTTTTCCATTCAATAACTCCTAACTCTCTATAAAGTTTACATCGACCCAAGACTTGATTACTGCACCCTTGTCTAAAGAAGCTCTTCTGACACTTGACTAGAACTCCTGAACATGAAACAAAAAAAAACGTATTGGGTAAGCAATCCTTGTTTCACCTTAAGCTTCTAGCCACTCTTTTCATTGTAACCTATCCTGCTTTCTCTATGTTATCAATATTGCTATGATCCGTGCTCCTCTGGATTTTTTTCTCTTATTACTTATAAGCAATAGTTATTTCATTCTACACATTCTTACTCTTTAATACAGGCTCACAATGTGGAAATCAAAATTCATCACTCAGTCTCCTAAACTTATTTTTACCAATACCTCAAAACTATAGCGCTCTTTCCTTCTCTCAAACGTTCCTTCTCCCTTCAATATTCAGACTTTTAAAACCAAGGCTTGGCATCACCTAATCAGTACTTCTGGAATTACCTCCTTTTTTACTTTTTTCAACCTTGGAAATAGCCTGCCTTGCCCTTTCACTTTAAGATAGTGGCATTTTTATAGTGTACACGATAATTTCCTTACAATGTGCACCTCAAAAACTACTGTTTTACACTAAAATCTATTATTTTTCTCCTCATAGTATCACCTGCAGACTAACAATCTCAGCATTTGTCTCCCTCACAATCTATATGTAAAATAAAATATTTGAATTCATATCACACTTACCGCACATCTAAAAAAGGTGTCAAATCACTTCGCATACAATGAATTATTTTGACGTCCAGTGGCTGTTGTTATGTAATCAAACAGAGCACCCATTTTGCAAAATAAGGACCCTGCAGATAGCAATGAGATGAACGACTAGATATCTGCATTGTTGGTTGATTAATGGAGGAATGTTGGCCAGGACACCAGAAAGAAATTCTGCTTCTCTTCAAATAGTGCTGTTGGATTTTTAATGTACACCGGAACCAGAACCGGAAAATAAGGCCTTAGCTAAACAGTTTATCTGAAGGATAGCACCTCCGAAAATGCAGTACAGTACTCCAGCAACAGTACTCAAGTCCAGTGAAATCGGATTTTAACCCACAATCTCTAACTCAAAGACAAGAGTGGTACTAACTGAACCAAGTTGACACTTTAAATACCCCATAACTATGTGTAGACTCAAACACTTAATAATATGTCCTCACATTACACACTACAATCCCAAATAGTACTGCCACCCTCACAGTGTTTATGTAGACTAAACCCCAAACAGTGTTATCCCTCTCGCTGTGGACCTTGTATGCAACAAATTTAATGCAGGCCAATATGTCCATTTCCCAATGCCTTTTCAGAAGCCTCCGGATCGTTTTAACACGATCAACCTTCGCTTAAACCTAACCCTATTAAATTAAAATGCGATATATTCTATTCTACTGCTAGTTTACCAACTCATGGGTATATCTGTACTGTTCCCCTGGACTAAATATTGATGTGCAAACTTTCAAATATTTGATGTAGACAGCCAGCAGCATGGTTTACGATCCAGAGTTCAATTTAAAGCAATCAGAATTCCGAACCACGCGGTATGTCTTGCAGAATACACCGGGGAGCGGGATACCTTTTGAAACCAGCTAGAATCCGATGGAATAATGCTGGTTCCACACAAATACAGTGACTGATTCCTAAAGTAATTATTGTGACCTGTTTAGAATACATTATCCATTATAAAAGGAAGATTTCGACATAAAAGCGGATTGGGAGATTGGATTTGTTTCCGCTTTGATATTCTATTTCAGATTATGTATTGTAGAACAAAGTCATTTGTTCACAATTTCTTTTTGAAGCAATTTAAGTCAGAATCAGTTTTCAGAATCAACTAAAATTCAATTGCTCCTAATAATAATTGCAGGAATTTCAATTAAGAATACTGTATATTGTAAGTGTTTAATTTGTTCCTAAGAAACGGTGGCTGTATTTGATCTAGATCATGGGTCAGCTAAATTTAGACCGCCTGTCAATCAGGCAGCAGGTCAGGTCCGCTGCAGTAAATTAACGATTTTGTACAAACGCACACGAGCGCGCGCGCGCATGGGGGATTCTCATATTTGAGGGATACTTTCGACTTTTCTATCTGTTCATTTATCTCAGGCTCTCAAAGACTCAGGTGACACTTAGCCACTGTACTGTTCAACTATGCGTATTTTTTTTTCTGAAATTTCAATGGGATCTGTACCGCTCAATTAAAAAACTGCAACCTGCACATAATTCACAACCTTTTACAAATTATTTTCTCTCATACATGCTTTTTTAAAAGTAGTACTGTGGAAATGATGGCGACCACACAATGCGAACATTTCTCATGCTGCAGTCACCTACAGGGTTTAATGTGTCCGTCAAAATTGAATCCACTAGAAAGATGAGCTGCATTTGAGCAATTGTGAAAGTGATGAATGAAACAGATACCAAAATAATCTTTGAAAGCCATTCTAACATCCAAAGCACATATGTACAAGTATTCAATCTACAGTTTCACATTTCAAACTCCCCATTTACATTTCGGGCCTTTTTATGTTAGTGCCAGTTGCATCCCTGCTTTTCAACAACTTACCGTTAGGTCTTTCATTGCATGCTTTGTGATCTAGTATCTTCTTACCTGAAATCATTTTCCACGTTAACTCCAGTGAGGGGAGAGGGATACTGAGTGCCCATTCCCTCTGTCCAGTGCAGAAGTTGCAACGTCAAACAAACTTTCGTCAGATAAATAGCTCTTGCAGCTGAAGTGCCTATAGAAGTTTTCTCTTTCTTCCTTTTTTCAATGAGGCCTCTGGTCAGTACTGATTAATAACTTTTTTTTCTCTCTGTTGTGAAGTGCAGGCCCATTGCAGAACAATAGGAATGTCCTGTGACCAAGAAAAGACTCGACCTTGTGCTATTTCATTGTGTGAAGCTGAGAAAGGTCTTTAGGAGAGAGACCCAAAGCACTGACCCGCACATCTCCCGCAGTCAATTCATTCACACAGCTCGACTTGCAGTCGCCCGAATCTCTATTGTTTCACTACAACAATGTATATATTTTTGTTATAAAGTAAACCTTACGTACCCACAAATGTTGCTTACTATACTTCACGTCGTACTTTATATCACATACCATGCTTTGGTTTCCGCTTGCACCTTGCAACTGGGTAGCCGTTTCCTGTACAAGTTTCGCCTGATTGTACATTGTCCTTGTTTTACCTTGGTAAGTTACTACCTTATGGATGTATCCCTTTAGCTTTTCTGTAGCTTCGCTTTAAATGTTTCACCGAAAGAAGCAGCAAATATAATTTAAAAGAACAAGAATTGTTTTTGCAAGTGGTATTTGTTACATTAAGATCTGACCATCGTCTTTACCTGTGTTTAAATCTAATTCAATACGGTTAATTTTCAAACGCCGTGGTCCACTTTATTAAAATCCCATAGCTGTCCCAGATTACCCGAGTGAATTGTAGCTGGTCATTTATATTCAATTAGCTGGTATTAATGTTTCGATTTTGGGTTGCTTGCATTTGCTTTAATATAAACCAGATTGGCCTGTTAAACGAAAACGTATTACTTTTGGAACCCATTGCATGCCTTCTGTTGTTTTGAGCGTTCAAGGACTAACAATACTGCTGGTAATGGGGTCCAAGCAGATGAATGCACCTTAATAAATAAGCCATCATATTCATACCTCTACAATAAGACTAATGAACTCTGCGTTGACGTCATGTGAAAACAGAATGAAGCGAAACAAGGTAATATTATCTTTGTTGATTATCTTAGATCCCTAAAAAATGCATTTCAAGTACAGTTCAAAATATGGCCACTTATTAAATAATAATAAGTTTCTAAAAATTAGTTGTGTTTTGTAAATGTATTGTTGTGGGGTAAGATCTTTTCACACAGGATATAGCAGGAAATGTCATGTTCCCGTGTGGTGTCCAAAATGGCATTGTAACGTCATTGAACGAAAGTACTGCATTCAAGTGCATTTTCCAGTATTTTAAAAGTAGACAGAAATCAACTATTTCAAACCCCAGTTCTCCTCATGGACGTACACTGCCATAGGCAAATATTCAGCTTGCATGCTGTATGTAGTTTAAAACACAGAGGTCTGACGCCTTCTATACAATTCATTGTATTTATATGCAAATATTCTGAGTGGATCCTTATTGATGTCAGATCTAATATACCGTGCACTTTTCACACGAAGTCAACGCTAAGAAAAAATATTGCTTCTGCACAGCAATTTACGTTGGTTACAACCAACACCATAATGCTGGCAACGCCTCAAAGATAATTGAATGGACGTACATTCCGTGACAGATCTAATAAAGTTGTGTATTTTAGAAATCCACGAATATGTGAGATGGCAGTACAAATTGCTGAGCACGTACGTAACACGTATATACCCTATGTACATTATGCCTCCCTTATATATCTTCGTTGTTATCCTTGCGGACCGCGGGGATTTAAGGGCGTTTAGGATGTGCTACCCGAACTAACACGAAAATGCCAAACGAAAGTCATGCATTGTGAGTGTTAGGTAACTGCCAGACGCTGTACTGTTCTGTCTTTAAAACATAACTGTGCCCTAAAATAGAATATGTGTTGCTGCTATATCATTAGAACTTTCTAAATAAATATTTCAGTTTGGACCAGATTGGCCACCTTTATTAGCAGTGCTGTTGTATTTTATGCGAGGTCACTCTCAACTGTTCCATACTCGATCATTGAACGGTTGTTATTTTTGTCCGCGAAAACCCTCGAAACACGGGAAACATGTATTATTTTGATGCAGCTAGCGGCCATGAAAGTACAACACATGGTACAAGCAGCGTTCGCTCCCAGAATATTGATGTATACATAGATGTTCGAATTAATCGTACAGACTATTTTAAGATAACTGAATGAGCATATTATTATGCAGTTTAAGTAAAGGACGTTGATTGATGTCAAAAATGTACAATAAAAATGCATCAGCGTTGAAAGCATTGCCAGTGACAAATTGACAGTTTATGAGAGCAGAAACAGGGATGCTGTTTGTTACGAGGTTACCGTATGTATGAATACAATAATAATGGTACAGTCTATAAAATCGCCGCAGTTACAGCTGGAGGTCATTTTGTTAAGGACGCCCTTTTAAACCTTTCTGGGAGAAAGGCGATGTATGACTCGAGGGGTTTATACTGTATTCCGAGACGTTCTCAGTGCTCTTTAAAGGTAGCGCCATTCAGTCTACGGTAGGCAGCCGAGGCAATGTGAAGACAGAGAGCGGCCTTCTCAGCACACAACCAGATAATGATTAGAAAACAGAATGCAGATCTGTATAATCGTTTTAGATTAGAAATCGTTCATTTCCTGTTAATAATCCTGCACATGGAACTATCAATAGCAGGTCGATCTCTTCCAGAATACGGATTAAGAATCATTTGATCGAATAGAGTTGGATTTGGAAAATGACCAAAGCCTGTATAGCGAAATTAAAAACGACGATAAGTTTAATGGAACGGAGTATTTTCAAAATTGTTGGTGAAAGAAAGGATTTTGATCAAAATTGATCAAGGACTAAAAGAACATAAATCATGCATCATCGTCAGCTCACATTTGCTATTAACTGTTTTTAAATCTGACCAACTCGATGAAGTTTTTACATACACCGAAGCATTACAGTTTAACACCTAATATCATTATAATGAACGAAAAACCGAAATAGTGTAATTGATAAAATGGTGAAGGTTCTTGGGACGTATGGATCTATATTCGGCACATTAGGTTTATCAAATGTTAATCTTATATCTCTGCAATATACATAAATGGACATGATTTATCTTTCCAAAATATTACATTGACATTCCTCCTTACGTTTTGCATGTTTATAGATACGCCATGGGTTGCACGTAGGAGCTGTCACATCAGAGCACTTTTTTTTGCTTTTTCGGAACAAATTAAGTGGTCAGCAATTACACCTTGCAGAAAATGCCTTTTTATTGCGATGCATCTGGTTTTAAACGCGCAATGCGTGCAGTCAGTACTCCTTTCCAGACCCTATTGCGAGCACCATACCCATTAGAACTGCGCTGGGCTTTTCGTCAAATCAAAACTACATACTGCCCTTTTACAGTCTCTGTTGCTGTTATAAAGAAAATGTGTCGGACACGATCTTCCAATTATTATGAAACCTACTTGCGGGCCAGATCCTTAACATTTACTGAGTGGGCTGGAGAACTTACACATTTAAATGAGTTTGAGGGACTGAGAAGTAGGTTTAAATAAGTGTTCAGAGCCAGATGTTCAAACACAAAAGAGGAAGCAGAGGGAGAGAAAAAAACAAGCGAAGTGGGGGGAAAATCCCTACATTTGGAATTGGGAAATGCACATCGAGTGTGCTGAGGGCGGCAGGGAGCCTGGGAGAGAGTGACTGATTTAACTCATTGTGATGCATAGTGCGACCTGCCCTCTTTTCAGAAAAAAAGCATGCTTTGCTGAGCTGGGAGCATCTGACTCAGAATGAGAGAATGCAATGCGCTCATCCCACTATTTCAACACCTCGCCCAGAGTGTGCAGACTGCTGGCAAAAGCCTCCGCTACCGCAAGCCAACATATTTGTTACCATTGTCCGACCTTATGGATGTGGGACAAGTACTGAAGGGAAGACGACGGTTTAATCAGAAGGCTTTGACTCACTTGTAAGTTGCGTGCTTCTGTCCTGAGCAATTTATATTGTTGAATTGTGGAGAAACACGATATGGTCGTGGCTCGGAGTTTCTCCCTTCCCCCCACTAGTTTGCTATTATGTTTAAGGGGTGTTGTATATTTTTCTCTCTGTGAAAAGCAAGATTTTCGGGGGGGAGGGGTTCCTGCATGGAGGAGGAATGAATGGACCTCCCGCACTTCTCCACCTCTGTGAGTACAATAACTTCGAATTGTTTTCATGCTGGGTCGCTAACATTTGAAGTTATATTTTCTGACCTGCTTATCTTACTATCTGACATTTAGTTTAAGTTATGGTTTAATCCAATCCTTTGTGTGCTCCCCACGCCCTCCCTTCTTCTTACTTGACCTTGTAGAGAGTGCGTGCCCGCTCCTGTGGTCGGTCGGTGCATTCATTTGCTAAGGTTCCCTTTTGATTTGAAACTCTTTACACGACGAAATCATTCCTGATTTCTTCTAAATGGATTAGGTTTCCTTCTCCTTAGGAACCACACTGCTTACAAGACATGGACACAAATTAGGGACACCCCCACTCCCCAAAAACAAGGTTTCACAAGTAAAAAATGCAAATTGCCTTTGCTTTCTTTGTCTATAGTGCTGAAGCAATGGGAGCTGGTTCTTTTGAAAGAAAAATGGCGAGTCCCATTGTAACTGCACTATTTTCTTCCGGTACAAGTACTTTAGTGAAATTCTACAGAGCCGGGCTTCTTTTGAATATTCTTTTGTGCACCTCTCATTGTATGTGGACATTTGGAGAAAGCGTCGTTTCAATCGATTTCAAATCATACAAAACTGCAATTAGGATTATCCCAATTTTTTACGTTCACTGTTCTGCTTTCGTAGACTTGTCTTGTTTCCGTTCCTTGCCTGCGTTTTACTGCTTGTCTTGCCTGGATTGTCTTAGGTCTGTAGGACCATTTGTTATTCTGCTTTTCACCAAGGTAGTTATCCAGAACCCTTCAGTACTTCACGATGTGAAGTTACCTTTAGAATCTAAAGCACCGGGAAATTAAAAGGGGTAAAGGCACACGGTAACGATGGATACCAGGCTAGAATGTCGATTATGCTGAGAAATGCTGAAATGTGTTTGAGGGCGATTTCCAGAGTGATTTTTCTACTTATTTCAATCAGCTCTAGTCATGTATAAGGAAGCTTTTAAAAAGCAAAAATGTGTATTGGCGCTGATTAAAATGGTCCTTTTATAGTGTAAACATACTAATAGGAGAGTAAAATGAAGTAGGATTTCTGATATTTTATCTGAATATGAACAGATTTGCCATTGCCCTATGAATTCCCTATATTTATTTTATTGACGGCTGTTAATTCCTAAATAGATAATCTTACATTTTTCAAAATTAACGGAACGATCTTCAATTAATTCTCAGTTAAGGCGATTGTTTAATAATGGATATTAGTCAATAAATTGACATAATAGAACATGTGAAAATGATTATTTTAATGCTTAGTTTTATGATTTAAATGAACCTGTACTATTTATCAACATATAATGGAAAATCCATATATCCAATGCCATCAGAAATCACTGCAATCGATTATTCCAATGAGATAAAGTCATCCTTTAAAAAAAATCAGTTTTTAAAAAAGAATATAACTTAAATATGAACATCAGCTTCCTCTTCAAAACCATGGACAGCGATCCGGTTATGTGTGTTAAACTGTCTTTCCAGCCGCGTGATTCATTTGCTTATCAAAAAAGTATGATCAGGCTTTTATTACTAGAGTAAATATGCGGTTTAGAATTATCTGCTGGTATGTCTCATCTGTTTATAGATACGCATGCACAAATATTACATATAATCGAGGCCTCTGTGTGTGTATATATCATATCTTGTCTATAGAAGGATATTTCACTAGTTGTGCAGCCTGCGTGTTTTTAGTGGTGTGGGTGACGGTCTCCCCAGTGCAGGCTGCCCATTTCGGACAGGCTTGTACCTGTTGACTCTGGTGTTCCTATAGCGCTATGTTCATACTCTCGGAGACAGTAAAGATTCCGCAACCCACTCAGCCCCCTACCCCGCAACCTCCTCCTATTCCCTTAACCCGCAGCCTTTCCACTGCGAAAGTTTGCCTCTGCCAATTGAATCGGTCTCCATTAGGGGCAGGGTCTGACGCGTTACATAATTCGAGAAATGAAAAGGCAATTCTGCATTAAGCGAGAAGTGGCCTAGATCAACCAAACGGCTGGCATTTTTCAAATGTGTGGGTGCCTGTGTGTGCTGGATGAGTGTGTGTGTGTGTGTACTGGGTATGTGTGTGTGTGTGCGTGTGTGATTTTGTGTGTGTGTGGGCTGGGTGTGTGTGTGTATGCTGTGTGTGTGTGTGGACTGGGTGTGTGTGTGCGCTGGGTGCGTGTGTGAGTGCCAGGTGTGTGTGTGTGTGTGTGTGTGCCGGTTGTATATGTTTGCTGGGTGTGTGTGTGTGTGTATGTGTGCTACATGTGTCTGTGTGTCTGGTGTATGTGTGTGTTGGGTGTGTGAGTGTGTGTGTGCTGTGTGTGTGTGTGTGTGCTGGGTGTATGTGTGTGTGTGTGTACTGGGTGTGTGTTGGGTGTGTGCGCTGGGTGTGTGTGCTAGGTGTGTGTGTGTGTGTGTGTGTGTGCATGTGTGCTTGGTTTGTCTGTGTGTGCGCTGGGTGTATGTGTGTGCTGCATCTGTGTGTGTGTGCTGGAGATGTGTGTATGCTTGGTTTGTCTGTGTGTGTGCTGGCTGTATCTGTGTGCTGTGTGTGTGTGTTTGTGTGTGTACTGTGTGTGTCTATGTGTGTGCTGCATGTAGGTGTGTGTGTGTGTTGGGTGCATGTATGTGTCAGGTGTGTGCGTGTGTGGGTGTGTGTGTGGTTGCTGGGTGTGTGTGTTTCCTGGGTGTGTGTGTGCGTTGTGTGTGTGTGTGTGCGCTGTGTGTGTAATGTATGTGTTTGTGCCTGGTGTGTGTGTGTGTACTGGGTGTGTATGTATGTTGCGTGTATGTATGTGCTGTGTGTGTGTGTGCTGTGCATGTGTGTGTGTGTTTGTGTTTGTGTGTGTGCTGGGTGAGCATGCTGGGTGTGTGTATGTGCTGGGTGTGTGTGCTGCGAGTATGTGTGCACTGGGTGTGTGTATGCTGAGTGTGTGTGTGTACTGGCTCTATATGTGTTTGTGTGTGTGCTGGGTGTGTGTGTGTATGCCGGGTATGTGTGTATGCTGGGTATGTGTGTGTGTGTGCTGGGAGTGTGTGTGTGCTGTGTGTGTGTATGCTGGGTGTGTGTGTGCACTGGCTGTATATTTGTGCGTGTGTGTGTGTGCTGGATGTGTGTCTGTGCACTGGGTGTGTGTGTGTGTGCTGGGTATGTGTGTGTGTGTGTGTTTGTGTGTGTGCTGGGTGTGTGTATGCGCGCCAGGTGTGTGTGTGTGTGTGCTGGGTGTGTGTGTGTGTGTGTGTGTGTTTGTGTGCTGGGTGCATGTATGTGTTGGATGTGTGTGCTGGGTGTGTGTATGTTGAGTGTGTGCTGGGTATGTGCTGGGTGTGTGCGCTGCATGTGTGTGTGTGCTGCATATGTGTGTGTGTGTGTCAGGTGTCTGTGTGTGTGTGTGTGCTGGGTGTGTGTTTGTGTACTGAATGTGTGATGTGTGTTTGTGTGTGCTGGGTGTGTGTATGTGTATGTTTATGTGCTGAGTGTGTGTACCTGCTGGTTGTGTGTGTGTGCTGGGTGTGTCTGCATGCTGGATGTGGTGTGTGTACTGGGTGTATGTATGTGTTGGGTGTGTGTGTATTTGTGTGCTGCATGTGGGTGCATGTGTGTGTCAGGTGTCAACCTCATAGGCAGTCCCTCGGAATCGAGGAAGACTTGCTTCCACTCAAAAATGAGTCCTTAGGTGGTTGAACAGTCCAACACAAGAACCATAGTCCCTGTCACAGGTGGGACAGATAGTCATTGAGGGAAAGGGTGAGTGGGACAAGTTTGCCGCATGCTCTTTCCGCTGCCCGTGCTTGATTTCTGCACGCTCTCGGCGATGAGACTCGAGGTGCTCAGCACCCTCCCGGATGAACTTCCTCCAGTTAGGGTGGTCTTTGGCCAGGGACTCCCAGGTATCAGTGGGGATGTTGCACTTCATCAGGGAGGCTTTGAGAGTATCCTTGTAATGTTTTCTCTGCCCACCTTTGGCTTGTTTGCCATGAAGGAGATCTGAGTAGAGCGCTTGCTTTGGGAGTCTTATGTCTGGCATGCGAACAATGTGGCCTGCCCAGTGGAGCTGATCAAGTGTGGTCAGTGCTTCAATGCTGGAGTTGTTGGCCTGGTCGAGGATGCTAATGTTGGTGCATCTGTCCTCCCAGGGGATTTGCAGGATCTTGCAGAGACATCGTTGGTGGCATTTCTCCAGCGACTTGGGGTGTCTACTGTACATGGTCCATGTCTCTGAGTCATTTAGGAGGGCGGGTGTTACTACAACCCTGTAGACCATGAGCTTGGTGGCAGTTTTGAGGGCCTGGTCTTCAAACACTCTCTTCCTCAGGTGGCCGAAGGCTGCACTGGCGCACTGTAGGCGGTGCTGAATCTCGTCGTTGATGTCTGCTCTTGTTGATAAGAGGCTCCCGAGGTATGGGAAATGGTCCACGTTGTCCAGGGCCGCACTGTGGATCTTGATGACTGGGGGGCAGTGCTGTGTGACGGGGACAGGTTGGTGGAGGACCTTTGTCTTATGGATGTTTAGCATAAGGCCAATGCTTTCATATGCTTCAGTGAATACATTGACTATGTCCTGGAGTTCAGCCTATGTATGTGCGCAGACGCAGGCGTCGTCCGCGTTCTGTAGCTCGACGACAGAGGTTAGGATGGTCTTGGACCTGGTCTGGAGACGACGAAGGTTGAACAGGTTCCCACTGATTCTGTAGTTTAGTTCCACTCCAGCGGGGAGCTTGTTGACTGTGAGGTGGAGCATGGCAGCGAGAAGATTGAGAAGAGGGTTGGGGCGATGACGCAGCTCTGCTTGATCCCGGTCCGGACGCGGATTGGGTCTGTAATGGATCCATTGGTAAGGATCATGGCCTGTCTATCGTCGCAGGCGGAGGATGGTGACGAACTTTTGAGGGCATCTGAAATGGAGGAGGATGCTCCATAGAGCTTCGTGGTTGACAGTGTCGAAGGCCTTTGTTAGGTCGAAGAAGGCCATGTATAAGGGCTGGTGCTGTTCCCTGCATTTGTCTTGCAGCTGTCACGCTGTAAATATCATGTCCGTTGTGCCCCGTATGGGACGAAATCCGCACTATGATTCTGGGAGGAGCTCCTCAGCCACAGGGAGAAGACGGTTGAGGAGGACTCGAGCGATGACTTTCCCTGGGTGTGTGTGTGTGTTGGTGTGTGTGTGTGTCTGTTTGTGTGTGTACTGTGTTGTATGTGTGTGTGAGCTGGGTGAATGCACTGGGTGTGTGTGTGTGCTGTGTGTGTGCGCGCTGTGTGTGTGTGTGCTGTGTGTGTGTGCGCTAGGTGTTTGTGTGTGTGCTGGATGTGTGTGTACTGGATGTATATGTGCACTTGGTGTGTCTGTGTGTGTGTGCCTGTGTGTGCTGTGTGTAGACTGGGTGTGTGTGTAGACTGGGTGTATGTTTGCTGGGCGTATGTGTGTGTTGGTTGTGTGTGTGTGTGTGGACTGTGTGTGTGTGTGTGTGTGTGTGTGTTGGGTGTATGTGTGTGCTGGTTTTGTGTGTGTGTGTGTGTGTGCTGGGTGTGTGTGGGTGTGTGGGTCTGTGCTGGGTGTGTGTCTGTGCTGGGTGTGTGTGTGTATGTGTTTGCTGTTTGTGTGTGTGGACTGGGTGTGTGCGGCATGTGTTTGTGTGCTGGTGTGTATGTGTGTGCTGGGTGTGTGTGTGTGCTGGGTGCGTGTTGGGTGTGTGTGTGAGTGTGTTTGCACTGGGTGTATGTGCATGTGTGGACAGTGTGTGTGCTGGGTATGTGTGCATGTGGACTGTGTGTATGTGTGTGTGTTGAGTGTATGTGTGTGCTGGTTGTGTGTGTGTGCTGGGTGTGTGTGGGTGTATGGGTCTGTGCTGGGTGTGTATCTGTGCTGGGTGTGTGTCTGTATGTGTTTGCTGTGTGTGTGTGGACTGGGTGTGCGTGGCGTGTGTTTGTGTGCTGGTATGTATGTTTGTGCTGGTGTGTATGTGTGTGCTGGGTGTGTGTGTGTACTGGCTGTGTGTGTGTGTGGTTGTGTGTGTGTTTGGTGCTTGTGTGTGCTGGGTAGGTGTGTGTGTACTGGGTTTGTGTGTGTGTCTGTGTGTTGGTTGTATGTGTGTGTGTGTGTGTGTGTGTGTGTGCAAATGTGTGTATATGTGCTGGATGTGTGTGTTTTTGCTGGGTGTGTGTGTGCTGGGTGTGTGTCCTGGGTGTGTATGTGTACTTGGTGTCTAAATGTGTGCTGGGTGTGTGTTGTGTGTGTGCTGGGCGTGTGTGTCCTGGGTGTGTGTGTGTGCTGAATGTGTTTATGTGCTGGGTTTGTGTATGTGTGCTGTGTGTGTGTTTGTGTGTGTGCTGGGTGTGTGTGTGCTGGGTATGTGTGTTCCTGTGCTGGGTGTGTGTGTGTGTGTGTGTATGTGTGCTGGGTTTGTGTGTGTGGTGGATGTGTGTGTGTGCTGGATGTGCGTATGTGTGCTGTGTGTGTGTCCTGGGTGTTTGTGTGTGTGTTGCATGTGTGTGCTGGGTGTGTATGTGTGTGTGTGTGCTGGGTGTGTATTTACTGAATGTGTAAACGCGTGCGTGTGTGCTGAGTGTGTGTATGTGTTGGGTGTGGGTGTTTGTACTGGGTGTGTGTGTGTGTGTTTGCTGAGGGTGTGCGTTTGTATGTGCTGGGAGTGTGTGCGCATCTGTGCAGGGTGTGTATCTTTATCCTGTGTGTGTATGTGTCGTGTGTGTGTGCTGTGTGTGTATGTTTGCTGGGTGTGTAGATGTGTGCTGTGTGTGTATGTGCTGGATGTGTGCATGTTCGTGTGCTGCGTGTGTGTGTGTGCTGTGTGTGTGTCTGTCCTGTGTGTGTGTCTGTGCTGTGTGTATGTGTCTGTGTGTGCTGGGTGTGTGTGTGTGTGCTGTGTGTGCATGTTTGCGGTGTGTGTGTGCTGTGTGTGTGTGTCTGTGTGTGCTGGGTGTGTGTGGGTGCTGGGTGTGCATGTTTGCGCTGTGTGTGTGCTGTGTGTGTGTGCTGGATGTGTGTGCTGTGTGTGTGTGTGCTGGTTGTGTGTGTGCTGTGTGTGTGTGTGTGCGTGTGTGTGTGTGCTGGGTGCATGTGTGTGCTGGGTGTATGTGTGTTCTTTGTGTGTGTCCTGGGTGTGTGTGTTTATACAGGGTGTGTGTGTGTGCTGTGTGTGTGTGATGACTGTGTGTGCGCTGGGTGTGTGCGTTGTGTGCGTGCTGGGGGAGTGTTTGTGCAGAATGTGTGTGTTTGTGTGTGTGTCTTGCGCTGGATGAGTGTGTGTGTCCTGGGCGTGGGTGGGTGTGCTGGGGGGGTGTGTGTGTATATTATGGGTGTATTTGTGCTGGATGTGTGTGTGTGTCTGTGTGCACTTGATGTGTGTGTGTGTGTGCGTGCTGGGTGTGGGAGTTTGAATGTGTGTGTGATGGATGTATGTGTGTGCTGGGTGTGTTTGTGTATGATTGTGCTGGGTGTGTGTGTGTGTGTGTGTGTGTGTGTGTGTACTGGGTGTGTGTATGTCATCATGTCATAGGCAGTCCCTCAAATTCGAGGAAGAATTGCTTCCACTTTAAAAGTGAGTTCTCAGGTGATGGAAAAGTCCAATATGGGAATTACGGTCTCTGTCACAGGTGGGACAGACAGTGGTTGTAGAAAATGGTGGGTGAGGAGTCTGGTTTGGTGCACGCTCCTTCCACTGTCTGCACATGATTTCTGCATGCTCTCGACAACGAGACTCGAGGTGCTCAACGCCCTCCCGGATGCTCTTCCTCCACTTAGGGCGGTCTTGGGCCAGGAATTCCAAGATGCCGGTGGGGATGTTTCACTTTATCAATGAGACTTTGAGGGTGTCCTTGAAGCATTTCCTCTGACCACCTGGTGCTCGCTTGACATGTAGGAGTTCCAAGTAGAGTGTTTGCTATGGGAGTTTCATGTCGGGCATGCAGACAATGCGGACGAGTGTGTATGCTTGTGTACGCTGGGTGTATGATGTCCTCAGTGTGTGTGTGTTGGCTATGTGTGTGCTGCATGTGTGTGTGTGTGTGTGTGTGTTGGATGTATGTGCTGGATGTGTGTGTGTGCTGGGTGTGTGTGCTGGGTGAGTGTGTGTGCTGGGTGTGTGTGTGTCAGTTTGTACTTGGTGTGCGTGTGTGTTTGCTGGGTGTGTGTGTGCTGGGTGTGTGTGTGCCGGGTGTGTGTGTGTCAGTTTGCACTTGGTGTTTGTGTGTGTGCGGGGTGCATGTGTGTGCTGGGTGTGTGTGCTGGGTGTTTGTGTGTTGGGTGTGTGTGTGTGTGTGTGTGTGTGTCAGTTGGCACTTGATGTGTGTGTGTGTTTGCTGGGTGTGGGTGTTTGTGCTGGATGCATGTGTTTGTGTGTGTGTGCGCGTGTGTCTGTTTGCATTTGGTGTATGTGTGTCCTGGGTATGGGTGTGCGTGCTGTGTGTGTGTTTGTAATCTGTGTATGTGTGCTGGATGTGTGTGTGTGTGCATTGGCTGTGTATGTGTGCTGAGTGTACGTGTGTGTGTATGTGTTGGGTGTGTATGTGTGTCCTGGGTGTGGGTGTGCGTGCTGTGTGTGTGTTTGTACTCTGTGTATGTGTGCTGGATGTGTGTGTGTGTGCATTGGCTGTGTATGTGTGCTGAGTGTGCGTGTGTGTGTATGTGTTGGGTGTGTATGTGTGCTGGGTGTATGTGTGTGCGTTGGGTGTGTGTGTGCTGGATATGTGTGTGCGGGGTGTGTGTGTATGTGTGCTGTGTGTGTCTGTGTGCACTTGGTGTGTGTATATGCTGGGTGTGTTTGTGTGTGTGTGTGTGTGTGGGTGTTTGTGCTGGGGATGGGCGTGCTGTGTATGTGCGTGTGTGTGATGGGTGTGCGTGTGCACTGGGTGTGTGCGTTGGGTGCATGTGCTCAGTGTGTGTGTGCTGGGTGTATGTTTGTGTGTACTGGGTGTGTGTGTGCTGGGTGTGTGCGCTGGGTATGTGTATGTGTGTGTGTGTGTGTGTGCTGGGTGTGTATGTGTGTGTGTGTCCTGAGTGTGGGTGTGTGTGCTGGATGTATGTGCTGGATGTGTGTGTGTGCTGGGTGTGTGTGCTGGGTGAGTGTGTTTGCTGGGTGTGTGTGTGCTGGGTGTGTGTGTGCCGGGTGTGTGTGTGTCAGTTTGCACTTGGTGTTTGTGTGTGTGCGGGGTGCGTGTGTGTGCATGTGTGTGTATGTGTTGGGTGTGTATGTGTGCTGGGTTTATGTGTGTGCGTTGGGTGTGTGTGTGTGCTGGATATGTGTGTGTGCTTGTGTGTGTGTGTGTGTGCGGGGTGTGTGTGTATGTGTGCTGTGTGTGTCTGTGTGCACTTGGTGTGTGTATATGCTGGGTGTGTTTGTGTGTGTGTGTGTGTGTGTGGGTGTTTGTGCTGCGGGTGTGCGTGCTGTGTGTGTGCGTGTGTGTGATGGGTGTGCGTGTGCACTGGGTGTGTGCGTTGGGTGCATGTGCTCGGTGTGTGTGTGCTGGGTGTATGTTTGTGTGTGCTGGGTGTGTGTGTGCTGGGTGTGTGTGCTGGGTATGTGTATGTGTGTGTGTGTGTGTGTGTGCTGGGTGTGTATGTGTGTGTGTGTCCTGAGTGTGGGTGTGTGTGCTGGATGTATGTGCTGGATGTGTGTGTGTGCTGGGTGTGTGTGCTGGGTGAGTGTGTTTGCTGGGTGTGTGTGTGCTGGGTGTGTGTGTGCCGGGTGTGTGTGTGTCAGTTTGCACTTGGTGTTTGTGTGTGTGCGGGGTGCGTGTGTGTGCTGGGTGTTTGTGTGTTGGGTGTGTGTGTGTATGTGTGTGTCAGTTGGCACTTGATGTGTGTGTGTTTGCTGGGTGTGGGTGTTTGTGCTGGATGCATGTGTTTGTGTGTGTGTGCGCGTGTGTCTGTTTGCATTTGGTGTGTGTGTGTCCTGGGTATGGGTGTGCATGCTGTGTGTGTGTTTGTACTCTGTGTATGTGTGCTGGATGTGTGTGTGTGTGCACTGGCTGTGTATGTGTGCTGAGTGTGCGTGTGTGTGTATGTGTTGGGTGTGTATGTGTGCTGGGTGTATGTGTGTGCGTTGGGTGTGTGTGTGTGCTGGATATGTGTGTGTGTGTGTGTATGTGCGGGATGTGTGTGTATGTGTGCTGTGTGTGTCTGTGTGCACTTGGTGTGTGCATTGGGTGCATGTGCTCAGTGTGTGTGTGCTGGGTATATGTTTGTGTGTGCTGGGGGTGTGTGTGCTGTGTGCGTGCGTGTGTGTGCTGGGTGTGTATGTGTGCTGGGTGTGTGTGTGCTGGATATGTGTGTGCGCTGTGTGTGTGTGTGTGCTGGGTGTGTTTGTGTGTGTGTGTGTCCCGAGTGTGGGTGTGTGTGCTGGGTGTGTGTGTGTATGCATGTGTGCGTGTGTGTGTGTGTGTGTGTGTGTCTGTGTGTGTGTCTGAGTGTGCTGGGTGAGTGCGTGTGCTGTGTGTATGTGTGCTGGCTTTGTGTGTGCGTGTGTGGATGCACGTGTGTGTGTGCAGGATGTGTGTGCTGTGTTGTGCGTGTGTCTGTGTGCTGGGTGTGTGCATTATGTGTGTTTGTGTGCTGGGTGTGTTTGTGTGTGTGTCTGTTTGCACTTGGTGTGTGTGTGTGTTTCCTGGGTGTGAGTGTGTGTGCTGGATATGTGCGTGCATTGTGTATGTGTACTGTGTGTGTGTGCTGTGTGTGTACGTGTGTGTGTGATTGGTGTGTGTGTGAGTTGGGTGTGTGTGTTGGGTGCGTGTGCTCAGTGTGTGTGTGCTGGGTGTGTGTGCCGTGTGTGTGTGTGTGATGGTGTGTGTGCGCTGGTTATGTGTATGTGTGTGTGTGTGCCATATGTGTGCTGCATGTGTGTTTGTGTCTGCTGTGTGTGCTGCGTGTACTGGGTGTCATCATCATAGGCAGTCCCTCGAAATCGAGGAAGACTTGCTTCCACTCTAAAGTTCTCAGGTGGCTGTACAGTCCAATATAGGAATTACAGTCTTCGTCACAGGTGGAACAGACAGTGGTTGAAGGAAAGGGTGGGTGGGGAGTCTGGTTTGCCGCACACTCCTTCCGCTGTCTGCACATAATTTCTGCATGCTCTTGGCGACGAGACTCGCGGTGCTCAACGCCCTCCCGGATGTTCTTCTTCCACTTAGGGCGGTCTTGGGCCAGGGATTCCCGAATGTCAGTGGGGCTTTTGCACTTTATCACTGAAGCTTTGAGGGTGTCCTTGAAGCGTTTCCTCTGCCCACCTGGTGCTCGCTTGCCATGTAGGAGTTCCAAGTAGAATGTTTGCTTTGGGAGTCTTGTGTCGGGCATGCAGACGATGCTGACGAGTGGGTGTATGCGTGTGTGCACTGGGTGCATAGGTGTCCTTGGTGTGTGTGTGTTGGCTGTGGGTGTGTGCTGCGTGTGTGTGTGTGTGCTGGGTGTGTGCGTGCGTTACAGGTGTGTGTGTGTACTGGGTGTGTGTGTGTGCGCTGTGTTTGTGAGTGTGCTTTGTGTGTGTGTGTGCTGAGTGTGTGTGCACGTGTGTGGGTGTGTGTTTGTGAGCGCTGGGTGTGTGTGTGTGTGTGTTGGGTTTGTGTGCTGTGTGTGTGGGTGCTGGTTGTGTGTGTCTGGGCGTGCTGGGTGTGGGTATGCGTGTGTGCGCTGGGTGTCTGTGTGCGCTGGGTTTGTGTGCGTCTTTGTGTGTGTGCTGTGTGTGTGTTTGTGTCCGCTGGTTGTGCTGTGTGCACTGGGTGTCATCATCATAGGCAGTCCCTCGAGATCGAGGAAGACTTGCTTCCACTCCAAAAATGAGTTTTCAGGTGACTGTACAGTCCAATATGGAAATTACAGTCTCTGTCACAGGTGGAACAGACAGTTGAAGGAAAGGGTGGGTGGGAAGTCTCATTTGCCGCACGTTCCTTCCGCTGCCTGCGCTTGTTTTCTGCATGATCTCGGCGACAAGACTCGAGGTGCTCAGCGCCCTCCCGGATGCTCTTCCCTCACTTAGGGCGGTCTTTGGCCAGGGATTCCCAGGTGTCAGTGGGGATGTTGCATTTTATCAATGAGGTTTTGAGGGTGTCCTTGAAACGTTTCCTCTGTCCCCCTGGTGCTCGCTTACCGTGTAGGAGTTCCGAGTAGAGCGTTTGCTTAGAGATTCTCATGTCGGGAATGCGGACGATGCGGATGCGTGTGTATGCGTGTGTGCTGGGTGTATGGGTGTGCTCGGTGTGTGTGTGTTGGCTGTGTGTGTGCTGCATGTGTGTGTGTGTGTTGGCTGTGTGTGTGCTGCATGTGTGTGTGTGTGCTGCATGTGTGTGTGTGTGCTGGGTGTCTGTGTGCTAGGTTTGTGTGTGCTGGGTTTGTGTGTGCCGAGTTTGTGTGTGTGCTGGGTGTGTGTGTGCTGGGTTTGTGTGTGTGCTGGTTGTGTGTGTAAGTGAGTGTGTGTGTGTGCTTTATGTGTGTGTGTGTGCTGAGTGTGTGTGTGAGTGAGTGAGTGAGTGTGTGTGTGTGTGTGCTTTGTGTGTGTGTGTGTGCTGGGTGTGTGTTTGTGAGCACTGTGTGTGTGTGTGTTGGGTATGTGTGCTGTTTGTGTGGGCAATGGGTGTGTGTGTCTGGGTGTGCTGGGTGTGGGTATGCGTGTGTGCGCTGGGTGTCTGTGTGTGCATGTGTGCGCTGGGTGTAAGGGTGTCCTCGGTGTGTGTGTGTGTTGACTGTGTGTGTACTGCATGTGTGTGTGTGTGTGTGTTGGGTGTGTGCATTGGGTGTGTGTGCTCGGGTGTCTGTGCTGGGTGTGTGTGTGCGCTGGGTGTGTGCGTTGGATGTGTGTGCTCAGCGTGTCTGTGCTGCGTGTGTGTTTGTGTCCACTGGGTGTATTTGTGTGTACTGGATGTGTGTATGTCATCATATCATAGGCAGTCCCGCAAAATCAAGACGACTTGTTTCCACTCTAAAAGTGAGTTTTCAGGTGACTGTACAGTCCAATACGGGAATTACAGTCTCTGTCACAGGTGGAACAGACAGTGGTTGAAGGAAAGGGTGGGTGGGGAGTCTGGTTTGCCGCACGCTCCTTCCGCTGTCTGCACATGCTCTCGGTGATGGGACTCGAGGTGCTCAAGGCCCTCCTGGATGTTCTTCCTCTACTTAGGGCGGTCTTGGGCCAGGGATTCCCGAGTGTCAGTGGGGCTTTTGCACTTTATCAATGAGGCTTTGAGGGTGTCCTTGAAGTGTTTCCTCTGCCCATCTGGTGCTCGCTTGCTGTTTCAGAGTTCCGAGTAGAGCGTTTTCTTTGGGAGTCTCGTGTCGGGCATGCAGACGATGCTGATGAGTGTGTGTATGAGTGTGTGCACTGGGTGTATGGCTGTCCTCGGTATGTGTGTGTTGGCTCTGTGTGTGCTGCATGTCTGTGTGTGTGTGCTGGGTGTGTATGCTTTGTGTGTGTATGTTTGTGTGCCGAGTGTGTGTGCATGTGTGCACTGGGTGTGTGTGTTGGGTATGTGTGGGCAATGGGTGTGTGTGTCTGGGTGTGCTGGGTGTAGGTATGCGTGTGTGCGCTGGGTGTCTGTGTGCGCTGGGTTTGTGTGTGTGCTGCATGTGTGTTTGTGTCCACTGGTTGTGCTGTGTGCACTGGGTGTCATCATCATAGGCAGTCCCTCGAAATCGAGGAAGACTTGCTTCCACTCTAAAAGTGAGTTCTTAAGTGACTGTATAGTCCAATACAGGAATTACAGTCTCTGTTACAGGTGGGACAGACAGTGGTTGAAGGAAAGGATGGGTGGGGAGTCTGGTTTGCCGCACGCTCCTTCCGCTTCTGCGCTTGTTTTCTGCATGATCTCGGCAACAAGACTCAAGGAGCTCAATACCTTCCCGGATGCTCTTCCTCCACTTAGGGCAGTCTTTGGCCAGGGATTCCAAGATGTCAGTGGGGATGTTGCACTTTATCAATGAGGCTTTGAGGGTGTCCTTGAAATGTTTCCTCTGCCCCCACCCCCAGTGCTCGCTTGCCGTGTAGGAGTTCCGAGTAGAGCGTTTGCTTTGGGAGTCACGTGTCGGGCATACGGATGATGCGGACGAGTGTGTATGCATGTGTGTGCTGGGTGTATGGGTGTCCTCGGTGTGTGTGTGTGTTGGCTGTGTGCGTGCTGCATGTGTGTGTGTGTGTTGGGTATGTGTGTGTGTGTGCTGGGTTTTTGTGTGTGTGTGTGTGCTGGGTGTGTGTGTGTGCTGGGTGGGTGTGTGTGTGTGTGTGCTGGGTTTGTGTGTGCTGGGTGTGTATGTGTGTGCTGGGTGTGTGTGCGAGTGAGTGTGTGTGTGTGCTGGGTGTGTGTGTGTGTGCTGGTGTGTGCGTTGGGTGCATGTGCTGGGTGTGTGTGTGCTGGGTGTTTGTTTGTGTGTGCTGTGTGTTAGTATGCTGGGTGTGTGAAATGGGTGTGTGTTTGTGTGTGTGTCTGTGCTGCATGTGTGTTTGTGTCTGCTGGGTGTATTTGTGTGTACTATGTGTGTGTGTGTCATCATATCATAGGCAGTCCCTCGAAATCAAGGAAGACTTGCTTCCACTCTAAAAGTGAGTTCTCAGGTCAATACGGGAATTACAGTCTCTGTCACAGGTGGGACAGACAGTGGTTGTAGGAAATAGTGCGTGAGGAGTCTGTTTTGCCGCATGCTCCTTCCACTGCCTGCGTTTGTTTTCTGCATGCTCTCGGCGATGAGACTCGAGGTGCTCAACGCCCTCCCGGATGCTCCACTTAGGGTGGTCTTTGGTCAGTGATTCCCAGGTGCAGTGGGACTGTTGCACTTTATCAGGGAGGCTTTGAGGGTGTCCGAGAAATGTTTCCTGTGCCCACCTGGTGCTCACTTGCCGTGTAGGAGTTCCGAGTAGAGCGCCTGCTTTGGGAGTCTCGTGTCGGGCATGCGGACGATGTGGATGAGTGTGTATGCGTTTGTGCGCTGGGTGTATGGGTGTCCTCGGTGTGTGTGTGTCGGCTGTGTGTGTGTGTGCTGGGTGTGTGTGTGCGTGACGGGTGTGTGTGTGCGTGATGGATGTGTGTGTGTACTGGGTGTGTGTCTGTGCTGGGTTAGTGTGTGCACTGGCTGTGTGTTTGCTGGATGTGTGTATGTGTGCTGGGTGTGTGTGTCTGTGCTGGGTATGTGTGTAGGCCGGGTGTTTGTGCTGGGTGTGTGTGTGAGTGAGTGTCTGTGTGTGCTAGGTGTGTGTGTATGTGTGCTGTGCCGGGTCTGTGTTTGTGTGCTGGGTGTGGGCATGCGTGTGTGCTGGTGTGTATGTGTGTGCTGGGTGTGTGCATGCCGGGTATGTGTGTGTGCTCTGTGTGTGTATGTCCTGGCTGTGTGTCCTGGGTGTGTGTGTGTGTTGTGTGTGTGTGCTGGCTGTGTACCCTGGTTGTGTGTGCTGTGTGTGTTTGTGTGGTGTGTATGTGCATGCCGAGTGCGTGTGTGTACTGCGTGTATGTGTGCTGGGTTTGTGTGTGTGCTGGTTCTGTGTGTGTGTGTGTGTGTGTGTGTGTGTGCTGGGTGTGTGTGTCTGGGTATGCTGGGTGCGGGTATGCGTGTGTATGCTGGGTGTATGTGTGTGCTTGATGTGTGTTTGCTGCATATGTGTGTGCATGCCAGGTGTGTTTGTGTGCTGGGTTTGTGTGTGTGCTGTGTGTGTGTATGCTGGATATGTGTGTGTGTGCTTGGTTTGTGTATGTCTGTGCTGGGTGTGTGTATGCTGGGTGTGTGTCTGGGTGTGTGTCTGTGTGTGTGCGCTGGATATGTTTCTGTGCACTGGGTGTGTGCTCTGGGTGCTGTGTGTGTGCTTGTATGTGCATGTGTGCTTGGTGCATGCGTGTGTGTGTGTGCTGGGTGTGTTTTTGAGTGCACTGGGTGTGTCTGTGTGTGTTGGGTGCATGTATATGATGTGCACTGGGTGTATGTTTGTGCTGGGTGTGTGTCTGTGTGTGCTGGCTGTGTATGAGTGTGCTGTGTGTGTGTGTGTGTGTGTGTGCTGGGTGTGTGTGTGGCAGTGTTTGCTGGGTGTGTGCACTGGGTGTCTGTGTTGGGTGTGTATATGTGCTGTGTGCATGCTGGGTGTGTGTGTGTGAGTGCTGGGTGTCTATTTGTATTGGATGTGTGTGCTTTGTGTATGTGTTGGGTGTGTGTGCTGAGTGTGTGCTGGATGTGTGTGCTGTGCGTGTGCTGTGCGTGTGTGCTGGGTGTGTGTGTGTGTGTGTGTGTGTGTGCACTTGCTGTGTGTTGATAATGAGGTAATGTTGGCAACTGAATTGAAGATTTAGAAAGAATGAACATCGTGTTTCTGGGCAATTGCATGAAAAGTCACATTTTAAAAATTCATTCTATGGTTTAGTGTAAAGTTGGATGGAAGGCCGTGCTGTTTTCAGAACATTAGTATTGTTATTAACGGTCTTTTATGGATTGCACTTTCAGTGCCATCAGGTGACGTAACTTTGATTATCGGGATAATAGTTGGTTGATGATACAAAACTAGGTGGGAATATAAGTTGTGAGGAGGATGAAAAGAGACTTCAAGGGGATATAAACAGGCTAAGTGAGTGGGCAAGAACATGGCAAATGGAATATAATGTGGAGAAATGTGAAGTGATCCACTTTGGTCAGAAAAATAGAAAAACAGAGTATTTTTTAAATGGTGAGAGATTGGGAAATATTGGTGTTCAGAGGGACCTGGGTATCTTTGTACATGAATCACTGAAAGTTAGCATGCAGGTACAGCAAGCAATTAAGAAAGCAAATGGTATGTTGGCCTTTATTACAAGAGAATTTGAGTATAAGAGTAAAGACATCTTATTGCAATTAGGGCCCTGGTGAGACCACACCTGGAATATTGTGCACAGTATTGAGGGAGTGCAGCGAAGGTTCACCAGACTGATTCCAGGGATGGCTGGACTGACATATGAGGACAGACTGGATCAACTGGGCCTTTATACATTGGAGTTTAGAAGGATGAGAGGGAATCTCATAGAAACATATAAGATTCTGACGGAACTGGACAGGTTAGATGCGGGAAGAATGTTCCCAATGTTGGGGAAGCCCAGAACCAGGGGATACAGTCTTAGGATAAGGGGCAGGCCACTTAGGACTGAGATAAGGAGAAACTTCTTCACTCAGAGAGTTGTTAACCTGTGGAATTCCCTGTCTCAGAGAGTTGTTGATGTCAGTTCATTGGATATATTCAAGAGGGAGTTAGATATGGCCCTTATGGCTAAAGAGATCAAGGGGTATGGAGAGAAAGCAGGAAAGGGGTAATGAAGGAATGATCAGCCATGATTTTATTGAATGGTGATGCAGGTTCGAAGGGCCGAATGGCCTACTCCTGCACCTATTTTCTATGTTTCTATGTTTTGGTCTCCTTACCTAAGAAAGGATATACTTGCCATAGAGGGAGTGCAATGAAGGTTCACCAGACTGATTCCTGGGATGGGGGATTGTCCTATGAGGAGAGATTGAGTATACTAGGCCTATATTCTCTAGAGTTTAGAAGAATGAGAGGTGATCTCATTGAAACATACAAAATTCTTACAGGGCTTGACAGGGTAGATGCAGGGAGGATGTTTCCACTGGCTGGGGAGTCTAGAACCAGGGGTCACAGTCTCAGAATAAGGGGTCGGCCCTTTAGGACTGAGATTGGGAGAAACTTCTTCATTCAGAATGTGGTGAATCTTTGGAATTCTCTACCCCACAGGGCTGTGGAGGCTCAGTCTTTAAGTATATTCAAGATGATATATTTTTGGATATTAAGGGAATCAAGGGATATGGGGACAGTGCAGGAAAGTGGAGTTGAGGTTGAAGATCATCCATGATCTAATTGAATGGCAGAGCAGGCTCGACTGGTCTCCTCCTGCTCATAATTCTTATGTTCTTATAATACAAGTATGGGAATAGTACAGTGTTAGCGTGCACATTCCGCCATATGATTATTTCCAATTTGAAACAGAACAGCGCAGAATACAGAATAAAGCTACTGACAGTCTTAAGAGACGTGCTGCATTTTTCTAGACTGGATAAAGTTAAACAAATCTTTAATAAATCGTTTTGCAAAAGATACCTGAGCAGTAAAGTAGGTAACGCCGAGGACGAGCCCAGCACTGAATGTCACACCAACATCGTCCTTCGAATTGATGTTTTAAAAATGACGTTGACTAGAGCAGCAGAGAGGAGGGCTGAGGCGAAGAGCCTCATCCGTTAGACTGTCAACTAAGTACAGAACTGGCCTAATGTTATTTGAAGAGCTTTCGACCGTAACCTGAGGGCTTTTGTCATTCTTGTTCTGAAAAAAGATGTTTTTCATAAGACCCCCTATTCCCCACCCCTACTCCAGATACCCATGATCGTTCTCAGGCACCTTTCAGAAAGGTGGGGGGCGGGGCAGAATTATGTGTAAACAAATGTGTGAAAGAAACAAATGATGGAATATTAGTTTCTGAATAATAGGATTCCATTTCTAATTGTCTTGTTGTTTAGGAAGGGGTACAGGTCACTTGACAATACACCTTTGGAAAAACCCTGTCGATCAGAGGACGCTAAAGACAGCAAATACAATTTAAAACCCAAATTAATACACTTCGAATAAGTATCTGTTCCGCCAGCCTATGGGATTTCAGTGTACATTTAGGAAAAGATGTGAAGTGGCACAGTAGTGTTAACGCCGGGAGGTTGAGGTTGGGGTGTTGCAGCCCCCACAAGGCCCGGTGATACTGAGATTTCACTGCCTCTCCTCCCTCTCAAGGACACGGAGATGATCAGGAGTTTGGGAGCCAACATCTGCCTGCCTGGTGACGTCATCGGCCCCATGTAATCCTAATGCTAATAGCAGATCCTTATTTGTTTGGTTGGAGTGCCAGTAATCCCTAAGTCTGGATCAGAAGCACGGGGGGAAAGGGCTGCAGGAGACCATCCTGGCTGCACAAAGCCACCTAGAAATCGGAAGAGAAACCTCTCCCTCTGTGTCACCGACCGGGGATGGAGCGGCTTGGAGTCCACGCCTGTTCAGAGGTTATATCGTTATTTCCATTCCTTTACCGAGATAGTTTATGTTTCTCTGTTGGTTGCTGCAGCACTAGCTCCAGCCTTCCTAAAAGATATGCATTTGACCATTTTTACAGACGGTCTTTGCAGGGTTTCGTTTCTATGAATGAGGTTTTGGTGATGATGGTTGCTGTTGGACATTGGCCCTAGACAATCCCCCACCCCACAAATAGCCCACTTGCTGGCGTTTTAGTTGTGATCCTTATAGGCTCCGTATTTCCGTATGTTCTCTCTTGGCGTTACTGCTGGTACAGGAGAATCCAGTGTGTGATGCTCTGTGCGTGTTCTCTCCGCACTCACTCAATCATGCGACTGGAAAACTGCTACTGGAATAAACCCTTCTGAAAAAGGCATTTATATATCTGCATTTTCCAAGCGGTTCAGCGGGCTCCTGACCGGGATACGGACCACCGTCTCCTTGAGCTTTTGCTTAGTGCTTGTGCGACCAAACCTTCGCTCCTTTTAAAGAAATGTCTTTGTGTCTTACAGGGTATTTGCCTTTACTCCGTGTGATGGTTTCTGCTGGCCGCCAAGGACCATCTTTCCATTGTAAAGGCCATTTTGTTTGTATTTTTTGTAGGCGGTCGTCACAATCCTCGTTTCCCGATCGCCTGTCTCATTGCTCTGTGCTGGAGGGTGGATCAGTCGGTCAGAAGACATCGGCATCCGCCAGTAGCTTCCTGTCAGAACACCAGCTTCAGCGCTTGTGCAAGGGGGAGATAAAACACAATGGCTCTCAGAGTATCTTCTTCGACGCGGACCTAAAGTACAGATCCTCTGCACGGGTCAACTTGAGGGTCACTGCATAGGTCATTCTCCACAACTACCATGGGTAAACGTATCCACACAACTGTCCTTGAGCACCAGGCCCATGGAGAGCGATTTAGATCAAGAGATGTCTTTTGCTTATATATTTTTTAATATGTCACAATATTTGCCGTAAGAATATACAATCAGCATCTGCAGCTCTGCGGAGTGGCAAGCGCCAGACCAGATGGGCTCTTCTGTACACAGGGGACTGGGCAGGTGCCTCATCTACTGCTTTTGCGCACTGCAGAGAGAGAGAGAAGGGGAGAGAGAGAGATCCAGGAGAGAGGGAAAGAGAGATGGGATACAAGAAAGTGGGAGCAAAGGACAAAATCACTTATCTTCTCTGCTATTTTGTTTTAAATGATCTAAGGTAACTAAAAAGGAAATGTACCGTTTTATATGCTTTCTAGTCATTTTTTTTTTACGAAGAACATTCTTGCAATCACTGAAAGCACGGTAAGTTTGTAGGGCAGACCCTTTATTAGCGAGAGTGCATCCGACCTGGCAGCATATTTCATCAAAACCGGACTTATCGCAGGCTGATGGCATCAATTCCACGCACGCACTGTTACAATAAGCGATGTACTTCCGAATCATTTGTACCGGAGCCGCAGAACCGGATGCAGAAATGTTGCAGTTTATATTACGGACAGTGTAGCGAGATGGACGAAATCAGCAGACAAAAGAAATCCATTTTATTTATGTTTATAAACAGAAGATATTGTTTGGATCTCTCTCACAATGCCACTGAGTGAGCTATGCTGTGGATTTGATGATTAATTGTTCCTCTTTTCCCTTCAAGCCGATTGCAGACTCGCGCTCTCCGTGTTCACAGCGGACCTTGATTTAATGTCATACAATTAAGGCACGCGGTGAATGCCAAGAGCCGAGCCACTGACTGCACTTTACCATCAACTTCACCAAACTTCAGCTCAAATCAAATCCACCCCAACCACAAGCTGTCCTAGTCCGCCCGCACCCACCAAGCCCCAGTACTTCACACCAGGAAACATAAAAACACGCCTAGCAGAGAAGCGAGTATTCAGCCAATGACCTCATCAACTATCCATGCATTTCAAGCGCACCCTTTACTGTGGAAAGTATTGATCTACTGAAACATTATTGAGAAGTATTGCGATATCTGCATTGTCATTTGCTTATATAAGGATAACAATACTATGCTATTTCATTTGTGGCAATTCAATTTGACCATTCTAATAGGATTACAGTCCATTTTTTTCCAATGCAGAAAAATCTGATCAGCCAGTGAAATAAATATTTTGAGAAGAGATGGCAGCGTTCAGCGTGATAGACGGCGACTCGGTATCACAGCGCCCCCGACTGAGCTACTCTGTCTGGACTAGATGCGCACGAATTGACGTTGTTACTGCCCTTCTGTTTTCTTTGAATTCAGGCCTAAGATTCCCAAAATAGAGACGCTATTACACTTGCAACTATGATCATCATCCAAAGGGCCCCATTGGAAGTCACACAAGTGTTGATTGACAGATCTGTTGTGGTGACTTGGCCCCCACAAGTAACACAATACACGCCCCCTTTTACAATCCCAAACCCCACATCTGTAGCACAGTATGTTACCGACAATGTCCTTTCTTTTACCTGCTGAGCGGTGTAGTTAGGCACTAAATGACTGCTCCTTCTAGGCCCAGCATGTTTTATTTTTTGTTTGTTCAAAGATGGCGAAAGAGTGAAGTTTTAAGTGTAATGTGATTATTTCTTTGACGAATGGATTTTTGGAAAGAAACAATACAATATGAAACGGCTGGCAGATGTCAGTGAATCTGTTCATCGTCCGGAACGGTTGTGTTTGAGAGGAATGCCAGGCTGCTTTCTGCTCCCTATCAGAGGGACTTGCGGACTGCAGTGACTCGGACTGGTTTCTTTGTGCCTCTCGGCCCTCTGCTAATAGAAACGCTTAATACAATCAAACGGTTTTGGTGGAGGGGATAGTCCGCTATTCACCCCAACTAAACTGACAGAAACCTTTTGTTCAATGACCTAAGGGAAAAAAAATCAGTATCCGCACAATACGCCGTTGCAGGTTTCCAAAGCTTGTTGCAAAATGTAATACACATTTTAATCAATTTTATCACAGAATTATAAAGTAAAGGAGAGAATTAATAAATAATTATCTTCCCCTTTTTAAAGAGTTCAGCAGTTCGGTGCACAATACTGTACAGCTCTGAGCTCCGAGTAAGGTCCCTGAGACTGCCTGGGGGCAGTAGTAATAGCCTGGGCGCTCTTCATACTTTGCTTCAATGGGTTGTTTCAACCACAGTCTGCAAAGTTTAATCAGCCAGAAAGAAATTTGAAAATCCAATTTAGAGGCTGTTTGTGTTACACAAATAACCCTCCTCCCCTTAACGATCCCGCAGTTACTCAGAGATCATTTTTAGGGGCGCACTTGACTTACTAGCACCTCATTCGTCACGAAAAGGTCAAGCTATGCTTACTATTTATATATATGTATTGTAGTCCAGCTGTCCTGAGTAAGCTGGATGTTCTCATACGACTCAATACTCTGAACACTGCAAAGTCCGAAATAAAACGCAGCGTATTCTGCGAATGGCTTTAAACTCTCAGCGTAATTTCACCGATCCTTTAAACATAGACTTCACACTTTGGGGACTCTCTTGTGCAAGCTTCTACTTTTGCAACGAAAACCCAATGATGATTTTAGATCTTTAAATATTTGATATTATAATACATCAAACAAATAATAGTATTAATCGTTCACAAGTTAGGAGGTCCCACGCCGGTTCTTGTATCATGATTGCAGAATAAGGCTGATTTATCTAGCTGGATTGTGCCATTTCTAAATTATTACAATTCGTTTCCTGCATTACAACAGTGACTACACTTCAAAAGTACTTAATTGACTGTGAAGCGCATTGGAAGCCCTGAGGTCGGGGAAGGCGCTATATAAATGCAAGTCTTTCAAGTCTTTATTGGCGCACAAGCAGATCTAACTCAATGGTGAAAAATTAGTTTGTGTTCACTAATTCGATTTTGTATATTCCGCAGAATTTTAAATCTACCGAGCTTAAAAAAAGACACCGATGTGACAGCCCGCTTGTTTCGCTGGGCCCAGCATAGAGTAGGAGTAAAGGTACTTTCCCGTAATATCCATTACCTGCTGCAGCACAGATCGTTTCCAGTATGTAAGTGGTCACATTAAATTCATGGGCAATTTGTTTACCAATTTGTCCACTTTAAATTGGATTTTCCTGAACAAATTCATTCAGGTTGGGCGCTATGTGCCTTCAACACAAAAGCAAAATACTGCAGATGCTGGAATCTGGAATAAAAATCGAAAATGCTGGAAATCTCAGCAGGTCAGGCAGCATCTGTGGAGAGAGAAATAGAGTTAACGTTTCAGGTCGATGATCTTTCAGGGGTGATCGACCCGAAACGTTAACTCTGCTTTCTCTCCATATATGATCATTTAACGTTCCGTCAGCCAAATTCCCTATTTGATGCAACATTTTTCTCCAGGTGCTGAGGACTGGACTCGAGCTGCAAAGGCCTCTGGCACTGTGCTCTTCCAGTGTAACCAGGAATTCCGGGGATTCATGCCTTTGCAGCAGGAATGACTGGATCCTGAGCGGTTTAAATTAAACGATTTACTACCATAAACATTTTTGTAACACCTTAACGGCTCTACAAGCGCCGAAAAATAAACAGAAATATTTTGTCCCCAAATAGTTCAAAATACATGACAGGTACAGTGACTATGGGGCGGTTAGGACTCAGTTATAGTCACCAATTTAACCTTTCCTGCACGTATATAGTTTTGCGGAGTTTCCCGAATTTGCGCTCGCGATTTCCCGCCTATTAAAGTGAATAGGCAGAAAAACCATTGGCGAGCGCAGAAGTGGAAAATCCCGGTAGTTTTACAGTTAGGTCACTCTCTGCATTGTTTATGGATGTTGCGCTCAAAGCACAGGAAAGGGGCGAGAGCAGAGTTCAATGCTCAGACGTATTTAGTTAATTAACATATACCTGGAAATTGAAACAAAAAGTAATGTTTACTAAACGAGCTATTGAATTATTTATCTTTATATCTATTTTCTACCCGCCAACGCATCTGTGCGTGTCTTATCCGTTATACTGTGTATGAAACGTGCAAATAATGCGCCAGTGCAAGTTACCGAGGCATGCATAGCTTTGATTTATTCCTTCTCGGGAAATATTTAACTAGCAAAAAAAATCAAGCAATTCACGTATTGTATAGAAAGTGGCGGAATTTAATTTTAAAATTGAAGAAATTGATAAAATCACGAATGAATATCACTAATGTTTCCTGCGCTCTTTAAGTAAAACCACAGAATGTAGCCAAGCAGAATTTTAAAAATAATTTGATGTTATTCTAGCCACGGGTTTCTCCAGTTCCGGGTCCAGCTGCCGCTCTGTCACTGACATTTCCTTCTTCGCGCTTCGATTTGCACTGCCTAAGAAAATAATTTGTTTCTCGAGCAATACTTTACCTTCTGTTAGCAAAGTGGTTTTGTAAGCAATTTTTATTGCAATTTGTCTGATTTTTAGTTGTGTGAAAATATTTTTTCCATTTGAACTAGCCATTGCACACACGATTGCATTCCTTGCGTTGGCAAGGTCCCGTTGGGCTCGAATTGGATTTGTTTTTAAATCTAAAACTGATAATGGATTTTAAATACAATACTTTTATTTATGAAACGAAATAATTTCAGGGCTTAAAATATTTTAGGTCCTTTGCTCGAGATCTATGTCCAAGAACAAAAGTGAGTACTGGTTGCCATTAAGACGAAATTTGAATCAGTCAACGTCAAAACCAGTCAGAATTTATCTGTGAGCAGGCCAGAACAGAAATAATTAAATCATGCCAGAAATAAGTCAGAGACTACATAGAACTTGTTTATTTAATGTTAAAAAATATCAATTAAGTTATATAGGAAATGTATTAACGTGGAGTGGAATTGGTGTGTAGCAAATGAAGCCGATGTGCATTCAATTGTATTTAACAAAAGGGAAATCAATAACGATATAATTTGAGGCGAATAGTATAGATGCATTTAAGGGAAGCTGGCTGGGCATATGCAGGGGAGAAGGGAATAGAGGGTCAGCAGTTGGATGAAGCAGAATCTGAGTGGAGTATAAACGCCGGCATGGACGGGTTGGGCCGAATGGCCTGTTTCTGTGCTGTACATTCGATGTAATTCTATGTAATAGTTTGTTGAAACCAAAACATTTTGCAAATGATAATTTAAAGAGTTTACCTGTCCCTAACACCATCAACACAAATTAACAACCTTGGTTTGAACATTAAGGAATAGGCGGCGCAGATAAATTGAATTGGCAATCTAAGCAAAAAAGGACAAAGTGGACATCTGCTTACTGAATCGTCTTGGGATCATCATCCCAATGTGTCTTGCCTGTGGAATTATATCGCCCTTATAACCGTCTTACTTTCAATATTATTACATATTTTGCTAGACTGAAAGAATATCAGTCCAAATCCCAATTAGTTACCCTGAATGTAGCTATAGCATACGTTCCACTGCCATAAAACGATTAGGAAGCTTTCGGACTCACGGTGCCCCGATATTGACTCCCACGGGGAGGCGATTAACTTAAATCATTTCTGTAGCGCCGCCTTCTGGTGAGGCGACATTATTACATGCGAAAATGCTCCATCAGAAACACTGGGAATGTTTGTTTTAAAATAATCGCGTTGGATTTAGACAGGTACATATTATGGGCTAGACATTCGGCGATTTTGCGACTGGGTTTTTGGTGCTATTTCACCTTTTTTGGTGAAAACCCGGTAGGTTGAAAATTCGGAGAAGTTTTGCGGCGGGACTTTTCAAATACCGCTGGAGAGAGGAGCGCCGCCGTGCAAGACTCAAAATATCACTTTCGCCAAAAATTTGGCTCTGAGCGCACCCGTATTTAGGACGTAAAAAACGCCAAGAAAAAGGCTGCAGAGCAGCACTTGGATCTGCGGTAAGTATGAAGACCTGCAAAAAAGGGAAGTTAAAGTTTTTATTTTTAAAATTATTTTGCAGTGATTTGCTAGATAAATGTCTTGTAAATGTTTTGTGAATTTGTTTTTCTTTTTACCAATTTATTTTCACGTGTTTTTCCGTCCTCCCTAGGCCCAACTCGCAGCGGTATCGGCCTTGGGCTAAAGTTGGCAAGGATCGCAGTTTGCGGTGCGAATCTTCGTGCAACGCCGATTTTTACCGCTGCGTAAATTAAACCTTGAATTTACGGCCTCAGAGCTATAACGCGCGATAACGATAATTTTGGCGAAAAATTACAATTATCGTTAAGAACCGAATTTCTAGCCCTATAGAAAAATACCTGCAAACTCGGTCACATAAAGGTGAGCAAAGTATCTGCAAGTCACTTAAAAAATGAGCACGTGTAGTTCACTGGAAGCATTTTGTACACTCAGGTGATTCCTGGAAACAACGATTTCTGCTTTCAAGTTAGCTGCAGAAATGCAACAGTTCAAATTATTGTCTCAGGCCTGAGATGGAATTTAGCAGTAATTTGACTCCTGCTTCATTGTACATTTATATGAATAATCTAAACTGAAAAAAACACAACATTCTCACCATCCTCTGCACCATTTTGTTTATGACTAAAGTATTTATTATTCGCAGCTGGTATGTGCCACAAATCAAACACTGCAATACACCATTGTGCCTTACATAATGTATGCTTCTTTGGCTTTCCCCCATCGCAAACAGAATAAATATTCCTCAACATTTTTTTAATGACAGCAGTGAAGTTAGAATAGGGACACCGCCTATTCGGCCCAACGAATCCATGTCCCTCCACATTTACCCACACTTTTCCCATATCTCTACAACCCCCTTTCCTTCATCCACCTATCTAATCTAATCTAATCTTTGATATTGCCGTAACTTTTACCTCGACCATTAACCATGGAAGTGAATTCCACAACCTCACAACTCTGTGTAAAATCTCCTGTCCTCTGTTCTAAAGGTCTTACATCTAATCGTGTATCGATGGCCCCTCCATCCTGAGTACTCAACTATTTGAAACCATTTGCATCTTTCTATCCTGTCTCATCTTTTCATAATTCAAAATATTTCAGTTATATGTCGGCCCACAATCTCTGTTCTAATGAAAAAATACCCAATTTTTCAAGTCCTTTCGATTTGTATTCGCTCATACCTGGCAGCATACTATTGAATCTGCATTGTATCTTCTCGAGCTTAACATCCTTCCTATAGTGTGGAGCCCAACAAATTGTTGTGTCCTTGGATGAGCTAATAATGACTCCACGAGGCAATGTGTTGTACTTGAACTGTAGTGACCATAGTCCTTTATTTGTTAACTCCAGAGTGAGGATCACACCTGGTGGCCGGCCTTTTATACTAGGCCAGGCACACCTGTACAGGTAACCTACAAGTCTCCCACTGCTGTGCCCTCTGGTGGGAAAGGGAGGGAGAGAGGGTGGGGAGAGGGAGGGAGAGAGGGTGGGGAAAGGGAGGGTGGAGAGGGAGGGAGAGAGGGTGGGGAGAGGGAGGGAAGGAGAGAGGGTGGGGAGAGGGAGGGAAGGAGAGAGGGTGGGGAAAGGGAGGGAGAGAGTGTGGGGAAAGGGAGGGAGAGAGAGGGTGGGGGGAGGGAAGGAGAGAGGGTGGAGGGAGGGAAGGAGAGAGGGTGGAGGGAGGGAAGGAGAGAGGGTGGGGAAAGGGAGGGAGAGAGGGTGAGGAAAGGGAGGGAGAGAGAGAGAGAGAGAGGGTGGGGAAAGGGAGGGAGAGAGGGTGGGGAAAGGGAGGGAGAGAGGGTGGGGAAAGGGAGGGAGAGAGGGTGGGGAAAGGGAGAGAGAGAGAGAGGGTGGGGAAAGGGAGGGAGGGAGGGAGAGAGAGAGAGTGGGGAAAGGGAGGGAGGGAGAGAGAGAGAGAGGGTGGGGGGAGGGAGAGAGAGAGGGTGGGGGGAGGGAGAGAGGGTGGGGGGAGGGAGAGAGAGGGTGGAGGGAGAGGGAGAGAGGGTGGGGGGAGGGAGGGAGAAAGGGTGGGGGAGGGGAGAGAGAGAGGGTAGGGGGAGGGAGAGAGAAAGGGGGGAGGGAGGGAGAGAGGGTGGGGATGGGGAGCGGATGGGTAAGTGAAGCTGAGTCCACGGCCAGATCAGCCATGATCTTTTTGAATGGCGGAGCAGGCTCGAGAGGCTAGATGGCCTCCTCCTGTTCCTAATTCTTATGTTCTTATGTGATAGTACTAACAGTAGCCATGTAGGATACATGACATCACTCTCCCCTAAGCCTTTAGTACAAATCACCTCTGCATTGATTGTGCTCTGGGCTTAGTTCCATCTGGGCTCTGTGTGGTTGACCTTTGGCCGGTCGTTTCAATCTTCGGTGCATGGTTGGTGCAGTAGCGTGCTGGTGGTTGCTGTTTGTGTGTGTCCCTGACCACTCCATTCTCCGCCCCCCCCCCCCCCCCACACATATAGATTATGCCGGAGGCTCATTGCATTCATATACATTCAAATTCAGAAAAACAAGTTTGCATTACATTTGTGGTTCAGTTGTGAGACAAGTGCGTTAGACTGATGAGATACATTATCGATGCGGTGACCGGTGTGTGAGGACAAACTAGTTCCAGAACTGCTGGATGGTGTCCCTGCAGTCTGGTGGTGGCACGGGGCCCAGTACTGGCAGTGGGAGCACGGTTGGCTCAAGTTGCCTGCTCTTGGGGCTGTTGCTGTGGTTCCTAGCGTCAGGCAGGTTCACAGATGCCTGTAATCTCCCTGTCCTTTCTTTGCGCCTAGGGTTGCTGCTGCTCCCTGAGGAGCTGTTATCTAGCAGTGCGCAGGGAACTGCTAACTCGCTAGCCTGGGCGTTGTTTGGTTTAGGACCCTGGCTGGTCCAAGTCCACTTTGGGGGGGACTGTAGTGGGTGACCCCTCGTTTCCAGGTATGGCCTTGGTGGCAATAGGGTCTGGGGGTGTGCCTTAGCGTGGTTTGCTCTTTCAGGCTCGTGGCAGTTGGTGCCATCGGGTGCTTGAGAGGGGGAGCCGATCAGGGGCAGGGTATCGATAGCGGTGCCGTTGCCCTCCTGAGATCGCTTGCTCTGCAGCTTGTGTGTATTGGCTGCTTGTGGCCACACTCCATGATGCATTAACTCTGGTCCCGGGGACGCAGGCTACAGCATTGTGTAGCTCGCTGGACCTGTGTGCTCCCAATGGGTGTCTGCCCGCTGCATTGGCTGCATGCAGTTGAAATCCTACATTGCACAACTTTTCATTACTTATTGTGGATACTCTGTGGCTCCAATCGCAATCGCGTGACTTTTCCTCACTGATTGCATGTGCACAATTCTAATCGTCAGTTACACATTTTGTCTCTTAACTTACAGTTGCTATAACATTGCTTGAGTGTGTGGAACTGTCCCTTTAATTGTAGTGGGTTGCAGGCCTCCTTTAAGAGAGCCTTGCTTTCTTTACCCCAATCCTCTCCTCGGTTTTGTGCCACATGTTGCTCCATCAGCACAGCACCTCATGGTCTGGCCGTGGCCATCTTTTTCTTTAGCGCATCACCTCGTGATTTGGGCGCCATCTTTCCTCCATCCACGATGTCGACTGCGGTGATCCTCTTCTCCCCGGGTTCTGCCACCGAAGCTGGGAAGTCGCCTTTGGATCCAATTTTCTTCCTCCGGAGTCCTGCCACTGGAGCCTGGAAGGTGCGTTCGGGTCGTCTCAGCTGGATAATCTCCATGCAATTGCGCTGAGCGGTCTGTGCCTTGGGTGCTGTGCTGGTCTGCTCTCTGGTGCCAGGTCCACCTTCAAGTGAGGGCTTGCTGTGCCTCCGAACATGGAGGACGTCGATCGCTGGAGGGTTGAAGTCTTCCCACTTCCAATGGATCTTCTCCATCCACCTTCTTCCGAGCAGCGTTGGTCCATCACCTGCAATAATCCACAGAGGTAACTTGTGCACCATGCCATCATGGAGTACCTTTACATTCACACTACCAATGACTGGGATAAGTTCATCGGTGTAGGTGCGCAGCTTTGCCTGACCGGGACCATCTTGGGTCGTTCAGCTTGATTGTCCCATAGCCTCTCAAAGGCTTCTTGATTCATTACTGACTGGCTCGCCCCCGTGTGCACTTCCATGAAGACTGGAACGCCATCTATCTCGACTTCCATCCTCAATGGGGAACACTCGGTGGTGCAGGTAAACATGCCATATACCTCATCGTGGGACTGAGCTGCCTCTCTGCCTATCGTTTTATAATCTGCACTGGATTCATAGCCATCTGCAGGCTCTTCATCGACACAGAGAGTTATATTTCTCTTACACATTCACTGGAGGTGGCCCTTTGTGCTGCAGCCCTTGCATACATAGTCTTTAAAGCGTCACTGGTGAGCCCTGTGATTCTGTCCACAACGCCAGCATGAAGCTACTCGATTGGCCCCCCCATGGCAGTCTCTGAGTTAAGGGACTCAGGGGCCTCCCCTCTCTCCCCTGAGAGGGTTCGTGTTCTACAGTCCAGCCTCTAAAAGGCGCCATTCAGTGCACAGTACCTGCTGGGTTTGAGTTCTGAGGGTGAGTCATCTGCCTAGAGCTGCAGGTCGAGGTCATGAATGCCTGGCTCACAGAGATGGCCTTCTGCAGTGTGACTGTGGTATCCGCCAACAGTAGCTTGTGAAGAAGGCCCTCATGGCCGGTTCCAATTACAAAAATGTCCCACAGTGCTTTGTTGAAGTGGTTGCCGAACTCGCATGGTGCCGCCAGCCTGCTGACGTCTGCGGCGTATTTTGCGATTTCCTGGCCTTTGGTCTGTCGGTGGGTGTAGAACCGGTGTCTGGCTGTGAGGATGCTCTCCTTGGGCTTGAGTTGCTCATGGATCAGTGTTACGAGCTCCTCGTACGTCTTGGTCGTTGTCTTCGCTGGTGCCAGCAGGTCCCTGACGAGACCATAGACGGTGGGCCCACAACTGGTTAGCAAGATAGCTCTGTGTTTATCAGCCAGTGTGGCCGGGTCGTCTCCTGCCAGGTCGTTTGCTGTGAAGGAATGGTCGAGCCTCTCCACAAAGGCATCCCAATCATCATCGGTGAAATAATGCAACGTAACAAGGGTAGCCATTTTCGTGTGAAAGTTCGTAATCTCGTCGCCAATTGTTGTGTCCTTGGATGCTCTAATAATGACTCCACGAGACAATGTGTAGTACTTGAACTGTAGTGACTCCAGAGTGAGGATCACACCTGGTGGCCTGCCTTTTATACTAGGCCAGGCACACCTGTACAGGTAACCTATAAGTCTCCCACTGCTGTGCCCTCTCATGGCGCACCTTGTGATAGTACCGACAGTAGCCATGTCGGATACATGACACCTACAACCCCCTTTCCTTCATCTACCTATCCAATCTAATCTTTGATATTGCCATAACTTCTGCCTTGACCATAAACCGTGGAAGTGAATTCCACAACCTCACGACTCTGTAAAGTGTCCTGTCCTCTGTTCTAAAGGTCTTGCATCTGATCGTGTATCGATGGCCCCTCCATCCTGACTACTCAACTATTTGAAACAGTTTGCGTCTTTCTACCCTGTCTCATCTTTTCATAATTCAAAACATTTCTGTTATATGTCGGCCCACAATCTGTGTGTCTAATGAAAAAATACCCAATTTTTCCAAGTCCTTTCTATTTGTATTTGCTCATTCCTGGCAGCATACTATTGAATCTGCATTGTACTTTCTCTATTATCTTAACATCCTTCCTATAGTGTGGAGCCCAACATTGAACACAATACTTTAACTGAGGTCTTTATTAAGGTTTTATATCAGCTCATCATTATCTCTTGGCTTTTATATTCTATCTTTTGGGATAAAAACTAGAATTCTATTAGTCATTTACAGCCTTATCAACCTGAGGTGTTGCCTTTGATAATCTGTGAACCTGTACCCTGAGTCCCTTTGCTATTTCACATTAAGCCTGCTTTCTTTCAATGCAGTATTTTTTTCAACATCTTTCCATAACAAACCTGACGGAGGTCTGCGCAGATGTTGCCTGATCTGCAGAGTGCATCCAGCATTTTTAATTTCAAATTTCCAGCATCTGCGGCATGTTGCTTTTTGTCTGACTGAGATTGTGTTATGACTACTGCTATACTATAGCTGCCTGTGTCCAGCTGGTAGCTATAGAATGTGATGGCGTTCTGTGCATGCATGTTCATACGCATGCATAGAGTTTCACTCTCCACACAGATAACTTTTAACCATGAGAAGAACATGGGCATGAAATTTCTCCAAACATTAAATAAAAAGGTTTTCCAGATGGACCAGTTTACCTCCTGAGCACTTTTAAATTATGACTGTTACAATGGGGTGCAATGACAAGAGTAGCTAGCAGAGATGATCTCAGAGCTCTTGCTTTAATGCATTTGAGAGTCAGATCACTGATCAGTCTTCTGAGTTATACTGTCACTTTAACATCAACACACATCCAAAACTGTTTGTAATACCAAAAAAGTGTCAGCATAACTGGAGCCGCAAGAAGTCATCCTCCTGGTGAGAAGCCTCATCCACCAGGAATATGTATCAGAAATTCAACAAGGCCTGATCCTTGAATTTCCATCTATTAAAATTAATGGTCAGAATTTTGGGGGGTCAAATTCCTTCATGCTTCAGGCTGGTGAGGAGCAATATTTTGAAGAAATAGTGTTAGTGTCCATTCAGTGTTCTATAATTATAACCTAATCTCTTTTCAGTCTGGTTCATATATTAACATCAAAAATATTATTACCTCTGCTGCTTCAAGATTTTTGGTAGCGATGCTGTAAATAATGATTTTTAGTATCTGAGATTACTTCAGCTAACTTATTCGTTCCAGGTCTCCCAACACTATTGTACAATATGCTACAGCATTCTATGTACAGAAGTGCTGATCACAAGACCCAGTAACATTGAATAGTATTACAACATTTCCAGTGCAGAAGCTTCTGTTCATAAGAAATAAGAATTTTAAGCACAGAAAAAAATCTATTTATGTCAAACAAGCCTGTTCATTTTTAGTAGGCTTCTAACTGCACCAACTCACCGTCTCAATTTTTCAGTCAATTCCTTTTCTCTCCAGAAATATATCTGGTACTTGCTCATGTAGTCGGGTGATTCCTTCTTTTCCTTTACTTGCTCTGTCTGCGATATACCATTTCCAGCGCACTATGGAGCTTTACCGCGCTCGCCCGACCTTGTGTGTCTCATATGGAGTGTAACGAGTAGCAGCATCTGTCAATTTTCTAGACCAGAACCCTAACGGTATACGAGTGCCATGTTGAACTTACCACAAACTCCATACTGCAGTGTCATTGGTAACTCCAAAGGCTGCCCAGGCACTCGCGGGACTAGGGGTAAAGCTTGAGCTACGGCTTCTTTGGCTGCATCAAAAGCCACCTGCTGTTCCTTTCCCCACTCGAAGTGGGCCTTTTTTCGTGTTACAGCATACAGCGGTTTTAATAACATTGTGAGGCGAGGTATGTGTCTCCTCCAGTAACCCAGTAGTCCCACAAACCATGTGTCTCAGTTTTATTTGTGGGGGTGGCCATTTCTTGAATTTTATTCTTCACAGGCTCGGGTATGATGCGCTCACCCTGAGACCATTGGATCCCCAGAAACTGGACAGTCTGGCTAGGGCCCTGCACCTTCTTCGGATTTATCTCCCAGCCCCTGTCTCGCATGTAGCTAGGGCTTCTGACACCACTGCCTCGGTGGGACCCCTTATTAGTACATCATCGATGTAGTGTGCCAGTGAGACATTAGGAGCCAACATGCACATGTCCAGGTCCCGGGCCACCAATCCGTGGCATAGGGTAGGGCTATGTAGGTAACCTTGAGGTAGGCATTTAAACATGTATTGCCTCCCTTCCCAAGTGAATGCAAACTGGTCCTGGGATTCTTCCGCTATTGGAATGGAGAAAAAGGCATTGGCCAGGTCGAATACCACGTACCTCTCCGTACCTTCTTCAGACAGCCGCTCTGTTATAGTTACTACATCTGGGACAGCGGTTGCCAGGGGAGGGGCAAATTTGTTCAGTTGTCGGTAGTCCACAGTCATCCTCCAACTTTTGTCGGGTTTCTGCACAGGCCAAACAGGGCTATTGTAGGGGGACACCGCATGTCTAATGATACCCGCATCCAAGAGCCCTTGTATGATTTTCCCTATTTCTTTGTATCTCCCAGGTATTCGGTACTGTTTCATAGTCACTATATGCGATGGCCGTGGTATTACCACTGGATCCCACTTTGCTTCCCCTGCAATCACAATGATCGCCCGTATCCCGAATGAGAATCGCCCGTACGAGGTGTTGTGTGTGGTTCCCTTTAAAAGGTCCATCCCAATAATATGTTCCTTTACTGCCGATATTAAGACCATTACCCAGTGGGGAGGCCCATTTCCCAACGCCATTCTGATAGTTGTTCGGACAGCGGGCGTTTCTGTCCCTCCGAACCCATTAATCATCATACGGGCCCCTATGTGTTTCCTAGGATTTCCATGGATAATAGTAACTTCTGCCCCTGTGCCTAGTAAAGCCACATCTCTTTGTATGTCCCCCCCCCCTCCCCCCCCCGCCAATGTATTATAATCGGAATGTGTGACCTCAGATCCCCGGGAGCTTGGGTTGATGTGGTTCTAACGGGGAGTACTCCCGGATCCTGGCCACACCCCTAGTCGAGGGGATTACTAGCCTTCCACAGCTCTTCTATGTTGGGGTATAGGTTAGCGGGAGGTGGTTTCTCCGTATCCGTAGACTTATCGCTATCCGACTTAGTCTCCTTTACTTCCCTCCTTTCACCCTTCCCTGTTCCCGGGACACAGTGTTGCTTCCACATCGAATACATCGCTCCTGTTGGGATTCCATCAATTTTTTTCCTTGGGGACCCCTGCCTTCAGTAAAGTCGCGAACATGTCCCTCCATGTAATTCTTTTTTTTGTCTTTCCTGACCCTGTACCTTTCCCAGAGGTCGAACCTTGTCGCTGGTCCCGATCCCCCTCTACATTAGCCATTCTCGACTCTCACACACTATCTTCTACATCCTCTAACTGTCCTAACAATAGGCAAGCGTGCCCCACCCGTTGCCCTTGGGGTGGTCCCAATAATGCGAGTAGCGCACCCCTCATCATAGGAGGGCCACTCTTCATCAGCCTGCTCCGCATTCCTGCTGTAAAGAGCTCCTGATCTGGCCCCCATATGGTTTGTGATATAATCCCCCCTGTGTTGCCATATTGCGCAACAGTATCGCACCCTCCACCATAGTATTCCAAGGTTTTACCTTCCCTTCCTAATCAACGGCAGGGGGATATTTTTGCCAGATCCTTATAGTAACCATGTCCCATAGCGAACCTGTGCCCAGGACATTCCGTAACACTGCTGTGATATGGTGATCCGTAGTCATAGTCCCCATTTTTGTTAACTCTTCGGGGTTAAGTATTACGCCTGATGCTCCCTGGTCCCAAATCCGGGTTAGCCATTCTGACAATGATTCCCCGGGTTTTTGGCGAAATCGAGACCCTTTTTCTTGTAACTCACTAATGGTGAAGTCCTCTAGTGATTACCGGCTGTTCCCCATCTTGCTGTTTCGTCTTATTTGTCAGAAGGGGTCTAGCTTCCGTGCTCGGAGCATATGGGGGAGGGTCTTTAGTTTCCTCCTGTTCCCCCCCCCCTCTCCATCTGTCCACTCATATTCTGAGTCAGAGAAGTACCTGATGTCTCCGTCCCAATGAGCCAGATCCCAAGTGGGTCCAGCTACCAATGCACGTACCTTTGATCGATCTATCTGTAATTTTCGTCGTCTGGCTTTCTTTTTATTTTGTACTGTCGCCAGGTGGCATATTAAAGTTTCTGATTGTTCATTGACTTTATCCGCCTGTTCTTGTGCAGTGCGGACCGCTTCAGTCAGAGTCGAGTTTTGACTTTCCATAACCTTAACAGCTGTTTTTAACTGCAGGTTTTCTGCCTCACTTTATTTAAGTTGTTTACACATCGCCCTTAATGCTGTCAACAAAATCCATCCCATTTGTGGGGGACTAATTTTCTCCTGTGGGAAGCCTGCTTCCTCCAGGAGAGACAGTACTGCATGGGGTACGGTTCTATCTTTGCTCTGTTCCAATAACTGTGTATCCCAATGTTGCGGGGGTCCAAACCGGGCTAGCACATTGGCAAGAGAGCCAAAATCCTCATTCCCTCGTGCTCCACCCTGGTATTCTATACTTCACTCCCGCAGGAGGAGACTGCTTCTTGTCTTTTCTCTTAAACATTTTACCAGATCCTGCTCACTGCGCCAAAATGTTTTGGATCGATAATAATAGACCCAGGTTCGGGATCTGAATGAATGTTAAATAAGAGACAAGACAAATTAAATAAAGATAAAACACCGTTTACTGAGAGAAAAGAAACATAATACAGTCTACGAAGAAAAGAGAAGTATGATAAGATGCAACAAAGCTCACAGCCTTCGGCCCGTTAGGAACTCCGCAATGACGACTGGTCAGGAGCCTTGGGGGTCCCGGCACCGCTTGTGAATCACGGTCCAAAGTGAAGTTCAAAGAGCTACTGGACAGTTACGTTCCTTTATACTATTGAACAAAAATGGGTGCATGTGGCTTATTGCCAACTCCTAATTTGTAAGGCCTCAGCTGTTCTTCCACAAAGCATGAGACCTTGAGGCACCGATTGTCCCATAAATAAGATGGTGTGCGCACCAAGGTCTCTCTCTCTCTCTCTGCATCAACAACATTCCACGAGGCATGAAGCAGAAAACACACTGTAAATGTCGGAATATCATAATTAACCCTATGTGATTAATCCTATATAATACAGCAGAATATTCAGATTAAGCATGTTTGGTGGGCCATTTGTCATCAACTTTTAATTAAAAAAATATTTTCCACTATTCAAACATCTAAGAGGATTTTAGTAATGCAAATGGTGTATTATAACTGCTCATAGATAATGACAAAAGTAAATTAATGTTAAGTTCTTCCAGCCCTCATCAAGAATAATCTGAAAATATTACATCTTGGAACTATTTCAGTAGATTACATCTAAGTGCAATATTATCAGCTTTACTTAACATTACTAATTATTTACATAGAAGTCCATGTAAATGATTTTATATACATCTACTGCACTACCTTCATCAACCCTCTCTGTTACTTCATCAAAGAATGCAATCAGCTTAGTCAGATGCGATTTGCTTTTAACAAATCTGTGCTAGCTATCCCTTATTACCCCATGCTTCTCCAAGTGAGAATTAATTTAGTCCTTGACAATGGTTTTTAGTAGTTTGCCCACCACTGACATTAGACTGATTGACCAGTAGTTACCAGATTTAACCCTCTCCCCTTTTTTGTACAGTGGTGTAACATTTGCAATCCTCCAGTCCTTTGACACCACTCCAATATCCAAGGAGGATTAAAAGATTGTGGTCAGAGCTTCTGACATCTCCATCCTAGCTTCCCACAGCAACCTAGGATGCATCCCATCTGGCCGGGTGACTTGTGAACTTCGAGTGATGCCAACTTATTTAGCAGAGGATATTTTTATCCTATCCAATATCTCTACTCCCCCTCTTCGATTCAGACATTAGTTTCATTCTCTTCTTTTGTGAAGCCAGATACAAAGTACTCATTCAGTCCTCAGTCATGCCATCTGCCTCCACAAAAAGATTTCCTTTTATGTCCCTAATCAGCCCCGCCATCCCTTTAAATATCCTTTTACTTTTTATATGCTAATAAAAGATTTTTGGGTTCCCTTTCGTTACCTTCTAATCTTCAATCATACTATCTTTTTGCAATTCTTTTATCCTTTTTCAATTTCCTCCTGCACCCTCTATATTCTGCCTGGTTTTTGACTGTAATCTGTACTTGACATTTGTCATAAACCCTTTTCTGTTTCATTTTTACCGCTATAAAGCTCTGCCTTGAAGGCCTGCTCCCTGTGCTAGATCCCTTCTCAAATCACTGAAATTGGATCTCTTCGAGTTGGGTATTTTCGCCATTGTTTTTTCTTTGTTTCTTTCCTTATCTACTTTAAACCTAATTATATTATGATCACTATTACCCAGATGTTCTCCCACTGAAACACATTCCACTTGCCCTTCTTCATTCCCCAGAACTAGATCCAGAACTGCTCCATTCTTCAGTGGGCTAGAAAGTTCTCATGTACACATTTTAGGAAATCTTCACCCTCCTTGTCCTTTACTCTGTTTATTCCCCAGTTTATATTTGGCTAATTGAAGTCCCCTAATATTACTGCTCTATTATGTTCATATTTTTCTGAAATTTGCCTCTCAATCACCTTCTCACTAGTTGGAGGTCTATGGTAAACACCCAGCAATGTAACAGCTGCGTTTCTGTTCCTTAATTCTAGCCAAATAGATTCAGTCTTTGAACCCTCTAGTATTTTATTGTTCTGCAGAACTGTAATATTATCCTTGATCAATACTGCCTCCACCCCTTTCTTTTCCCCTTTCCCTGTCCCTTCTGAAGACATTGTAGCTAGGAATCTTTAGTTCCCATTCCGGCCCATGTTTAGGCCAGAAACCCGTTATAGCCACTATATCTCGCACCTGTAGCTCGTCAACCTTATTTGTAACACTCCTCGCATTAGCACACGTACATTCCAACACCAAGCTAGTCTATATATTTACTCACTTTACCAGCCCCTCTCCTTATTCCCAGCTTGTTCCTGTCTTGCACATGCCTGTATTTTTTCAGGTCTGCCTTTTTCTCAGTCTTGTTTATCCTCCCATGCTCCCGTTCCTTTCAATTGCTCTGATACCTTATTTCTCACTTGCACGGATTGTCAGTGTAACTGGAGACTCCTATCCATACTCCTTCAAATGTAACATGCTATCTAATTGGTAACAATAATGGCTTCAACTCTCTAACTATCCAATCTTCTTGCAACATAGCACAGAACAAGGCTTCAGCTTCAGTTGTGCACAAAAGACAAACAGGGTATGTGGTATATTAGCAGCAGTGGGCTGTAGATGACTGTTATAAATAATTTTTTTTAATTGCACTTTTTCTTTGGTTACAGTATGTGAACATACATAACACTCATGGCATACAACAGCATAACATTATATATGCTTTTAATGTAGTGAAATATCCCACAGCACTTCATAGCGGAGTAAATCAATATTAAACAGGAACTGGATGGTAGGGCAGATGACTAAAGGTGTAGTCGAAGAGATAGCTTTTGCAGCTGGGATAGATGTAACAAGGCAGACTGGTTAAGGAAGTGAATTCCAGAGTACAGGGCTATTGAGAGTGGGGTGGTGGTGAAGACAGGAGGGGGTGAAGATGTACAGCAATCTGGACTCTGTGGAGCAAGCAGGAACACAGAGTTGGAGAAGGTTTCAGAGGTACAGCTGGGTATGGTGGAAGGACACAGACAGATTTTTAAAGGAAGATGAAGATTTTGTAATTAGTCCGCTGAGAGATGGAGAGTGCGAACTGAGATTATAGGTGTGTGGAACTTAGTATGGGACAGAATGCAGGCAGCAGAGGTTGTGTCTGATAATGCTCCCTTGATGCATCTTGGGACATTTTCCTATGTTAAAGGCTCTATCTAAATGCAAGATTGTTTTGATGATTTTAAGTTTGTTCCGGGGAAAGTCAGGGGGCCGGTGAGGCGGGTAGTGGAGAAGTTGAGCTTAGAGGTGACAATGGTACAGATTTCAGTAGTAGTGGTGATACATTGGGAAAGAAGTAGGCTATATTTTGGAGGTGTAAGTAGGTAGTCTTGGTAGACTGGATGTGGAAGTTGAAGCTTAGCTCAAGATCAAGCTGGACACAGTTAGTTTCAGCCTCAGCAAGTATTTGAGGAAGGGGGTGGTGCAGAGCTTCTGGAAAGAACTGGATACAATGACTTTGGCCATTTCTTGCAATGGTTTCTTGTCCAATGCTCACTTTGCAGGAGATCACTACATTGGGACTGATAGGAATGGAACCATGAAAGGGCAATGACACATAGACAAACCATGGAGAAATGGTGTCAGAGGTTGGTCTAATAATATATGTAATGATTTGTGGTAGTCAGTGAGCTTTACTGAGTGGCTTAGGTTGTGGGTAACCATGGAACATTATTCTCGGGAGTGGCAGCAATATTAGTGTGTGCTGCTGTTTCAATGCCAGGGAGTTTTGGTTTGTCTTTGGGAGTTACCTTTTTCAGGTGAAGTGGACTGCACTCCAGATACTTGTGGGGCATATTTAGTTTAAAAATATGTGTCTTTTGCATATATGTGTTCCACTGTGAATATTTATACACCTAGGACAGAACAATGTAGAGAATACATGGCTTGGGTAGTAATGCATGAAAGAAATGACACCACTGCTGAGATATCACTCTGACTAAGTTATTACCACTATAGACAGGAGGGAATTGTGGAGTCCATGTCATAAGTAGGGTCCCTGTTCTCAAATATTCTATTAAAATCATTTAAAAACAGTTCCAGTGGACTGACATGCAGCTAGTAATGTGCCACTGGTGTGCACTCCACTTGTGTGGAATAATAATATTTTGCACAAGGGCTCAGAGCTTTCAGTTAGAGAAAATTTGAGAGGTCAGTGACTCAAAAGTTTATACTTTTTTGTGGGTAGACCTTTACTACTTTTGTCACTCAATTTCAACATCAAGCACTTCCTGCTCAGGTATAGCATCGCCAGCTGCAGAATGAAGCTCCATCTACTGTGCTCCAATAATATCCCTTAACCCAAACCTTGAAAAACGTTCCTTAATAAGGGGTGTGACTTTTGCAATTCTCATACCAGCTGTAAGCTTTTTCAGAGTAAGATTACCAAATAAGTGCTTGTTTATGCTGACTGGTGCATAACCTATGTTTGTGTTGAGATCCCATGTTCACTAGAAACTGGACTGAGAATGTCCAAACGTCTTTCACAGGCAGAGAAAGAAGACTTTTATCTCATCAGTCTGGAATGGATTTGATCCTATGTCTGAGAGGTAAAAGGACAATGTACTGCTGGACTGCATCAACCTACCCCCATAATATATCTATGTATCATATAGTAAGATCGGTATGTCCTGCCCATTTACCTGTGATCCTCTAGGTAACGTTACTAATAGGATTTTCCAATGATGTGTGATTCTATGGCTGCTCCAGCTGCAAGCCATGGCCACCACATGGTACTGTAGAACCATAGTATTTTTTCACCTTTTGTTAGCCTGATTCTTTCCCTAATGTTTTTTTCCATAACAGGAAGGAAACTGAAATTTAAAATGTTATGTTGACTAACAATTAAAAATAAGATCTGTTGCCTTCAAATTTTCCTTCCAGGATAATATTTTGTGTCCCACCCATCAGACCACTGTGGTATTAAAATGTCAGCATTTGGCCCTGCTCAGGCTCCCTTGGAAATAACACACTGAGGTCCGTGGCATGAATTTTACATGGTATCTCAATTTTTAATTCCCCGTGCTCCCTTTACTTTGCTTGGTACATCATATTTTTCCCTCATATTTTTCATCTACATGCTGCCCCTCGGTGACATCATTTGAAAAATTGTTGTCGGGCAGCATGTGTACTGACAACACCCAACTCTATCTCCCCACCACCTCTCCCAACCCCTCCACTGTCTCTGATTTGTCATGCAGCTTGTCCGACATCCAGTCATGGATGAGCAGAAATTTCCTCCAACTAAATATTGGGAAGACCAAAGCCATTATCTTCAGTCCCAGCCACGATTTCCATTCCCTACCCAGTGACTCCATTCCTTTCCCTGGTTACTGTCTGAGACTTGGAGGAGCATAGAGATCTTGGAGGGTTGTAGGGCTGGAGGAGGTTAGAGATAGGCCATGGAGCGATTTGATAACAAGGATGAGAATCTTAAAATCAAGGCGTTGCCAAACTGAGAGCCAATGTAGGTCAACAAGCACAGGGGTGAAGTGTGAACAGGACTTGGTGCAAGTTAGGACACGGGCAGCAGAATTTTGAATTACCTCAAGTTTACAGAGGGTAGAATGTGGGAGGCCGACCAGGAATGCATTGGGATAGTCAAGTCTAGAGGTAACAGAGGCATGGATCAAAGTAGAAGCAGGGCATTCAAGATGTTTTCCAATAATTTATTTAATAACCTAACTTTCTAAGCACAGAGAAAAAGTCCAGCATAATAGCTAAAGACGAAATAAAGTTCATGCAACACTAGCCAAAGTTAGGGAGAGAAAATGACAGACAAAAGTAGATGATAATCCAGGATGACAGTTCACTGCTGAGTCTCATGGAAGTAGGCAGAAATGGCCAATGTTGCAGCCAGTCTGTTACCCAAGGAAAGAGCTTGTATATTTTTAAGCTCATCTCACTCAAGGGACCACATTAACACTGGAAGCCTACCAGTGGATTGTTGAATAAACAACAACAACTTGTATTTATGTACAAGACTTCCAGAAGGCATTTGACGAGGTGCCACATAAAAGGTTACTGAACAAGATAAAAGTTCACGGGGTTGAGGGTAATATATTAGCATGGATAGAGAATTGGCTAACTAACAGAAAACAGAGAATCGGGATAAATGGTTCATTCTCTGATTGGCAAACAGTAACTAGTGGGGTGGCACAAGGATCAGTGCTGGGACCCCAACTATTTACAATCTATACTAACGACTTGGAAGAAGGGACTGAGTGTAACGTAACCAAGTTTGCTGACGATACAAAGATGGGAGGAAAAGCAATGTGTGAGGAGGACACAGAAAATCTGCAAAAGGACATGGACAGGCTAAGTGAGTGGGCAAAAATTTGGCAGGTGGAGTATAATGTTGGAAAGCGTGATGTCATGCACTATGGCTGAAAAAAAATCAAAGAGCAAGTTAAATGGAGAAAGATTGCAAAATGCTGCAGTACTGCAGGACCTGGGGTACTTGTGCATGAAACACAAAAGGTTAGTATACAGGTATAGCAAGTGATCAGGAAGGCCAATGGAATCTTGGCCTTTATTGCAAAGGGGATGGCGCATAAAAGCAGGGAAAGTCTTGTTACAGCTATACAGGGTATTGGTGAAGCCACACCTGGAATACTGCGTGCAGTTTTGGTTTCCATACTTACGAAAGGATATACTTGCTTTGTAGGCAGTTCAGAGAAGGTTCACTAGGTTGATTCCAGGGATGAGGGGGTTGACTTATGAGGAAAGGTTGAATAGGTTGGGCCTCTACTCATTGGAATTGAGAAGAATGAGAGGTGATCTTATTGAAACGTATAAGATTATGAGGGGGCTTGACAAAGTGGATGCAGAGAGGATGTTTCCACTGATAGTGGAGACTAGAACTAGAGGGCATGATCTTAGAATAAGTGGCTGCCCATTTAAAACTGAGATGAGGAGAAATGTCTTCTCTGAGGGTTGTAAATCTGTGGAATTCACTGCCTCAGAGAGCTGTGGAAGCTGGGACATTGAATAAATTTAAGACAGAAATAGTTTCTTGAACGATAAGGGGATAAGGGGTTATGGGGAGCGGACAGAGAAGTGGAGCTGAGTCCATGATCAGATCAGCCATGATCATATTAAATGGCAGACCAGGCTAGAGGAGCTGTATGGCCTACTCCTGCTCCGATTTCTTATGTAGTGCCTTTAACACAGTAAAAAGTCCCAAGGCGCTTCACAGGAATATTATAAGGCAAAAAACATTTTTGACATTGAGCCACCTAAGAAGAAATTAGGGCAGGTGACCAAAAGCCTGGTCAAAGAGGCAAATTTTAAGGAGTTTCTTAAAGGAGGAAAGAGAGGGGGGAGAGGTTTAGGCAGGGAATTCCAGATCTTAGGGCCTAGGCAACAGAAGGCATGGCCACCAATGGTTGAGCGATTATCTTCAGGGAAGCTCACAAAGCCAGAATTAGAGAAGCGCAGATATCTCGGAGGGTTGTGGGACTGGAGCAGATTACAGCGATAGGAAGGGGCAAGGCCATGGAGGGATTTGAAAGCAAGGATGAGAGTTTTGAAATCGAGCCAATGTAGGTCAGCGAGCACAGGGTGATGGGTGAAAGGGACAGCGCATTAGAACATGGGCAGCCAAGTTTTGGACACCTCAAGTTTACATAGGGTAGAATTACGTGTGAGCATCAGTTGATTGCGGAGAAGTTTGGTGTTGTTGGTGATGCCAGTGTGCCTGATGATGCTGATCGTGATGGGATTCTGAGGATCAAGGTGAGATTTTTTCAAGGGCACCAATGCTGATGGAATAGATGGCAGGTGGGCTTGAGATAACAGAAGCAATCTGTCAGTGGTAAGTGAGGTTATTCCAATGAGGTGACACTGGATAGAGAGTTTGCTACAAACATTTTCTAGCTGCATATAGCTCGATCTGTCTTCCAAATGAACACCTATGAAATGGGAGCTTTTATGGACCATTTGCAGCTATCAAGTCATCATCATCATAGGCAGGCCCTCAGAATCAAGGAGGTCTTGCCTCCACTGTAAACATGGGTCCTTAGGAGGCTGAACAGTCCAATATGAGAACCACAGTCCCTGTCACAGATGGGGCAGAAAGTCAGTGAAGGAATTGGTGGGTGAGACTCGTTTGCCGCACGTTCTTTCCGCTGACTGCGCTTGATTTCTGCATGCTCTCGGCGATGAGACTTGAAGTGCCCAGCGCCCTCCCGGATGCACTTCCTCCACTTAGGGTGGTCTTTGGCCAGGGTCTCCCAGGTGTCAGTGAGGATGTTGCATTTTATCAGGGAGGATTTGAAGGTTTCCTCTGCCCACTTTTGACTCATTTGCCGTGAAGGAGTTCCGAGTAGAGCGCTTGCTTTGGGAGTCTCGTGTCTGGCATATGTGGCCTGCCCAGCAGAGCTGATCAAATGTGGTCAGTGCTTCAATGCTGAGGATGTTGGCCTGGTCGAGGACGCTAATGTTGGTGCATCTGTCCTCCTGGGGGATTTGCAAGATCTTGCGGAGACATCATTGGTGGTATTTCTCCAGCGACTTGAGGTGTCTACTGTACATGATCCATGTCTCAGCCATACAGGAGGGTGGGTATTACTGCAGCCCTGTAGACCATGAGCTTGGTGGCAGATTTGAGGGCCTGGTCTTCGAACACTTTTCCTCAGGTGGCCAAAGGCTGCACTGGCGCACTGGATGCGGTGTTGAATCTCGTCATCAATGTCTGCATCTTGTTGATAAGAGGCTCCCGAGGTATGGGAAATAGTCCATGTTGTCCAGGGCCACAGCATGGATCTTGATGACTGGGGGGCAGTGCTGTGCGGTGGGGACATGCTGGTGGAGGACCTTTGTCTTACGGATGTTTAGTATAAGGCCCATGCTTTCGTATGCCTCAGTAAATACATTGACTATGACTTGGTTAAGAAATAATCCCATGCTGACACAACACCTGACGTTCTTACCTGACGTGATCCCCGAGCAGCAGGGTAGCCATTGGCCAGCTTTAAAAATCTACAGGTGAGCTTAAAATAGTTTTTAAGCACTTGTTAACAAGCTCTTATTAATCTAAATTGCCTCCCCTGCCGCTTGGTGTCGGGTCTGTTCAGCACTGCTGTCAACCCATCTCCATGCTAGCCTCCCAGGTGTCAGGTCTGTCAGCGCTGAACAGGCCCGACACCTGGGAGGCTAGCATGGAGATGGGTTGACAACAGGCTCCCGACCCACTGTCAATCTTTTCAAATTTGACAGCTGACCCGTCTCCACTCCTGTCCTCTCAGTGCCGGTAAAATTCTGGCCAGTGTGATTGATACTGTTTTGCTTAAGGCCATTTGCAGCTTTCAAATAGCTCTCTTGCTGCAATCAACCAACTCAGTATAGATTGGGTATGGAACCGAGACTTTCTTAAACTTTAGGGACTCAACTACTCACTGCATATGCTATGAAATGTGGGCATGTAGTTAGGTAATGCTTTTACTATATTTTTTATGGAAAATGGTTTTTAATGTTTCAGTTTATCACTTTCGTTTTAGATTTTGTTCACTGCCATTGAGGCGGCGGAGCGTGTGATGCCGGGGAAACCTGTCAAGGCTGGGGACGAGGAGATCCTGCCGAATTTAATAGCAGGACCTCCTTATAATTTTTTTTCTTCCGTTTCCTGGCCAGCAACAGGCAAAATGACAAGCGAGGACCCTTGGGGACAGTCACCGTCAATCCCGATTGCAGGACAGGCTTCAAATTGGGGGTTTGGGGGTGGGGTGGTAGGGGATCGAGAGAGCCCACAATCAACAGAAGAGAGTCCCAAAGTTTGCTTGAGAGGTCGGGGGAGCACTTCTGCTTCTTCTCCTGGCCCACAAGAAGTTCTGCAAAAAGATCATCATTATCATCATAGGCAGTCCTTCGAAACGAGGATGACTTGCTTCCACGCCAAAAGGGATGACTTCACAGGTGTTTCAATGAAGGACCTAATATTCCAGCTCCCAAACTACATCTTGAAGGGTGGAAAATGCCTGTGCGTGGATGGCGTGGATGGCGGGACTGACCTATCAAGAAAGATTGGATCAACTGGGCTTGTATTCACTGGAGTTCAGAAGAATGAGAGGGGACCTCATAGAAACGTTTAAAATTCTGACGGGTTTAGACAGGTTAGATGCAGAAAGAATGTTCCCAATGTTGGGGAAGTCCAGAACCAGGGGTCACAGTCTGAGGATAAGGGGTAAGCCATTTAGGACCGAGATGAGGAGAAACTTCTTCACCCAGAGAGTGGTGAACCTGTGGAATTCTCTACCACAGAAAGTAGTTGAGGCCAATTCACTAAATATATTCAAAAGGGAGTTAGATGAAGTCCTTACTACGCGGGGGATCAAGGGTTATGGCGAGAAAGCAGGAAGGGGGTACTGAAGTTTCATGTTCAGCCATGAACTCATTGAATGGCGGTGCAGGCTAGAAGGGCTGAATGGCCTGCTCCTGCACCTATTTTCTATGTTTCTATGTTTCTATGTGATGGCCGTTGCAAACCAGCTACCACACGGGCTTGAAAGAGCTAGGTCTTGGTCCAGTGGCAAGGATTGACCAAGACAACTGGAGACCAGCTCTGCTGCACGGACCTAGTACGCATACATTTTGCAGTGTGGGCAGGCCTGTTCTGTCCCTGGGCCCTCGCCTCTTCTGGGCCCTGAACTGATACCTCTCCTGGGCCCCGATCACATCCCTCTATGAACTCTCGCCGCTCCTTCGCCCTGACCTCGTCACTCCTGCTGTACCTGCCCATGCTTCAAATCAGCGACCATAATTTGGGCGACATCAAATCCAGTCGTCCTCTTCACAGCCGTGGCCCTCCTGCAGCAGCTCACACTGCTCCATGCAGTGGTATGCCACTTCATGTTGCTCCCTCTAATGGCCCCGGCCTGCTGAGCAGCGTGCGCCGGCCCGGAAATCGGCGCGGTCTTGCAGGCCGGGACCATCAGTAAAAAGCACTTGCCTTCTCGAGCCCACAGTTCCCACCTCCTTTTCGCTGCCGGGTTTTCTGAGGCCCAGGAAACCCAGCCGGCAGCTCTTAAATGTAAATCAGGCTCCCAACTGCACTGTCGGAGCCTGATTTAAATATGACAATGAAGTGACCCACCTCTCCAAGATAGGACACATGAACGCCTTGAAACCCATCAGTGTAAAGATGGCAATGTACGGATTGAGGGCATGTCCCCCGTTTTTGAGGGTTTAACCCCCACCGTCGCTGCCTGTCGTGGAGGGCTTAATAGCGAGGCCTTAAGTATCAGTTTATTTTTACTGTAATCATCATCACTGAACTTTGTGATGGTGCTAATCATATTACAATTGTTGTAGTCAAATAAATTAGTGTCAGTATGACATCTCTGTCGGATTTAGTCTTTGATGTCTCTGGCAGGTAAAAGTTAATTTGTACTTCACTCAGTGTTGTAAGCGTGTTGACATATAATCAATAATCAACACTTTAAGTTATAGAGGACAATTTGAAGTGGCCTAATTTAGACAGCCTAAATTGTAAATGTAAAAATCTTATAATTGATGAGAGGGGGGAAAGATTCATATATTACTCTTCAATTAATGTAAGTTATATAATGTAGTTCTTTGATGTAATATTTGCCATATATTGTGGGTGTGCTCCAGAATTTATTTTTTGCATTTTCAACAGCCCATTGAATACTCCTAACAATGCTAAGAGTAATGTTTCCTGAATCCTGGATGACCATGAATGATGCTGGTTTATTTTCTTTTGAAGTGAGTGTCTTCCTCTATCAAAGTCTGACATTGCTGTTTGTAAAATCAACTTGGAGCACTACAATAAAATAAAGAACTACCTTATGGACATCTTCACAAATGATAAAACTTTTAAGTATTCTTGAGCTAGAAGATAAAATAACCTTTACTGCAAAAAACTTTGAAAAAGTATGGCAAATTGTTGTAAGCTTTTCAAAACCTAGTTTGTTTTATTACTTCATATCCATTTACAATACTATTTTGTACTGTACTTTTTGCCAGGTTTAAAAAAATTAATAAAATTTAAATGAAAAAAGCAAGAGTTACGTGAACAAAATTCTGTCTGCCAATAAGCATGCATGGTGTAATATCATAATGCATCATCGGTTTAGCTAATTACAGTATAGCTTTTAATTGTGAGTTAAACAGGTAATATTTAATTGGGCTTTGAATGGAGATGTGCCCTATTAAACTCAGCTATTCTGCATCCCTAATTGATCCTTTCCTTTTTATAAATAGTCCAGCTGCTGTTTGCTTTTCCCCAAATCTTTTCATCATAGCTGCCCATGTCTGTGAATTGCTCTTTTCACATGGTCACTAATGGGTGTGTATATCAAATCTGTGTGGTCAGATTGGTGAACCTGCTGCAATTGTACTGAATGCTGTCATTTGACTATCTCCACAATGATTCTAAAGCTTTGACTAAATGTGTGGGCTTTTACTTTTTAAAAAGAATGGGAATTGCAGCAGGCCAAGACTTGCTGGTGGCAGAACAAGATGGGTATGACATTTGAAACAAGCAGGGGACCTGATTGTGACCGGGGTGGGGAGCTGGAGTTGTAAATTAAATGACTGCAATGCAATGTAAAGTCCTCCTGCCAGGTTATACTGTCCCACACCGAAATGGCTTGATTTTGCAAACCTGGGCAGAAATGACTGCTGGTAAAAGTGTAAAGTCCTGTCCCTGCAGTACAGACTCACACGAGGCACATGCTAAAGTCAAGGTCACTCAGGACCTGCACCTTTATTACACAGCTCTCGAATGCCACACTTGCCTGAGACCTGTCCTTATATACCTGTCTGGGACAGGTATCCAGTGTCTCCTGCAAGTGCACCCCTGGTGGTAAGGTAAGCTTGTGGTTACAAGTCATCTCTAGTTACAGTCATGTATAGCATGGTAAGATACAGTTATGTACAGTAGTGTGAGATACATGACATCACCCTCCCCCAAGGTCTTATTGTCTTTATAAGTTCAGTCTCTCAGGTGGTCTATGCTCTCGCGTGGATCGTCTTAGTTGTGGTTCAGTTGTTTGCCTTGGTGTCTGTTTTTCTTTTGGTGCGATTGCTGGTATCTCGCCTGGGCTGTCTGTTTAGTTCAGTATGATTGTTAGTGTCTCGCCTGGGCTGTCTGTTGGGATTGCCCTTTCCTCAGGTTGTTCCCTCTGTCTGTCCACCAGGTGTGGTGTGAGTTCCACATTGTAGTCTGCTTCTGGTTCAGCAGTGTTGTTGATAAATCTACTTTTGACTTGGTCTACATGCCTCCGGCAGGTTTGGCCATTATCCATTTGTACCACCAGCAGCCTGTTTCCTTCCTTGCCTGTTACTGTCCCTGCAAGCTATTTGGGACCCCTGCCATAGTTTAGCACAAATACTTTTCCCCTATCTCATTCCACCTCCGCCTCGAAGTTCGGTCATGGTACCCAGTTAGCTTACGGCGCTTTGCCTCAACGATTTCATGCATGTCTGGGAGGATTAATGAGAGCCTTGTCTTTAAGGTCCGTTTCATCAATAGTTGCGCGGGGGGAACTCCAGTCAATGAATGCGGACGAGATCTGTATGCCAGCAGCAATCGCGACAGGTGGCCCTGCAGCGTGGGACATTGGATATTGAGCATGCCTTGTTGAATGATCTGCATTGCTCGCTCCGCCTGGCCGTTGGAGACCGCTTGAACGGTGCCGTCCTAACGTGATTTATGCTGTGGTCACTCATAAAATTTTGGAATTCTGCGCTGATGAAGCACGGACCATTATCACTGACCAATATGTCAGGAATGCCGTGCATTGCGAACATGGCTCCAAGGCTCTCCACAGTGGTGGAGGTGGTGCTCGAGTTTAAAATGGTGCATTCGATCCACTTTGAAAATGCATCTACAACTACAAGGAACATTTTGCCCATGAATGGGCCACATAGTCTACGTGCACCCGCGACCACGGTTTGGGGAGCCAGGGCCAGGGGCTTAGGGGGGCCTCCCTGGGGGCATTACTGAGTTGGGCACAAATGGTGCACCGTCGGACGCAGAGCTCCAAGTCCGCGTCAATGTCAGGCCACCAGATGTGGGATCATGAGAATGATCCCCGGGTGCTCGCGGTGGAGCTCCCGGACAAATGCCTCTCTGCCTCGCAGAGGCATAACTACTCGGCTGCCCCACATTAGGCAGCCTGCTTGTAGTGACAGCTCATGCATGTGCTGATGGAAAGGTTTGATCTCCTCGGGGCAGGCATCGCGAGCCTCTGCCCAGTCACCAGTTAAGACACATCTTTTTACCAGGGATAACGTGGGGTTGGTGGTCGTCCAGGCTCTGATTTGGCGAGCCGTCATGGGCGAACCAGTGGACTCAAAGGCATTGATTGCCATGACTATCTCACAGTCCTGTTCTTCAGACACTTCCGTGGTCGCCAGGGGTAGCCTGCTAAACGTGTCGGCAAAGTTGTCTGTGCCTTATGGTGTAATCGTAAAACGCCAGCATGAGTGCCCACGTTGAATGTGCGCCGAGGCGTTGCCGTTTATTGCCTTGCTCTTGGATAGTAGGGGCGTGAGGGGCTTGTGGTCAGTTTCCAATGCGAACTTGGCCCCGAAAAGGTATTGGTGCATCTTTTTGACACCGTATACGCATGGGAGCGCCTCCTTCTCCACCATTCCGTACATGCGCTCCGCCCGCGAAAGTGACCTGGAGGCATAAGGTATGAGTTGTAATTTACCCGCATTATTGACATGTTGTAAAACGCACCCGACACCGTATGGTGACGCATCACATGTAAGAACTAGCTTTTTACCTGGATCAAAGAAAGCCAAAACACTGTTGGAACACAGAAGGTTGCGTGCCTTATTCAAGGCGCATTCCTGGGCGTCCCCCCAAAACCAATCGCATCCCTTTCTGAGTAGCACATGGAGAGGCTCCAGCAGCGTGCTCAAGTTCTGCATAAAGTTCCCAAAGTAATTGAGTAGCCCGAGAAAGACGCGCAGTTCTGAGACATTCCGGGGCCTGGGTGCCAGGCGAATTGTTTCGGTTTTGGACTCTGTTGGGCGGATTCCATCAGCGGCAATCCTTCTGCCCAAAAATTCAAGCTCGGGCGCAAGAAACAGGCACTTGGATTTCTTAACTCTTAGCCTACCCGGTCCAACCGCTTTAGTACTTCCTCCAAATTGCGGAGATGGGAGTCGGTGTCCCTGCCCGTGATAAGTATGTCGTCTTGAAATACAACCGTCCCCGAGATGGACTTGAGCAGACTCTCCATGTTGCGCTGGAATGTAGCAGCTGCCGACCTGATGCCGAATGGGCATTGATTGTACATTAAAAAGGCCTCGATGTGTGTTGATGGTGGTGAGTAGCTTAGACTCGTCGGTCAATGCTTGCGTAATGTATGCAGATGTGAAATCTAGTTTTGAGAAAAGTTTTCCTCCAGCCAATGTAGCAAATAAGTCCTCTGCTCTGGGCAGTGCGTATTGGTCCTGTAGGGAGACTCTGTTTATGGTAGATTTGTAGTCCCTACAGATTCGTACGGATCCATCAGGCTTCATGACTGGGATGATGGGTCTTGCCCAGTCACTAAATTCCATGGGTGAGATAATGCCTTCCCACAGAAACCTGTCCAGTTCATGTTCAATCTTTTCCCTCATCACATAGGACACAGCTCTAGCCTTGTGATGGACCGGCCTAGCATCCTGTGTGATGTAGATTTTGATTTTAGCCCCTTTGAAGGTGCCCACACCTGGCTGAAAGAGATGTTCAAATCGACTTAGAACTGTTGAGCAGGAGGTCCGTTCCTCTGACGACATGGCATGAACATCATCCCATTTCCAGTTTAGTTTTGCCAGCCAGCTTCTCCCCAGCAGTGCTGGGAGATCTCCGGGGACAATCCACAGGGGAAGTCAGTTTACTGTCCCTTTGTGTGTGACTGAGAGCATGGCGCTGCCAAGGACTGGGACAATTTCTTTGGTATAGGTCCTTAGTTTGGTGTCGACCCTTGTGAGTTTTGGTCTGTCTCTTTTGTGCGGCCACAGCTGTTCAAATTGTTGAGCGCTCATGAGAGATTGACTCGCTCCCATATCCAGCTCCATGTTGACGGGTATCCCGTTGAGTAGGACTCTCATCATTATTGGAGGCATCTTGTTGTAAGAGCAGTGGCCATTGATCGTGTTGACCTGCTGTACCTCGGTGTCCTGGGTACTGTCCCCACTGTCTTCTGGTCTGCTTTACGACCCTTCCGATTTGTATACCAGCCGAGCTGCCGTTTTTCTGCACATGCGGGCCAGATGCCCTGTATAGTCGCAGTTTCTGCAACAGCATGCTGAAATTGACACCCCCTTGATGAGTGCCTTACCCCACATCTCCAGCACAGACTACTTCCATTGTTTCCAAAGGATGAGCTGCGTCTGGCTGATCTCTCTTGAGCTTCTCTCAGTTTGTAGTTGATTGCTCGCATTGTGGGTTGATGAGGTGTGAACGGCCGTCCATGTGGCCCTTGATGGCTTCTGGCACCACTGGCTGCTGTTGAGGGCCTGCTCTCCTGCCTTTGTCTGTGTGTGGGGGTAGCGGCTTGTTTCATGCTGTGAACACCTTGTTCTGATGTTTCGTTAGTTGTCATAACCGGTGTGTAGATCAACCTCGTTTCTTCCTCTCCTGTCAAGAATGTCTGTGCAACCAGTGCTGCTGCCTCTAGGGTCAAGTTCTTGGTCTCTATGAGCTTTCGGAATATGCCTGCGTGGCCTATTCCTTCAATAAAAAAGTCTCTCAGTACTTCTCTCCTTAGTTCATCGGTGAACGCACATAAGCTAGCCAACCTCCAAAGTTCCGCCACGAAGTCGGTTATGCTCTGGCCCACACAGCGTCTGTAGTTGTAGAACCTGTGTCTGGCCATGTGTAGGCTGCTTGCTGGCTTCAGGTGGTCTCTTACCAGTGTGCTCAACTCTTCAAATGACTTGCTTGCTGGTTTCTTGGGTGCCAGCAGGTCCTTCATTAAGGCATATGTTTGCAAGCCACAGCTGGTCAAGAGATGGGCTCTTCTCTTGTCTGCCTTATCGTCGCCTAACCAGTCTTTGGTTACAAAGCTTTGCTGGAGCCTTTCGATAAAGTCCTCCCAATTATCACCAACATTGTATTTTTCATCTGAGCCGTTGGTCGCCATTCTGTGGATTCTGTAATCCCGTAATTCGTCGCCACTGTAAAGTCCTGTCCCTGCAGTAGACTCATACGGGGCACATGCTAAAGTCAAGGTCACTCAGGACCTGCACCTTTATTACACAGCTCTCAAATGCTACACTTGCCTGAGACCTGTCCTTATATACCTGTCTGGGACAGGTATCCAGTGTCTCCTGCAAGTGCACCCCTGGTGGTAAGGTAAGCTTGTGGTTACAGGTCATCTCTAGTTACAGTCATGTATAGCATGGTAAGATACAGTTATGTACAGTAGTGTGAGATACATGACAAAAAGATCATCAGATGAGACTGTTCCTGAGAAAATAAGCTACCATGGTAGAAGTTGAGTAAAGCTACAGCAGCATCATTCCTAAAAGCATGCGTGCAATTCATGTGCTGAAGTAATGTTTGCATACTTAGAAAAACATAAATTCCTTTCCACACTATACAAAATAAAGCACAAACTCATGCAAGAGTGTACTTTAAAGCAACAAAACATCTCTAGGTTTGGGTGATATTCATATGGAAAAAAAGAGGAGCCCCTCATGTATTATTGTTTTGTAACATGCCCCAGTACAGATGCTTCCCTTTGTTCTCCTGCAATGGCTTCTCTTCCCACTTTTGCATCGTTACCTCTGGTGTTGCCCTAAGGATCTAGCCTTGGCCCACTCCTATTTCTCATCTATACGCTGTCCCTTGGCGATATCATCCGAAAACACTGAGTCAGTTTTCACATGTACACTGACGACACCCAGTTCAACCCCTCCACCACTTTTCTTAACCCCTCCATGATCTATAAATTGTCAGATTGCTTGTCCGATATCCCGTACTAGATGAGCAGAAATTTTCTCCAATTAAATATAGAGAAGACCAAAGACATTGGACTAGACTTTCCACTTTGCTGGCTATCGCCCAAACATCACCCATTTTTTGGATCATGATTTTCCTCTCAGTGATAGGCTAGCAAAATGAAATGGGTGAAGCGATAGGTCAGCGATGTTTGATGGGCCCAGCGAATGGCCAGCGATGTGGAAGGCAAAAGCTTCCTTAGCAACGGCCTTCTGCGCATGCGATATATTTTTTTTTTGCTGGTCAGCTTTTCCCGCGTTTTGGGAGGTCAGGGGTCATCCACACATGTGCAGAAGGCTGCTTGTTGTGGGTGAGAGAGAGAGAGAGAGAGAGAGAGAGAAAGCAGTGAAGGAAAGAGAGTGAGAGAGAAGAGAAAGAGGAAAAAGAGATAAAGATAAGATATTAAACAGATAATAGAGATAAAAAGGAGATTTATAAAATCGGCTTATAGATAGAGAGAATATTAATAATAAATAATGTCATCTATGGAAAATGTGGAGAGGGATCGGAAGAGAGGAAAGCCCTTCTCCGACAAGGCAAATGAGGCCCTCGTCCAGGAGGTGCAGTCCAGGTGTGTGGAATTAACCCAGGGTGGCAGTGGGAAACCTCCACCCCGGGCCTATCGGAAAATTTGGGGGCAGGTAGCAGATGTCATCTCCTTAGCAACCCACGAGGCGAAGGGGCCTGACCAGTGCCGCAAACGCTGGAACCAGCCTAGTGTCGTCAGCAAGAGTAAGTACAGATTTTATATTGTATGTATTTTATATTGTATTGATTTTATAATTGTTGTAAATGTTGTAATGTTGCATGTAATGTTTTAAACTGTTGTGTTTCCACGATATTACATAGACAATTAGCTTAAGCAATGCTCTTTTCTCATTTGTAGAAGAAGATATCTAACAACTGCAGCAAACATAGGCGCACTGGAGGCGTCACTACTCAGCTGCAACCGTTGTCCGACCTCGAGGACCGTGCAGCCGCACTTGTGGGCCATGAAAGCTGTTCAGCCACCACTCATGGTCTTGCAGAACCCAGCTATTCATCCCGTGAGTAATATGTCAAACAGTTGTAAAAAGTAATGTAAAGCCCTTGTAATTACAATGCAATTTACGAATGATCTCATGTCATGCAGCCTTTGTGCATAAGAAACAATAAGAGCAGGGGATGCAGCCACTACAGCTTTCTGGGGCAGTGAAATCCAATTTATTAATATGTAACGTCTCTCGGTAATGTGTACCCTTATGTTCTAATAAGCTCTGTAATAAGCTTAAATGTGCTTTGAAGGTCAACCAGAGGCACCAGTGGAGGTCTCAGCTGCAACTGCACCTGCACGTGGTGAGGAGGAACAGGAGGAGGAGGAGGAGGAGAAGGAGCACTACAACACCACTGAACCAGAGGTGGAGGAGGAACAATTTATGGAGGGGGATGAACCTGCGGCCACCTTGGATTTCTCAAATGAGACAGAAGAGGCACTGGGACCAAGCAGCGTGCAGCCGGCAACGCCAAGGTCCATTATAGTGCACATGTTGACCCCACGGAGGTTGGGTCAACGAGGTCTGCACTCGCCTCACAAGGACGATTGGTTGGAGGGCTTCATCTCCCTGTGCTCGAAGATGGTCACGATAAGTCGCGAGCTTCTCCAGGGTTTCACTCAGTTCACGTGTGACTTTTCACAGGTGTCTGCTGTACAAGCCAAGCTACATGGCAGACACTTGAACAGATGGGTGAACAGACTGCCGCCACCAATGCCCTGCGGCATGCGCTGTTGGCTGAGCTCGGCACTGCACCCCAAGGTGTCGTGTTACGTCATAGTATTAGCCCGTGCACTCAAGTGAGTATGGAGGAACCACTTCCTCCTGACTCGAAAGGTGATCCGACAGCTTCGTCTTCCACTGCAACACCCCCACCATGGCATGAAGTCTTTCTGTTGCCCGGTTCATGCCAGCTTTGTCTCAGTCTCCGGGGAACAAAACGGACGGGTGGGCCTAAGATATGGGGGGGGGGGGGGGGGAAAGGATCTGGAGGGAAAAGTGGCAACAGGTCTAGGTGGGGGGGGTGTGGTGTTTTGGTTAATATTTTAATTTTTATTATTGTGTTATCTTACTGTTAGTTTATAGTTGGGGGGGAGGGTTGTTAGAAATGATTATTAAATTCTTATTACATTAATACATTTTTTTAATTGAATTTAACGATTGTTGTGCATTGTCTTATAACTTAATATTTAGTTAAGCTAAATATTAATGCAACTGTTGTACAGCAATGGCCAGGGCAGAGCAGAGCAGGCAAGGCTAAAACATAACTCAACACAAATGCAACTTTTGTTTAACCATAAATAGAACTGTAACTGTGACTGTCCCCAATGTAAGTTCATGCAAAGCGTTCATTTATGAGCTGCTGGCGCAACAGCTTTGCAGCCACGTAACTCCCACGGGGTTTCTCCAGTCTTCGGGGGGGTGGCGGCTGCGGTGGCAGGACCATGGATTCATCACCAGGCTGATTGTCCTCCCTGAGGTCCACACAGCCTCCTCCTCCTCCTGCTGCTGCTCCTCATCGTCTGCCTCTTCTGCCTCCACTCCTTCTGAAACTGGACCAGCAGTCCCATCTGGCATTTGTTGTCCTCTCCTTATAGCTAGGTTATGCAACATGCAACACACCACAATAAACTCAGCGACCTGGTCAGAGTGGTACTGAAGATTGCCTCCAGAGTGGTCCAAGCACTTGAAGCACTGCTTGAGCACTCCAATTGTCTTTTCGACGATGTTGTTTGTAGCTATGTGGCCTTCATTGTAACGCTTCTCGGCTTCCATCAGGTAGATTACAGGCAGGGGGGTCATGAGCCAACTGGCAAGGCCATATCCTTTATCCCCCAGCATCCAACTGTGACCTTCTGGCTGATTGACAAATAGGTCAGGGATAGCACTCAGGCAGGCTATGCGCATCATGGATGCTGCCTGGAAATGTAGCATTTACTGCCATGATAATTTGGTTGTGGTCGAGAACGAGCTTCACATTCAGGGAGTGGAATTCCTTTCTGTTACGAAATATCTCCGGGTTCTGTAAAGGGGCTTTCAGAGCGATGTGCGTGCAGTCTATAGCTCCCTGCACCTTGGGGAAGTTTGCTATTCTTGAGAAACCCAAAGCCCTCCCTTCACGAGGCGGGAAGCTGCCACAATGGTTGAGCGGTGTGGCTGCCTTTTTCTTTTAATTGCCAACAGGCAGCAGCCTGGAACCCCCTCTTGGGAGCTGGGCCATAGGCCCAGCCAAACCTTTCCCTTCACTAGGCCTCGTAGCGCCCCTCCCCTTTAACTGAAAGGGAGGGATGTTGCTACATGTTAGCAAGGCAGTGATGGACACCGCCCCGAACCTGCCCCAACACCGCCTCCAACAGTATCCTAAAGTGCTGGGAGGCAGTGTCGCAGTTAAAGAGCTGAATTTTCCGCCTGATGGTAATAATTCAAATAATTCAAATTATCTGCCCAAAATGGGATGGAGGGCAATCTCCCCCCGCCCTAGACTGTCCTTGAGGGATCAAAGACAGAATCTATGAGAAACAATAAAGGAGCTATTATGCTACTTTGTGCATTTTATAGGCCACCAAATAGTGGAAAGTTGATAAAGGAACAGATTTTCAAAGAAATTACTGAGAAGTGCAAGAATTATAGGGTACTGATAATGGGAGACTTTAACTAGCCCAATATTCAATGTGGCAGTGATTGTGTTAAAGGCAGAGAAGGGGAGGAATTTCTGATCAGTATGTTTCCTGCTCAATGAGGCATTGCTGGAGCTAGTCTTGGAGAATGAAATGGATCAAGTGAAGAGCATTTTGGCAATAGTGATCTTAATATTTTAAGATTTAGATAAGTTATGGAGAAGGACAATGAGCTTCTAGAATAAAAGTACTTACCTGGAGGATGGCTAATTTAGGAGAATTGAGGAGGCCCGGGTAAATTGCAATCAAACATTGGCAGGCAGAAATCTAATGGAGCAATGGGTAGCCTTTAAAGAGGAGATGGTTCTGGTACAGTATAGGTACATTCCTACATTAGGGAAAGGGAGGGCAACCAAAGCCAGAGCTCCCTGGATGACAAAGGAGTTAGAGAGTAGGATGAAGCAGAAAAGGGGACACATGACAAATGTTAGCTTGATAATACAAGGGAGAATCAGGCTGAATATAAAATGTACAAAGGAGCAGTGAAAAACGAATCAAGAGGGGCAAAGAGACAGTACGAGAATAGATTCTCGGCTAACATAAAAGGGAATCCAAAGGTCTTCGATAGCCATATTAACAGTACACAGCAACAGCTCAGAGGAGTGGTGGGGCCCATTTGGGACCAAAATGGAGAACTATTGGTGGAGTCATTAGGCATGGCTGAGATAGTAAATGAATACTTTGCATCGGTGTTTACCAAGAGGATTTTGCCAAAACTATGCTAAACGAGGTTGCTGAGATACTCAATGAGATAAAAATAGATAAAGAAGAGGTACTAGAAAGGCTGGCGATAATTAAAGTGGATAAGTCACCTGGTCTGATGGGATGCAGCCTAGTTTGCTAAGGGTAGTAAGTGAAGAAATTCCAGAGGTGCTAGTCACAATCTTCCAATCCTCCATAGATACAGGGATGGTACCAAAGGACTGGAAAATTACAAATGCTACATCCTTGTTCAAAAAAGGGGAGAAGGGTAAACCTGGCAATTACAGGCCAGTCAGTTTAATGTCAGTGGTGGAGTAGCTTTTAGAAACAATAATCCTGGAAAAAATTAACTGCTACTTGAACAAGCATGGAATAATAAAGAAGAGCCAGCACAAACATATTAAGGGCAGATTGTGTTTGACTAACTTGACTGAATTGTTTGATGAGGTAACAGAGGGTGGATGAGGACGGTGCAGTTGATGTCTATATGAACTTTCAAAGGCATTTGATAAAATACTACAGTTGTTAGCAATTTGAAGCCCGTGACATAAAAGGGACAGTAACAACCTGGATACAAAATTGGCGAAGGGATAAAAAACAGAGTTGTGGCGAATGGCTGTTTTTCAGACTAGAGGGAGGTATACAGTAGCATTCCCCAACGTTTAGTACTAAAACCACTGCTGTTTTTAATATATATTAAAGACTCGGACTTGGGGGTACAGGGCATAATTTTGAAATTTGCACATACCGTATATACTCGCGTATCATGCGACTTTTGAAGACCTAAATTGTAACCTAAATTTGGGGGGGTCGCATGATACGCGAGATACAAAATTTGCGGGTGTGAAGTGCTGTCCAAGATTAGGCTGTTAGGCTGTTAAGCAGACCGTATCCACGCTGAATTTCGGCATGCTGCAACAATCCTCTATGTAAAGACATTTCTCTTGGTTTCTCCTCTCACTCTCCATGATGGTTGTAAATCGAATATCCCTGGTTGATATTAGTTCCTCGATACTCATGACCAAATCATTAGTTTATGTGGAAAACAAGCCAAGTTCCTGCAGCACACCGCTAACTACATCCTCCCAATGCAAAAAAAAATCCATTTGACTCCTGCTGAAATTCTTCTCTTCAGGGGGGGAAAGAGTCGCGGAGGGGTGGGGGGGGGGGAGAGAGTCGCGGAGGTCGGGGGGGGGGGGGGAGAGAGAGTCGGGGGGGGAGAGCACGGAGAGAGAGCAGAATCCACTCGATGTTTCATGTTAAGGTCTGTATTCGATCTCAAAAAAGTGACTCGCATGATGCATGAGATATATGGTAAAATCATGTTTTGGGGACGAAAATTTAGGGGTCGCATGATACGCGAGATCGCAGGATACGCGAGTATATACGGTAACAAAAAACTTGAAAGTGAGGAAGATCGTAATAAACTTCAAGATATAGACAGGCTGGTGGAATGGGTGGACACATGGCAGATGAAATTCAACACAGAGAAGTGTGACATGATACATATACGTTTTGAAAGGAAGAATGAGGAAAGACCGTGCATGCTAAATCATACAATTCTAAAGTGGGTGTAAGAAGAGAGAGACCCAGGGGCACTTGTGCACAGACTTTTGAAGATGGCAGGACAGGCTAGCAAAGTAGTTAATAAAGCAGATGGGATCCTGGGCTTTATAAATAGATGCATAAGTACAAAAGCCAGGAAGTTATGCTAAACCTGCGTAAAACACTAATTTAGCCCCAGCTGTTCACCATACTTTTGCTGACAGGTTACTTTCTGCACTGTGGAGATTTTCTCAATCACATCAGGATGGGTACCTTAGCTTGGATGTGGAATGAGGACCAATATGACCACCATCACCAGCAGTAGCACCAGCACCAGGCTGCTGTTCAGAGACCTGTAGCTGGACAGCAGAGGAGGGAGCAGCAGAGGGATGCAGTTTACAGGAGGAACTACCCACGCAACAGGGTGTAATGGCAGAGGCTGAGTTTCCTTGACATATCCGAGCAGCAGTGTCTCAGGAAGCTCAGGTTGTCGCATCAGATGACAGCAAACATTTTCAGCCTCCTAGAAGACCTGCTGCCTGCTGGACCTGGTGGCAACGCTTTACCAGTGGCTGTCAAAGTCACCACCACCTTCAACTTTTTGCCTCCAGATCATTCCAGGGCCCATTTTGCCAGAGACATATCCAGGATCTCCCAGTCAACAGCTCACAAATGGATAAGACAGGTGACTGATGGCTTGTTTGCATTGGCCGGCAGTTATGTCAACTTCACCTGCAATGACAGCAGTCAGAATGAGTGGGCACTTGGGTTTGTGGTTTTAGCTGGCTTCCCACAGGTGCACGGCATCATCGACTGCACACACATGGAAATCCACCAGATCAACCAGGAGTATTTATCAACCACAAGGGCTTCCACTCCATTAATGTGCAGCTGGTGTGCAACCACACAAATATACTTCTGCAGGTGTGCGCCAGATTCCCAGGGAGCTGCCATAATGCTTTCACCCTGTGCCAGTCCCAACTCCCTGATGTCTTCGAACCTGCAAGTAGACTTAAGGGGTGGCTGCTAGGAGACAAGGGATACCCACTTAAAACTTGGCAAATGACACCCATCAGAAACCCGACCAATGAAGCCCAATAGTGCTACAATGAATGCCATATGACCACCAGATGTGTGATCGAACAAGCCGTTGACATGCTGAAGATGCAGTTCAGGTGCCTAGACAGATTTGGAGATACCCTTCAGTATGCATCAACCCAGGGTCTCCAGAATGGGCGTGGTGTGCTGTACTCTGCACAACACAGTGCAGAAGCAAGGATTGGAGCTGCAGGAGGAACAAGATGAAAAGCTCAGATCAACTTCAGATGATTCTGAGGAGTAGGAGGAGGGGGAACAGGAATAGGAATAGGAAGATGAGGAGGAGGAAGGTGATGGGGGCAATGCACCACCAGCTGCTCACATTGCTGCCAGGGATTCCCTTATTAATGCAAGGTTCACTTAGGTTGCATCAGTGGACCCAAGTCATAAGCACATGCAATGGCCACTCATCCTGCCTCCGCCCCCCCAATAATTCCACTGACAGAAAATAGTCCTGAAAACAATCAACTACCCCTTACACATCTCCCAATTGGTCCCCATCAATTCTTGTCTTCCCATTCATCATCAAACAGCTTAAAAGGCAACGCCACCCAGCAACCAAGAATGAGCAAGACAGGAAAATGTTGCGTAAGTATAATATTTACTTGCTTCAACTGAATAACAGAAACATAATAACATAATGGTCCAGATTTTGCAGTGGTAATAATGGCAAAACTGTCAGCGTTCACCATCATTACTTCTCTGAAAGTGACAGCAACTTCTGGAGTCAGCGCATGCGCAGATAAACGCGGAAATCCAAAAGTTGCTGTCAGTGCTTCTACGCTTCTCTACAGGTTGCACTGTGGAACTCCCCAGAGCTGGCAATCAATTCAAATCACACTGAAATGTAGTTCCTGACAATAGCTTCCCCTATTATGCTGGAATATCACTGTTAAAAAAAGACCAAAATACTTAAGTCTTGTTGAAAGAGATGTAACTGGGTTTTTAAACAGTGTATAGACTGCTGAACAACTTGTTCTGGCCCTGAAAATCTAATTTTATGTTAGTGTAATGTCAAATGTCCATTGATATGTTAACAATGACATTATTTTTAGTAGAATTTTTTTTTAAAGTTTGTTTATGATATTTCAGCTTTTACCTTATATGTCCCAATCTTTGTTTCGCTTTCTGTAAAATTTATAATAAACATTACATTGTAATCTGTGTTTTTTACTTCCTGGTTTGCTGTCTGAGAATGCTTCAATATGATTGGCTGCTTAATCTGCTTGATGACATCACTGTTGCTGGACCCTGGAGATCCACTTGATTTGGCGTCAGATTTAAATTAATGTCAGGAGAGATGAAATTCGCACCACAGAGATTGCTAAATCTTTCTGGTCAGCTTTCTTCAAGGTCAGTGGCGAGTATGCTGATTTTCTGCTGACCATAAATTCCGGGCCAATATTTTCTCATCCACCCATGTACATACTCTTGTGCAACTACAAAGCCTCATGCAGCCCTTTCCTACCAATTCTACGTGGTGTAACCCCTATGGCTTCAGCAGAGGTAGAGGCAGGCCGCTCAGGTCCCTGCTCTTACTGCTGAGATGCTCGTGGCTGATGACCTCTGGGTTTTAGAGCCTTTGAGGGCCCCACCAAAGACTGCTCCAGCTGCACCTGTGTAGGGACAGACTCTGCCATTGGGAGATGAGGCATCATGTGGAATACTGACTTAGGGAAGGAACAGATCAGAAGTGGAAGCAGTTTGAGTGGAGTCCCCACTTCCATCTCCCCTTTCCCCATCATCTCTCTCATGGCCCAGCCGCATTTCACTGTAGTGGAGAGCACTTTGGTGCAGATCAGCGTGACACAGTAAGGCCAAGGCTAAGGTACCTGTCATTCTATTTAAGGTGGCAGACATGGTGCCATGCAGAGTCTGCACGACTGTGGTGAAGGCGTGCACAGACGCATTTGATTGGAGCGCATAACGGTCCATGGCGCTGGCCACTCTATCCAATGAAGAAGACATCATCTCAGTGGCCTGCAACTCAACCCACTCATGCTTGAGATATACTCCTCCAATCTTTCTGCAGTCGTGAAGACCTGCCAATGCATAAGAATATTTAATACGAACATGGCTGACCCAATCATGGACTCAGGTCCACTTCCCTGCCCGCTCCCCTTAACCCCTTATCGTTTAAGAAACTGTCTATTTCTGTCTTAACTTTATTCTTGACTCTGGATCAGTTCCTATCAAGTGGAGGGTAGCCAATGTAACCCCACTTTTTAAAAAAGGAGGGAGAGAGAAAACAGGGAATTATAGACCGGTCAGCCTGACATCGGTAGTGGGTAAGATGATGGAATCAATTATTAAGGATGTCATAGCAGCGCATTTGGAAAGAGGTGACATGATAGGTCCAAGTCAGCATGGATTTGTGAAAGGGAAATCATGCTTGACAAATCTTCTGGAATTTTTTGAGGATGTTTCCAGTAGAGTGGACAAGGGAGAACCAGTTGATGTGGTATATTTGGACTTTCAGAAGGCTTTCGACAAGGTCCCACACAAGAGATTAATGTGCAAAGTTAAAGCACATGGGATTGGGGGTAGTGTGCTGACATGGATTGAGAACTGGTTGTCAGACAGGAACCAAAGTGTAGGAGTAAATGGGTACTTTTCAGAATGGCAGGCAGTGACTAGTGGGGTACCGCAAGGTTCTGTGCTGGGGCCCCAGCTGTTTACACTGTACATTAATGATTTAGACGAGGGGATTAAATGTAGTATCTCCAAATTTGCGGATGACACTAAGTTAGGTGGCAGTGTGAGCTGCGAGGAGGATGCTATGAGGATGCAGAGTGACTTGATAGGTTAGGTGAGTGAGCAAATGCATGGCAGATGAAGTATAATGTGGATAAATGTGAGGTTATCCACTTTGGTGGTAAAAACAGAGAGGCAGACTATTATCTGAATGGTGACAGATTAGGAAAAGGGGAGGTGCAACGAGACCTGGGTGTCATGGTACATCAGTCATTGAAGGTTGGCATGCAGGTACAGCAGGCAGTTAAGAAAGCAAATGGCATGTTGGCCTTCATAGCGAGGGGATTTGAGTACAGGGTCAGGGAGGTGTTGCTACAGTTGTACAGGGCCTTGGTGAGGCCACACCTGGAGTATTGTGTACAGTTTTGGTCTCCTAACCTGAGGAAGGACATTCTTGCTATTGAGGGAGTGCAGCGAAGGTTCACCAGACTGATTCCCGGGATGGCGGGACTGACCTATCAAGAAAGACTGGATCAACTGGGCTTATATTCACTGGAATTCAGAAGAATGAGAGGGGACCTCATAGAAACGTTTAAAATTCTGATGGGTTTAGACAGGTTAGATGCAGGAAGAGTGTTCCCAATGTTGGGGAAGTCCAGAACCAGGGGTCACAGTCTAAGGATAAGGGGAAGCCATTTAGGACCGAGATGAGGAGAAACTTCTTCACCCAGAGAGTCGTGAACCTGTGGAATTCTCTACCACAGAAAGTTGTTGAGGCCAATTCACTAAATATATTCAAAAAGGAGTTAGATGTAGTCCTTACTACTAGGGGGATCAAGGGGTATGGCAAGAAAGCAGGAATGGGGTACTGAAGTTGCATGTTCAGCCATGAACTCATTGAATGGCGGTGCAGGCTAGAAGGGCCGAATGGCCTACTCCTGCACCTATTTTCTATGTTTCTATGTTTCTATTCAATATCCACGCTTCCACAGCTCTTTGAGGCAGCGAATTCCACAGATTTGCAACCCTCCGAGAGAAGAAATTTCTCCTCATCTCAGTTTTAAATGGCGGCCCTTTATTCTAAGATCATGCCCTCCATCAGTGGAAACATCCTCTCTGCATCCACCTTGTCAAGCCCCCTCATAATCTTATATGTTTCGATAAGATCACCTCTCATTCTTCTGAATTCCAATGAGTAGAGGTCCAACCTACTCAACCTTTCCTCATAAGTCAACCCCCTCATCTCCGGAATCAACCTAGTGAACCTTCTCTGAACTGCCTCCAAAGCAAGTATATCCTTTCGTAAATATGGAAACCAAAACAGCACGCAGTATTCCAGGTGTGGCCTCACCAATACCCTGTATAGCTGTAGCAAGACTTCCCTGCTTTGCAATAAAGGCCAAGATTCCATTGGCCTTCCTGATCACTTTCTGTACCTGCACACTAACCTTTTGTGTTTCATGCACAAGTACTCCCAGATCCCGCTATACTGCAGCACTTTGCAATCTTTCTCCATTTAAATAATAACTTGCTCTTTGATTTTTTTCTGCCAACGTGCATGTCCTCACACTTTCCCACATTATACTCCATCTGCCAAATTTTTGCCCACTCACTTAGCCTGTCTGTCCTTTTGCAGATTTTTTGTGTCCTCCTCACACATTACTTTTCCTCCCATCGTCAGCAAACTTGGCTACGTTACACTCAGTCCCTTCTTCCATGTCGTTAATATAGATTGTAAATAGTTGGGGTCCCAGCACTGCACTTTGCCCATTGTCTGTTGCTGCTCAATGATTCTCCTCTTCATTGACGGCCCCCAGGGTACAGAATCTGTGTCCAGCTGAGCAGAGCTTGGAGAGTGCTGTGCCCTCTGACGTGGACTCTCCACTGCTGTCCCTGCCAAAACCATCTGCTCTTGCTCACTTGTGAAGTGTGAGTTACCAGGTGAAAACCCAACTCTCTGTCTAAGAGGTCTCATAGAAGTATGAGTATCTGAGCTGGTGCATGGTCTGCATGAGTCCTGTGATGGTGCACCCTCAGAAGGACTCGGCTCCTCTGAGAAATCATCATTGGTGACCTCCTTCGAATCCTGCTGCATGAAGGCCCTGTCAGAGATAAAAGATATGAGTTAGTCCTGGCAAGGTCTTTGAATCTTAGAACGATCTTAAAATAAGGGGCCGCGCATTTAAAACAGAGATGAGGAAAAATTTATTCTCAGAGGGTTGTAAATCTGTGTAATTCGCTGCCTCAAAGAGCTGTGGAAGCTTGGACATTTGAATAAATTTAAGACAGAAATAGACAGTTTCTTAAATGATAAGGGACTATGGGGAGCGGGCGGGGGAGTAGAGCTGAGTCCATGATCAGATCAGCCATTGTCTTATTGAATGGTGGAGCAGGCTTGAGGGGTCATATGGGCTACTCCTGTTCCTATTTCTTACGTTCTTATTAAGGTAAGAATGTTGCAACTTATCATTATGATGATGATGTTTGACTCACTGTTGAAATCAAATCAACATGATTATGTGCCATATGACACGTAGGTCACTAATATTTCATTGTGTCGCCAGGTAGCTGGAAGCTGCCCATCTCCCCATCTCTGATGGTCAGGGACGCCAAAACTCCATTAATCTCCAGTCCCTCTTCCTCTGCGCTTGTTAGCTGGCAAACATTTGGAAACCCACCTCCGTTCTCTCCCTGTCCCTCATGTTATGTGCTCTCTTCCCCTGCAACGAAAGAACAGACCTATGCATGAATCTAATGGCATGTATGGATTGAATGCATTTGGTGAGCTTGGCAGAGGGAGAGGCATGAAATTGCATAAGGATGAGGGTGAGTGGCAGATGGATACATGGGTATGTGAGGAAGTGCATAGAAAGAGAAGGATAAGTGGGCATGCAAGATAAGTGGATGTGAGGAGTGATGTGATGGAGTAGACTTGACAAGGCAGCCTGAGGGTTTGGGATTTTGCACACAGCAGGATATAGGTGAAGGTGCAACTGTACTCACCTTTCCTGATCTGGTTAGGTTATTAAATCGCTTCCTGCGCTGAATTCAGGAGCGTGGCACTACGCTGCTGCGGCTCACCAGCTGGGCCACCTCCAACCATGCCTACTTTGTGGCAGCGGCAGGTTTCTTCCTCCCAATGAGTGGGCCGCAAATTCCGGCCTCGCCAGGTCCTTCCGAAGTGCGCACGGACCCAGCGAGGCCTCATAAAAGCCGGTTTTCGGGGCACAATGCACAGGTGCTGAAAAGCAGTTTTTCTGATCGGTCAAGATTTCTCTTGGAAGATCCTCCGTATCCACACAGGAAGGACATCCGCGCGGGAGAGATTGGGCTATTTTCCCAACTCATGCCCAGCGAATGTCCTTCAAACATTTACGCCTGGTAAAAGCAGGCGCATAGCTTACTTTTACCAATGTAAGAGTTTTAAAACATACAAAAATTAAATGTAATCATTCATTTTTATATTTAAAAACCCTGTCCATTAAAGTAAGCTTATTTTTAACACTATTAAAACACACAAAAATAATCCCCCAAATATATATTTTTTCCAAGACATTTAATTACATTTAATTTTAAATAAGTGAGGTGTTTTATTTATTTATTTTGCTGTGTTTTGGTGTGTTAGGGGTTTTTCTCATTGATAGTAATGGGAGTCTGTACAAACAGAGCTCCCATTTTTATCAATGAGAATACTGCATAAGTGATTCTCATGTACCAGGCCCATGTACCTGAAAGGCAACTTCCCATGCACTGTGCAATGAATCTAGGCCTCCAACCGGGACCACCAGGTACTTTCATATATTTTTTTCGGGTTGGAGGCATTCGTACGAAGGAAGCCTCCCACCATAATTTCCCTCCCAGTATCTCTGCTGGTCCTCACAGCCCCCAGCAGCACATCAAGGGAGGCGTCATTGAAACGCGATGAAGCCTTTGCCTGTCTTGAATCCATTATTTAATTTGCTTTTCCTTTTTTGCAAACTCCAACTCCTTCAAATTCCATCTTCGGATCATCCCTTTAAAGACCGGAGTTGAGGTCGTGCTATGCAGGTCTTCATCACGCCCTCTGCCACGCATTCGACAGCAAACCCGAAAGCAAAATGCTAATGAACTGGCTGAGGTAAAAAGTCACTGACAGATGCACTGAATTTACTTACGGGTTTCCTGCATTGATATGGGACCTCCCCGCACCCCTCTGTTCCCAACGCATCTCCAAGTTAATATCAGGGCAAAATGTCTATCAGCATCAAAAAGAGAAAAATTAGTTAATGATGCGAGTGGAAATCCTGCATCAGACTAATAGATGAGTAGTCAGGAGCAATGTGCCCTCTAATATTTTTTGGCCCAAGCTGATGGCCATTCAAAATTACATGCATGCACGGTTTTTCTATTTAAGATCCGGGACCTGCACAGCGCTGCCTGATGGCATGGCCATGTAGGGTACATTGTTCAGGAGACCCCCTTTATACAGCCAATGAAAATAAAGAGGGAACGGCAATAATTTTATTTTATTCGTTTTTGGGATGTGGGCGTCGCTGGTACATAAGAACATAAGAATTAGGAACAGGAGTAGGCCATCGAGCCCCTCGAGCCTGCTCCGCCATTCAACAAGATCATGGCTGATCTGGCCGCCCGCTCCTTGTAACCATTAATTCCCTTATTGGTTAAAAATCTATCTATCTGTGATTTGAATACATTCAATGAGCTAGCCTCAACTGCTTCCTTGGGCAGAGAATTCCACAGATTCACAACACTGTGAAAAGAAATTCCTTCTCAACTCGGTTTTAAATTGGCTCCCCTGTATTTTGAAGCTGTGCACCCTAGTTCTAGTCTCCCCGACCAGTGGAAACAATCTCTCTGCCTCTAAGTTGTCTGTCCCTTTCATTATTTTAAATGTTTCTATAAGATCACCCCTCATCCTTCTGAACTCCAACGAGTAAAGACCCAGTCTACTCAATCTATCATCATAAGGTAACCCCCTCATCTCCGGAATCAGCCGAGTGACTCGTCTCTGTACCCCCTCCAAAGCTAGTATATCCTTCCTTAAGAAAGGTGACCAAAACTGCACGCTGTACTCTAGGTGCGGCCTCACCAATACCCTATAAAGTTGCAGCAGGACCTCCTTGCTTTTGTACTCCATCCCTCTCGCAATGAAGGCCAACATTCCATTCGCCTTCCTGATTACCTGCTACACCTGCATACTAACTTTTTGGTAAATGCTGGTGTTTCCCCCAGATCGGGGGGCATGGTTTAATGTTTTTTGTTTACTCCTATAAGAGTTTCATGCACAAGGGCCAATGGTAGAGCTTTGGAGGTGTGGCCTAAACAGTTGGAGCCTGGGGCAGTGAGGGAAGGAGCTACCTGCTTTTGCTCCTGTTTGGAAGGCCTTGAGAGCCCTGAGACCAGCCCAGGAAGAGGAGGAAAGGGCTGGCTTACTACAACTCAACATCCAGAGGGAGAGGAGGAGCGCAGAAAAATTACCAACTTTATTACTGCTACAGAGAGTTGGAGAGAGTGGAAAGAACAACAACCTGTGTGGAAGGAGGGAGATTCTGCAATAGTCTACAGGTGGGTGTTGGTGCATTCTCCGAAAGACATTGTTTTATTGGTGGGGGGAGAAAGGAAGACCTTTCGAGGGCTGGAACATCGCGGGGGGTGTGTGTGTGTGTGGAAGTGTGTGTGGGGGTCTTGCTTACAACTAGGCCCCACACACCACTGAAGCACCCCTCCCCCATTGCCTAGCCTGGGATAGCTGGACCACAGAAAGTAGTTGAGGCCAATTCACTAAATATATTCAAAAGGGAGTTAGATGAAGTCCTTACTACTCGGGGGATCAAGGGTTATGGCGAGAAAGCAGGAAGGGGGTACTGAAGTTTCATGTTCAGCCATGAACTCATTGAATGGCGGTGCAGGCTAGAAGGGCTGAATGGCCTGCTCCTGCACCTATTTTCTATGTTTCTATGTTTCTATGTTTACCAGGCTGATAACTATTGATTACCCTGGTTAACATCGTTGGGAGTGTGTGCCTGTGTGGCTCCAGCTGCCCCAGGTGAAGACATCTTCTCCCCCCACCCGAAGACCACCCCAAAGACTGTGTTTTGTTTGCCATCTGGGGAGTGCACCCACCCATTGCTGTGAGGGGAGACCTGCCCTCGCAGCCTCCCTCTTTCCCACACCCCCTCTCTCTATCTCTCTCTCTCTCTCTGCCCTCTCTCTCTGAGAGCCCTTCCTCCTCATTTTTTAATAAAAAACAATTAAAACAACTGAACAGAGGGAGCAAGGCCCCTCCCCAATTGCCAACTAGGGGAGAGGTGTGCCTCTTTCAGAGCTCCCTCTGTTCATACATTCAAACGAGGCCACTTAAGACCATTAAGGCCTGTGACTTTGGGGTGGGTGTGGCCTTTAAAGGGACCCCGTGATGGCGACCCCATCTACGCCGGTGGCAGGGCCAGCTAGGACATATGCGCAGGCGGCGTCCACATCCACGGCACCTCCTGCGCCACCTGCTGCCCTGCCACCTTTCAGACTCATTACAAAGAAAAACAGGGTCAAGAGCTACACTCACCCCACAATGAGCATTGAGGAGTGCGTGCGGGCGATGGCTGGGGTAGTCGGCCCCTCGGCCATTGTCGCAGCCTCCAAGATGTCTGGGAAGGCCGTGTTCTTCCTGGGGTCGGAGCGAGCGGTGTCCCTGGCCATTGAAAAGGGGCTCACGGTGGGCGGGACGTTCCTGCCGGTGGACCCTCTCGAGGCCACCGTGCAGAGGGTCATTCTATCGAACGTCCCGCCCTTTGTTCCCGCTGAGCTCCTCCTCCCTCACCTACACCAACTGGGGGAGGTAAGGTCGGGGATCAACCCCATACCGCTCGGCCTCAGGGAGAACAGCTTGCGCCATGTGTTCTCCTTCCGCCGCCATCTCTTTGTCCGGCTGGCGCGGGAGGAGACGACGGAGGGCTATTTTAATGTGGTGCACGAGGGGACTGCCTACCGCGTCTTCTGGACGTCGGACGGCGTGCGGTGCCATGCCTGTAGGGAGGTGGGGCATTTTCGTAAGAACTGCCCCGCCTCCAAGGCCGCCAAACCACCGAGGGCGGCCAAGGCTGGCGCAGCCGCCACCCCTCCCCCTAGTAGTGCCCGCGTGCCGGGAGCTGTGGGTGCGCGGGCATCATCGGAGGCCTTTGTTTTCACGGCCTCTGGCGGGGGGGAGGGAGAGCGTCCGATCGTAAAGAAGGCGCGGAGGAAGGCGAAACATCTCGAGGCGGGTCCCCTCGGTGCGCCAGACGATTTGTTTACCGCGCTCAGCCCAACCCAGTCATCGGCGAGCGCGGGGTGCCCTGAGCCCGTGCCCTTAACCAATACCGCAGAGGGGCTTGGGCGCGGGCAAGAAAAGAAAAAGGGAGGGGTGGAGCGGGAGGCCTCGGCAGACATGGAGGTCTCCCTGCCTCCGCGCACCCCCAGGAACAAAAGGAGGCGCCGCTCCAATGAGGCGGAGGGGGAGCAACATCCCTCCGCGGAGGAGTCCGTGCCCGCCGCGTGTCCCGCGTCCCCCACTAGCGCCCCCAAGCTGTGCTGTAGGCGAGAGGAGTCTGTCCCCGGGGAGGGTGGGACAGTCGAGGCTGCCCAGCCTCTGCCTCCCGGGGATGGCGTGGAAGATCTGCCCGTCGTGGGGGGCGTGGGGCCAGCGGAGGAATGCGTAGCCGCCGGGTCGAGCATCCCGGGGACTGAGGCGGGCGGGGCCGAAAAGGCCGCACCTGAGCCCGCCCAGCCAATAACCGACTTCCCCCGGGACTTGCTCGACCCAGCAGAAATACACAGTATTAGCAATTTTAATGAATCTGTACACGCTGGGCCGGGGGGTGGCGGCGGGGAAGGGGAAGAACAACAACCCTCGCCCCCTACTTTGGAGTTGGGGTACTTGGTGGACCTGGAACATTACTTTGACCAGGTCTCTCCGTGTTCCCCGGTTCCTGGGGCGGAGGAGGAACCCCTTCCGCTGTCGCTTCCCGACCCAGCACCAATTTTAAAAGAGCCCAGTGGGGACTCCTCTGCCGACGATCCTGGGGGTGGGATCGGGGCGGAGCCAGGGCCGGATGGAGCGGCCGGGCCGTTTGCCGTACCTCGTGCGGTCGACGGGCCGGCTGCTGGCGGCGACCTCCCGGAGGAGGACGGGGACTCAGTGGAGGACGCGGGTGAAGATCTCGAGTCCATCGCCAGTGAGGCGGTGGATCTCCTCGTGCCCGCCGCCGAGTCCCCCCTCATTCCCGTAGAGGAACTCCGGGACTTTTTGGTCCAGAACCAGGGTTGCCGCAACCGAATCTGGCCCGGGAAAGATGGTCCGAGCCGGGGCTGCTCATCGCTTCCGTCCGCGTCGCCACTAAAACCATGGCCGCGGGCGGGCCCTTAAAAGGCGCAAGGCCTTGAGCTGCGCCGGCTCAAAAAGTTCCTTGCGGGGCTGCTGAAGGAGTGGAGGTCAACAAAAGACTCCGCTCCCTCCCCCGCAATAGGTTAAGGTAGAGGTTGCACTATGCTTTTGTCATGAAGATAACCATAGCCAGCCTCAACATCAACGGCGGCAAAGAGGCACGCCGTAGATTTAACAATTTTTCGCTCCTGCGGGAGGGGAAATATGCGGTGTGCTTCCTGCAAGAAACCCACACCGTTCCGGGAGACGAAGCCACGTGGCTCCTGGAATGGCAAGAAGAGGCCCACATGAGCCACCTCACCGCCACTTCTAGTGGGGTGGCCATCTTGCTGGCCCCGCATTTTCAGCCGGAGATCTTGGGGGTCGAGGAGCCCGTGCCAGGCCGCTTGCTGCACGTAACGGTTCGCCTGGGGGACGTGCCGCTCCATCTCGTGAACGTGTACGCCCCTCAGCCCGGCCCGCAGCAAACGCGCTTCTTCGAAGAGGTGTCCGCTCTTCTTGGCTCCGTCGACGTCGGAGACTGCATTGTCCTCGGGGGGGGGATATTAACTGCACCCTCGAGGCGAGGGACCGCTCCGGTGCCCCGCAGAGCATGACGGCGATGGGGAAGTTGAGGGATCTGGTCGGGTCCTTCGACTTGGTGGACGTCTGGCGAAATCTCCACCCCGACTCCAGCGCCTTTACTTGGGTGAGGCCTGGAGTAGGATGGTCCAGAGTCGACAGCCTTTACGTGTCTCAGGCGTACGTTTCCTGTATTCCGGCGGCCTCCATGCGGCCGGTGCAGTGTTCGGACCACCACCTGGTGTGGGCGGAGCTCGCTTCGCTCCGCGCGAGGACGGGGTCCGCGTACTGGCATTTTAACAACCGGCTGCTGGAGGACGTGCAGTTCCAGGACTCGTTCCGCCATTTCTGGGCCGACTGGAGAAGGAAGCAGGGGAACTTCCCCTCCTTGAGGCTATGGTGGGACGTGGGCAAGGCTCACGTCCGCATCTTCTGTCAAGAGTACGCGAGGGGGTCGACCAAGAGGCGGGCGGCCAGGGTCGGGCGCCTAGAAAAAGAGGTGCTCGACCTGGAGTCCCGTCTCGGTCAAGTCGTCGGGGACCCGGCCCTGCGGACGGTGTACGAAGCGAAGAAGGCCGCGCTGAAGGACCTGCAGCTCGTCGGGTCCCGAGGCGCATTCGTGAGGTCGCGGATCCGGTTCCTGCGGGATCTGGACCGCGTCTCCCCCTTCTACTCGCTGGAAAAAAGACAGAGTGTCCGTAAGCAGCTCTTGACGCTGCTGGCCGACGACGGCTCTCTCATCTCGGATCCGGAGGGCGTCAACAACAGGGCCCGTGAATATTACGGGGCCCTGTTCTCTCCGGAGCCGTCCAGCGAGGAAGCGCGTAGAGCTTTGTGGAAGGACCTGCCGAAGGTCAGCCCGGAGGGCGGCGAAAATCTGGAAGCTCCGCGAAGCCTGGCGGAGCTGACCGGTGCCCTCGACCGGCTCTCGAGGGGAAAATCCCCGTAGCTGGACGGGCTGACCGTGGAGTTCCACAGGGCGTTCTGGGATGTCCTGGGGGGCGACTACGCGCGGGTCCTGGGAGAAAGTCTGGCGACCGGGGAGATGCCCCTCTCTTGGCGCAGGGCAGTCATCGTCCTGCTGCCTAAGAAGGGTGATCTCCGCCTCCTTAAGAATGGCGTCCGGTCTCCCTCCTCAGCACGGACTACAAAATCTTCGCCAGGGCGATGTCTGCTCTCCTTGGCACCGTGCTGGACCACATGATCCACCCCCACCAGTCCTACACGGTCCCGGGCCGGACAATCTACGATAACATCCATCTGGTCCAGGACCTCATCCATTATTCCCAGGAGGCTGGTCTGTCGGTCGCCTTCCTATCCCTCGACCAAGAGAAGGCGTTCGACAGGGTGGATCACGACTATCTGCTCGGAACTCTGCGCGCTTTCGGGTTCGGAACGCATTTCGTCGCCCGGATCCGACTTTTGTACGCCGCCGCGGAGTGTCTGATTAAGGTTAACGGGTCCTTGACGGCGCCCCTTCGCTTTGGGAGAGGGGTGCGCCAGGGATGCCCCATGTCCGGCCAGTTATACGCCGTTTGCGTGGAGCCTTTCCTGCGCCTCCTGCGGACGAGGTTGACGGGACTGGCTCTGCAAGGGCCGGGCGTGGAGGTCGTCCTCTCGGCTTACGCCGATGATGTGCTCCTCGCGGTAGAGTATCCCGCTGACCTGCGGAGGATGCGTGAATGCCAGGAGATTTACTCGGCCGCATCCTCCGCCAGAATCAACTGGGAAAAATGTTCCGGACTCCTGGTGGGTCAGTGGCGGGTGGACTCCCTGCCGGAGGAGCTCAGGCCTTTTGCCTGGAGCACAACCCATCTCCTCTATCTGGGAGTCTACCTTAGCCCCGACGAGGAAGTCTGGCCGGCGAACTGGCAGGAGCTGGAGGCCAAGGTCGCCGCTCGCCTAGGGCGCTGGACAGGACTGCTCAGAGTGCTGTCCTACAGGGGTCGAGCGCTAGTCATAAACCAGCTGGTGGCCGCCATGTTGTGGTACCGGCTGGTCACTTTGACCCCTCCCCCTGCGTTTGTCGCCAAGATACAGAAGAAGCTGGTGGACTTCTTCTGGAACAGGAAGCACTGGGTCTCTGCGGTGGTCTTGAGACTCCCGCTTGGGGAGGGCGGTCAGTCGTTGGTGTGCGTCAGCACCCAGCTCGCGACTTTCCGTCTTCAGACCCTGCAGAGATACCTTTACGTCGAGCCCCCTCCTAGGTGGCGTGCTCTGGTGACGTATTTCTTCCGCCAGCAGCACGGCCTCAATTACGACACGCAGCTCCTGTTTGTGAGTGTGGGGGGCGTCAGGACCGCCCTCCGGGAGCTGCCTGTCTTTTACAAGGAACTCATCAGGGTCTGGAACAAAGTCTCCACCAAGCGCAGCTCTCCGCCGGCTGGAGTGGCCGCTGTCCTGCAGGAGCCGCTGCTCGGGAATCCGTACCTCCACGACCGAGGTTTCAGGTGGCGGTCGGACGAGAGGGCTGTGGCTGGTGAGGTGACCAGGGTCAGGGACCTGCTCAATGGCGGAGGAGCGGGCTGGATGGCGCCAGACACGCTGGTGCGGCGCTTAAATTCTGCCAACTTCCGCCGCGCGGCCGATGCCATCGAGTTGCTAAAAACAGCTCTGGGCCCCGACTCTGTTAGGTGCATTGAGGAGGCTCAAGCATGTGGGGAGATCCCGTCCGAACTGACCCCCATCCGGACGGAATTCCTCATTGGCGCCAAACCCCGGAACCTCCCTCGGGGGCCGGCGCCTCACAACTTGAGCCGCCTCGAGGAAATCCCCTCCGTGCCTTTCAGTTCCACGCGGAGGGGTTTCCTGTACGGGCTGCTCCTGCACACTCAACTTTGCCATCCTCGCCTGCCGTCCGGACACGCCATGGCGTACCATCTTGCCGTCCGGAGGAAGCGGGGGTCCCCGATGGAGGGCACTCTACGCGGGAGTCCTCCCAGTATTTATCGGGGACTTGGCCTGGAGGGTGGTGCACGGAGCAGTGCTGTGCAATAAATTTTTAAGCCGGTTCACGTGCTCCCAGGCCGCCTGCAATTTCTGCGGTCTGGAAGAGTCCGTGTTCCATGTTTTTATGGAATGCACGAGGTTGCAGCCCCTGTTTTATTATTTAAAGGGGCTGCTCCTGAAATTCTGGCTGCACTTCAGTCCCACACTCCTGATCTTTGGGCACCCTGTGCGGAGGGGAGCGGGTAGGTCTGAGGGCCTCCTCATAGGACTGCTCCTGGGCACGGCCAAGGGTGCCATCAGCCGGTCGAGGCAGCGGGCGGTCGAGGGGGTCGTTCAACCTGACTGCCTGCCTCTCTTCCGCGCGCACATCCGCACCAGGGTGTCCTTGGAGATGGAGCACGCGGTGTCCACCGGTACGCTCGCGGCCTTCCGCGAGAGGTGAGCACCGGAGGGACTGGAGTGCATCGTCACGCCCGGCAACCAAATTTTAATTTGATTTTATGTTTTAAAGTTTAATTTGTTTTAATTGCCAGTGCTTTTAGTGTCCCCCTCCCCTTTTATAGGGGGCAATTGGAAAAAAAAAAATTCGATTCTGTGCAAAAAAAAACGGTATTGTAAATGTCGGTGTTTCCCCCAGATCGGGCGGCACGGTTTAATGTTTTTCTGTTTACTCCTAAAAGAGTTTCATGCACAAGGACCCCCAGGTCCCTCTGCACCGCAGCATGTTGTAATTTCTCCCCAATCAAATAATATTCCCTTTTACTGTTTTTTTTCCCCCAAGGTGGATGACCTCACATTTTCCGACATTGTATTCCATCTGCCAAACCTTAGCCCATTCGCTTAACCTATCTAAATCTCTTTGCAGCCTCTCTGTGTCCTCTAAACACCCGCTTTCCCACTAATCTTTGTGTCATCTGCAAATTTTGTTACACTACAGTCTGTCCCCTCTTTCAGGTCATCTATGTATATTGTAAATAGTTGTGGTCCCAGCACCGATCCCTGTGGCACACCACTAACCACCGATTTCCAACCCAAAAAGGACCCATTTATCCCGACTCTCTGCTTTCTGTTAGCTAGCCAATTCTCTATCCATGCTAATACATTTCCTCTGACTCCACGTACCTTTATCTTCTGCAGTAACCTTTTGTGTGGCACCTTATCGAATGCCTTTTGGAAATCTAAATACACCACATCCATCGGTACACCTCTATCCACCACGCTCGTTATATCCTCAAAGAATTCCAGTAAATTAGTTAAACATGATTTCCCCTTCATGAATCCATGTTGCGTCTGCTTGATTGCACTATTCCTATCTAGATGTCCCGCTATTTCTTCCTTAATGATAGCTTCAAGCATTTCAAGCAAGTGGTAAATTCAGCATTTACTGCCCATCCCTAGTTGCCCTTGAGAAAGTGATGGTGAGCCACCTTCTTGAAACGCTGCCGTCCATGTGGTGAAGGTACACCCATAGTGCTGTTATGAGGCTAGTCCCAGGATTTTGACTCAGCAACGATGCTGGAATGACGATATATTTCTAAGTCAGGATGGTGTGTAACTTGGAGGGGAAATTAGAGGTGTTGATGTTTCCATGGGCCTGCTGCCCTTGGCCTTCTATGTGGTAGAGGTTGCTGCCGAAGAAGCCTTGGCGAGTTGCTGCAGTGCATCTGATCAATAATGCATCGAGGTCCAACAGTCAAAATTTTACCTCTATCATTGATGTATTCCTCTGTTGTTTGTATACCACTTTCAGTCCAATGACATTTTGATAGATATTAAAACCTTTCATTATACTCTCTTGTATCCCTATTTAAATGAAATTACTTGGTAAGTTTATGATTATTTCAGACCAAGCACTGGATCCTGAAGATTTTGGAACATTTGTTGGACATTTATTTTGTTTTCCTGGTGTTCAACAAGTTCTTTAACAAACACTTTTAATTAAATTCTCTTGAAGCATGCCTTCCTTGTCAATGTTATTTGCCATTTTTTACTGCCACTTGAAACTAAGCTCAATAACAAAGCCCAGTTGGTTCATTTCCAGCTGTCAAATGAGTGAGTATGCACAATTTCATTTAATTTACTATTTAACAGCTTATGTTTTCATAAACAGTAATTGCCATAATTAAATGCAAGGAATGTTGTAAAAGATCAGAATTTATTCTTTGCAAATATTAGCCGTCAATGACATCTGAACACCACCAGAGGATCTTTTATCATTTTTTGATACTTCTACTATGCACGTTAACAAAAGGGAAAGTCTACATATCACTATTATACAGGCAGAGGTTGACATGAAGTGCAGATCAATTTAAAAAGAATAAAAACATGGCCCTGATTTTGGGGTCGGTGATGAAGAAACAGCACTCATCGTTCATTACGCTTAGAGCTGCCCACAGACATTTTGTACGCTTTGAGCAACAAATTGCTGTCACCAGTTCCCTCTACAAGTAATCTGTGGCATTTGTGAGCAGATAAAGCAACAGTGTAGCTCTTCAACCAAACAGATTGAAGAAATTTGGACAGCAACTTCTGGATTTCCGCCTTTAATTGCACCTGTGCAGATTCCAGAAGTTGCTGTCTGATTTATTCCAAAATAACAGTGAACGCTGTTAGCCTCACTGTTATTCTTAACACAAAATCCGGGCCCATATGTTATTTCCCACGCAAAGTACCCAAAACCCTTAGAGCTAGATTTTACTGACCTCAGCAGGTCCTGGCCTTGCTATCAGATCCAGCCCGCAGTGTAGAATGATTTCCCCCTGATTGGGCTTGTTAAGCCTACCCAGTGAGTTTGCTAGCCAATTGAAGGAAGTAGATCTGATTTCATTTGATCACATGTCAACAGCCGGTTTCCTTAAAGAGGCCGTACGCTAATTAATTTTGATAATTGTGCTGTCAGTGCTCTACAGCATTGAGGTGCTACAAACACTGACAAGCACTGCACAAAGGTGCACGTCTGCACCCAGGCTCTCCCATGACTCCCTCCATATGCCTGGTTGCACATTGCACAAGAGGGCACAAGCAGGGATGTCGTTAGTAGGACCTGGCTGCAGTGCTGTAAATCTTTCAATTATCTCAGTAGATCACAAAACGTTACTGCAAAGCCCCACTCAACCCCATCCTGCTGTGCCACTCATCACATCCTCATCACTCTGCCTTCCCTACCCTACTCCTTACTGACACCAACTTACTTTGCACCTCCACCCATTCCTCTCTCTATTTACATTATCACATCCCCATCTCACTAACCATCTCTCACACGCATCCTAGTGCAATCAAAACAACTAACAACACACTTGAGTGTTTTTGCCAATATTCTGTTGTAAAGTTTCTGTTAGTGTGGTGTCACAGTGAAATCTTTATTTTCAACACTGTGTTCTTGGACAGATTTGTGTGCACCATTGGAAGTGGCATAGTGAGTTGTAGTGAATGGAGAGACATAGCAGTACCCCCCTATATGCTGATGAGTGTGAAAAGAATGGCTTGGGCGTTGTAGGGATGCTTTATGGTGTTGGTGTGTGATGGTACCAACCTGGCGCATCATGTGGCAGCCAGGGTGTACAGAGCCAAGTGAAGTAAATCTGGCCATGGCGAGGCCATCCCTGGCATCCTGGGCAGTAATGTGCTCGGGTGCTGATGTCCTGTGCAGCATCAGGTGATTGCGGAGAAGGTTTGTGCTGCTGGTGCGCGTGGTGCTGCTGGTGTTGGGCTGTTGGTGTGCCTGGTGCTAGGGCTGATCGTGGTAGGATTCTGAGGACCAAGGGGAGACAGTATAAATGGCATGCATGTCGATGGAAGAGATGGCAGGTGAAGCACAGATGACAGAAGCGTTCTGTCAATGGTGAGAAAGTTCTGCCAATGAGGTGACACTGGATGGAAACTTTGCTGAAAACACTTGCAGCCAGCAGAATCTGTAGTGGAAATGGACTGAGCAACAGCTTCTGCCCGAGGAAAGCAATCATCTGTCAGATGGGAGCTTTCACTGAACATTTGATGCTGTCATGTAATGAGCAGGTGCAATGGCCACGGAACTCCCGCCTCAGGTTGAAAGATGTGTTTCCCAAGCTGCGTGAATCCTGTGGCCATGCAAGGAAATTAAAAAAGTGAAAAAAGGCTCTTAAGTGCCTGTAACGACAGAATATCATTTGAATTGGATCCCACATTGATGCCGGTCGGGTCAGCTCCGCGGTGGCAGATGCGCCTGGGGTAAAAACCATAAGAACATTAGGAGCAGGAGTAGGCCATTCGGCTCCTTAACCCTGCTCTGCCATTCAATAAGATCATCGCTGATATTCTACCTCAACTCCACTTTCCTGCACTGTTCCAATATCCCTTGATTCCCTTAATATTCAAAAATCTATTGATCTCTGTCTTGAATATACTCAAAGACTGAGTCTCCACAGCCCTCTGGGGTAGAGAATTCCAAAGATTCACCACCTTCTGAGTGAAGAAGTTTCTCCTCATCTCAGTCCTAAGCAGCCGATCCCTTATTCTGAGACAGTGTCCCCTGGTTCTAGACTCTCCAGCCAGCGGAAACATCCTCCCTGCATCTCCCCTGTCAAGCCCTGTAAGAATGTTGTATGTTGTATGTTTCAATGAGATCACCTCTCATTCTTCTAAACTCTAGAGAATATAAGCCTAGTCTACTCAATCTCTCCTCATAGGACAATCCTCCCATCCCAGGAATCCCAGTCTATTGAACCTTTGTTGCACTCCCTCTGTGGCAAGTATATCCTTCCTTAAGTGAGGAGACCAAAACTGTACACAATACTCCAGGTGTGGTCTCACCAGGACTCTATATAATTGCAATAAGATGTCTTTACTGTTATACTCAAATCGTCTTGTAATAAAGGCTAACATACCATTTGCTTTCTTAATTACTTGCTGTACCTGCATGTTAACTTTCAGTGATTTGTGTACAAGAACACCCAGGCCCCACTGAACACCAACATTTCCCAATGTCTCACCATTTAAAAAATACTCTGCTTTTCTATTTTGCCTACCAAAGTGGATATCTTCACATTTCTCCACATTATAATCCATTTGCCACGTTCTTGCCCATTCACTTAGCCTGTCTACACACAACCTACATTCCCACCTAGCTTTGTATCATCAGCAAACTTGGATGTATTACATTTAGTCCCCTCATCCAAATTATTGATATAGATTGTGAATAGCTGGGTCCCAAGAACCGATCCATGCGGCACCCCACTAGTTACAGCTTGCCAACCCGAAAATGACCAGTTTATTTCTATTCTCTGTTTTCTGTCCATTAACCAATCCTCAATCCCAGGATCCCTAATTTTGATTAATAACCTCTTGTGTGACACCTCCTCGAATGTCTTCCGAAAATCCAAATACAGATTTAGCCTCCTTTATCTGGAACCCTCGGGACCTGGCCTGTTTCGAATGAGGGATATTACCGGATAAGGGGAGGCCACATGTTTTCAGTGCGTGTCTGTGTGTATGTGTGTGTGCACCGATTGGCTGGACCGACTGTCAGTCAGTCACAGCTCACATTAGAGACCAAATTATTCTAGAGTTCTCGAGTTAGGATATTCTCAAAATCTATGGAATGGTTAGCTGATCCAAAATATCAAAAAGGTAAGTACTCAAAAACATTTTCTGAACAATTTGTATTGGAATTTCCATCAGTGTGATGTTGGCAGGCCCCGAGGTGTTGGCAGACCGGCGGGCCCCGAGGTGTTGGCGGGCCCCGAGGTGTTGGCGGGGGGCCCCGAGGTGTTGGCGGGGGGCCCCGAGGTGTTGGCCCCGGGCCCCGAGGTGTTGGCCCCAAAGTTGGGTAAACTTATTTTACATTGATATTTTTTGAGGATTTTGGGTAAATTTATTGTGGGTCTGTAATTGTAAATGGGCAAGTTTTTTTTTTCCTTGATATTTTGAGGATTTTGACTGGCTGTGCTGTGTGCATGCGCCACCTGGTGGCCGAGAATGGTTATGAATGAGGGGTGGTTCCGGATAAGGGAGTTCCGGATAAGGGAGGTTCAACCTGTACACCATGGCCACTGGTTTCCCCATATCAATACTACTAGTTACAACCTGAAAATCTCCATCAGATTTATCAAACATGATTTCCCTTTCATAACTCCATGTTGACTGCCCAATCCTATTATTATTTTCTAAGTGCCCTGTTACCACGTCCTTAACAATAAATTCTAGCATTTTCCCTATGACTGATGTCAGGCTAACTGGTCTGTAGTTCACCGGTTTCTTTCTCCCTCCTTTCTTAAATAGCAGGGTTACATTAGCTACCTTCCAATCTGTGGGATCCATTCTAGAATCTATGGAATTTTGCAAGATGACAACCAATGCATCCACTATCTTTATAGCCACCTCTTTCAAATTCCTACAATTTACAATCTATATTAACGACTTGGAAGAGGGGACTGTGTGCAACGTAGCCAAATTTGCTGATAATACAAAGATGGGAGGCAAAGCACTGTGCGAGGAGGACACAGAAAATCTGCAAAAGGACAGACAGGCTAAGTAAGTGGGCAAAAAATTTGGCAGGTGGAGTATAATGTTGGAAAGTGTGAGGTCATGCACTTTGGCAGAAAAAAAAAATCAAAGAGCAAGTTATTATTTAAATGGAGAAAGATTGCAAAGTGCTGCAGTACAGCGGGACCTGGGAGTACTTGTGCATGAAACACAAAAGGTTAGTATGCAGGTACAGCAAGTGATCAGGAAGGCCAATGGAATCTTGGCCTTTATTGCAAAGGGGATGGAGTATAAAAGCAGGGAAGTCTTGCTACAGTTATACAGGGTATTGGTGAGGCCACACCTGGAGTACTGTGCGTAGTTTTGGTTTCCATATTTACGAAAGGATATCCTTGCTTTGGAGGCAGTTCAGAGAAGGTTCACTAGGTTGATTCCAGAGATGAGGGGGTTGATCTATGAGGAAAGGTTGAGTAGTTTGGACCTCTACTCATTGGAATTCAGAAGATTGAGAGGTGATCTTATGAAATGTATAAGATTATGAGGGGGCTTGACAAGGTAGATGCAGAGAAAATGTTTCCTCTGAGACTAGAACTAGGGGGCATAATCTTAGAATAAGGGGCCGCCCATTTAAAACTGAGACGAGGAGAAATTTCTTTTATCAGAGGGTTGTAAATCTGTGGAATTTGCTGCCTCAGAGAGCTGTAGAAGCTGGGACATTGAATAAATTTAAGACAGAGATAGACAGTTTCTTAACCGATAAGAGAATAAGGGATTATGGGGAACGGGTAGGGAAGTGGACCTGAGTCCATGATCGGATCAGTGAAGATCATATAAAATGGTGGAGCAGGCTCGAGGGACCGTATGGCCTACTCCTGCTCCTATTTCTTATGTTCTTATGTTCTTATGCAGGTCATCAGGTGCAGGGGATTTATCTGCTTTCAGTCCCATTAATTTCTCCATTACTACTTTTTTACTAATACTAATTTATTTCAGTTCCTCATTCTTTCCAGACCCTTGCTTCTCCACTATTTCTGGCAGGTTTTTTGTGTCTGCACACGTGAAGACAGACACAAAGTATTTGTTTAATTTATCTGCCATTTCCTTATTCCCCATTATCATTTCTCCTGTCTCAGCCTGAAAGGGACCCACATTTACTTTTGCTAATCTTTGCCTTTTTATACACTAACAGAAGCTTTTACCGTCTGTTTTCATTTCTCTCATTAGTTTACTGTCATATCCTATTTTCCCTTTATCAATTTCTTGGTCCTCCTTTGCTGAATTCTAAAATCCTCCCTATTCTCAGGCTTACTGCTCTTTTTGGCAACACATTATAAGCCTCTTCCTTTGATCCAATACTATCTTTAACTTCTCTTGCTAGCCACGGTTGGACCACTTTTCCTGGGGGTTTTTTGTGCCTTAAGGGAATGTATGTTTGTTGTAAATTATGTATTAATTATTTTAAGGCGAGCCATTGCTTGTCTACCATCATACTTTTTAATGTAGTTTCCCAATCTGCCTTAGCCAACTCTCCCCTCATACCCACGTTGTTTCCTTTGTTTAGATTTAAGACCCTAGTTTCGGATTTAACTAAATCACTTTCAATCTTTATGGTTACTCTTCCATAAAGGCTCCTTTACTACAAGGTTATTAATTAACCTTTGCTCATTGCACTAGATTTAAAATATCCAGTTCTCTAGTTGGTTCGTTAACATACTGATCTAGAAAACCATCTTGTATACATTCCATGAATTCATCCTCTAGCACTATTACTGCATATGTGGTTTGCCCACTCTATATGTAGATTAAAGTCCCCCATGATTACTGTATTACCTTTGTTAAATGCACCCCTAATTTCCTGATTCATACTGTGCCCTACTTTGTCACTACTGTTTGGGAGCGTATAAACAACCCCAACCAATGTTTTCTGCCCCTCGTTGCTTCTTAGCTCCAACCAAACTGATTCTCCATCTTGATTTTCCGATCTAAGATCCTTTCTCTCTGTTGTCTTTATCCCAAACTTTATTGTCAGGGATACCCTTCCTCCTTTTCCATTTTGTCTATCTCTTCTAAAAGTTAAGTATCCTGGAATATTTGGTTCCCAACCTTGGTCACTTTGCAACCACATCTCAGTAATGGCTATTAGATCAAACCTATTAATTTCTATCTGTGCTATTAATTCATCTATTTTATTGCGAACGCTTCGCGCACTCAGATATAGTGCCTTTAGCTTTGACTTTTTTCTATTTTTCCCTAATGCCACCTTAGTCAATGATGCCCTATTAGCTTTGTTACGTTCTCTGTCCCTTCCTGACCCACTCTGCTTATTTTTACCCAAAACTCTGCTCTGTTCTAGAGCCTTGACATTTCTCCTGTTTCTTTAAATTTACTCTTTCCTGAATCCTCCCATCCCCCTTCATTAGTTTAAAGCCCTGTCTACTGCCCAAGTTATTCAATTCACCAAGACACTGGTTCCAGCCTGGTTCAAGTGGAGCCCGACCAAACGGAACAGCTCCCTCATTCGCCAGTACTGGTGCCAGTGCCCATGAAGCAAAACCCGTGTCTCCCACATTACTCTTTGTGCCACACATTTAACTTTCTAATCTGCTTGGGCTAGAACCTCCACTTTTTTTTCATGCTTAACGCCCACTTAACACTCATTTTACTACTGAATTGACGTATAACGCCCATATATCACCCATTTTGCACAAAATGGAATTGACGGGAATTTTTCAGAAACTTATCGTCGGGAAAAAAATATTACCGCCCGCCCAATTTTTTAGGGCGGAATCATCAGAATGAGTGAAATCAATGCCCATAATACTGCCCAACGTTACTTCCCACACTGATTTAACGCCGAGATTCAATATTAACACACGCCCACTCTTTGTCGTAAAGAGCATATTTACTGAAACAAGCGGATATGAGATCGCCCAGCGTCAATTTCACAAAATTAAGTTAATCCAAGAGCTAATTCATAGCAGGAGAGCTCAGACACATGTTATGCTCCTCCTGTGCTATGTGGGAAGTCAGGGACGCTTCCAGTGTGCAGGATGTGTATCCTGCTGCAGCTCCTAACAGACCACATTGCAGTACTGGAGCTGCACGTGGATTCACTCTGGAGCATCCGCGATGCTGAAGATGTCGTAAAAAGCACAATTAATTAGTGAGTCAGCCACACCGCAGACAAAGGTTACTCAAGCAGATAAGGAATGGATGACCATCAGGCAGAGCAGTGGAAGGAAGATAATGCAGGGGTACCCTGCGGTCATCCCCCTCCAAAACAGATAAACCGTTTTGGGTACTGTTGTGGGGGATAACACATCAGGGGAAGGCACCATGGGTGGCTCTGCTGCACAGGAGGGCAGGAAGAAGAATGGAAGAGCTAAAGTGGAAGGGGATTCTATTGTAAGGGGAATAGATAGGCGATTCTGCTGCCACAATCGAGATTGCAGGATGGTATGTTGTCTCCCTGGTGCAAGGGTTAAGGATGTCTCGCAGTGGCTGCAGGACATTTTGGAGGGAGAGGGTGAACAGCCAGTTGTCATGGTGCATATAGGTACCAACGATATAGATAAAAAATGGGATGAGGTCCTACAAGCTGAATTTAGGGAGCTAGGAGTTAAATTAAAAAGTAGGACCTCAAAGATAGTAGTCTCAGGATTGCTACCAGTGCCACATGCTAGTCAGTAGGAATTTCAGGATAGCTAGGATGAAGATGTGGCTTGAGGAGTGGTGCAGGAGGAAGGGATTCAAATTCCTGGGACATTGGAACCGGTTCTGGGGGAGATGGGACAAGTACAAACCAGACGGTCTGCACCTGGGCAGGACCGGAACCAAAGTGTCAGGGGAGTGTTTGCTAGTGCTGTTCAGGAGGGGTTAAACTAATATGGCAGGGGAATGGGAGCCTATGCAGGGAGAAGGAAGGAAGTAAAATGGGGGCAGAAGCAAAAGATAGAAAGAAGAAAAGTAAAAGTGAAGGGCAGAGAAACCCAAGGCAAAAATCAAAAAGGGCCACATTGCAGCAAACGTCTAAAGGGACAAAGTGTGTCAAAAAGACAAGCCTGAAGGCTCTGTGCCTCAATGCGAGGAGTATTCGTAATAAGGTGGACAAATTAACCACAGGCGGCTATTAACGAATATGATATAATTTGGATTACGGAGACATGGCTCCAAGGTGACCAAGGCTGGGAACTCAACATCCAGGGCTATTCAACATTCAGGAAGGATAGAAAGAAAGGAAAAGGAGGTGGGGTAGCGTTGCTGGTTAGAGAAGAAATTAACGCAATTGTAAGGAAGGACATTAGCTTGGATGATGTGGAATGTGTATGGGTAGAGCTGCGGAATACCAAAGGGTAGAAAACACTAGTGGGTGTTGTGTACAAACCACCAAACAGAGGTTGGGGACAGCATCAAACAAAAAACTGGGATGTGTGCAATAAAGGTAAAGCAGTTATCATGGGTGATTTAAAACTACATATAGATTGGGCGAACCAAACTGGTGGAGGAGGATTTTCTGGAGTGTATTAGGGATGGTTTTCAAGACCAATATGTCGAGGAACCAACTAGTGGGCTCGCCATCCTAGACTGGGTGATGTGTAATGAGAAAGGACTAATTAGCAATCTTGTTGTGCAAGGTCCCTTGGGGAAGAGTGACCATAATATGGTAGAATTCTTTATTAAGACGGAGAGTGACAGAGTTAATTCAGAGACTAGGGGCCTGAACTTAAGGAAAGGTAACTTCGATGGTATGAGACGTGAATTGCTTAGAATAGACTTACGAATGATACTTAAAGGGTTGACGGTGGATAGGCAATGGCAAACATTTAAAGAGCACATGGATGAAATTCAACAATTGTACATCCCTGTCTGGAGTAAAAATAAAAGGGAGAAGGTGGCTCAACCGTGGCTAACAAGGGAAATTAGGGATAGTGTTAAATCCAAGGAAGAGGCATATAAATTGGCCAGAAAAAGCAACAAACTTGAGGACTGGGAGAAATTTAGAATTCAGCAGAGGAGGACAAAGTGTTTAATTAGGAGGGGGAAAATCGAGTATGAGAGGAAGCTTGCTGGGAACATAAAAACTGACTGCAAAAGCTTCGATAGATAAGTGAAGAGAAAAAGATTAGTGAAGACAAATGTAGGTCCCCTTGCAGTCAGAATCAGATGAATTTATAATGGGGAACAAAGAAATGGCAGACCAATTGAACAAATTCTTTGGTTCTGTCTTCACAAAGGAAGACACAAATAACGTTCCGGAAATACTAGGGGACCGAGGGTCTAGCGAGAAGGAGGAACTGAAGGTAATCCTTATTAATCAGGAAATTGTGTTAGGGAAATTGTTGGGATTAAAGACCGATACATCGCCAGGGCCTGATAGTCTGCATCCCAGAGTACTTAAGTAAGTGGCCCTAGAAATAGTGGATGCAATGGTGATCATTTTCCAACAGTCTATCGACTCTGGATCAGTTCCTATGGACCGGAGGGTAGCTAATGTAACAACACTTTTTTTAAAAAGGAGGGAGAGAGAAAACGGAATTGTCAATCAGTTAGCCTGACATCGGTGATGGGGAAAATGTTGGAATCAATTATTAAAGATGAAATAGCAACGCATTTGGAAAGCAGTGACAGGATCTGTCCAAGTCAGCATGGATTTATGAAAGGGAAATCATGCTTGACAAATCTTCTGGAATTTTTTGAGGATGTAACTAGTAGAGTGGACAAGGGAGAACCAGTGGATGTGGTGTATTTGGACTTTCAAAATGCTTTTGACAAGGCCCCACACAAGAGATTAGTGTGCAAAATTAAGGCACATAGTATTGGGGGTAATGTATTGACATGGATATAGAACTGGTTGGCAGACAGGAAGAAGAGAGTCGGGATAAACGGGTCCTTTTCAGAATGGCAGTCAATGACTAGTGGGGTGCCGCAGGGCTCAGTGCTGGGACCCCAGCTATTTACAATATACATTAATGATTTGGATGAAGGAATTGAGTGTAATATCTCCAAGTTTGCAGATGACACTGAACTGGGTAACAGTGTGAGCTGTGAGGAGGATGCTAAGAGGCTGCAGGGTGACTTGGACAGGTTAGGTGAGTGGGCAAATGCCATCTCGGGTTGTTTAAAGTGATATTCTCGATGCATTCCTCTCTTCCTGGTTATTGATGGCCTAGTTTGACCACAGCTTTAGGCGTAAAACAGAAATTAGGTTGTGGGATCGCACATATGACATTACCATGCTTGTACTCATTTTCCTTGGTAGATATGCAGTAAGTCCCATCATCCCGGGCTGCCACCTCAGTCTCTCCCTGACTAAGAGGGCTGATTTCCAACGTGCGATTAACCATCGGAGTGAACCCGCACACTATACATTGCCCTTCTTCCATGGGGTGTGCGCACACTATCACATCCAAATCGCTATGCACCCCTTGAAATGTGTCACTGAGTTTTACTGCATAAGTGGGTGTATCGTGGAACTGAACCTGGGATTGGCCTTGTATTTCTCCCATGTTCTGTACTGCCCACAAAGGTTCAGCATCTGTACCCTCTATCTGTGGGATAGCTAGAACCATACCTATATCAATTCTCTGGTAATACAATTACTTTGGGACAAGAACACTTGTGTTGTCCTACGAACATCACAGAGGGTAATACTGTCCTTAGTCCATTTGGATAATTGCTCATTACTTATCCAATCGACTATTTTCCTGTTTCATCTGGTTTACATTGTATCAGATTTTCCCTAGTAACCATGTGCCGTACATTGCACATAAAAGTTCTTTATGTGTTTCTTGGTTTAGATCATTTAATTGCACACTTATCTTATTGATAGTTTGGTCATGAGGCTCTGGGATTTCCATGACTTGCAGCATTTGTCTGGCGACCTCGTCCCCGGTTTCTGACAACTGTGAAGTCCGATCGTTTCCCTTTAGTAAAAGGGTTCTCAAATGTTGGGCTAAGTCTTGAACTTCTTGGTCTAAACTGGCTATGTCAAATATGTTAGCAGCTGCCACCCTCACTGCATACCGATAGTGTGTGTCAGTTGTTGTTAGATAATAGATAACATAAAAACCACAGTCTCGTGGTTCATTGTCGGACTATCTCGATCCTATGTACCATAAGTATCACCTCAGTGTCTAGCCATTGTGACCCTCTGTTCCCCATTTTGCTTAATGCCCATTGTACTTGGTCCTCAATTGGCCCAAATAACTATCCAAATTCATTATATCCTCCCTTTGGCAGATACACTTTTAACTCCTTTCTCAGTGATATTTACTTGCCTACGCAAATAATTACTTAATGAAACCCACGCCCCAAGTCTCACAGTTTGGACTGGGGTAATACAAAAGGTTCCTGTCGCAATGGGACAAGTCAGGTTGGCACCGTACTGGTATTCCCGGTGTATGGTGCTGACACAATATTCACCCTTCCCTCCTTATACAGATCGTACAGAAAAATGCTGTCCCACAATTACCTTCATAGTGCAATTCCCTGTTATCCCATCCATCCGGGTTACATTTCCCATGTTCATTGTATCCTACTAAATTTTCTCAGGCATGCTTGAGTAATACCTTACTATTTCCAACAGAGTGATGTCATTCTGTTCCTGTAAATTACATTCGTGCCACCGGGTACACCTGTACCAACCTTCTGACTTGGCACAGAGTCTTAGTAAGTTGATAAGTGGACATTGCCCTATGTCTTGATCAGTTACCCAGAAAGAGAGCTTTCCCTCTGCAATATGCTGCAGGTTTCCTTGGGCTTGTTCCACTAACCAAGATCCATACATTACTTCGAGCCGTTTTGTTGAAGATGATTTGTTCCTCTTCTATAATCTGGTTTACCCCCTTTTTAGCATTAAACCAGTTGAAATATATTAATCAGGCCTCACCGCCTTCAGTTATGATTCTCCCCACTAGTCTCGACACCATTCTTGTCAAGGTATGATCAAGCCCATCACTCTCCCTGAACTCAGTGCAGGTTGTACTGGCCCTCTGCCAAAATTCCTTGATCATTCTTCCACGTAGCCACGCTGTTTTAGGCTTGCACCACCCAGATAGTCCCACTTTGGTCAGATTCAATATTACAGGTACCACTTTGTGACGCACATCATGGTACAATATCATCTGAGTTGAGATTACCATTAGCCCATTTGTTGGCCCTGGGATGTGTTTATGACAAACAATTTGCTTTTCCCACAAATCTGTTTATTCGTTGAAGAAGGAGCCTTTGGATGAGTCTTTTAAAAAACAAAACTTTACTGCTTGTACAACCACACTCCAGTCCTTGCAGCCCTTGATATAGTGGGCGGTTAGTGGTATGATTACTATGCCACTGTAAACGTACCCCTATCCTATACCCTTGGCCGTCCCTACTTCTACCATTCACGATATGTCTCTTACCACTCTGAGATTAGTGGGGTTTGCGAGGTATGTCCTTGGACAGGAGGTAGTTCCAAATCTGGGACCCGAGGAGATTCTTCCAGCTCCTGTGTCCTGTCCATTTCCCTTTGGATCATACTGTACCTGATTAAGTGGGGGTATCCCTTTAGGCACCCCTTCCTCATTCCCCTGGAGAGGACAAATTCCACTTCTGAGATTTACTCTCAGATGTAGTCGGTTACGGTGGTGTGCCCTCCTGACCCCTCAGGCACAATCCACTAACCCCTTAAACAACATCGCTTCTTCCCAATGGTCATCTACTTAAAACAAAAGAAACAGAATCTCTGGTGATTCTCTTCAAATTAAGAAGATTTCCAATATTCAAAAGGTATCACCCACTGAGTTAAAACAGAGTTCACAGCTGCCTGTGAAAGAGTTAACTTCCTTTGTTTTGAAAGCTGACAAACACAGACACCATCAATCAATGTCGACTTCAGCCGACAGCCTTTTTCAGTTTAAACCTTCCAGTTAAAAATGTTACTTTTGTAAGGCTTCCGTGTTTTTATTCTTAAAATAAACATTCAGAAAAACAACTTTGCACATAATAGTATTTCATCTTTTTCTCCCCAGTTACACATTGTTCAGAATTTTTAAAAACCATATTAAGTATTGATGTGAAATGCCTTCTGACCAGAACTAAAGACCCTTCACACAATTTACATCAACCATAATTTGATCATGGCCATAAAAAAATGTCCGGTTTTTAATAGGTTAATTAACCTCAGTAACTCCAATATTAAACTTCCCAATGCCACTTGGAAAAAGGGGAGGAGCCACAGCCAAACAAACAGTCGCACATGTTTTCCTAAAACTTTACTGAAACATTAAAGAAAACCACAAAAACAGTAAGAAAGAAACATCTTCACCTTTTGATCCAGTCATAACTATCCATTATTCCTTAAATCAATTTTACATTTTTGATCCCAATCATAATCTCCTCTACACCTCCCTTCAATTACTTTAAACCTATGCCCTCTGGTTGTTGACCTCGCCACCAAGGGAAACAGGACCTTCCTATCACTCTATCCAGGCCCCAGCCAATTTTATATACCTCAATAAAGTCTCCTCTCAAGCCTCCTCTGTTCCAAAGAAAAGAGATCCAGCATCTCTAATCTTTCCGCACAGCCAAAATTTTCCAGTCCAGGCAACATTCTTGTAAATCTCCTCTGTACCCTTTTCAGTGCAATCACATCTTTCCTGTAATGTGGTGACCCAACTAAAGTTTTCTACAGTTGAAGCATGATGTCTCTACTCCTGTATTCCATGCCTCGACTAATAAAGGCAAGTGTTCCATATGCCTTCTTAATCGCCTTATCTATCTAGCTTGTTAGCTTCAGTGGTCTGTGGACATGCACTCCAAGGTCCCTTTGTTCCTCTACACTTTTCAGTGTCGTACCATTTAATGTTTGTTTTATAATCTGCACCATAATCTGTTGCCCCTGTAGTTTTTAAGCACTTTTTGCTGCTAAATGCCTATAATTCATGGTTTGGATTCCCACTGAACATCTCCTTTTAGAATTGCTTCCTGCTTCTTTTTTTTAAAAACGGTCACCGTAGCAACTAACATCGACCCCTCATTTCTTGCATTACAAAGAGCCTCTCTCTCTCTACATTTCCACCACATAACAGTCTTCGGGTGTCTTACCCCCCCACCCCCCACTGTTTCTAATTGATGGGGGGCTGCTGGCAGTTGTTCCTTTTTATGTGTCCTGATGGATGCTGTCATCATCACATCTACTGTCAGTTTATTTCTTCACTTTCTCAGTCAATAGTCGAGTCCATTTACTTAATTCATAATACGCGCGAGCGACTGAAATGAAGGCTTTCTCCTCCTTTTGTTTCTTTTCCTACTCCCACCATTTCCTTTATTCAGCGGGTGGGTCGTCTGGTTTCCAATTTTGTTTAATCATTATTTCAATTATGTTTTGACTTTTTTCTGCTAGGTACCGTGTCAGGGACTCCTGGTCCCCACTCAAGTTGCGCACTTCCCATGGCTATAGGTTGTCAGTGGTACGTCCCTTACTTACTTGCCCTGAGTGAGACTAATACTTGCAACCTATTGGTTGTCAGCGATACATCCCTTACTTACACCTCACGAGTGAGACCATTACTACCTTATCAATTATCAGTTGTAACGTTACATAGACACACTTCTATATAACTGATTGCAATTGTTTCACCTGGGATCTTCTATTGACTACTTGAAGTCTCCGTCAGACCTGCAGATTCAGATCACTGAGGCAGCTGACACCAGACAGATTTCTGCCCTTGTCCTAACTGTGTATTGTATTTAAAGCATATCCACACCTTTGACATGGCTTCCATCAGCCGGTGTCCATCACCCGCTTGAGACCCCGCTCACTGTGCCAATTGTAATGGAGTATTTAAAATTAACACTCAACATCTGGTCTGCATTCGAAGATTCAAGTGGACTTTAATTTCTTGCAAGGGAGAGTCAAGTCTGCAGTCAACCTGTTGCTGAGCTGTCCTCACTTGCTCTCCCAGAACAAAGAAAACACAGGGTTTTTATACAGTTCCTTGGCCTATAATGGCCAGACATTCAATATGGGACATACATTGATTTGAATGATAAAAACCCTTGTCACTCAAAGTAAAAGTACAATCCTGACCACGCCTATCTCCAGTACTTTTCCATAAACCTCACTGTGTCCCAAAAGTTCTTTAGCACATTGGAATGTCATCTTATCTCACTTGCCTTGACCAGATGGAGTTTTTCCATTGTGTCACTTTTGACCACTTGCCCTGTTTAACTGCCTCTCTGGGCTTCCTGTAATTGTCCTCAGGTTACACAGCTTGTAACAATTAATGATTCTGATATGTTATTTCACTTTAAACACCCGTAGAAAGTTGACCACTACAAAAGCCTATGTCAGCTCGTTTTAATTCCAAGATCCATTCTTAATCCTTTAATTATAACAGGGCTCAATAGCCACACTTCACAAGCCCCCACTATTTCCTGATTTATACTCCGACCAACAGAGTTGCTACTGTTAGGGGTTTCAACATCCTGATCATTTCAGCCAATATCATTTCTCACTATTGCAGTGATTCCATCTTTTATCAATAGATGCTCTCCACCTGAACCCACATGCTTCAGTTACAACACACCGCCTGCCCTGCCATCTCTAACTTTGTTTCATTAATTAATTAATTAATTAAAGCTCATTCAGTCGATATTTTAGTTTTATTGTTTCATTATTTTAGCTGTTCTAATTTATTAATTTAATAAGCGCTAGCAAGTTACAGTTTCTCAGCTCTTAATTTAAACCCTTTCCCTAACTTAGAAAACAATTAAAAACTCACCAATCAATCACCTACCTGTTCTCCTATGGTGTCACCCTTTGATTTTTTTTTGCGGCATTCTATTTAAACTTCCTGCTGTGGCTCCACCTCCCGCTCTATTTAAACTTCCTGCTGTGGCTCCGCCTCCCACTCTATTTAAACTTCCTGCTGTGACTCCGCCTCCCGCTCTATTTAAACTTCCTGCTGTGGCTCCACCTCCCGCTCTATTTAAACTGCCTGCTGTGACTTCGCCTCCCGCTCTATTTAAACTTCCTGCTGTGGCTCCGCCTCCCGCTCTATTTAAACTTCCTGCTGTGGCTCCGCCTCCCGCTCTATTTAAACTTCCTGCTGTGGCTCCGCCTCCCGCTCTATTTAAACTTCCTGCTGTGGCTCCGCCTCCCGCTCTATTTAAACTTCCTGCTGTGGCTCCGCCTCCCGCTCTATTTAAACTTCCTGCTGTGGCTCCGCCTCCCGCTCTATTTAAACTTCCTGCTGTGGCTCCACCTCCCGCTCTATTTAAAGTTCCTGCTGTGGCTCCGCCTCCCGCTCTATTTAAACTTCCTGCTGTGGCTCCGCCTCCCGCTCTATTTAAACTTCCTGCTGTGGCTCTGCCTCCCGCTCTATTTAACATGCATAAAAGGCACGTGGGAGCGAGATGACAGCGTGTTCCCCATCCACTGTCGAAAATAACAATTCTCACCTCACCCACCATCGATCGTGCCCGCTACCACTGCGGCCAATACAACTGAGGCCTAACCAGTAATTTATAAAAGTTTACCATAACCTCTTTTGTACTCTATGCAGCTCTTTCTAAATCCAAGGATCTTTTTTGATGCTTTTTTAACATCTTTATCAATCTGTCCTGCCACTTTTAAAGATTTGTGTATGTGAACCTCAAGATCTCTTTGTTTCTACACACGCTTTCTTTCTGATTGCCACAAGACACATAGCCAACATATTCACCCATTGAGTGGGGTGATCTGCACAAAATTTCTTTAACGTAGTTTTCAGGGTTCAATTTCCCCTTTCTGCTGTACCTAAGGACTGTGGGTGATGTGAAATATGTAACTTGTGCTTAATGCCCATAAGTTTATGAAGTTCAGTAAAGAATTATCGACCTGAATAGGAACTCCACACTTGCAGATCACTTCACTCAATAAAGTTCGAGCTGCAGTGATAGCCGTTTTATATTTGTACGGGAATTCTTCCATCATCTTGTAAATGTATCAATAACTACCAGGCAATGTAAATAGCCTAAAGGTGCTTGGTGTAAAGGCCCCATAAAATCAATTTGTAAGTGTGTCCAAGGTCCCTCAGGGAGCGGGTCATTTCTCATAGAATCATAGAATCATAGAAATTTACAGCACGGAAGGAGGCCATTTCAGCCCATCGTGTCCGCGCCAGCTGACCAAGAGCTATCCAGTTTAATCTGACTTTCCAGCTCTTGGTCCGTAGCCCTGTAGTTTACGACACTTTAACTGCACATCCAAGTATCTTTTAAATGTGGTGAGGGTTTCTGCCTCTACCACCCTTTCAGGCAGTGAGTTCCAGGCCCCCACCACCCTCTGAGTGAAGACATTTTCCCTCATATCTCCTCCCCCCAATTACTTTAAATCTATGCTTCCTGGTTGTTGACCCCTCTGCCAAGGGAAACAAGTCCTTCCTATCCACTCTATCCAGGCCCCTAATAATGTAGTACACCTCAATCAGGTCTCCCCTTAGCCTTCTCTGTTCCAAAGAAAACAGACCCAGTATCTCCAATCTTTCCTCATAGCCAAATTCTCCAGTCCAGGCAACATTCTTGTAAATCTCCTGTACACCCTTTCCAGTGCAATCACATATTTCCTGTAATGTGGTGACCAGAACTGCACGCAGTACTCCAGCTGCAGCCTAACCAGTGTTTTATGCAGCTCAAGCATAACCTCCTTGCTCTTGTGTTTTATGCCTCGACTTATAAAGGCACGTATTCCACATGCCTTCTTAACTGCCTTATCTATCTGGCCTGCTACCTTCAGGCATCTGTGGACCTGTACTCCAAGGTCTATTTGTTCCTCTACACTTTTCAGTGTCATACCATTTAATGTTTATTCCCTTGCGTTGTTAGACCTCCCCAAATGCATTACCTCACACTTATCTGGATTGAATTCCATTTGCCATCTACCCACCTGCAGTCCGCAGCTTTTTTCTTCATTAACAACCACACAGCCTAATTTAGTGTCATCTGCAAACTTCTTAATCATAACCCCAACGTTTAAGAACATAAGAACATGAGAAATCGGAACAGGAGTAGGTAATTTGGCCCCACAAGCCTGCTCTGCCATTCAATAAGATCATGGCTGATCTGAAAGAGGAGTGGAGAATGCGGACACTGATCCCGCTACCTTTCACAAGTCCAAGTCATTGATATATACCACAAAAAGCAAGGGATCTAGCACTGAGCCCTGTGGAACCCCACTGGATACAGCTTTCCAGTCATAAAAACACCCATCAGCCATTACCCTTTGCTTCCTGCCTGCGAGCCAATTTTGGATCCAACTTGCCACTTTGCCCCGGATCCCATGGGCTATTACTTTCCTGAACAGTCTGCCATTTGGGACTTTATCAAAAGCTTTGCTAAAATCCATATACACTACATCATACGCAATGCCCTCACCGACCCTCCTGGTTACCTCCTCAAAAAATTCAATCAAGTTAGTCAGACACAATCTTCCCTCGACAAATCCACGCGGACTGGCCTTGATTAATCTATATCTTTCCAAATTAAGATTTATCCTGTTCCTCAGGATTTTTTCCAATAATATTCCCACCACCGAAGTTAGGCTGACTGGCCTGTAATTACTCGGTCTATCCCTTTCTCCCTTTTTAAACAAAGGTACAACATTAGCAGTCCTCCAGTCCTCTGGCACTGCACCTGTAGCCAGAGAAGATTGGAAAATGATGGTCAGAGCCTCTTTTGCTTCTCTCAACAGTTTGGGATACATCTCATCCAAGTCTGGGGATTTATCCACTTTCAAAGCTGCTAAGCCCCTTAATACTTCCTCTCTTACTATATTTATCTCACCTAATATTTCATACTCTTCCTCCCTCATTGCAGAGTCTGCATCGCCCCTCTATTTTGTGAAACCAGATGCAAAGTATTCATTCAGAATCATAACCATACTACTGGAATAAGTCTGATTTAGGCTGGTACATAAGAAAGGCATTTTCTGCATGGTGAGACTCTACCCTTGGAACACAGGTAGTGTGGTGGGTTGGTGTAGCAGTTTTCCTGCTTGATGCCAGGCCATGACATTTGTATGGTAATTAAGTCTATGGCCTAGAAATTGAATATGGCCACAAAATGGGCAGTGTTGGGGTAAAACCCCCTGGTAGAAATAAATCTACTCCAAGACCAAAATTAGAGAGTAGAGAACACACACAGTTTATTAATACAAGGTACCAGGGGAGTTATGTGTAGGTTCCTCAACCAGGCACAAACTCAACTTGGTGTTACACATACAGCATATTTAAAGTCGTAAACCGCAGAAGTCACATCACTACTTCCACATGACCTGATCATCTGACATTTCAAAAGTCCCCATTCAGCAGTTTTACAGTTTGTCGTTCGGCATACTTTCTTATCTTCGGCCAGCCTCTAGTGTGCAATTGACCTCTTCCCTCTAGCTGGCAGTTGCTTTCCATGTTGCTCAGCATCTTGTGACCTTTTCGCATCCTGTCATTCAGTACATTCTGGGTCGATTGTTTTTCTCAAGCACAGCAATTTCACACTAACCCTATTAACCCCTTCAGGCAGTGTTAAGGCCCAATTATGTTAATCTGCACATATAAATGCCCGAGAGTCGGAGGAGGAGGCGGCCACAGGAGTGGGAGTTCGGACAGTCAAGCAGCCTATAAAGGCCCAAGAGTTGGAGGAGGTGGCCACAGGAGCGGGAGTTTGGGCAGTCGAGCGGCCTATAAAGGCCTGAGAGTCAGAGGAGGCCAGCTAGTGCAGGGGCAGGGACGGAAGGTATACAAAGAAGTAAGAAGAAATTGAAGTGGGACATCACAGCCAAGTGGGTAAGTGATTGGCTGGTTGATGAGTATTTGATCTTTTATTTTTCTTCGTGGTAAGAAACATTTGGCATTGTTACAAATTAAGTTAATCTAAGGGTTAAGCCACGACAGGAGAGCCCAGACCAGTGTCATGCTCCTTCTGTGCTATGTGGGAAATCAGGGAGACTACCAGTGTCCCTGACTACTATGTGTGTGGGAAGTGTATTCAGCTGCAGCTCTTGACAGACCGCATTGCGGCACTGGAGCTGCGGATGGATTCACTCTGGAGCATCCGTAATGCTGATGATGTCGTGAAAAGCATGTTTAATGAGTTGGTCACACCACAGGTAAAGGTTTCACAGCCAGATAGGGAATGGGTGACCATCAGGAAGAGCAAGGGAAGGCAGGTAATGCAGGGGTCCCTTGCGGTCACCTCCCTCCAAAACAGGTACACCATTTTGGATACTGTTGAGGGAGGTGGCTCATCAGGAAAAGGCAACAGCAGCCAAGTCCATGGCACCAGGGGTGGCTCTGCTGCACAGGAGGGCAGGAAAAAGAGTGGGAGAGCTATAATGATAGGGGATTCTATTGTAAGGGGAATAGATAGGCGTTTCTGTGGACACAAACGAGACTCCAGGATGGTATGTTGCCTCCCTGGTGCAAGGGTCATGGATGTCTTGGAGCGGCTGCAGGTCATTCTGGAGGGGGAGGGTGAACAGCCAGCTGTCGTGGTACATATAGGTACCAACGATATAGATAAAAAATGGGATGAGGTCCTACAAGATGGATTTAGGGCGCTAGGAGTTAAAATAAAAAGTAGGACTTCAAAAGTAGTAATCTCAGGATTGCTACCAATGCCACGTGCTAGTCAGAGCAGGAATCGCAGGATAGTTAAGATGAATACATGGTTTGAGGAGTGGTGCAAGGGGGACGGATTCAAATTCCTGGGACATTGGAACCGGTTCTGGGGGAGGTGGGACTAGTACAAACCGGATGGCCTGCACCTGGGCAGGACCAGAACCAATGTCCTCGGGGGAGTGTTTGCTTGTGCTGTTGGGGAGGGGTTAAACTAAAATGGCAGGGGAATGGGAATCAGTGCAGGGAGACAGAGGGAAGTGAAAAGGGGGCAGAAGCAAAAGGTAGGAAGGAGAAAAACAAGAACAAGGAGGGCAGAGAAATCAAGGGCAAAAATCAAAAAGAGCCACATTACAACATAATTCTAAAAGAACAAAGAATGTTAAAAGAACAAGCCTGAAGGCTCTGAGTCTCAATGTGAGGAGCATTCATAATAAGGTCGATGAATTAACTGCGCAGATAGCTGTTAACGGATATGATGTAATTGGGATTATGGAGACATGGCTCCAAGGTAACCAAGGCTGGGAACTCAACATCCAGGGATATTCAATATTCAGGAAGGGTAGACAGAAAGGAAAAGGAGGTGGGGTAGCATAACTGGTTAAAGAGGAGATTAACGCAATAGTAAGGAAGGACATTAGCGTGGATGATGTGGAATCTATATGGGTAGAGCTGCAAAACACCAAAGGGCAGAAAACGTTAGTGGGAGTTGTGTACAGACCACCAAAAAGTAGTAGTGAGGTTGGGGATGGCATCAAACAGGAAATTAGGGATGTTGCAATAAGAGTACAGCAGTTATCATGGGTGACTTTAATCTACATATTGTTTGGGCTAACCAAACTGGTAGCAATACTGTGGAGGAGTAGTTCCTGGAGTGTATAAGGGATTCTTTTCTCGACAAATATGTCGAGGAACCAACTAGAGAGCATGCCATCCTAGACTGGGTCTTGTGTAACGAGAGACGATTAATTAGCAATCTGGTCGTGCGAGGCCCCTTGGGGAAGAGTGACCATAATATGGTAGAATTCTTCATTAAGATGAAGAGTGACACAGTTATTTCAGAGACTAGGGTCCTGAGCTTAAGGAAAGGAAACTTCGACAGTATGAGACGTGAGTTGGCTAGGATAGACTGGCGAATGATACTTGAAGGGTTGACGGTGGATAGGCAATAGCAGACATTTAAAGATCACATGAATGAACTATAACAATTGTACATCCCTGTGTGGCGTAAAAATAAAAAAGGGAAGGTGGCTAACAAGTGAAGTTAGCGAAAGTGTTAAATCCAAGGAAGAGGCATATAAATTGGCCAGAAAAAGCAGCAAACCTGAGGACTGGGAGAAATTTAGAATTCAGTAGAGGAGGACTAAGGGTTTAATTAGGAGGGGGAAATAGAATATGAGCGTGACCTTGCAGGGAACATAAAAACTGACTGCAAAAGCTTCTATAGATATGTGAAGAGAAAAAGATTAGTGAAGACTAATGTAGGTCCCTTGCATTCAGAATCGGGTGAATTCATGATGGGGAACAAGAAAATGGCAGACCAATTGAACAAATACTTTGGTTCTGTCTTCTCTAAGGAAGACACGAATAACCTCCCGAAAATACTAGGGGACCGAGGGTCTAGCAAGAAGGGGGAACTGAGGGAAATCCTTATGAGTCAGGAAATGGTGTTAGGGAAATTGAAGGGACTGAAGGCCGATAAATCCCCAAGGCCTGATAGTTTGCATCCCAGAGTATTTAAGTAAGTGGCCCTAGAAGTAGTAGATGCATTGGTGGTCATTTTCCAACATTCCTTTGACTCTGGATCAGTTCCTATGGATTAGAGGGTAGCTAATGTAACCGCACTTTTTAAAAAAGGAGGGAGAGAGAAAACAGGGAATTATAGATCGGTTAGCCTGACATCGGTGGTGGGGAAAATGCTGGAGTCAATTATTATAGATGAAATAGCAGCGCATTTGGAAAGCAGTGACAGGATCGGTCCAAGTCAGCATGGATTTATGAAAGGGAAATCATGCCTGACAAATGTTCTAGAGTTTTTTGAGGATGTAACTAGTAGAGTGGATAAAGGAGAACCAGTGAATGTGGTGTACTTGGACTTTCAAAATGCTTTTGACAAGGTCCCACACAAGAGATTATTGTGCAAAATTAAGGCACATGGTATTGGGGGTAATGTATTGATGTGGATAGAGAAATGGTAGGCAGACAGGAAGCAAAGAGTGGGAATAAACAGGTCCTTTTCACAGAATGGCAAACAGTGACTCGTGGGGTGCCGTAGGGTTCAGTGCTGGGACCCCAGCTATTTACAATATACATTAATGATTTAGACGAAGGAATTGAATGTAATATCTCCAAGTTTTCAGATGACACTAAGCTGGGTGGCAGTGTGAGCTGCAAGGAGGATGCTAAGAGGCTGCAGGGACTTGGACAGGTTAGGTGAATGGGCAAAAGCATGGCAGATGCAGTATAATGTAGATAAATGTGAGGTTATCCACTTTGGTATCAAAAACAGGAAGGCAGATTATTATCTGAATGGTGACAGGTTAGTAAATGGAGAGGTGCAACGAGATCTGGGTGTCATGGTACATCAGTCATTGAAAGTAGGCCTGCAGGTACAGCAGGCAGCAAAAAAAGCAAATGCCATGTTAGCCTTCATAGCGAGGGAATTTGAATATAGGAGCAGGAAAGTCTTGCTGCAGTTGTACCGGGTCTTGGTGAGACCACACCTTGAATATTGTGCGCAGTTTTGGTCTCCTAATATGAGGAAGGATGTGCTTGCTATTGAGGGAGTGCAGCGAAGGTTCACCAGAATGATTCCTGGGATGGCAGGTCTGACATATGAGGAAAGACTGGATCAGCTCGGCTTATACTCACTGGAATTTAGAAGAATGAGAGGGGATCTCATAGAAATGTATAAAATTCTGATGGGACTGGACAGGTTTGATGCAGGAAGAATGTTCCCGATGTTGGGGAAGTCCAGAAACAGGGGACACAGTCTAAGGATAAGGGGTAAGCCATATAGGACCAAGATGAGGAGAAGCTTTTTCACCCAGAGAGCTGTGAACCTGTGGAATTCTCTGCCACAGAAAGTTGTTGAGTCCAGTTCGTTGGACATATTCAAAGGAGAGTTAGATGTGGCCCTTCTGCCTAAAGGGATCAGGGGGTGTGGAGAGAAGGCTGGGGTGGGGTACTGAGTTTGAATGATCAGCCATGATCATATTGAATGGCGGTGCAGGCTTGAAGGGCCGAATGGCTTGCTCTTGCACCTATTTTCTATGTTTCTATGTTTCTAAGTCAAAATGATCTAGGTAGCATGCAAAATTGGTGCCCAGTCCTCATTAACATGATTATACTCTTGATCTCAATGCTAAAACTGCTGCTCATTGGCTTACTGCTCACCAGGTGGGCTAATATCTGGCCCGATCTAATTCCCAGTCATTTTTCACACAGGCTTTATTCAGTACTTAAAGGGGAGGTGCACTGATGCTACAGCCCCTCATTATCAATCCAGTTTTAACTTCACCTGGAAGAAGACAGCAGTGGAAGCAGATGCCTGAGCCTCAGCACAGGGAGAGAGCCCCAGGTTCTCAGACGCAACTCTTGAGGCACTAGTGGTGGTCGTGGAGAGGAGGTGGGCTGTTCCCTTCCCACAGACTGGTGGAAAGCCTTCGCCCCATACATCACGAAGGCTCTGGCAGGAGATAGCCGCTTATCTGATGGCCAGCACTGTGGTCCCCAGGTTTGCGATCCATTGCCGAAAGATGTTTAATGACCTCACATGACAGGTCAATGTGAGTGAAGGCTTTAGCAAATGCCATATCCCACCATCTGCACCACAAGCATCAGACACGGCTCAATTCTCCACATTCCCAGCACTCACCTACCAATAATCACCACCTATCACCACTCATACCTCATAATCATAGCTTCACTTCACCCTCACAGCCTTACCACTGCTGCAACATTGACGCCCACATCTTACACCTTGCACACACTGACAGCTATTCAATAATGGTAGGCACATCACCCAAACACATTGCACTACACTTATTCACATTTCCCCTTTGTTGTATATGCAGACTATGGATATACTCTCTGTGTAGTCACTGTGTGCTTGCATAAGATGGAGACTTGTTTACCTGATGTACAATCAATAAGGTTTACACTGTGTATATACATGCTGGCACCACTAGAGGGTGCAACTGTTGGAGACCGGGGTTTCCTGTCCTGGTGGCAGGGCCCAGTATAAAAGGCTGCACACCATGCTTGTGCCTCACTCTGGAGTTTGGAATAAAGGACCAAGGTCACTACGGTTTGAGTACAACACACTGCCTCGTGGAGTCATTCATAAGTACATTACAGACATAATAATTTTCTCTTGCAGACCTAGGTTGAGCCCAACAGGAGGGAGCAGCAGCAGACAGGTGAGGGAAAGCTTCCATCCAGGACCTCAGCCATCTGGAGGAGAGAGTGCTGGAGATCATTGGGCAACAGATCATGGAAGCTGTGGAAATCGGTGAGGTTGAAACCCTTGGGGTTAACAATGGTATTGTGATATCTTGAGACACAGTGAACACACACAACTGCACAACATGGCTTCCGGATAAGAACTGTGCAGAGCAGATGGCTTTATTGTTATTACATCAATAGTCCACTAGGTGGCTCTACAACACGTCACCCTCCTTATTGAAGAAGTTAATTGTAACAAATAATCATTGCATACATAACTCTTGATATACATTTTCAAATGGAACCTATTTTATGTTTCCAAATTCTACTTTGGAATTCTGTAACACAAACAAAAGATATGAACTTATTTTCCATATTTACAGATTAAACTTAACCACTAGTTTTCTGTTTCAATGAGTATATCTTGTTTCTTGAACAGAACTTTCCGATATTGTTGTAGTTTTTATCCAAGGGCCAACCTTGATCTACATTTGAACTCGTTACACTTTCATCCTGTTTGTCTGCCTGACTTAGACTCAGACTTAAATTCTGACTTTTGCACTCTTTGAATGCTGTGTCGCATTCTTTTGACCACTTCCACGGGACCTGTTTTTTCAACAGCTCATTCAGTGGATGTAAAACTGTAGCCAAATTTGGCAGGAACTTTCCGTAATAATTCAAAAAACCCAAAATTGATCGAATTTCAGAGACATTCTTGGGAGTGGGTGCATTCTGATTGCATCCAGCTTTCCCTTGGTTGGATGTAAACCATCTTTTGTCTACTCTGTGCCCCAAGTACTCCACGCATTTTGAAACATCTCACGCTTGTGAACAGTCACTCGTATTCTGTGTTTCTTTAGCTGGTTGAGCACTTCATTCAACACCTTATCGTGGATTTGCCTGTTTGGTGCTGAAATGAGTATATCATCTAAATAACATGCTACCCCTTCAATCCCTTGCAAAATTTGGTTCATCAGCCCCCTGGAATATGTTGGAGGTGGAAGACATTCCAAATGGTAGCCTATTGAACTGATATAGGCCTAGGTGAATATTTATAGTCAAGCATGACTTGGAATCTTCATCTAACTCAAGTTGTAGGTAGATGTTTTTTGATCTAACTTTGAAAAGATCTGGCCATCTGTCAGCGCTGCGAACAAATCTTCTATATTTGGCAACATATTGGATAGATTACACTCTAGAACATGGTTTACGATTACCTTATAATCACCACACAACCTTAGCTTACCATCTGACTTAGGTACAACAACAATAGATGTACCTCAATTGCTCAGAATTACCGTAGAGATAATCTTTTTCTAGGCTTTTGAGTTCTTGCTCAACTTTCTCCTTGAGTGTGTATGGTACAGGATGTGGCTTGCAGTAAATTGGTCTTGCATCCTTCTGCACTCTGACACTCGCCTTGAAGTCTTGGATTGGACTGCCTATTTCATGGAACACCTTCAGATACTGCTTGATGACATCATCTTTCGATGCAAATTTTGCTTCCACATGAAAAATCTCATTCCAATCCAGCTTCAGTAATCCCAACCAATTTCTACCTATCAAGGCACGTTTGTCTTCTGGCACTACTATGAGAGGCAAGCTCTGATACTGATCCTTGTATTTCACTTGTATGGTGATATTTCCTATTACAGGGATTAGCTCGCCTGAGTAGCCTCACAGCTCTATCTTTGATTTCTCTAGTCGATAATCATGCAACTTGTTGCGATATAGTGATTCCGGTACTGTGCTCACGGATGCACCAGTGTTGATTCCATGGGTATACTGGTTAATGTGACGTCTACTTGGATGACGATACTTTGCGAATCGCTGTTAGATACCTTCGTGCTCCTGATGACGTGAATGACCAGAAACTCCTCGCCTGCTGCTTCTCTTCAACACTAAGTAGTGTCTGCAGATTTCTACTTCTAGTATTGCCAGTCGGTTTACTCTTCTGTCGGCATGCTATTGCAAGATACCCAGTTTTCTTGCAGTAAAAACACTGTGCCATCACATTTGGACAGCTTTGAGCGAGTTGTTGTCCCAGACTTTAATTCACTGTTACCTTGGCCAGTTGCTGAGGCCTTGGGGCCCAACTGCCTTTTACTTTTAGACTGCAGCCAATTCACCTCGGTTATCTGATGAAATGGCGTGAAATTCTCAGGAGTATTGGTCGGCCATATTCATCGACATATCTGTCTGACAAGCTAAATCAAAAGTCAAGTTAGGGGTTGTCAACAATTTACTTCTGATTCATTCATTTTTCAATCCACAAACAAAGTGGTCACGCAAAGCTCGGCCCTGAAAGTTTCCAAAATGACAGTGAATGGATAGTTTTTTAAAGCTGCAATGTACTCACTGATACGCTCGTCATTTAATTGATTGCTTGTTCCAAAACGATAACTTTCAGCAATTTCCAGGGTCTCAGGACTGTAGTGTAGCTTGGTTAGAACATCCTTCAGTGGCGTGTCCTTCAGCTTAGTGGGAAAAGCACATTTTTCATGGTTTCATACATCTCAGGGCCTGCTTCAGTCAAAAATAAAGCCCGTTTCCTTTCTAAAACCATTCGGTTACAGTTTACAATATCGGGGACTTCGACAATACTATTCATGGTGAAAAATATTTCTAGCCGCTCCACATATGATCTCAATCATGATAGAATTCACTTAAGTGCGCTATTATTCCCATCGCCGTGGCCATCTGGACTCTGGCAACATTGACAGTTCAACCACATGTGCTCCAATATTTAAGTTTTTCTGCAAAATGAAGAACCTCCAACAGTTTCTATGTTGGTTGGCTGCATTATCCTCCAACAAAGTCTTCAGCTAGAAAATCTGAAAATTGCATCCTCCCGCCAATCTGTGATATCTTAAGACACAGTAAACACATACGACTGCACAACTTGTCTTCCGGATAAGAACTGTGCAGAGCAAATGGCTTTATTGTTATTACATCAGTAGTCCACTAGGCGGCTCTGCAACAGGTATCCTCATTCCTAAGCCTTCTTCTCACGTCTCACTTCCCCCTTATCTTATAATACATAATATCTACTCATTTTCAAGCTGCTGATGCTGTATGGATGCATATCTTGTTCCCCCGCCTCCCCCCCACCGCCCTCCCCCCCCCCCCACCCGCCTCCACTCCACTCACCATAACCTGACTCTTGTGCCTTTCTGTTTTCAGACAATCAAGGCCAAGCACCAGACCAGCCTATCCCTGAGGCAACGCAGGAGAGAGCAGTGGGGAGAAGAAGAAGAAGGCACAGCATCAGTGCATCTGTCACTCACAATCACCAGCTCAGAAACTGGCACTGTGCTTACTTTAGAGGCTAGTGTAGAAGTTGGATCTGCACAGGGTGAGGCATCGGGCATGAGTGGGTAGTAGCAAAGCCAAGAGGAAAGAGTAACTTGTTGGTCTACTCCCTGGAGGGAGAGTTCTGCTGCACAGGACTCAGATGAGGACCTTGATGGGGTGGCCTTCAGAAGAAGGGTGATGGGCATGCACACCGAATTGCTAGGTGCAATGGCAAGTCTGCCAGAGCGCCTCTCGGCAGTGTCAAGGAGCATGGAGGAGTCCAGCTCCAACATTGGCTGGGGCACTGTGCAGAGGTTGGAGTCCAGGATTTCCAGGCTGAAAACTCTGAGACTGTGTCAAACCAGACATGATGCTGCGTGTGATGGGCGAAGTTGTGACTGCCATTGCAGCACAGTGGATGCGATCCAATGTCAGGAGGAGCACAGACAGCTCTCATAGAAACATAGAAACATGGAAAATAGGTGTAGTAGTAGGCCATTCGGCCCTTCGAGCCTGCACCACCATTCAATAAGATCATAGCAGATCATTCCCTCAGTACACCTTTCCTGCTTTCTCTGAAGTCTCAGCTTGCTGCCACCCAAACTCACAATGCTGCCGTCATGGCTGTGTTTACCTCTGTCAACCGGGGCTTTCAGGGTGTCGCAGCAGCCCAGCAATTTGCCTCGAACAGATTGCTAGGAATGCTGAGGCACTGCCGCAGGGGAATGGCAGTGGGTCTGTGCAGCAGGACACTGCTGTCCTCTCTCAGGAAGACAGCATTCCTGTTCCCAACTCTGCCACTCTGCCATTGCCCTTGCCTGTCAGCCAGCTAGCCCAAACTACTGCTGCCCATGCCAAGGTGGTGCAGTTTACAGCTGGGCCTTCTAAGGCAAGAGCAGCTCGGCGTCACTAGCAAGGCTATCTGCAGTCTCCCCAACAGAAACTCAGCAGCCTTTCACCAGCCATGCTGCAGCCTCAGGGGGAGCACTTTGTAGGAGCATGAGGACAGGAAATGGCACCCGAACGATAGGTACTAAGGAATTGCACAAAGCTGAATAGCACGTTTAGTGAGCTGGTCTTACCGCAGGTAAAGGGTACACAGTCAGATAGGGAATGGGTGACCAACAGGAAAAGCAGTGCAGGGGTCCCCTGTGGTCATGCCCCTGCAAAACAGATACACTGCTTTGAGTACTGTTGAGGGGGATGACTCATCAGGGGAGAGCAGCAGCAGCCAAGTTCATGGCACCGTGGGTGGCTCTGCTGTACAGGAGGGCAGGAAAAAGAGTGGGAAAGCGATAGTGATAGGGGATTTCTGCGGCTGCAACCGAGACTCGAGGATGGTATGTTGCCTCCCTGGTGCAAGGGTCAAGGATGTCTCAGAGCAGGTGCAGGACATTCTGAAAAGGGAGGGTGAACAGCAGTTGTCGTGGTGCATATAGTTACCAACGACATAGGTAAAAAATGGGATGAGATCCTACGAGACGAACTTAGGGAGGTTGGAGCTAAATTAAAAAGTAGGATCTCAAAAGTAGTAATCTCAGGATTGCTACCAGTGCCATGTGCTAGTCAGAGTAGGAATCGCAGGATAGCTCACATGAATACATGGCTTGAGGAGTGGTGCAGAAGGGAGCGATTCAAATTCCTGGGACATTGGAACTGGTTCTGGGGGAGGTGGGACCAGTACAAACCGGACAGTCTGCACCTGGGCAGGACCGGAACCAATGTCCGAGGGGGAGTGTTTGCTAGTGCTGTTGGGGAGGAGTTAAACTAATATGGCAGGGGGATGGGAACCTTTGCAGGGAGACAGAGGGAAATAAAATGGAGGCTGAAGCAAAAGATAGAAAGGAGAATAGTAAAAGTGGAGGGCAGAGAAATCCAAGGCAAAAAACAAAACATTGCAGCAAAATTCTAAATGGGCAAAGTGAGTTAAAAAGACAAGCCTGAAGGCCCTGTGCCTCAATGCAAGGAGTATTCGGAATAAGGTGGATGAATTAACTGCACAGGCAGCAGTTAACGGATATGATGTCATTGGCATCACGGAGACATGGCTCCAGGGTGACCAAAGCTGGGAACTCAACATCCAGGGGTATTTAACATTCAGGAAGGATATACAGAAAGGAAAAGGAGGCGGGGTGGCATTGCTGGTTAAAGAGGAAATTAATGCAATAGTAAGGAGGGACATTAGCTTGGATGATGTGGAATCGGTATGGGTGGAGCTACGGAATACCAAAGGGCAGAAAACATTAGTGGGAGTTGTGTACAGACCACCAAATGTAGTACTGAGGATGGGGACAGCATCAAACAAGAAATAAGGGATGCGTGCAATAAAAGTACAGCAGTAATCATGGGCGACTTTAATCTACATATTGATTGGCCTAATCAAACTGGTAGCACTGCGGTGGAGGAGGATTTCCTGGAGTGTATTAGGGATGGTTTTCCAGACCAATATGTCGAGGGACCAACTAGAGAGCATGCCATCCTCGACTGGGTGATGTGTAATGAGAAGGGACGAATTGGCAATGTTGTTGTGCGAGGCCCCTTGGGGAAGAGTGACCATAATATGGTAGAATTCTTTATTAAGATGGAGAGTGACACAGTTAATTCAGAGACTAGGGTCCTGAGGTTAAGGAAATGTAACTTTGACGGTATGAGGCGTGAATTGGCTAAAATAGATTGGCAAATGATACTTAAAGGGTTGACGGTGGATAGGCAATGGCAAACAATTAAAGATCACATGGATGAACTTCAACAATTGTACATCCCTGTCTGGAGTAAAAATAAAAAGGGGAAGGTGGCTCAACCGTGGCTAACAAGGAAAATTAAGGATAGTGTTAAATCCAAGGAAGAGGCATATAAATTGGCCAGAAAAAGCAGCAAACCTGAGGACTGGGAGAAATTTAGAATTCAGCAGAGGAGGGCTGAGGGTTTAATTAAGAGGGGGAAAATAGAGTATGAGAGGAAGCTTGCCGGGAACATAAAAGCTGACTGCAAAAGCTTCTATAGATATGTGAAGAGAAAAAGATTAGTGAAGACAAACGTAGGTCCCTTGCAGTCGGATTCAGGTGAATTTATAATGGGGAACAAAGAAATGGCAGACCAATTGAACAAATACTTTGGTTCTGTCTTCACGAAGGAAGACACAAATAACCTTCCGGATGTATTAGGGGACCAAGGGTCTCGTGAGGAACTGAAGGATATCCTTATTAGGCAGGAAATTGTGTTAGGGAAATTGATGGGATTGAAGACCAATACATCCCCGGGGCTTGATAGTCTGCATCCCAGAGTACTTAAGGAAGTGGCCCTAGAAATAGTAGATGCATTGGTGATCATTTTCCAACAGTCTATCAACTCTGTATCAGTTCCCATGGACTGGAGGGTAGCAAATGTAACATCACTTTTTAAAAAAGGAGGGAGAGAGAAAACGGGTAATTATAGACCAGTTAGCCTGACATCAGTAGTGGGGAAAATGTTGGAATCAATCATTAAGGATGAAATCGCAGCGCATTTGGAAAGCAGTGACAGGATCGGTCCAAGTCAGCATGGATTTATGAAAGGGAAATCATGCTTGACAAATCTTCTAGAATTTTCTGAGGATGTAACCAGCAGAGTGGACAAGGGAGAACCAGTGGATGTGGTGTATTTGGACTTTCAAAAAGCTTCTGACAAGGTCTCACGCAAGAGATTAATGTGCAAAATCAAAGCACATGGTATTGGGGGTAATGTACTAATGTGGATAGAGAACTGGTTGGCAGACAGGAAGCAGAGAGTCAAAATGGCAGGCAGTGACTAGTGGAGTGCCGCGGGGCTCAGTGCTGGGTCCCCAGCTGTTTACAATATACATTAATGATTTGGATAAAGAAATTGAGTGTAATATCTCCAAGTTTGCAGATGATACTAAGCTGGGTTGCAGTGTGAGCTGTGATGAGGACGCTAAGAGGCTGCAGGGTGACTTGGCCAGGTTAGGTGAGTGGGCAAATGCATGGTAGATGCAGTATAATGTGGATAAATGTGAGGTTATCCATTTTGGTGGCAAAAACAGAAAGGCAAAATATTATCTGAATGGTGACAGATTAAGAAAAGGGGAGATGCAACGAGATCTGGATGTCATGGTACATCAGTCATTGAAAGCTGGCATGCAGGTACAGCAGGCGGTGAAGAAAGCAAATGGCGTGTTGGCCTTCATAGCGAGATGAATTGAGTATAGGAGCAGGGCGGTCTTATTGCAGCTGTACAGGGCCTTGGTGAGACCACACCTGGAGTATTGTGTATAGTTTTGGTCTCCTAATCTGAGGGAGGACATTCTTGCTATTGAGGGAGTGCAGCGAAGCTTCACCAGACTGATTCCTGGGATGGCAGGACTGACATATGAAGAAAGACTGGATCGACAAGACTTATATTCACTGAAATTTCGAAGAATGAGAGGGGATCTCATAGAAACATATAACATTCTGATGGATTGGACAGGTTAGATGCGGGAAGAATGTTCCCAATGTTGGGGAAGTCCAGAACCAGGGGTCACAGTCTAAGGATAAGGGGTAAGCCATATAGGACCGAGATGAGGAGAAACTTCTTCACTCAGAGAATGGTTAACCTGTGGAATTCTCTACCACTGAAAGTTGTTGAGGCCAGTTTGTTAGATATATTCAAAAGGGAGTTAGGTGTTGCCCTTACTGCTAAAGGGATCAAGGGTATGGGGAGAAAGCAGGAATGGGGTACTGAAGTTGCATGATCAGCCATGATCATATTGAATGGTGGTGCAGGCTCGAATGGCCGAATGGCCTAATCCTGCACTTATTTCTACGTATGTTTCTATGTTTCTATGTAAGACCAACATTCCATTTGCCTTCCTGATTACTTGCTGTGCCTGCATAATAACTTTTTGTGTTTCATGCACAAGGACCCCCAGGTCCCTCTGTACTGCAGCATTTTATAATTTTTCTCCATTTAAATTATAATTTGCTTTTTTATTTTTTCTGCCAAAGTCGATAGCCTTGCACTTTCCCACATTATACTCCATCTGCCAAATTTTTGCCCACTCACTTAGCCTTTCTTTATCCCTTTGCAGATTTTTTGTGTCCTCCTCGCAACTTGCTTTCCCACCCATCTTTGTATCATCAGCAAACTTGGCTACATTAAACTTGGTCCTTCATCCAAATCATTAATATAGATTGTAAATAGTTGAGGCCCCAACACTGATCCCTGTGGCACCCCACTAGTTACTCTGTGCCAATCAGAAAATAACCCATTTATCCCGACTCTCTGTTTTCTGCTAGTCAATTCTCTATTAATGCTAATATATTACCCCCAACCCTGTGAACTTTCATCTTCTGCAGTAACCTTTTATGTGGCACCTTATCGAAAGCCTTCTGGAAATCCAAATACACCACATCCACTGGTTCCTGCTTATTCACCCTGCTCGTTACATCCTCAAAGAACTCCAGCAAATTTGTCAAACATGATTTCCCTTTCATAAAGCCATGCTGACTCTGCTTGACTAAATTATGTTTTTCCAAATGTCCTGCTACTGCTTCCTTAATAATGGACTTCAGCATTTTCCCAATGACAAATGTTAGGCTAACTGGTCTATAGTTTCCTGCTTTCTGTCTGCCTCCTTTTTTAAATAGTGGCATTATATTTACATTTTTCCAATCCGCTGCGACGCCCCCGCCCCCCCCCCCCTCTCAGTATCCAAGAAATTTTGGTAGATTATAACCAATGCATCCACTATCTCTACAGCCAATTCTTTTAAGGCCATTTTAAGGATGCAAGCCATCAGGTCAAGGGGACGTCCACCATTAGTCCAATTATTTTACTGAGTACTTCTTCTTTAGTGACAGTGATTGTTTTAAGTTCGTCCCTCTCTATAGTCTCTTGATTATCCATTATTCAGATGTTTTTAGTGTCTGAAGACCTATACATAATATTTGTTCAAAGCCTCTGCCATTTCACTGTTCCCCATTATTAATTCTCCAGTCTCATCCTCTAAGGGACGAACATTTACTTTAGCTAGTCTCTTCCTTTTTATATACCTGTAGAAACTCTTACTATCTATTTTTATATTTGTTGCTAATTTACTTTCATAATCTATCTTCCCTCTCTTTGTAATTTTTTTTTGTCGTTCTTTGCTGGTTTTTAAAAGTTACCCAATTCTCTGGCCTCCAACTAATCTTGGCCACTTTGTATGCCATTGTTTTCAATTTGATACCATCCTTTATTTTTTTAGTTAGCCACAGATGGTTATCCCTACTCTTAAAGTCTTTCCTTCTCATTGGCGAGATGGATGGGTGGGACGGCTGGAGATGCAGGGTATGTTGGTGTGAGTAGTGTAGGGAAGACATAGTGATGGGGATATGATGAGTGGCATGGTAGGATCAGGTTGAGTGTGGCTTTGCAGTAACAGTTCTTGATCCATTGAGATCATTGAAATGTTTGCACCACTGAAGCCAGGTCCTCCTGATGACAACCCTGCTTGTGCCCTCTTGTGCAATGTTCATCCAGGTTGTGTTGGTCTCCATTGGAAGGGAAGAGAACCTCCTTGCGTACAGTGACTCCCTCCATAAGCATATGGAGCAAGTCATGGAAGAACCTGGGTGCAGCCGTGTGGCTTTGTGAATGCTTGTCAGTGTTTGCAGCAGCTCAGTGCTTTAGAACACTGAAAGCACAACAGTTAAAATCAATTTGGACATGGTCTCTTTAAGGAAACTGGCTGATGACGAATCATTAAATGATGTCATCAGACACGCTTCCTTTTAATTTTCCGGGAATCTCGCTAGGTGGGCTTAACAATCCCAATCATCGTAAAATCACTTCTACAGAGTGGGATGGAGCCAGCAGCAGGTAGAAACTCCTCTTACAACCCCGGCAGCACTAACCCGCCTCGGTAGGCAAAATCACGGTCTAAGTGAGGGGTAGCCTTTGCGTTTACGGAAGGTCTCAGGATGCGGCACCCGGAAAATCACGTGGGTGCAGTATATGGTGTCCTGCACCATGTGGAAGCCCCCTATCCTGGCAAAGCCACATATGCACTATCCTGCTTCTCTCTGCTCAGAGAGAAGCAAACGTAATCCTTTCTCCTCGTGTAGAGCGCCTCAGTGACCTCCTAAATGCAGCGTTAGACGGCGAACTGTGAGATGTTAACTATGACTTCTGCTGCAGACTGGAAGAATTAGCTGACAAAGAAAATGAGCGCCACAGTGACCTTGAGGGCCACTGGGAGAGGTGTGGTGACCCTGCTCTGAGGCGGCAGGTCTAATTGCAGGAGGTGGCAAATTTCTGTGACCATCTCCTTGCTGAAGCGGTATGTCTGAATACACTGCTCTTCGGTTAAACGGATATAAGAGAAGTGCTCTCTGAAGACCCTAGGTGGGTAAGGCTTCTTGTTGAGAGCCCTCCTGGTCTCTCTCCTCCTCCCTCTTCGTGCATCTTCTCCTCTTCATTGCTTCCTCCGCTCCAACTCCCTGTCATAATCGAGCACGAGAGGGGTCTGCAAGTAGAGCCCCCATGACTTCAGCAAGTGTTGTGAGCAGAAGCAACAATATAGTGAGAGAAGAAGTATTAAGGAATTTAGCATCTTTGAAAGTAGATAAATTGGCAGGCCTGGATCAAATGTATCCCAGGCTGTTAAGAGAAGCAAGGGAAGAAATAGTGGAGGCTCTAACCATCATTTTTCAATCATCTCTGGTTACAGTTGTGGTGCCGGGGGACTGGAGGACTGCTAACGTTGTGCTGCTGTTCAAAAAGGAAAAAAAGGATAGACCGAGTAATTACAGGCCAGTCAGCCTATCCTCAGTGATGGGAAAACTGTTGGAAAAAATTGTGAAGGGCATTATTAATCGTCATTTAGAAAGGCATAGATAATCAAGGTCAGTCAGCATGGATTTGTTAAGGGAAGGTCGTGTCTGACTAAGCTGATTGAATTTTTTTAGGAGGTAACAAGGAGGGTTGATGAGGGTAGTGTGTTGAATGTTGTCTACATGGATTTTAGCAAGACTTTTGTCATGGTCCCATATGGCAGACTGGTCAGAAAAGTAAAAGCCCATGGGACCCAAGGGAAAGTAGCAAGTTGGACCCAAAATTGGCTCAGTGGCAGGAGGCAAAGGGTAATGGTCAACAGATATATTTGTGACTGGAAAGCTGCTTCCAGTGGGTTTCTGCAGGGCTCAGTACTAGGTCCCTTTCTTTTTGTGGTATATTTCAATGATTTAGATTTCAACGTAGGGAGCATGATTAACAAGTTTGCAGATGGTACAAAAATTGGCCGTGTGGTTGATAGTGAGGAAGAAACCTATAGACTGCAGGAAGATATCAATGGACTGGTCAGGTGGGTAGAAAACTGAAAAATGGAATTCATTCCGGAGAAGCATTTGGGGAGGGCTAACAGGGCAAGGGAATACACAATACATGGTAGGATACTGAGAAGTGTAGAGGAACAGTGGGACCTTGGAGTGTATGTGCACAGAAACCTGAAGGTAGCAGGACAGGTAAATAAGGTGGTTAAGCAGATATACGGGATACTTGCCTTTATTAGCCGAGGCATAGAATATAAGAGCAGGAAGGTTATGCTTGAACTGTACAAAACACTAGTTTGGTGTAATGTGTTTGCTTCATGGGTTCTTTGCTTAAGAATTCATAGCAACACATTGCTATTAAGAACTAGTTTATTATCAAAGGCTTAACAATCACACTACACATTACCAGTTCATCCACTAGGCTCACAACTGCATACCTCATCGTTGATGACCTAGACTCAACTGACTGGGGTTTTATTGAGTATTGTGAACATCACATGACTGGCTAAGCCACTCACAATGCAACAGCTCTACAACTCTTTTAGGAGGGGGAGACAAAATAAACATTAAATCAAGTGCCCCCCCCCCGCCCGATCTGGGGGACACTCCAGACACTTATACCTGCCCTCTTTTTTTTTTGTGTTTTTTTTCCTTTTGTGATTTTTTTTTCGGGCATTAAAATCATATAATTTACAAGTGCCCCCTATAAAAGGGGTGCAACAGCTCTACAAACCTGTGAGCATACTTACAGGTGCATACATTACATTAGGCTACAGCTAGAGTACTGTGTACAGTTCTGTTCACCACATTACAGGAAAGATGTGATTGCATTAGAGAGGCTACAAAGGAGATGTCCAAGCATGTTGCCAGGACTGGAGAATTTTAGTTATGAGGAATGTTTGGATAGGCTGCGGTTGTTTTCTTTGGTACAGGAGAGGTTGAGGGGAGACTTGATTGAGGTGTATAAAATTATGCGGGGCCTAGATAGAGTGGATAGGAAGGATCTATTTCCCCAAGCAGAGAGGTCAATAACCAAGGGGCATAGATTAAAAGTATTGGGTAGAAGGTTTAAAAGGTATTTGAGGAGAATTTTTTCATCCAGATGGCGGTGGGGGTCTGGAACTCACTGCTTGAAATGGTTGTAGAGGCAGAAACACTCATCACAGTTAAAAAGTATTTGGAGATGCATTTGAAATGCTGCAATCTACAAGGCTACAGACCAAGAGCTGGAAAGTGGGATTAGGCTGGATAGCTCTTTTTCAGCTGGCGCAGACACAAATTCTATGATTGTAAGCTTTTAATTAGAATGTAGGCGTTCTCCACTCACAACAACACTCCCTGTTACCTTAGAATCTAGAAAGAAGTTAACAAAGCTGCTTAAGTTGCAGAACTATGCACAGACCCAGTCAGAAGCATGTCAGGTGCAAGTTGTTTCTGATGACCCATCTTAATACTGCTGCAGGAGCCTCCCTCCTGCTCGTCAACTCTTAAGAGATGCCGGTAAGTGGAGCGGCAAAGTCGAAACTCGCACATCAGGCATCAAGTGAGTGTTGCACGCTTACTGACATCACGATCTGCATAACCTACATAATGTGGGCGAGCGCTGACATTGGCAACACTGCCGGTCACCCGAAAATAGCGGCTGCCGCAGGACCTATCAACAGTAGGTGGAAGAGCGAAGGCTGCCAGTTTTCCCCCTGAATCTGGCAGTAATGGGCGGGGCTAAACTCCTGAATTTTGTGCTTTAATTGTAGCTTGATTGTGTTACCAGGGGCACCAGAGGAAAATGGGCCATATGTGTGCGGCCTCTTAGGCTACTTTGTTAGCTTGGGAGTTACCAATTGAGTGTAGGTTAGTTGCCTTGATGTGGGCTTTTACTTTATCAATAAAGCATGGTTGTTTCCTATCTCTCAATGCTTCCCACAATAATCTAACAACAACAACAACTTGATTATAGCGCCTTTGACATAGTGAAATGTCCCAAGGCACTTCGCAGGAGTATTATGCGACAAAATTTGACACTGAACTGCATAAGTAGAAATTAGCACAGGTGACCAAAAGCTTGGTCAAAGATGTATGTTTTAAGGAACGTCTTGAAGGAGGAAAGAGAGATAGAAAGACAGAGAGGTTTAGTCAAAGAGTTCCAGAGCTTGAGTGCTAGGCAACAGAAGGTACGGCCACCAATAATTTAGCGATTATAATCAGGGATGCTCAGGAGGGCAGAATTAGAGGAGCGCAGATATATCAGGGGGTTGTGGGGCTGGAGGAGATTACAGAGATAGGGAGGCGCGAGGCCATGGAGGGATTTGAAAATAAAGATGAGAATTTTTAAATCGAGGCGTTGCTTAACCGGAAGCCAATGTAGGTCAGCGAGCACAGAGGTGACGGGTGAGCGCAACTTGGTGCGAGTTAGGACACGGGCAGCTGAGTTTTGGATCACTTCTAGTTTGCGTAGGATAGAGTGTGGGAGGCCAGCCAGAAGTGCATTGGAACAGTCAAGTCTAGAGTTAACAAAGGCATGGATGAGGGCTTCAGCAGCAGATGAGTTAAGGCAAGGCGGAAACGGGCAATGTTACGGAGGTGGAAATAGGCAATCTTAGTTAAGCTGCGGATATGTGGTTGAAAGCTCATTTCAGGGTCAAGGTTGCGAAAAGTCTAATTCAACCTCAAACTGAAGTTGGGGAGTACCAAAGTACCAAAGTTGCCAAGTACCAAAGTTGCCGTCAGAGATTCTATAATCATTTTTACAATACAAAGGAGGTGACAACATGGTGCTGATAGCATAGGCACTGTCAGACCAAATATTAACTGATTAGTCCCGAGTATGAATTAAAGCTGTCAAGATGGCTGCAATCTAAAAAAAATAAGACATTATCATTGGGCATGTGATCTCAATGCTCATATTATCATGGAGAATGCATGTGTACGTCAATCATTTTGTGGTGGAATGCTCAGACAAAAAGCAGAGTGTGTGAGTGTTTTGTGATCATTGAGTGTGCTTTACTTCGTTGAATACTGCTTACTGCTGACTGGTGTATAACACGGAAGAAAACAGCGGACATCAGTACCATGGAAACACCAGCAACATTGTATGGAAATGGGAACTGTCATTATGGTTAAGCTCAACCAATTGGAGTAAGAACTCCAGGCCATCAGAAGAAAGCAAGTCCAACCAAAAATGAGCAGTACCAACAGAGAATCTCGTGGCAAAGGGCAACCAGCAGCCAACCACATCCTGGATAGAGATCAACAGCAGATCTGGCCTGTCTCACTGTCAATATTCTCAGCAATCTCTCTGATGAAGTCAGGCCAATATGTGATGGGGTGTTTCAAAAATATTCGTTAAAAAATGAAAGATGCAAATTTGTTCCATTTTTAATTTTTTGATATATGTCTTAACCTTTCTTATAAAAAAATCACCTAATCACCTTAAACAGTAAATTTTAAAGCCTATTAAAGTAAAGAGTTGCTCCCCATATTAAATGCAGAGATTTATATAACTGTGCAGCTTTATTACTTATTTACCCAGTGGGTAAGCAAAACACTATGGAGATGAACTTTCACGGGGCTTCGCCCATATGTCCATCATAAATTGAATGGAAGAGGCATGGAAACCCAGCAAAACTACAAGAACTCACGCAAAAATACATCTGCCATTTAATTTTTAGGAACAAGTCAATAAAGGAGTTACTGCACAATTTTCAAGGAAATCTCTTAGGTAGTTCTTTCAGAATCTCTCAATGGAGATGTCACCATTCCCAAGAACACAAGAAATAGGAGCAGGAGTAGGCCATTTGACCCCTCGAGCCTGCTCCACCATTTAATAAGATCATGGCTGATCTGATCATGGACTCAGCTCCACTTCCCTACCCGCTCCCTATAACCCTTTATTCGCTTATCGCTCAAAAATCTGTCTACCTCCACCTTAAATGTATTCAAAGACCCAGCTTCCACAGCCCTCTGGTGCAGTGAATTCCACAGAATTACAACCTTCTGAGAGAAGAAGTTCTTCCTCATCTCAGCTTTAAATGGGCGGCCCCTTATTCTGAGATGATGCCCCCTTGTTTTAGTTTCCCCATGAGTGGAAATATCCTCTCTGCATCCATCTTGTCCAGCCCTTTCATTATCTTATATGTTTCAATAAGATCACCTCTCATTCTTCTGAACTCCAATGAATATAGACCCAACCTACTCAACCTTTCTTCATAAGTTGTGATATATTCACAGAGCACAAGCACACACAGCTTTCTAATATGGCAGGCTGCTCTCGGAAGTCTCCGGAACTTCCTGGTTCTGTTTATTATTAACTCTGTAGTTGCAGTACACAATACGTCCACATCCACAGTGTGGAGCTACAAACATTGCAAGCTTACAGACATTATACTTCTCCCTCCTTAATGAAGAAGTTAGTATAACAAACATCATACATAACTTGCATGTTTACATAACACAGGATATAGACTTATTTTTTTACATATTTACAAATTTAACTTAACCACTTGTTTTCTGTTTCGAAGAGGATATCTTCGCTCTCGAACGGAACCTTCCAAACATTGTGTTGAATCTAAACTCATTCGAGGCTCCTCCTGAGGAATGTTTTCCTCCACGGAATTGCCTTGATTTTTATTTGAACTCACTACAACTTCATGCCCTTTGTTTTCCTGACTCAGATTCAGACTTACATTCTGATTTTCTCTTGGATTTGTTTCCAGTACATTGGAAGTAGGATATGCTACTGGTGTATCAAAACTATCAGATGAGTCAGAAATAATTGAATCATTCCCACCTTCAACTCCTTCCATGTCTGTAGGTAAAATATGATCAATATGAACAAACCTAACCTGTCCATTATCAAACATCTTTACCAAACATATCTTCACTACACTTCTTAGTAACCACTTTACCCATTTATGATGATGGTTCTTCACTCTCACCTTCTGATTTAATTTCACACTTCTCTCTTTTATGTTAACCCTATCATGATTCTCTTTCTGTCTTAATTGTGTCTCTTCTATGGACTGTGCCAAATTTGGTTTTAACAACGAGAATGTGGTTTGTGGCTGAGAAACAACTCTGCTGGTGTTCTACCAGTAGTTGTGTGAGGAGTATTATGATATGTAATCAAAAAATTAACCAATTTGTGTTCCAATGACAACTGTCGTTTCCTGGATTTGGATCTAACATTTGTTTGATGAGGGCAAGTTTTACAATTTGTACAGTGCGCTCTGCTGTATCATTCGAAGCAGGGTGGTATGGTGGTACCTTGGTATGTTTCAGTCCATTTTTGCTCGTGAACTGTGCAAATTCGTCAGAACGAAATTGTGGTCCAGTATCCAAAGCAATTTCTACTGGGAGGCCAAATGAAGAAAATAAACTTCGCAAAATGTCTGTTTTACTTGTTATTTTCCACGTTGGAAACACCTCCACCTACTTCGAATGGCTATCAATCACAATAAACAATTGCTGTCCTTCTAACTCAGCAAAATCAATATGTAGCCTTTGCCACACCTGGGAGGCCACTTCTGTAGTGTATGGAGAAAGAGTCAGACTGAACACTGTGAGCTCAAAGTAAAGTGTGACCTTAGTCTTTTATTGCAGGTCTCCAGAGTGCCTCTCCAACCTGTGAAGCCTCCTTAAATACCTGTGCTCCGAAGGGATCATGGGATCCCTTGGGACTCCGGGGAATTAGGCCTCTGGTGCCTGTACAGAGTAAATACAAGTCCACATATATAACAACATTCCCCCCCAAAGTCAATAGGGTAACTATTTACAATGTGAGTCGATCTGGGGCCCTTCTTGCCCTGGTTGATCATCACGATGTGAAAGCTGGTGTTGTTGAATCATTTGTAGGGCCCTCGCTGGACTGCTGTGCAGCTGGCCTTGCTGGGCTGCCTGGTGTGTTGGACCCCACAGGACTGCTGTGGATGATTGGTTCTGCTTCGTGGTCAACCGTGGTGTCGGTTGCCACTGTGTGTATGTTGGGGGAGCAAAAAATGTAGGGTCCAAAGTGGATTGCTCAGGGTAGTCCATGAATCTGAGTTTGATTTGGTCCAAGTGTTTCCGGTGAATGAGTCCATTTGAAAGTTTGACCCGAAACACACTGCTCCCCTCTTTGGCCACGACAGTGCCGGGAAGCCACTTGGGACCTTGTCCATAATTCAATACAAATACACGATCATTGATTTAAATCTCACGTGACACATTTGCGCTATCATGGTATGCACTTTGTTGGAGCCGCCTGCTCTCTACCTGTTCATGTAGATCAGGGTGAACTAACGAGAGCCTTGTCTTAAGTGTTTTTTTCATGAGCAGTTCAGCAGGTGGGATCCCAGTGAGTGAGTGGGGTCTCGTGCAGTAGCTAAGCAGGACTCGGGATAGGCGAGTCTGCAGTGAGCCTTCAGTTACCCTCTTCAAGTTTTGCTTGATGGTTTGCACTGCTCTCTTTGCCTGACCATTGGACGCTGGTTTAAACGGGGCAGATGTGACATGTTTGATCCCATTACAGGTCATGAATTCTTTGAGCTCAGCACTGGTAAACCATGGCCCGTTGTCGCTCACCAGAATATTGAGTAAGCCATGAGTGGCAAACATGGCCCGCAGGCATTCAATAGTGGCAGCGGACGTGCTAGCTGACATTATCTCACATTCAATCCACTTGGAGTCTGCGTCGACAACCACAAGGAACATTTTACCCAAGAACGGACCTGCATAGTTGACGTGTACCCTAGACCATGGTTTGGAAGACCAAGATCATAAACTTAGTGGAGCCTCCCTGGGTACATTGATTAACTGCGAGCATATATTACATTTGTGAATGCAGGACTCTAAGTCCACACCGATACCGGGCCACCACACGTGGGATCTGGCTATCGTTTTCATCATTACGATGCCTGGGTGGGTACTGTGGAGGTCATTGATGAAGGTGTCTCTGCCCTTCTTGGGGACCACTACTCGATTGCCCCACAGAAGGCAGTCTGCCTGTATAGATGTTTCATCTTTGCGCCGCTGGAACGGCTTTATATCTTCCTGCATTTTCCACTGGGACACTGGACCAGCTCCCGTGAAGCACACAGCTTTTGACTTGAGATAATAAGGGGTCCTGGCTTGTCCAGGTTTTGATCTGCCGAGCAGTGACAGGTGATTGTTCATTCTCAACTGCTTCCATAACCATGGCTAAATCTGCGGGCTGTGCGATTTCCAACCCCGTGGTGGGCAATGCCAGCCTACTGAGAGCATCGGCGCAGTTTTCTGTGCCTGGCCTGTGGCGGATGGCGTAGTTGTATGCGGACAACGTGAGCGCCCATCTCTGGATGCGGGCCGATGCTTTGGTATTTATCCCTTTACTCTCGGAAAACAAGGATAGAAGTGGCCAATGGTCAGTTTCCAATTCGAAATTTTAGCCCAAACAGGTATTGATGCATTTTCTTTACCCCATAGACCTACGTTAATGCTTCTTTTTCAATCATGCTGTCGGCCCTGTCAGCCTGGATGCATAAGCAACCGATTGCAGTTTCCCGAAATCATTAGCTTGTTGCAATACACACCCGACGCCATATGACGACGCATCACATGCTAGTACCAAACGCTAACATGGATCATACAACACAAGCAATTTGTTTGAGCATAACAATTTTCTTGCTTTTACAAAGGCATTTTCTTGACTTTTGCTGCAAACCCATTCGCCCCCTTTTCGTAGTAAGACATGCAGTGGTTCTAACAGTGTGCTGAGACCCGGTAAGAAGTTACCAAAGTAGGTCAAGAGTCCCAGGAACGACCGCAGCTCCGTCACGTTCTGTGGCCTCGGTGCGTTCTCGATTGCCTCCGTCTTCGCATTGGTGGGCCTGATGCCGTGCGCCGCAATCCTCCTTCCCAGGAACTCCACTTCAGGCGCCAGGAAAACGAACTTCGAGCGTTTTAACCTGAGCCCTACATGGTTGAGTCGACTAAGAAATTCCTCCAGGTTCTGCAGGTGCTCGACTATGTTCCGACCTGTGACCAAGATTTCGTTCTGGAAGACCACGGTGTGCGGGACCGACTTCAGTAAACTTTCCATGTTTCTCTCGAATATCACCTCCGCTGATCGGATTCCAAACGGACATCTGTTATAAACAAAAAGACCTTTGTGCGTGTTGATGCAGGTGAGGGCCTTCGATGATTCCTCCAGTTCCTGCGCCATGTAGGCTGAAGTCAGATCCAGCTTTGTGAACGTTTTTCCTCCCACCAGCGTTGCAAAGAAGTCGGCAGCTTCTGGAAGTGGCTATTGGTCTTGCAGGGAGAAACGACTGATAGTTACTTTGTATTCGCCACAGATTCTGACGGTGCCATCTCCATTGACGACTGGGATAATAGGACTGGTCCACTCACTGAACTCGATCGGTGAGATGATGCCCTCTCTTTGTAGCTGGCCTAGCTTGATCTCTACCCTTTCTCTCATCATGTATGATACTGCTCTCGCCTTGTGATGGATGGGTTACGCCCCCGGAATTAGGTAGCTCTGCACTTTGGCTCCTTGGAATTTCCCGATGCCTGGTTCGAACAGTGAAGGAAATTTGTTTAAGACCTGGGCACACGAAGTGCCGTCAGCGGGCGATAGCGCGCGGATGTCATCCCAGTTCCAGCGTATCTTTCCCAGCCAGCTCCTGCCGAGCAGCATGAGACCATCGCCCGGTACCACCCAGAGTGGTAGCTTGTGCACCGCTCCATCGTAGGAGACCTTTACAGTAGCACTGCCGATTACGGGAATCAGCTCTTTTGTGTAAGTTCTTAGTTTTGTGCGAATTGGAGGTAAGGCTGGCCTTGAGGCCTTGTTGCATCACAACCTTTCGAAAGTCTTTTTGCCCATGATGGACTGGCTTGCGCCCGTGTCCAGCTCCATTGATACCGGGAGTCCATTTAGTTCAACATTCAGCATTATCGGGGAACAATTCGTGGTGAATGTGGGTACCCCATGTACCTCTGCCTCCTCTATCTGAGGCTCTGTTTTACCATGATCCTCCTCTGCAACCTGGTGTTTTGCAGGTTTAACAGGCTTAGCAGCTCATCTGCACACTCGTTGGAGGTGTCCCATTGTTCCACAGTCCTTGCAAACGTATCCTTTAAATTGGCATGAATGGAAATAATGATCACCCCCGCAGCGCCAACAAGGTGTTAATGACCTTGCATTCATCACCCTTGATGATGGACTCTGAGACATCTGCAGACGTGTAGCTGTAGGCATGTGTGACCTGCCCTGTACGTTACGATTCGAAAACAACATCACTTTGTTCACAGTACTTGTAGCAGCACTTGTGTGCTGAGAGATTTGCTTAGTATTGTCACTGGTGGCAATGAATGCCTGGGTTATCGCTATGGCACAACTCAAGGTTGGGGTCTCTACAGTCAAAGTTTGCAAAGTATGGTTTCGAGGCCAATGCCAAGTATGAAAAAGTCTCTGAGCATTTGCTCCAAATGTCCTTCAAATTCGCAATGTCCTGCAAGGCGTCTTAGCTCGGCGACATAACTCGCCACTTCCTGGCCTTCAGATCTTTTATAGGTATAGAATAGGTACCTCGACATCAAAACGCTTTCCTTCGGGTTCAAATGCTCTTGGATCAGTCAAATCATCATACGATTTCTCCGTGGATTTCGCTGGAGTGGGAAGATTCTTCATGAGGCCATACGTTGGCGCCCCACAGACAGTGAGGATGACAGGATGCCCACTGTTCTCTGCATCTTTGGGTTCGCTATCTGTATCTTGTCGCCAGTTGTAGTGTATGGAGAAAGAGTCAGACTGAACACTGTGAGCTCAAAGTAAAATGTGACCATAGTCTTTTATTGCAGGTCTCCAGAGTGCCTCTCCAACCTGTGAAGCCTTCTTAAATACCTGTGCTCCCAAGGGATTATGGGATCTCTTGGGACTCTGGAGAATGAGCCCTCTGCTGGCTGTACAGAGTAAATAGAAGCCCACATATATAACAATTTCCATCGCTGTAATGGTACTGATGGTGGTTGCTTGCTTACCGATTTACATGGCATACACTGATTCACGATGTACTCTATATCTTTATCAAGACCTGGCCACTATAAATAACTGTATGCAACACTTTTGGTCAAGCACATTCCCAGGTGCTGGTCATGGAGGTCTCCTAATAAGTTGGACCTGAATTTATTTGGTATAACCACTCTTGCACCCCACATGATTCAATCTTTATCGACTGATAATTCATTCCTCTGAATGAAGAATGGATGAATATCTTTGTCTATCACTTGGTTTGGCCATCCACTTGCAATAGAATCATACACCTTTGACATCATAGAGTCACGTTTGGTTGCTCTACCAATCTCTTCAGCTGTGACTGGCAGTTCATCAATGTATGAAATATAAAACACTTCTTCCCTATCAGGTGCAACTTGTGATGGTGAAGGTAATCTAGACATAGTTCAGTCAGTGGATGTAATACTGTAGCCAAATTTGGTAGGAACTTCCCATAATAGTTCAAAAGACCCAAGAATGAATGAAGTTCAGTGACATTCCTGGGAGTGGGTGCATTTCTGATTGCATCCAGTTTTCCCATGGTTGAATGTAAACCATCTTTGTCTACTCTGTACCCTAAGTACTCCACTGAGTTTTTAAATAACTCACACTTATGAGCAGACACTCATACTTTGAGCTTCTCTAGCCATTTGAGGACTTCATTCAATATGTTATTATGAATTTGCCTATTTGGTGCTGAAATGAATATGTCATCCAAATAACATACTACCCCTTCAATACCTTGCAAAATCCGGTTCATCACCCCTTGGAATATGGCAGGGGTGGAAGACACTCCAAACAGTTGCCTATTAAATTGATATAGGCCTAGATGAGTATTTATAATCAAAAATGACTTGGACTCCGCATTTAGTTCAAGCTGTAAGTAGACATTCGTAAGATCCAGTTTTGAGAAGATCTGACCACCTGTCAGTGTTGTGAACAAATCTTCTATATTTGGCAATGTATTGGGGACATTACCCTCTAGAACCTGGTTTATGGTTACTTTATAATCACTACACAATCTTACCTTACCATCGGACTTAGGTACAACAACAATGGGTGTAGCCCAATTACATCAATCTATATTAGAAATAATGTTCGCAGTCTCTAGTCTTTTGCGTTCTTGCTCAACTTTCTCCTTGAGTGTATATGGTATGGAATGTGGCTTGTAGTCAACCGATCTAGCATCCTTCTGTACCCTGACACTCGCCTTGAAGCCTTGGATCGGACTACCCGTTTCGCAGAACACCTTCGGATACTTCTTGATAACATCATCTGTTGATGCAAATCTCGCTTCCACACGGAAAATTTCACTCCAATCCAACTTCAGTGATCTCAACCAATTTCTTCCTAGTAAGGCAGGCTTGTCTCCTTTCATTACTATTAGAGGCAAGTTTTGAAATTGATCCTTGTATTTCACTGGTACGGTGATATGACCTACCACAGGAATTTTCTCTCCCAAGTAACCTCGCAGCACCATCTTGGATTTCTACAATGGGAAATCCCGCAATTTGTCACGGTATAGTGACTCCGGTACTACACTCACGGATGCACCAGTGTCAATTTCCATTGGTATCTTGAATCCCGCAACATCTTTGTGGATTTTGATACTTTCCAAATCACTGTCCATTAACCTTGTGCTACTGATGACGTGTCACTCTAACATCTCCTCGTCCTGTTGTTGTTCTTCCATGCTATGTAGTCTCTGGGGATTTCTACCAATAGCTTTAAAAGCTGGTTTACCCTTCAGTTGGCATGCCTTCACAAGATACCCAATCTTTCTGCAGAAGAAACACTCTGCCTTCACATATGGGCAACTTTGAGCAATGTATTGTCCCAGGCACCTATAGCACGACTCCGACGCTCTGTTAGAATTTCCAGTTTCTGAGACTATGGGCCCCCCACCGTCTTTTACTTTGAACCTGCAGGTGATTCACCTCAGTTAACTGACGACCGTAATCATTATTTAATTCTTGGGAATATTGATCGGCCATGCCCATCGATCTCGCTGTCTGACAAGCAATCTCAAAAGTCAAGTCATCCGTCGTCAATAACTTTCTTCTGATCGCATCATTTTTCACCCCACAAACAAAACGATCCCGCAATGCTCGGTTTTGAAAGTTTCCGAAATTACAGTGAATAGATAGCTTTTTTAATGCTACAACGTAATCACTGATATTTTCACCAGACTTTTTATTCCGCATCCCAAAACGATAGCTTTCAGCAATTTCTAACGGCTTGGGGTTGTAGTGCTGCTCCAGCTTCATTAAAATCTCTTTAAGCGTTGTGTCCTCTGGCTCGTCAGGCACAAGCAGATTTACAAGGGTTTCATACAATTCAGGTCCAGCTGCAGATAAGAAGATAGCTCGCTTCCGTTCCAATATCGCCTGATTCTGGACTGCATTGTCTGGAACTTCGATTATGTTATTTGCAGTGAAATACATTTCTAGCCGATCCACATATGCTTTAAAACGTTCCGGTTGAGTCTATATTCACCCAAATGTCCCATTACACCTGCGGGTGCTGTCATTTTAAAATCTGCAGTGTCTAATGTGCCCATTTTTTACCTCGGATTTTGTAGCTTTTTCCAAAGACAGAGAAGCTTCCAAAGTCTCCTTCACCAACAAAATTTCAGCTTTAAATCATCCAAAAAAATCACATCTCGCCGCCAAATGTGATATATTCACAGAGCACAAGCACATACAGCTTTCTAACATTGCAGGCTGCTCTCAGAAGTCTCCGGAACTTCCTGGTTCTGCTTATTATTAACTCTGTAGTTGCAGTACATAATATGTCCACATCCACAGTGTGGCGCTACAAACATTACAAGCTTACAGACATTATATGTCAACACCCTCATCTCCGTAATCAACCTAATGAACTTTCTCTGAACAGCCTCCAACGCTAGTATATCCTTCCTTAAATACTGAGATCAAAACTGCACGCAGTACTCCAGGTGTGACCTCATCAATACCCTGTACAGTTGTCACAGGACTTTTTTGCTTTTAGCCTCTAACCCCCTTGTAATAAATGCCAACATGCCATTTGCCTTCCTGATTACTTGCTGTACCTGCATACTCACTTTTTGTGTTTCATGCACAAGGACCCCCAGGTCCCTCTGTACTAAAGTACTTTGCAATTTTTCTCCATTTAAATTGTAATCTGCTTTTCTATTTTTTCTGCCAAAGTGGATAACCTCACATTTTCCTACATTATACTCCATCTGCCAAATTTTTGCCCACTCACTTAGCCTGTCTATATCCCTTTGCAGATTTTTTGTGCCCTCCTCACAATTTGCTTTCCCATTTTTGTGTCATCAGCAAACTTGATTATATTACACTCGGTCCCTTCATCCAAGTCATTAATATAGATTGTAAATAGTTGAGGCCTCAGCACTGATCCCTGCGGCACTCCACTAGTTATTGTTTGCCAACCGGAAAATGTCCCATTCATCCCGAATCTCTGTTTTCTGTTAGTTAGCCAATCCTCAATCTATGCTAATATATTACCCCCAACCCCGTGAACTTTTATCTTGTGCAGTAACTTTTTATGTGACTCCTTATTGAATGCCTTCCGCAGTTCCCCCACACACAATGATGTGGTCTCTGATTGATAATGATAATGCCTCAATAAAGTTGCTAATATTTTTAATGCTTGCAGAAGCTCTACTAAATTTATAGCAGAATTAATTTGTCATTATTACTTTAATTATTTCTTTGCATATTTCAATGCAATGAATATCAACATTATAGCATATCCTTGTACCTGGGAAAAATTAGCACGATTGGCAATAGATATTTGCACAAAAGTGTTACTATTTCTGCAAAATTTCAATTGAGCAAAAAATCTGCTAAATTTAAGTAAAGTCTAAGGCAGCTGAAATTTAACTTGGGCAAGAGTAAACAAAATTAAAAGAGGGTGTCATATATACTCAATAAATGGTGTTGGCACAGTTAAGGGGGAAGTGGAGAGAGGTCTAACCATATCAGTAGATTCTGTGGTTGAAGTGCAATGTGGAGCAGCAATCAACAAAGCAAATAAAATGCTCTAGCATATACACCAGAAACATCAGAGTGACAGGAAACTCAGTAAAAACTTGCTAAAATACTTTGTAGCTGGTAAAATGCTGCTTCAATCGGTCTATCACAAGCAGCTATCACAATTGCCTGACCTGCCGCTTAGTGCCGAGTCTGCAATCTGCAGCAGGACCCAACACTTTGGAAGCTGACAAGGAGGAGAGTTCGGAGTGGACTTCCGCCCCGCTGTCAATCACAGTCATGTTGACAGCAGGCCTGCCTCAAACTCGCACTCACAGCACCGGTAAGATTCCAGCCAAATGGGGGGATGGGGGTGCATTTGAGGCTGGAATTGTTGCTGGGAGTCATTCTACAAGTGAATCTGACTTGGGAAAGTGTGTAGAATGGCAGACCATGGGAGAGAGCAGGCACCAAGGTTTTCGTTTGCTGCACTAGAGATCTTGGTTGAAAAGTGTCATGTATTCAACTCTCATTGTAACCCATGTATAAGCTGACCGAAGTTGTCCACCTTGAGAACATTGACCACAAGGGGGTGAACTTGTGGGAGACACTCCTAACCTGGACTTTCAGGTATAAAAGGGGAAGCTCCACCCACCTTCTTCACTTGAGGCCTTGGTAATAAAGGTAACTGGTCACAGAGTGACCTTCTCTCAAGTATGGGCCTCATCTGCATTTATACTGTATAGTAAGGACGTATCATTGGCGACGAGAAACTGGGATTTAAACCACGTGAGCATGGCCACTAGCAGCACAAAAGAGAGGTACTGTGTTGGTGATGATTGGGATGACTTTATTGAGAGACTACAGCAAAGTTTTGTCACTAAGGAATGGTTGGGACAGGATTCAGCCGACAAACGCAGGGCTCATCTCCTGACGGATCCAGAACATACTCCCTTATATCAGTAAGTGAACTATAACATTGTTATTACCAATTTAAGGGTATCTAAGGTTAAGACATGGCAGGAGAGCTCGGTCATGTGATATGCTCCTCCTGTACCATGTGGGAACTCGGGGACACTTCCGGTGTCCCGGACGACTACGTGTGTGGGAAGTGTATCCGCCTCGAGCTCTTGACGGTCCGCGTTGCGGAATTGGAGCTGAAGGTGGATTCACTCTGGAGCATCCACGATGCTGAGAATGACGTGAGTATCACGTGTAGTGAGTTGGTCTTACCGCAGGAGAAGGGTCCACAGCCAGATAGGGAATGGAAGACCAACAGGAAGAGCAGTGCAAGAAAGATAGTGCAGGAGTCCCCTGTGGTCATCCCCCTGCAAAACAGATACACTGCTTTGAGTACTGTTGGGGGGGATGACTCATCAGGGGAGGGCAGCAGCAGCCAAGTTCATGGCACCGTAGGTGGCTCTGCTGCAAAGGAGGGCAGGAAAAAGAGTGGGAGCGCGATAGTGATAGGGGATTCGATGGTGAGGGGAATAGATAGGCGTTTCTGCGGACGCAACCGAGACTCCAGGATGGTATGTTGCCTCCCTGGTGCAAGGGTCAAGGATGTCTCGGAGCGGGTGCAGGACATTCTGAAATGGGAGGGAGAACAGCCAGTTGTCGTGGTGCACATTGTTACCAACGACATAGGTAAAAAAAGGGATGAGGTCCTACGAAAAGAATTTAAGGAGCTAGAAGCTAAATTAAAAAGTAGGACCTCAAAAGTAGTAATCTCGGGATTGCTACCAGTGCCACGTGCTAGTCAGAGTAGGAATCGCAGGATAGCGCAGATGAATACATGGCTTGAGCAGTGGTGCAGCAGGGAGGGATTCAAATTCTTGGGGCATTGGAACCGGTTCTGGGGGAGGTGGGACCAGTACAAACCGGACGGTCTGCACCTGGGCAGGTCCGGAACCAATGTCCTAGGGGGAGTGTTTGCTAGTGCTGTTGGGGAGGAGTTAAACTAATATTGCAGGGGGATGGGAACCTATACAGGGAGACAGAGGGAGACAAAAAGGAGGCAAAAGCAAAAGACAGAAAGGAGATGAGGAAAAGTGGAGGGCAGAGAAACCCAAAGCAAAGAACAAAAAGGGCCACTGTACAGCAAAATTCTAAAAGGACAAAGGGTGTTAAAAAAACAAGCCTGAAGGCTTTGTGTCTTAATGCAAGGAGTATCCGCAATAAGGTGGATGAATTAATTGTGCAAATAGATGTTAACAAATATGATGTGATTGGGATTACGGAGACGTGGCTCCAGGATGATCAGGGCTGGGAACTCAACATCCAAGGGTATTCAACATTCAGGAAGGATAGAATAAAAGGAAAAGGAGGTGGGGTAGCATTGCTGGTTAAAGAGGAGATTAATGCAATAGTTAGGAAAGACATTAGCTTGGATGATGTGGAATCTATATGGGTAGAGCTGCAGAACACTAAAGGGCAAAAATCGTTAGTGGGAGTTGTGTACAGACCTCCAAACAGTAGTAGTGATGTTGGGGAGGGCATCAAACAGGAAATTAGGAGTGCATGCAATAAAGGTGCAGCAGTTATAATGGGTGACTTTAATATGCACATAGATTGGGCTAGCCAAACTGGAAGCAATACGGTGGAGGAGGATTTCCTGGAATGCATAAGGGATGGTTTTCGAGACCAATATGTCGAGGAACCAACTAGGGGGGAGGCCATCTTAGACTGGGTGTTGTGTAATGAGAGAGGATTAATTAGCAATCTCATTGTGCGAGGCCCCTTGGGGAAGAGTGACCATAATATGGTGGAATTCTGCATTAGGATGGAGAATGAAACAGTTAATTCAGAGACCATGGTCCAGAACTTAAAGAAGGGTAACTTTGAAGGTATGAGGCATGAATTGGCTAAGATAGATTGGCTAATGATACTTAAAGGGTTGACTGTGGATGGGCAATGGCAGACATTTAGAGAACGCATGGATGAATTACAACAATTGTACATTCCTGTCTGGCGTAAAAATAAAAAAGGGAAGGTGGCTCAACCGTGGCTATCTAGGGAAATCAGGGATAGTATTAAAGCCAAGGAAGTGGCATACAAATTGGCCAGAAATAGCAGCGAACCTGGGGACTGGGAGAAATTTAGAACTCAGCAGAGGAGGACAAAGGGTTTGATTAGGGTAGGGAAAATGGAGTACGAGAAGAAGCTTGCAGGGAACATTAAGGCGGATTGCAAAAGTTTCTATAGGTATGTAAAGAGAAAGAGGTTAGTAAAGACAAACGTAGGTCCCCTGCAGTCAGAATCAGGGGAAGTCATAACGGGGAACAAAGAAATGGCAGACCAATTGAACAAGTACTTTGGTTCAGTATTCACTAAGGAGGACACAAACAACCTTCCGGATATAAAAGTGGTCAGAGGGTCTATTAAGGAGGAGGAACTGAGGGAAATCTTTATTAGTCGGGAAATTGTGTTGGGGAAATTGATGGGATTGAAGGCCGATAAATCCCCAGGGCCTGATGGACTGCATCCCAGAGTACTTAAGGAGGTGGCCTTGGAAATAGCGGATGCATTGACAGTCATTTTCCAACATTCCATTGACTCTGGATCAGTTCCTATCGAGTGGAGGGTAGCCAATGTAACCCCACTTTTTAAAAAAGGAGGGAGAGAGAAAGCAGGGAATTATAGACCGGTCAGCCTGACCTCAGTAGTGGGTAAAATGATGGAATCAATTATTAAGGATGTCATAGCAGCGCATTTGGAAAATGGTGACATGATAGGTCCAAGTCAGCATGGATTTGTAAAAGGGAGATCATGCTTGACAAATCTTCTGGAATTTTTTGAGGATGTTTCCAATAAAGTGGACAAAGGAGTACCAGTTGATGTGGTATATTTGGACTTTCAGAAGGCTTTCGACAAGGTCCCACACAGGAGATTAATGTGCAAAGTTAAAGCACATGGGATTGGGGGTAGTGTGCTGACGTGGATTGAGAACTGGTTGTCAGACAGGAAGCAAAGAGTAGGAGTAAATGGGTACTTTTCGGAATGGCAGGCAGTGACTAGTGGGGTACCGCAGGGTTCTGTGCTGGGGCCCCAGCTGTTTACATTATACATTAATGATTTAGACGAAGGGATTAAATGTAGTATCTCCAAATTTGCGGATGACACTAAGTTGGGTGGCAGTGTGAGCTGCGAGGAGGATGCTATGAGGCTACAGAGTGACTTGGATAGGTTGGGTGAGTGGGCAAATGCGTGGCAGATGAAGTATAATGTGGATAAATGTGAGGTTATCCACTTTGGTGGTAAAAACAGAGAGACAGACTATTATCTGAATGGTGACAGATTAGGAAAAGGGAAGGTGCAACGAGACCTGGGTGTCATGGTACATCAGTCATTGAAGGTTGGCATGCAGGTACAGCAGGCGGTTAAGAAAGCAAATGGCATGTTGGCCTTCATAGCGAGGGGATTTGAGTACAGGGGCAGGGAGGTGTTGCTACAGTTGTCCAGGGCCTTGGTGAGGCCACACCTGGAGTATTGTGTACAGTTTTGGTCTCCTAACTTGAGGAAGGACATACTTGCTGTTGAGGGAGTGCAGCGAAGATTCACCAGACTGATTCCCGGGATGGTGGGACTGACCTATCAAGAAAGACTGAATCAACTGGGCTTGTATTCACTGGAGTTCAGAAGAGTGAGAGGGTACCTCATAGAAACGTTTAAAATTCTGACGGGTTTGGACAGGTTGGATGCAGGAAGAATGTTCCCAATGTTGGGGAAGTCCAGAACCAGGGGTCACAGTCTAAGGATAAGGGGTAAGCCATTTAGGACCGAGATAAGGAGAAACTTCTTCACCCAGAGAGTGGTGAACCTGTGGAATTCTCTACCACAGGAAGTAGTTGAGGCCAATTCACTAAATATATTCAAAAGGGAGTTAGATGAAGTCCTTACTACTCGGGGGATCAAGGGGTATGGCGTGAAAGCAGGAAGTGGGTACTGAAGTTTCATGTTCAGCCATGAACTCGTTGAATGGCGGTGCAGGCTAGAAGGGCTGAATGGCCTGCTCCTGCACCTATTTTCTATGTTTCTATGTTTCTATGAAGGACCTTCTAGCGCCAGAGAAGCCAGCGGACAAGACATTCAAAGAGCTCAGTAAGTTGATCGGGGAACACCTTAAATCGGCGAGCAGCATACACATGGCAAGACACTGGTTTTACACTCACCGGCGGCGAGAAGGGCAAAGCGTTCCAGACTTTGTGGCAGATCTCCAACGATTGGCGAGCCTATGTAAGTTCCCAGATGCATGCAGAGCGGAGATGCCGCAGGACTTTTTTTATTGAGGGCATCGGACATGCTGGGGTTTTCAGGAAACTGATTGAGACCAAAGACTTGACGTTGGAAGCGGCGGCTCTGATAGTCTAGACATTTATCTCAGGGGAGGAAGAGACCAGAATGATGTATGACAAAAATCTTGGCTCAAATGTGGCAAACGACCAGGGAGTCAACATTGTTAACGTGGCACACAGTTCTCTAGGCAGACAAGGGCAATCGGATATGCCCCAACATGTAGTCGAACCCAAAGGGGGAATTCAACAGAGACAATGGCTAGCTGAACGGCAATTCATGTCATCGCAATGGGCAATGCGGCCTGTAATGGGGCCATCAACACCTGTTAATGGTACGCTTAAGGACAGTTACAGAGACAGTCAGAGATGATCGACTGGTAATGGACCTTTTGTTTCCAACAACGGGGCCTCCAGCTCATGCTGGGGGTGTGGAGGCAAACACCCAGCCAGAGCTTGCAGGTATCAGCAATATACGTGCAGAAACTGCAACATCAGCGGTCACTTGGCGCGTATGTGCAGGAAGCCTGCAGCCAGGTTGATGTACGAGGAGGACGGGCCCACTGTAAGCCCTACAAGGCCAAATGAATACTGGGGGAAATCGCTGGAAGCTGAAGTTCAGCGAGTTCATGTGGAGCACATATACAGTTCATATACCAGGACGCCACCGATAATGATGAAAGTGCTCCTCAATGACATCCCAGTATTAATGGCGCTAGACACGGAGGCCAGCCAGTCCCTGATGAGTATCAAACAGTTCGACAAGCTGTGGGTGTCCAAGGCCAGGAGGCCAAAATTATTGCCGATTGACCCACAGCTACGGACATATACAAAGGAGATCATTCCGGTGCTGGGCAGTGCCACGGTAGTCGTGACCCACAAAGATTCGAAGAACAGGTTGCCACTCTGGATTGTCCCAGGGGACGATCCCGCACTACTGGGGAGGAGTTGGCTTGCTGTCATGAGCTGGAAATGGGGTGATGTCAATGCAATTTCTTCTGTGGAGCAAGTATCATGCTCACAGGTCCTGGACAAATTTGACTCGTTATTTCAACCCGGCATCGGCACTTTCATGGGGACCAAGGTAATGATTCACATAAAGCCGGATGGCAGGCCAGTACACCACAAGGCCAGAGCGGTGCCGTACGTGATGCGGGAAAAGATAGAATGCGAATTGGACCGCCTGCTGAGGGAAGGCATCATCTCGCCAGTTGTGCCAGTGCTTAAGGCGGATGGGCCGGTCAGGATATGTGGCGATTACAAGGCCACCATCAATCGGGTGTCACTCCAAGACCAGTACCCGCTACCAAGAGCGGAGGATCACTTTGCGATGCTATCTGGTGGCAAACTTTTTTCAAAATTGGACCTGACCTCAGCTTACATGACCCAGGAGCTGGCGAGTGAGTCGAAGAAGCTGACCACCATCACGACACACAAGGGGTTGTTTGAGTATAACAGATGTCCGTTTGGCTGCCGCGATCTTTCAGCGAAATATGGAAAGCCTCCTCAAGTCGATTCCAAGGACGGTGGTTTTTCAAGACGACATCCTCATCACAGGTCACGATACTGAAGAACACCTCCACAACCTGGAGGAGGTGCTACGCAGACTGGACCGGGTAGGGCTGTGACGGAAATAGGCGAAGTGCGTCTTCTTAGCTCCAGAGGTAGAATTCCTGGGGAGGAGGGTAGCAGCAGACGGGATCAGACCGACTTCGTCCAAAACGGAAACGATCCAGAGAGCACCCAGACCCCGTAACACGACAGAGCTGTGTTCGTTCCTGGGGCTTCTGAACAATTTGGTAACTTTCTTCCCAAATTGAGCACGCTGTTAGAGCCGCTACACGTGCTCCTACGCAAACGTCGTGATTGGATCTGGGGGGACAGCCAGGAAAGGGCTTTTGATAGAGCACGCAATTTGTTATGCTCCAACAAACTGTTAACGTTATATGACCCATGTAAGAAACTTGTTTTAATGTGCGATGCATCGTCTTATGGGGCTGCAGCATGTGAATGCCAATGATCAGTTACAGCCGGTAGCTTATGCCTCCAGAAGTCTGTCCCAGGCAGAAAGGGGCTGCGGGATGGTAGAAAAGGAAGCGCTAGCATGTGTATATGCAGTAAAAAAAATGCACCAGTACCTGTTTGGCAGGAAATTTGAGCTGGAGACAGATCACAAACCCCTAATGTCCCTTTTGGTCAACAACAAGGCCATAAATGCGACTGCATCGGCCCGCATACAGAGGTGGGCACTCACGTTAGCTGCCTATGACTACACAATTCGGCACAGACCGGGCACTGAAAACTGCGCCAATGAACTCAGCAGGCTCCCACTAGCCACCAATGAGGGGGCAACTGAGCATGATGCTAAGATGGTCATGGCTTTGAAGCTTTCGAAAGCGAAGGCTCACCTGTGACAATGTGTCAGATTAAAGTCTGGACAAATAAAGACCTGCTACTTCTTTAGTTAAGAAATGTGTCCTAAATGGGAATTGGGCAGCCCCGTACGGGGCATGCCCTGAGGAATTTAAACCGTTTCATAGGCGCAAGGATGAACTCTCGATTCAGGCCGATTGCCTACTGTGGGGAAACCGAGTAGTCATGCCCCAGATGGGCAGAGAGGTGTTCATCAGAGAACTTCACAATGAGCACCTGGGCATTGTCATGATGAAGGCAATTGCCAGGTCACACATTTGGTGGCCAGGGATAGATGCAGACCTGGAACTTTGTGTTCACAGGTGCAACATGTGTGTTCAGCTGGGCAACGCACCCAGGGAAGCCCCCCCTTAGCCCCTGGTTCTGGCCCGCCAAGCCATGGTCACGCATCCATGTGGACTGCACAGGTCCTTTCATGGGAAAAATGTTTTCGGTTGTAGTAGACGCCTACTCCAAATGGATTGCGTGTGCCATTTTAAATTCAAGCACATCCTCTGCCATGGTAGAAAGTCCACGGGCAATGTTCGCCGCCCATGGTCTACCGGATGTCTTGGTCAGCGACAATGGCCCGTGCTTCACAAGCACTGAATTCCAGGACTTTATGGCAGGCAATGGAATCAACCATGTCAGAACGGCACCATTCAAGCCGGCCTCAAACGGCCAGGCGGAACGAGCAGTGCAGATAATCAAACAGGGGATGCTCAGAATCCAAGGGGGTTCCCTACAAAGCCGCTTATCATGCCTCTTGTTGGCCAATAGATCCCAACCACACTCACTCACAGGGGTTTCACCCGCAGAGCTGCTAATGAAAAGGACGCTCAAAACCAGGTTATTCCTTATACACCTCACTATGAAAGAAATTGTTGAGAGCAGGTGTCAGTCACAATGTGACTACCATGACAGGAATGCGAGGGCGCGATGTATTGATGACAATGACCCTGTTTTTGTCCTTAATTATGCTGCAGGGCCCAAATGGTTTGCAGGCACTGTGATTGCCAAAGAGTGGAATAGGGTTTTGGTAGTTAAACTTACCAATGGACAAATTTGCCGCAAACACGTGGATCAAACTAAAAGGAGGTTCAGCAACCCCATAGAAGAAGCAGAGGAAAAACACGACATAGAGTTTACTCCACCACAGGTGACCGAACACCGGAACCAAATGGAGGAGAGCCCAGTCACTGTGAGCAGTCCAGACAGGCCTGAGGCATCACAAACAGCAGACACTCAGGCCAGCGCCCAACAACCGGAGCCCCAACTCAGACGCTCTACAAGGCAGCGTAAACCACCAGAGAGACTTAACCTGTGATCCCAATAAGACTTTGCGGGGGAGGTGATGTCATGCATTATACTATCATTGTAACCCATGTATTAGTTGACCTAAGTTGTACACCGTGAGAACACTGACCACTAGGTGGTGAACTTGTGGGAGACACTCCTAACCTGGACTTTCAGGTATAAAAGGGGAAGCTCCACCCACCTTCTTCACTTGAGGTCTTGGTAATAAAGGTAACTGATCATAGAGTGACCTTCTTTCAAGTATGGACCTCATGTGCATTTATACTGTATAGTAAGGACACATCAAAAAGGTGGAACAGAGATGATATGCCCTCTATCCTCAGGGGGCATGGAGGACGTCCAGGCACTTGCTCAGAAAGCAGTGGCAAGGGATAGCCACAGAGATCACTGTCAGATGTATAGCTTCAAGAGCATGGATGCAGTGTCGGAAGAAGTTTTATGATCTCATACGAGTAGTCGAGGTGAGTGAGTGCATCCATTAATGCCATATCCTACCAACTGCATGACTAGTCTCAGCCACTGGTCAATTCACAGCACGCCCATCACTCACCTACCAACAATCTCATCAATCATAACTCATACCTAACATCCATAGCTTCACCTCACCTTCACATAGAAAATAGGAGCAATAGTAGGCCATTTGGCCCTTCGAGTCTGCACCGCCATTCAACATGATTTCTCCTCATCTCGGTCCTAAATTTCCTATCCCGTATCCTGAGACTATGACCTCTTGTTCTAGACTTCCCAGCCAGGGGAAACATCCTCCCCACATCCAGTCTATCCAACCAAGTCAGAATTTTATACATTTCAATGAGATCCCTTCTCATTCTTCTAAACTCTAGTGAATACAGGCCTAGTCGACGCAATCTCTCCTCATACAACAGTCCTGCCATCCCAGGAATCAGTCTGGTGAACCTTTGCTATGCTCCCTCCATGGCAAGTATATCCTTTCTTAGATAAGGAGACCAAAACTGCACACAATACTCCAGGTGCGGTCTCACCAAGGCCCTGTATAACTGTAGTAAGACATCCTTACTCCAGTACTCAAATCTTCTTGCAATGAAAGCCAAAATACCATTTGCCTTCCTAACTGCTTGCTGCATCTGCATGTTTGTTTTCAATGACTGGTGTACAAGGACACCCAGGTCACTCTGTACATCGATACTTCCCAAGCCATCATCATTTACATAATACTTTGTCCTTATGTTTTTCCTACCAAAGTGGATAACTTCACATTTATCCATGTTATACTGCATCTGCCATGTGTTTGCCCACTCACTCAATCTTGCAGCATCTTTGCATCCTCCTCACAACTCACAATCCCACCTAGTTTTGTGTCGTCAGAAAACTTGGAAATATTACATTTGGTTCCCTCATCCAAATCATTTATATATATTGTGAATAGCTGGGGCCCAAGCACTAATCCCTGTGGTACCCCACTAGTCACTGCCCACCACCCAAAAAATAACTCATTTATCCTACTCTCTGTTTCCTGTCAGTTAATCAATTTTCAATCTGTGCTAATACATTACTCCCAATTAATTTTGCACACTAACCTCTTTTGTGGGATTTTATCAAAGGCATTCTGAAAATCCAAATACACTACATCCACTGGTTCTCCCTTATCTATTCTATCAGTTACATCCTCAAAAAACCAGTAGGTTTGTCAAACATGATTTTCCTTTCATAAATTCATGTTGACTTTGTTTAATCCTTTTGATATCATCTAAGTGTGCTGTTATCACATCCTTTATAATAGGCGCTAGCATTTTCCCTACTACTGATGTTAGGCTAACCAGTCTGTAGTTCCTTGTTTTCTCTCTCCCTCCTTTTTTAAATAGTGGGGTCACATTTGCCACCCTTCAATCTGCAGGAACTGATCCATAATCTATAGAATTTTGGAAGATGACAACCAATGCATCTACTATTTCCATGGCTGCCTCTTTTAGTACTCTGGGATGCAGATCATCAGGCCCTGGGAAATTAGCGGCCTTCAGTCCCATTAATTTCTCCAGCACTATTTTCTTACTAATAATCATTTCCTTTAATTCCTCTTGCTCACTCGACCCTTGGCTCCCTTGCATTTCTGGACTGTTATTTGTGTCCTCTTCCATGAAGACAGAACCGAAGTATTTATTTAATTGTTCTGCCATTTCCTTGTTCCCCATTACAAATTCTCCTGTTTCTGTCTGTAAAGGACCTACATTTGTCTTCACTAATCTTTTTCTTTTTATGTACTTGTAGAAACTTTTGCAGTCGGTTTTTATGTTCCTTGCAAATTTACTCTCATACTCTATTTTTCCCCTCTTATTCAATCTCTTGGTCCTTTTTTGCTGAATTCTAAACTGCTCCCAATCCTCAGGCTTGCTACTTTTTCTGGCAACTTTATATAACTCCTCTTTGAATCTATTATCATCCTTAATTTCTTTTGTTAGCCATGGTTGGGCCACTATTGCTTTTGTGTTTTTACACCAGAAAGGAATGTATAACTTTTGCAATTCATACATTTGTTCCTTAAATGTTAGCCATTGTCTATCCACCCTCATGTCTTTTAATGAATCTTTCCAATCTATCATAGCCAATTCATTCCTCATACCTTTGTAGTTTCCTTTGTTTAAATTTAGGACCCTAGTTTCAGACTGGACTACTTCACTTTCCATCTTAATAAAGAATTCAATCATGTTATGGTCACCCTTCCCTACAAGACCCTGCACAACAAGACTGTTAATTAACCCCTTCTCATTACACAATACCCAATCTAGGATAGCCTGTTCCCCAGTAGGCTCCTCAACATACTGGTCTAAAAAAACATCTCGTACACACTCCAGGAATTCATCTGCCACAGTATTATTACTAAATTGGTTAGGCCAGTCTATATGTAGATGAAAGTGATCTACGATTACTGTAGTACCCTTGTTACATGCATCTTTAATTTCCTGTTTGATGCTGTCCCCTACACTACCACTACTGTTTGGAGGCCTATAGACAACTTCCACCAATGTTTTCTGCCCCTTGGTGCTCTTTAGCTCCACCCAGACTGATTCTACATCTTGATTTTCTGAGCCAATATCCTTTCTCACCATTGCTCTGATTTCATCCTTTACTAACAACGTCACACCACCCCTTCTTCCTTTTTGCCTGTCCTTCCTAAATATCAAATATCCTTGGATATTCAGTTCCCAATCCTGGTCACCCTACAACCATGTCTCCGTAATTGCAACTATATTGTATCTGTTTACTTACATCTATTCATCATTTACATTAATTCGTCTACCTTATTACAGATGTTTCGTGCATTCAGATACAATGCTTTTAAATTTTCTTTTTAACATTATTAGACATCTTAACATTATTTTGTACTATAGCCCTATTTGTCTTATCACTATTCTTTCTTACCTGGACCCTATTTGTTAGTACACTCTTTTGTTCGTATGCTCTGTCCCTTCCTGACATAATCTGGTTATCCTTACCACAGTCACTTTCCTGCATCGCTTCCTTTTCTTTTCTCTTTAGCATTCTAGATTTCTCTCCACTACGACCGACCCCCTCCCCGTCCCACACCGCGCCCCCCCCCCACCACCCCGCCCCCTTATTTAGTTTAAAGCCCTGTCTACCTCCCTAGTTATTCGATTTGCTAGAATTCTGATCCCAGCATAGTTCAGGTGTAGTGTGATGCATTCATAATAAAGGATGAAACTGAGTACTGTGTACAATGAGCAAATGTGATTTAGCCCCTTCAATGAGACTCCAGAGTGCAGGTACCTCGTGGGTGGCCTGCTTATATACCGTGCTCCCAAGGGATGCTGGGATCCCTTGGGACTCTAACAGGTAGGCCCTCTGGTGGTAGTGTAATGCAGGTTGCAAAGGGGTTAAATATATAACATCACTCCCCTGTAAAGTCAATAGTACACTTATTGACAAGGTGAGACAATCTAGGGCTTTTTGCTCCCTTGTCAATCGTCTCGGTACAAATGCAGATGTGGGTGAGTTGGTTAGTTCTTCACTGGGCTGCTGAGCAGTCGGCCTTGCCGGGCTGCTGGGGATGGTGAGTTCAGCTTCATGGTCAATCATGATGTCAGTTGCCACTTGTGTGTGTGTTGGAGGGTCAAAGTTGGTGGTGTCTTCTTCAGGTTGTTCATAGCTGTTGGTGAACCGCAATTTAATTTGGTCCAAATGTTTTCTCTACGTTAGTCCATTGGCCAATTTGACCTGAAACACCCTACTCCCCTCTTTGGCTATGACCGTGCCAGCGAGCATTTGGGACCATGTCCATAATTGAGTACAAACACAGGGTCCTTGACCTCAATATCACGTGTCAAATTTGCACGGTCATGGTACACACTTTGTTGATGCCGCCTGCCCTCCACGTGGTCATGGAGATTAGGGTGGACAAGAGAGAGCCTTGTTTTGAACGCCCTTTGAGCTCGGCTGGGGGAATCCTGGTGAGTGAGTGGGGTCTGAGCAGCACTCGGGATAGCCGGGTCTGCAGGGAGCCTTCCGACACGCATTTCAAGCTTTGCTTGCTGGTCTGAACTGCCCGTTCTGCCTGGCCGTTGGATGCAGGCTTGAACGGGGCAGATGTGACTTGCTTGATCCCATTGCGGGTCATGAATTCCTTGAATTCAGCACTGGTGAAACACAGCCCATTGTCGCTGACTAGGACATCAGGCAGGCCGTGCATGGCAAACATGGCTCGTAGGCTTTCAATAGTGGCCGTGGACATGCTTACAGACATTATTGCACATTCAAACCATTTTGAGTAAGTATTCACGACAACCACGAACATTTTGCCAAGAAATAGGCCCGCATAGTCCACGTGGATCCTCGACCACGGTTTGGAGGGCCACGACCATAAACTTAGAGGTGCCTCTCTGGGTGCATTGCTCAGCTGAGAGCAAGTGTTGCACTGGCGCACACAGGACTCTAAATCTGAGTCGATGCCAGGCCACCAAACATGGGATCTGGCTATGGCTTTCATCATTACAATGCCTGGGTGGGTGCTGTGCAGTTCACAAATGAACGTATCTCTGCCCTTCTTGGGCAAGACCACACGATTGCACCACAACAGGCAGTGCGCCTTCAGGGACATTTCGCCTTTGCGCCTGTGGAACGGTTTAATTGCCTCCTGCAACTCCGCTGGAATGCTGGACCAGCTCCCATGGAGGACACAGTTTTTTACCAAGTACAGTAAAGGATCCTGGCTGATCCAGGTCCTGATCTGGCGGGCCGTAATGGGGGACTTTTCATTTTCGAATGCCTCCATGACCATGAGCAAGTCCGCAGGCTGTACCATTTCCACCCCGGTGGTGGGCAATGGCAGCCGACTGAGAGCATCAGTGCAGTTCTCTGTGCCCGGTCTGTGGCGGATTACATAGTTGCATGCCGACAGCATGAGCACCCATCTTTGGATGCGGGCAGAGGCATTGGTGTTAATCCCTTTGGTCTCAGAGAACAGCGATATGAACGGCTTGTGGTCAGTTTCAAGCTCAAACTTGAGGCCAAGTAAGTACTGGTGCATTTTCTTCACCCCGTAAACGCACACCAGAGCCTCTTTTTCAATCATGCTGTAGGCCCTTTCGGCCTTGGACAAATTCCTGGACGCATAAGCGACCGCTTGCAAAATCCTCGATTCATTAGCCTATTGTAACACACACCCAATCACGTATGCCGACGCATCGCAAGCAAGCACTAATCTTTTACACGGGTTATACAGGACAAGCAGTTTGTTAGAACACAACATAGTCTTGGCTTCCTTAAAGGCAGCCTCTTGTGAATTCCCCCATACCCAGTCATCTCCCTTGCACAGTAGCACATGCAGGCGTTCTAGCAGGGTGCTTAACCTAGGTAGGAAATTACCGAAATAGTTCAGGAGTCCCAGGAACGACCATAACTCCGTCACGTTCTGTGGTCTCAGCGCATTCTTGATGGCCTCCGTCTTGGCGTTGGTGGGTCTGATGCTGTCTGCTGCGATTCTTCTTCCCAAGAACTCAACCTCCTGCGCATGGAAAACATACTTCGAGCGTTTCAACCTGAGTCCCACGCAATCCAACTGACTAAGAACCTCTTCCAGATTCTTCAAGTGCTCAATGGTGTCCCGACCTGCAACCAGTATGTCGTCCTGGAAAACCACAGTGTGAGGAACCGACTTTAGCAGGCTCTCCATGTTCCGTTGGAAGATTGCCGCGGCTGACCAAATCCCGAACAGGCATCTGTTATAGATGAACAGACCTTTGTGCGTGTTGATGCAGGTGAGGCCTTTTGAAGTCTTCTCCAGCTCCTGCATCATGTAGGCCGAGGTCAGGTCCAGCTTGGTGAATGTCTTCCCTCCAGCCAGGGTCGCAAATAGGTCGTCTGCCTTGGGTAGCGGGTACTGGTCCTGTAGTGAAAAACGGTTAATCGTTACTTTATAGTCCCCACAAATTCTGACCGTGCCATCCTCTTCAAGTACCGGGACAATCGGACTGGCCCACTTGTTGAATTCCACTGGCGCGATGATGCCTTCTTGCTGCAGCCTGTCCAGTTCAATTTCCACTTTCTCACACATCATGTATGGTATCGCCCGTGCCTTGTGGTGGATGGGTCGCATACCGGGAACCAAATGGATCTGGACTTTCGCCCCCGAGAAGCTTCCAATGCCTGGCTCGAACAATGATGGAAACCTGCTCAGAACCTGGGCACATGAGGCGTCGTCGACAGACGAAAGCGCTTGGATGTCGTCTCAGTTCCAGCCGATTTTTCCCAGCCAGCTTCTGCCAAACAATGTGGGGCCATCCCCTGGCACAATCCACAGCGGGAGTTCATGTACTGCTCCATCATAGGAGACTTTGACTTCTGCACTGCCAATTACAGGGATTAGTTCCTTGGTGTAAGCCCTTGGTTTGGTGTGAATAGGGCTGAGCTTGGGCCTGTGTGCCTTGTTGCCCCACAGTCTGTCGAAGGCCTTATGGACTGACTCGCACCCGACTCCAGTTCCATAGATACTGGAATTCCGTTCAGTTCAACTTTCAACATTATTGGTGGACATTTCGTGGTGAATTTGTGTACCCCCTACACTTCTGCCTCCTCGGTACAAGTCTCCAATTCAGCCTGATCCACAGTGGATCGATCTTCCTCTGCAACGTGGTGATTTGCAGGGTTTGCAGGGTTTGCAGCTCGCCTGCACATTCGCTGGAGGTGTCCCATTGTTCTGCAACCTTTGCATGCATAGTGCTTGAAGCGGCATTGATGGGGCCGATGACCACCTCCACAACGCCAACAAGGTGTTAACTGCCTCGCATTAACGATTGATGGCGGACTCTGAGTCACCTGAGGTCGGGCACCAGCAGCCGCCAGTGTGTATGCCCTGCCATGTATATTCCTGCTCGAAAATGACTTTACTTTGTGCACAGTACTGGCTGAAACTTCTTTATTCTGCAAGATCTGTTTGGTGTTGTCCAGGTGGACATCAATGCCTGGGCTATCATTATGGCTTTACTTAGATTCGGAGTTTCAACAGTCAATAGTTTGCGAAGGATTCCCTCATGGCCAATGCCCAGTACAAAAAAGTCTCTAAGCATTTGTTCTAGGAATCCCTCAAATTCACAATGTCCTGCGAGGCACCTTAGTTCGGTGACATAGCTCGCCACTTCCTGGCCCTCCAACCATTGACACGTGTAGAACCGATATCTCGCCATCAAAATGCTTTCCTTCGGATTTAGGTGCTCCCGGACCTGTGTACACAATTCTTCATAGGATTTAGCTGTTGGTTTTACCGGAACTTGGAGATTCTTCATGAGGCTGTTGCCCCACAGACAATTAGGAGGACCGCCCTTCGTTTGGCAGCATTCTCGTCCCCTTCCAGCTCATTGGCCACAAAGTATTGGTCGAGTCTCTCCATGAAGGCCTCCCAATCGTCCCCTTCTGCGAACTTCTCCAGAATACCAACTGTTCTTTGCATTTTCGCGCGGCTGTTCGTTACCTCATCGCCAATTGATGCGTTCATAATAAAGGATGAAACTGAGCACTGTGTACAATGAGCCAGTGTGACCTTAGCTCCTTTAATGAGACTCCAGAGTGCAGGTACCTCGAGGGTGGCCTGCTTATATACCGTGCTCCCAAGGGATGCTGGGATCCCTTGGGACTCCAACAGGTTGGCCCTCTGGTGGTAGTGTAATTCAGGTTGCAAGGGGGTTAAATTCATAATATAGTCCATCCCCAAGGAACAGCTCTCTCTTTCCTGAGTATTGGTGCCAGTGCCCTATGAATTGAAATCCACTTCTCCCACACCAACCTCTGAGCCATACATTCATTTCCCTGATTCTATTGACCCTATGCCAATTTGCTCGTGACTCAGGTAATAATGCAGAGATTATTACCTTTGTGGTTCTGCTTTTCAATTTGGTCCCTAACTGTTCAAACTCTCTCAGCAGAACCTTTTTCTTAGTCCTACCTATGTCATTGGTACCTATGTGTACCACAACAACTGGATCCTCTCCCTTCCACTCCAAGTTCTTCTCCAGCCCGGTGGAAGATGTCCTTTACCCTGGCACCGGGTAGGCAATGCAGCCTTCGGGACGCACGCTCTCAGCTGCAGAGAAATCTATCTATCCCCCTAACTATACTGTCCCCTACTACAACCACCTGCCTCTTTACTGCCCCCACTTGAATGAATTTTTGCACCACGGTGCCTTGGTCAGTCTGCTCATCCACCCCACAGTCTGCACACTTATCCACAAGAGATCCAAGAACCTCAAATCTATTGGACAAGTGCAGGGACTGAGGCTCCTGCAATACTACCTCCTGGATCACCTTACCTGCTTCACTCACAGTCACACCCTCCTGTCCCTGACCACATGTAAATTCTAAAGTATTTAATCTAGAGGATGTGGCTGCCTCCTGGAGCAAAAGGTCCAGGTAACTTTCTCTCTCCCTGATGTCTCGCAATGTCTGCAGCTCAGACTCCAGCTCCTCAACTTGGAGCCGAAGTTCATCGAGCCACAAACACTTACCGCAGATGTAGTCACCCTAGACCAAAACATCCAGAAGCTTCCACATATTGCAGCAGCAACACATCTCCTGTTCTCCCATTATTTTATTTAATTAATTAGTTTAGCGTTAATCAAGTATTTACCCTATATAGTTTATTAAATTAGTTAAACAAATAAAGGTTAGTTTTTAGTATTTAATTATATGCTATATGTTAATTTAAAAGAAAAACTTGGCCCACAATCACTACCATTCACTCACCTGCCTTACCTGCGATGTTACACAGCAGAGTTCTCCCCACCCGGAGTCGTGTGATTTCCTGCGAGAGGCAAAAAAACAGATAAAAACCCAGGCCAATTGGAGAAAAAATCTGGGAAAATTCCCCTCCGACCCAACCATCGAAACTAGTCCAGGAGATCACACTGGCCGTATGCTATGGTCTGCTGCAGCTTTTATCCCCACTCTTGGGCCTTGGTCTGTTCCCGCTCAGGTACGCCGCCACTCTGAGGAATAAATTAGAAAAACAAGGCAAAGCAACACCTCCTGCCCCCACTTCACCGAACTCTCCCACTTAACAAACTCTGGTTTCCCACTCTGAGCTGCTGCACTCCGAGCTACCAGCACTAGCCCTCGGTTTTTAAGCTGCTTGTGGCTCAGATGAGTCACCACTTAGCACTGCTGCAAGCCTCACACCCACATCTCACAGCTTGTACATAATGGCAGCTATTCAACCATAACAGCCACATCACCCAACAGATTGCACGACACTCACTGACAGACATCCTTCTCTCTTGCAAGAGAAGATGACACACAACTGGAGGCATCAGGAACAAACTGAAGGAGGAGAGGCACGCCTGCATGTTCTAACCCCCATGGAGGAGACAGTGCTGACCATTATGGGAAGGGCCATTGCTGAGGCCGTGGACAGTGGCTGGGCAGAATCCACTGAAGATGAGAGTATCCGCATACCTAATCCTTGATCTCACATCCCACTTCCCCCTCACCCCACAATCTCTTCTGACTTACAAGCTGTAGATGGTGCAAGCATGCACCTCTTTCTTTCTCTTCTCCCCTCACCACAACTGTATACATGTCTCTTTTTCCTTTCAGACACCCAAGAACTCTACCACCGAGAAAGACAAGGGCAGCAGTCACATGGGAACACCATCACCTGCAAGTTCCCCTCCAAGTTACACACCATCCTGACTTGGAACTATATCGTTGTTCCTTTATCATTGCTGGGTCAAAATCCTGGAACTCCCTCCCTAACAGCACTGTGGGAGTACCATCACCACAAGGACTGCAGTGGTTCAAGAAGGCGGCTCACCACCACCTTCTCAAGGCGAATTAGGGATGGGCAATAAATGCTGGCCCTGCCAGTGACGCCCACTTCCCAGGAAGCACTGAAAAAAGGTGCCAACTCACCGGAGGGTAAGATTGCACACTGGTTTTTCAGCAGAGGACTGAGGTGATGACTTTGATATGACAGGCTACAGAGGAAGACTGATCAGTGTACATACCCAAATACATAGTGCACAGGAAAGCCTGACAGAAAGCTTGAGTTCAATGACAAAGAGCATGGAGCAGCCTGGGACCAACTTGGCACAGGGCTTTGTGAGAACTTGGAGCCCATCCTTTCCAACATGGAACGGGTGGCTCCCTCCAGCAGCACGCATGTGCAACCCATCATGATGCAAAATCTGATGGCCAATGTTTCAGCTTCCATTGCAGCACAAGCAGCATCCACCCAACATCTGAATGCTGCAGTGGATGCTCAGACTGAAGTCATCCAATCTCAGCTTGCTGCCATGCAAGCTCAGACAGCTGCCATCATGGCTCTGGATTCCAGTGAAAGGCAGCAAGCAACAAAGGAGCGGCGAGGTCGGGGTGAGAGATTGTAGAGCAACGTGATCAGAGCCCAGGAGAGGCGAGAGTTCGCAGCCCAGAAGACACGAGGGCCCAGGGGCAGCACGGGTCAGCCCACACTGCGATATGTGTGCACACTAGGTCCGTGCAGCAGAGCTGATCTCCAGTCGTCTTGGTTAATCCTTGCCACTGGAACAAGACCTAACTCTGTCAAGCCCGTGTAGTGGCTGGTGTGCAGCGGCCAACACAAGTTAAAATCATCCACCCACAGGCATCTTCCACCCTTCAATATGTAGTTTGGGACCTGGAATATCAGGTCCTTCATTGAAACACCAGTGAACTCATCCCTTTTTGGTATGGAAGCAATTCATCCTCGATGCGAGGACCGCCTAAAAAGAGAAGGATTCCAGTGTGCAAAGGGTCTTCCAGGGCATCACAGCTCTCCAGAAATCTGTTCTCCAACAGATATGCACCCTAAAGACCCTTTGCAGATATGGCCTCCTGTTGAGAGTTTTTCTCCTTCTCCCTCTTCTAGCAACATCTGCTGCTGTGCGTGGCCTCTGCTCATTCTCCTAGCCATGCTAAATACCAAGAGGAAGCCCCACTGAGCCATACATGTCTGGAAGCAATTGGTTTGTGCACTAGCCTTTATCTCACCAAAAATGTACTTCAGCACCAGCCAGACCACTCCTTGTAGACTGTTGAAACGTTTAACAAATATGGAAAAGCACCCAAAATTTGTAGAATTGCAGCAAAAGCCAGAAGAAATAACTTAGCATCTAACCTGAAAGTAGTTGATGATCCTTTTAAATAGCACTGGTGGGGAGACCTTCATGACATTTAACATCGTGTTCAGCTGTGGGAGGATAAGAGAGGGTGTAGCCTGGAGTGTGGAGTTCCAAAATGGGAGCACTGGCGTCAAATCAGCACTGTGCACCAATTAACGGCACGATGTGCCTGCTCTACATGCTGGTGACTAACCCTTTTACAAATATGGTGTTCGACGCATTTCCTGTCGGAAGTGTGCACGTGCACCACAGGCCCCATTTTGGACGCTTAAGGAGCCTTGTGACACCCCAAAACAGGCACTACTGAGCTCAATTTTGTCGCCTTTATCTTTTATTTTTGTGAAGCCAGCAGTGCTTCTCACGCCTCCACAAAAATACTGCAGTACACGGGCAGCCCTTGCTCATCTCTCTCCAGGATTACTCCCCTTCCCCCATCCCCATCCCCAAACCCGACCTGCCAACTGGCCAAGTGTAGGAGCCAACTGATTTTCCACTCTCCCACAGCCAATGAGCTGCAGTGGTGTGCCCATTTGGTGCCTGAGGTAGATTACAATCATCCACTATCTCTGCAGTCACTTCCTTTAAGACCCTAGGATGTAAGCCATCAGGTCCAGGGGTCTTGTCCGCCTTTAGTTCCATTATTTTACTAAGTACTACTTCTTTAGTGATAGTGATTGTATTAAGTTCCTCCCTCCCTATAGCCCCTTGATTATCCACTATTGGGATGTTTTTAGTGTCTTCTACCTTGAAGACCGATAGAAAATATTTGTTCAACGTCTCTGCCATTTCCCTGTTCCCCATTATTAATTCCCCAGTCTCATCCCCTAAGGGACCAATATTTACTTTAACCACTCTTTTTCTTTTTATATACATTTAGAAACTCTTGCTATCTGTTTTTATATTTCTTGCTAGTTTACTTCCATAATCTAGCTTACCTCTCTTTATCATTTTTTTGTCGTTCTTTGCTGGCTTTTAAAAGTTTCCCAATCCTCTGGCCTCCCACTGGTCTTGGCCACATTGTATGCCCTTGTTTTCAATTTGATACCATCCCTTATTTCCTAAGATGGTTATCCCTTCTCTTACAGTCTTTCCTTCTCATTGGGATATATTTTTGTTGCGAGTTATGAAATATCTCCTTAAATGTCTGCCACTGCTCATCAACCATCCCATACTTTAATCTATTTTCCCAGCCTACTTTAACCAACTCTGTCTTCATACCTTGGTAGTCTCCTTATTTAAGCTTAGGACACTGGTTTGAGACCCAACTTTCTCACCCTTCAACTGAGTTTGAAATTCAACCATGTTATGGTCACTCATTCCTTGGGGATCCTTTACTAGGAGATCGTTTATTAATCCTGTCTCATTACACAGGACCAGATCTAAGATAGCCTGCTCCCTGGTTGGCTCCACAACATACTGTTCAAGGAAACTATCCCGGATACACTCTGTGAATTCTTCCTCAAGGCAACCCTGGCCAATTTGCTTTGTCCAATCAATATAAAGGTTAAAATCGCCCATGATTATTCCTTTTTTACAAGCCTCCATTATTTATTGATTTATATTCCGTCCAACAGTGCAGTTACTGTTAGGGGAGCCTATAGACTACACCCACCAGCGATTTTTCCCTTATTATTCCTTATCTCCACCCAAACTGATTCAACATCTGAGCCAATACTATTTCTCACTAATGCACTGATCTCAGTGTTTATTAACAGTGCTAACCCCCCTCCTTTTCCTTTCTGTCTGTCCTTCCGAATTGTCAAATACCCCTGAATATTTAGTTCCCAGTCCAGGTCACCTTGCAACCACGTCTCTGTAATGGCTATCAGATTATACCAATTTTATCTATTTGTGCCATCAATTCATCTATTTTGTTACGAATGCTACGTGCATTCAGATAAAGAGCTTTAAAATTTAAAAAAAAAAAAATTTTAAACAATTTTTTTCCTGCTTTGACCCCACTTTCTGATTCATCTTTATGTTTATTCATTCTGTTCCTTTCTGGCACGCTCTGGTTTTCATTTCCCCCAATGCTACCCTGCTTTATTGCCTTCTCTTTATTCTTTGACTTTTAAAATTTTCGCTCACCTGATTCTGCCCCCCCTCCCACTAATTAGTTTATGTAGACCAGTGAGCCTAACATCTCTTGTTGGGTAAATGCTGGAGTCCATTATTAAGGAAGCAGTAACAGGACATTTGGAAAAGCATAATTCAATTAAGCAGAATCAGCATGGTTTTATGAAAGGGAAATCATCTTTGACGAATTTTCTGGAGTTCTTTGAGGATGTAACAAGCAGGGTGGATTAAGGGGAACCAGTGGATGTGGTGTATTTGGATTTCCAGAAGGCATTCAATAAGGTGCCACATAAAAGGTTACTGCACAAGATAAAAGTTCACGGGGTTGGGGGTAATATATTCGCATTGGCTAACTAACAGAAAACAGAGAATCGAGATAAATGGGTAATTTTTCGGTTGGCAAACAGTAACTAGTGGGGTGCCACAGGGATCAGTGTTGGGGTCTCAACTATTTACAATCTATATTAATGACTTGGATGAAGGGATGGAGTGTAATGTAGCCAAGTTTGCTGATAATACAAAGATGGATGGGAAAGCAAATTGTGGGGAGGGCACAAAAAATCTGCAAAGGGATATAGACAGGCTCAGTGAGTGGGCAAAAATTTGGCAGATGGAGTATAATGTGCGAAAATGTGAGGTTATCCACTTTGGCAGAAATAATAGAAAAGCAAATTATAATTTAAATGGAGAAAAATTGCAAAGTGCTGCAATATAGAGGCACCTGGGGGTCCTAGTGCATGAAACACAAAAAGTGAGTATGCAGGGACAGCAAGTAATCAGGAAGGCAAATGGAATGTTGGCCTTTATTGCAAGGGGGATAGAGTATAAAAGTAGAGAAGTCCTGCTACAACTGTACAGGGTATTGGTGAGGCCACACCTGGAGTACTGTGTACAGTTTTGGTCTCCGTATTTAAGGAAGGATATACTTGCATTGGAGGCTGTTCAGAGAAGGTTCACTTGGTTGATTCTGGAGATGAGGGGGTTGACTTATGAAGATAGGTTGAGTAGGTTGGGCCTATACTCATTGGAGTTCAGAAGAATGAGAGGTGATCTTATCGAAACCTATAGGGCTAGAATTTCCACTCGGGGGCCATCACCCCCAAAAATGGGCCTTGTTCCAGCGATGTAGGATGTCTCAGCCTTACTGATCGCTGGTACATGGCCCATTTTTTTTTTTGCGATTTTCCACTCAGCCTGAGGCCGGCGATGTGGAATGTGTGATCCCATTTTCGGCAAAGTCACGCTCATTCACCGAAAGAGGAAGTCAAAAAGCTTCCCTAGCAACGGCCTTGTGCGCATGTGTGAGATTTTTTTTTCAGCTGACTGGTTTTCCTGCGTCTCGGGAGGTTAGGGGTCATCACACATGCTCAGAAGGCAGAAGGCAGAGGGTCAGGCTGGAGAGAGAGAGGTGATTGAGAGAAGTAGGAAGACGGTGTGAGTAAAGGTGATAGTTATAATTGAATAAAAGAATTTAAATAATCTAAATTTGAATTTAAATTTAATATTATATCAAATATAATATTAAAAATGTCGGTAATAGAAGCTGACGAGGCTAATGAGGCCCTTGTGAATGTGGTCGAATCCCGGTGGGACAATTTGACTCGGGGTGTACAAGGCAAGCCCCCACCCCGTGTTTATAGGAAAATATGGGTGGAGATTGCTGGGGTGGTGTCCTCGGCATCTCATGAGGCGAGGGGATCCGACCAGTGCCAAAAACGCTGGAATAGTTTGGTGGCTGCAGCAAGAGTAAGTTGCATGTTATATTTTGTTTTACTGCTTATATTTTATATTTTACTGATGCATGCAAATTTTTATTGGAGAAATGAATCTCCTGCATTGCATGTAATTCTTTAATTTTTTAGTTAAAACATATTAACAGTAAATTGCAAATAATAATTTAAAAATTAATATGTAATGTTTTACTTTTGCATGTAAATTTCTTTTATAGCAATGAATGTCCTGCATTTAATTCAACTTGGACATTCTATATAGTATTAAATAACAACCCTTGACCGAAATTGACCTTAAATATGTTACGTGACCCAGCAGCATGTAACATTTTAAACATTTTAAACTGTTGTGACGTCAAGATACTACCTAGTCCAGTAGCTTATGCCATGCCATGCCAAGCTCTTTTCCCGTATTCAGAAGAAGATATCTATCAATAATGTCGATCAAAGGCGGACGGAGGGGTGTCATTGCTCAGCTGCAGCCCTTGAGTGAGATTGAGGAGTGTGCGGCCGTGCTGGTTGGCCGTGAAAGCCGTTGGGTCACCATCCGTGGTCTGGCTGAATCCAGCCATACGTCTCGTGAGTAATTTGTAATTTATCGCACTGTATTAAAAACAGTATTAAAAACTTAAGTATGTAACTGATCTAATGTCCTGTAATTAAACTGCAAAATGCACTATACTTGTAATGTGCTTATGATGTACTCAGGATGTCATGTCAGTTCAAGCACGTATAAGAAGCAGGGCATATGAAGCAGGGATTGCAGCAGTTACAGCTTTCTGGGGCAGTGAAAAGTATTGATATGTAATGTCTCTTGGTACTGTTCATCATTATGTTCTAATGAGCTATGTAAAAATGTCATCATGTGTGTTTTTAAGGTAAACCTGATACAGTGGTAGAGGTGCTGTCGGCACCAGGACCGTCAACATCCGCATCGGTGGAGCAGGAGGAACTTGTGGAGCTGGAGCTGGAGGAACCTGATCTATTTACTGCCCTAGAGGATGAGGAGGAACAGCAGGAGGATGAGGAGGAGCTGGAGCTCCAACCCGAGGAGGCTGTTGATGTGGGGGGGGATGAACCTACGGTCATCTCAATTGAGAGTGATGAGGCACCAGGACCAAGCGGCGTGCAGCTGGTGATGCCAAGGCACGGCATATTGCACACGCCGACCCCACGGAGGTCAGGTCAGTGAGTTGAGCACTCGCCTACCATGGAAGGGCAGACGGAGAGCTTGATCTCCATGTGCAGGGAGACGGTCGCGATAGGTCGCGATCTTATCCAGGGGTTCAATCAGTTCTCCAAGACCTTCTCCAACTGGTCTGTCAATCAAATGGAGTTAGCACAACAGACCTTGGAAGGGATCAGAGAGAAGACCGCCGCAACCAATGCTCTTTGGCATGCGTTGCTGGCTGGACACGGCGTTGCACCCCAAGGTGTCGTGTCGGTTCAGAGTTCGACCCCTAGCACTCAAGCGAGTACGGAGGATACAGTTCCTCCTGACTCGGAAGACGAGCATCAGACTTCACCTTCCACTCCGTCACCTCCACCACGGCAGGAAGTCTTGCCGTTGCCCGCTGCACACCAGCTTCGTCTCGGTCTGCGGAGACCAAAACGGGCGGGTGGTGTTAAAACATGGGGTGGGAAAGGACCTGGAGGGAAACGTGGCCGCAGGTAGGGAGGGGGTTTGGTTTTTCAAAATTAATTGTTAATTTTTTTTAAGTTTGTTCGTTCATTGTTGTTTGGGATGGGGAGGGTGTTGATAAAATGTTTTGAATAATTTGTTTTGTTAAATATATTTTTTATTGATTTTATCAATTATTGTGCCTTCTCTCATAGTTATGTTAAGCATAACATTTTAACAATTGTTCTGCATTAGTTGAGCATTGTATTATTGTTACAAAAGTTGACTTAACTTAAGCATTAACGAACATGTCAGGCCACTGCAGGCAAGGCAGAAACGTAACTCTACGCAAATGCAACTTCTGCTTAACTATAAATGTAAATGTAAATGTGACTATCCCTAATTAAGCTCATGAAAAGTGTTCATAAATGTGCTGCTGACGCAACAGCTTAGCAGTTGCGTAACTGCCACTGGGTACTGGTCTTTGGGGAGGAGGGGGACCATGGCTAGATCACCAGGCTGATTGGCCTCCCCTAGGTCCTCACCAGCCTCCTCAACCGTCTCTTCCTCCTCTTACTCCTCGCCTGCTGGCTCTTCCATCTCCCCTCCTTCTGGAGGTGGACCTGGGCGATGTGAAGTGGAAAGTCTAATCCATAAGATAATGAGGGGGCTCGACAAGGTGGATGCAGAGAGGATATTTCCACTCATAGGGGAAACTAAAACTAGAGGTCATCGTCTCAGAATAAGGGGCCGCCCATTTGAAACTGAGATGAGGAGGAATTTCTTCTTTCAGAGGATCGTAAATCTATGGATTTCTCTGCTCCAGAGAGCTGTGGAGGTTGGGTCATTGAATATATTTAAGGCGGAGATAGACAGATTTTTGAGCGATAAGGGAATACAGGGTTATGGGGAGCCGACAAGGAAGTGGAGCTGAGTCCATGATCAGATCAGCCATGATCTTATTAAATGGCGGAGCAGGCTCGAGGGGCCAGGTGGCCTACTCCTGCCCCTATTTCTTATGTTGCCTGTAGCTCTTAGGAGGAAGAGTAAAAAAGTGACTTAAGTAAGTGAGCACACCGTACTGTGACAGCCCAATAAAGAAACAGTGGAGAAATACTCGCAGTAATTATGCAAATAGTAAAATGAAAATAATGACTTTTCCTTGAGGGTTTCACTCCAGTTCAGTTAAGAACAACTAATGGGCAGTTTACAAGTTAGCACAAAATGCTAATAAATATGATTCAGCAAGTAACCTCCATCCATAAACTGTGTGATTCTCTGCTTAATTGTCAAATATGTCCACACATTTTATATCAACATAATCTGCTCTAAGGTCTAATTAAATAATGAAATAGAGCATGTGCAAACAGCAATTTTTAATTATTGAGTAATGCAAGTGCCTAAGGATGATAATAAGCCTTAATAGTAATATAAAGATAATAATTATGTACTTGACATCTAATTATCTTCTTAAATAGTAAGTAACAAGCATACAAAATTACTTCACCATTTTTGAAAAATCCAAGGGTCCAGTAAAACAAATATTGATTGCAATTTTGAAAAAAATATTATTCCTCAGGCAACTAATAAGCTTTCATCAACCTTAATTGTAGTCTATATTTTGAGAATTACACACACTTCCACAAACACATTTTTAATAAAATGTTGCAAAACAAATGACAAATGATGAAATAAAAGACCAGATATGAGTTGAGAGCAATATAATAGAGGTTAGCCAAAATTTCAAGGAAGAAATGTAATAGTTTCACAAAGCTGTCTCAATTTATAGCCATCGTCCAAACTCTGAAATTGGGTAACCATCATGTAACAACGCCACTGTATGTTTTGTTGATATAATGTAAATTATATGGGCTGGTTTTATTCAGTGTCACTAATAGCCTTCAATAAGGAAAGAAGGCCAACCAATTTGTTAATTAGAGTAGTTTTAGATAACAAATAGATTTTGTGCCTCACTCCATTATAATGATCAACTAATATATCAATTAAACAATGAAGGATTTCTCAAATAAGTTAGCATTTAATTTATACATAAGAACTTTCACACTGAAAGCATAATGACAGCGACATAATTATTGAAAGGTATCTGTTGGGGTAAAAAGAAGACATCTCTTCCTCAAAGTGGACTCCCTGATATAAGGAATTGTCACCTGTCCGTATTGTATAGCGACCACGTAATCACGCAGACAAAACCTCGGTTAACCGATTTTATTCGAACATGCTTGGGAAATGTTCCGATGAACACTTCAAAGTACAAAAGTTCTGCAAGCACATTTATACGATTTTTCAATTTGTGCGACCCTCCTACAAAACCACCGATTGGCCTACTGCTCAAACTGGCTCTGAGTGGTTCTTCCCCACCTGTCCATCTCCCATCACATGTCACCCTTCTGGAATGTGTTCAACTTTGTCTCAGTTTCTCATGACATGTGAAATAATCTTGCTTCCCAGGGTTTGCTCTGAGATTCAGATGCTGTTTACAAACATTTGTGTCCGTGTTCTAACGTTAATCCAACAGATGGTTCATTACCCTTCAGGCATTGCTGCCTCCCTCTTCTTAACTCAATGTAAGCGAGTGTATAAGCGTGCTTTACATACATAAGCGAGTTTTACATAATCGGTCAATATTACAATCCATACCATAAGACAGAGGAACTCCCGATTCCTCAGAACCTCCTAATTCCCTTTAACCTGATTCCATGCCATTCCCTTATGTTTCTTACTCAAGTGTATTTTTAACACCCTTACAGTATCCAATAAGAATTTGTATTTTATTAAATGGAAATCTATGGCCATTTTTAAGTTGAACAACTCAAAGGAATAAAATTCGTATAGTGAGTGCAAGTTTTGGTCACCTTACTTAAGGAAGGATATACTAGCTTTGGAGGGGGTACAGAGACGATTCACTAGGCTAATTCCGGAGATGAGGGGGTTACCTTATGATGATAGATTGAGTAGACTGGGTCTTTACTCGTTGGAGTTCAGAAGGATGAGGGGTGATCTTACAGAAACATTTAAAATAATGAAAGGGATAGACAAGATAGAGGCAGAGAGGTTGTTTCCACTGGTCGGGGAGACTAGAACTAGGGGGCACAACCTCAAAATACGGGGGAGCCAATTTAAAACCGAGTTGAGGAGGAATTTCTTCTCCCAGAGGGTTGTGAATCTGTGGAATTCTCTGCCCAAGGAAGCAGTTGAGGCTAGCTCATTGAATGTATTCAAGTCATAGATAGATAGATTTTTAACCAATAAGGGAATTAAGGGTTATGGGGAGCGGGCGGGTAAGTGGAGCTGAGTCCATGGCCAGATCAGCCATGATCTTGTTGAATGGTGGAGCAGGCTCGAGGGGCTAGATGGCCTACTCCTGTTCCTAATTATTATGTTCTTATGTTCTTATGTTCTTATGTGATGGGAAACGTATCACATTGCAAAATGTTTTCCCTTACAGATACACAGGAGTGACGTTGTGATGGTTGTCGCTCCAATTTTCCCTCCTCTCACTTAGCACTTCCTCTCCAGAATGACACTGATAGAGAATTCAAGCTCTGCAGCCTGGCTGCAGTTTTGAGAAAACACAGACCACATTGCATTAAGTCATCAATCAACTTGACATTTTAGGACCTTTGGTAGCGAGCCAATTAAAGGTTAACAGTATATCAATTGAGCCAATAAGGTCAAAGAAGGCGTGTTCTTTTCTGTAAACTGAGCCAGGTATAAGTACAGCCATTTTGGCCATGTGGTCTCAGAAGGACAAAGGCCTGGATTAAAGCCAGAAACTTGTTGCTGCTGCCAGAATAAAATTACATTAAAACTACAAAGTTCGTATTTCACTGTAAATTAAGAGATCTAACAATTTTGGCATCACGAACACGATCGCTGAGGAAAGAAACTGAATTTTGGACATTGGACCTACATACTGAGGTAAGGACTCCTCTTTATAAAAGTCCTCGGTCAAAAGTCTAAATTCGCCTCTCCTTCTTCGCGATTCCGAAAGCCTCTGGTTTGCGAACCCTCCGGTTGGTAGTCGGCTCGCACTCCCATGGACGTCTAACTTCGGCGGTGTGTTAGTTAATTAATCACCGACCTACTGATTGGCTGGAAAGCCTACGACTCGAAACTCCAGTAAAGAAATCAGTATTATGGCAGCAGGAGATAAGAGCAAAGAATTGCCTACAACTTTTAAAGACGGGCGGGCACCACCTGAAGTTTCGATAGATGAAATCCTCCAACAGTTGAAAGAATACATAGAGCAACAATTCGACTTATCTAAAACCTGTATTAAGATCGAACAAAAGTACGGAACCTCCAAAGGACAATGGTCCTTGGACGAGATCAAAAGGATCTGGGGAAAAACGAACCGTATGAAAAATAAAGAGCGAATCCGATGGTCCCTAACCATTATGGGACAGATCCGAAAGCGGAATGAAATTATAATACGTTCCCAACATGATAGGGACCTGACCAGTACAAAGGACCAATTGCAAGCTGTTTGTGCACAGCTGCGACAGAAAAGACTTGAACTTAAAAAGTCGGAAGCGGAAGTTAAATATCTTAAAGGTGAAATTAAAAAATGGAAAAAATCATTAGGTCAAGAGACAGTAATAGGAAAAGGAAAATGTATCGGTCAATTCCCAGGGTACCCATGATTGGATAAATTAAAAGCGTAAACCCGAGGACACGACCGAGGAATAGATACGGATTCTGAATCCTCTGACGATACAGGGTCGGAGGATGAAGAATTAGGGGTGTGCTTTGCCCCGTTTAAAAAAAGACGAGTTGTAGTCAAATCAGAAGAGACTGCGGATGAGGGCGGAACCAAAAAGCGAGGAAAAGGGTGTATGCAGAATACTTATTTCATGATCCGGCAGACCCAGAGAAAATTGATAAATGGTCCAAGGAATTGCCCAATCCAAAGAAAGGGGGAGTGAAAACGTGGGAGCAATTGGATCGCTTAAGAAATATATATCAACTTCATCCCTGGGATGGAGTGCAAATTTTGACCATAATGGTGCCAAAAACACAAGGAAGAAAATTGCACGACAAGGTAGAAGAAGCTTTGGGGCAGGATGAGCAAGAATTAAACGCAGGGTGGGAGGCGATTAAACACTGGCTGCAAGCCTTCAGTCCAGCTAAGACAGACTGGGGAAAAATTGTAGCCTGCCAACAGAAAGGAACAGAGGAGGTCCTGGAGTATGACAAGCGGTTTAGATGCACGTGGCTAGAACATTCGGGTATGAATAATACGGATGAGGAAATGGATGAACAAGTGTTTGGACCCCTGAAAGCAGCTTTCGTGGCAGATCTAAAGCCAGAACTGTCCAAAATGCTTAAGGTAGTGTTACCGGACTGGGAAGGTAGAGGAACTACCTTTGCAGCATTGGTGGATCGATGTAACTAATTAGATCGGGATATGGGAGCTAAAGTCCAAGTTGTACAGGCTATGGGATGGAAATCCCAGGATTCCGATAAACAGTTATTCGGAAAATTACCCGGAAAATGTCATTATTGTGGGAAAGAAGGTCACTGGGCCAAGACGTGCAGGGCAAAACAACAAGGTCGCGGCTGGGGAAAAGGACGCAGCCAGGGCTACAATTCAGCCAACAAACCAGGCTTGTCACAAGATAATGACCTCATAGAAGCATTTAAGCGACTGACAATACAACAACAGAAGGAGTTACTTGGGATAGCAAAAAATGATTAGAGCCCACCCTGGCCCCACTCCTCGCACTAATACAACAAAGGGGAGATGGGCTATATATAATTGTAATGGAGGGGGGGTAAGGATGTGGACTGTCTTTTAGACACAGGGGCGGAATTAACATGCTTACCCCTACAATATGGAGACTTTTTGCCATTGGATATGTTGTAGGCATTAGGCACCTGCTGAATATATCAAAACCTAGGGCATCGGCACCTGTAGCATAAGGTTAGAACTACACCTGTAGCATAAGGTTAGAACTACACCTGTAGCATAAGGTTAGAACTACACCTGTAGTATAAGGTTAGAACTAAATGTAACTCTAATAACATAAAATGGCTACCCGTGAAGCCTCAAGGGATTTCTGTTAGCTGAAATGGACCGCATTTCTGGAAACTGATAATTGTTGTTTTCCACACACAGGAATAACAAGCAAATTCTGCAGATGTCTCTAATCAGCCAGGCCTCCGAAGGAGAATGCTCTGGTGAATGTAAGAACAATACGACTCTGTAACAGGATTAAGATAAGGAGGCTACCCAAAATCAGCACCCAAGGACAGTAAGATAAGGAGGGCCTGGACCATGTTTCAGGATACATGAGTCGTTCCTAGCAACCCATCTCTTAGCAACACATGAGCCACTTTATGTTTAGAAACTAACTCTATCTATTGGTCTAATCTGTATGATTGGATAGCATCCAGCCGAAATGGGCTGATGTAACTGTAGTAAACTGTTGTAAAACATATAAAGATCCATGAAACCCTTTGTTCTGCGGAGAGAAGTGCCTGGATCCAGTCCTGAGGCTTCCGCCCCGCTGGCGTTAATAAAGGCCGCATTGGCGTTGGAACCGACTCTGAGTGTTGAGTGATTCTTCTGATAAAACACTAACATGAACAGATGGTAGGGCATGTACACCCTATGGAGTTGGGGGCCATAAAATGGAAATTAAAAGGTCAACACCGGTACTTATAGGGCTGAGTCCACATGAACTAACCACGCCGGTCTGGATAGGCCCAGTAGATCAACCCCTTTTGGGAATGGGCGTTCTAATCCAAGTAGATTCATCGTTGCATTTTGAGGATGGTCAGGTGACATGGTCAATTAGAACTTTGAAGAAAGAAGAATAGAAGGAACACCCGATATGGGCTAAAGATAAGAACGATTGTGGCCTACTCCAGATGGAGCCTGCGGCATTTACCGGGACCAAGCCTCCATGCACTAAACAGTATCCCATCAGTCCAACTGCCATCGCAGGAATCTTACCGGTCATTCAGCAATTGGAGAAACAAGGGGTGCTTATTAAAACGCATAGCTCCTCCAATAGCCCCGTGTGGCCGGTACAGAAATCTAATGAGACTTGGCGTTTGACTGTCGATTATAGGAAAGCTAACCAGTGTATTGATCAAAAAGCTCCTTTGGTCACAGATCCCTCCACCATTTTTAATGCCCTCAAACCGGAACATAAATATTTCTCGGTTATAGATATGGCCAATGGATTTTGGTCGGTGCCTCTGGCACCGGAGGTTCGACAGTGGTTTGCTTTCACGGTCCAAGGACAACAGTATACTTGGACTCGGTTACCGCAGGGTTTCCACAACAGCCCTACGGTATTCCACATGGCTTTACAAAGCCATTTGCGAGAATTATCTCCCCTGTCATCCACAGTCATCCAATATGTAGACGATATCCTGCTAGCTTCAAACACGGAAGAACAGCATGAACAAGATCTACGAGCTCTGCTGGACCACCTTTGGCTGAAAGGACATAAAGCCAGCATCGACAAAGCACAAATATCCCAAGAAGAGGTTGTATACCTGGCACAAAAGATTTCACAAGGAAAGAGAGAACTTACCCAGGATAGAACTGCAGACATTCGGGCTGCTAAAAAACCCACCACTATTCAGGAACTAAGGTCTTTTTTGGGATTGTGTAACTTTAACAGAAATTGAATTGACTCCTTCACACAGCTTGCTCAGCCACTGAATGATATTTTAAAGAGGAAACGTGCCTCTAAAGAAGCCATCACCCTCACTAAAGAACAGCAAGAGGCCTTCCTGAGTTTGAAAAAGACTTTGTGTTCGGCACCGGCTCTGGGAATCCCCGACTGTGGTAAGCCATTTACCCTGTTTGTCCATGAGAAAGAAGGATACATGACAGCTATACTGACACAAGAACATGGGGATCGGCAAAGACCTGTTGGCCATTATTCGGCAAAACTGGATGTGGTAGCCCTCGGATGGGGCAGTTGCCTAAGGGCCATGGAAGCTACATGTCGAGCGGTAATGACCACTGCGGGTCTAATCCTCGATCAAAAGCTGATTGTCAAGTGTCCCCACACCGTACACGCTTTGCTGTCTATGAATAGAATGTCTCAGGTGACGGCAGCTAGCTGGACCCGCTGGACAGCAGTTTTGGAAGCTCCTAATCTCCATATCGTCCGGGCCAGCCCGGTTAATCCTGCAACTATGCTCCCGATGTCAGAATCGAGGGAGAAAGAGGGGGGAGAATGTGAAGAGCATGACAGCGTGGAGATTGTAAAAGAAACAGAAGAAGCAGCCTTAGCAGCAGAGGAGCCTCTGCACAACCCAGACCTCATCCTGTTTACAGATGGTTCCTCCTTTGTTGACAATGGTACCAGAAAAGCAGGATGGGCAGTTACAAACTTATATGAGGTAGTGGCAAAAGGATGTTTACCCTCAGGAACGGCAGCACAACAGGCCGAGTTACGGGCCCTGTCAGAAGCATGTCGAATAGCAGAAGGACAGACAGCTAATGTCGACACAGATTCGCGTTATGCTTTTGGAGTCGCTCATGACTTTGGTCTGTTATGGCGGAAAAGAGGATTCCTGACTGCTGCTGGTACACCTATCCGAAATGGAAAAGAAGTAAGAAGTCCAAGGCTTGCTAGAGGCCATACAATTACCTCAGGAAGTGTCCATCCTGAAGTGTCAGGCCTATACCAAGGAAAATACCATGGAAGCACAGGGAAATGCCCTAGCCGACCAGGCAGCTAAAGATGCCGCATCACAGGGCGCTCCCCCAGAAGAACTAACACAGATGTGCAGATTGAAAGCACTCAGGACTCTGACACGAGACCTTCAAACAATGCAAGATGAGTGCCCCCGAGATGAAAAATGGACATGGATTGAGGCAGGAATTAAGCTATGTGAAGATGGTGTCTGGAGACAAAGAGTTACCGACAAGTCAGTCACGCCACAAGCGCTTATGCCTTTTTTAGCCCAACAGATCCACTCGTGGGGACACTTGGCCTCACAACAGATGACAGCATGGTTCCAGAAAAGCTGGTGGGGTCGGGGATTTAAAAACATGCCCAGCTGGTAGCAGACCGCTGTGTGGTCTACCAGAAAAATAATTCTGGACCCATCACGGTAATGCCCCAACTGAGGCCCCCTGCCCCTGTCGGACCATTCCAGCATCTGCAGGTTGATTATATATCTCTTCCTCCATGCCAAGGATACACTAACATTCTTGTCACGGTCGACAGATTCTCTAGATGGGTAGAAGCTGTCCCAACTAAAAGAGCCACAGCCAATCACACTGCAAAGGTCTTGTGTAAAGATTACATTCCTCGATGGGGAGTCCCGAATAGCATTGACTCAGATCAGGGAACACACTTCACAGGTGCTGTCTGCCAAGAAGTCTGTAGGTTACTGAACATTACGTGGGATTTACACTGTCCTTATCAACCACAATCATCAGGGCAAGTAGAGCGAATGAATCGAACTCTGAAACAACGGCTTGCCAAATATCACCAAGAAGGAACACCATGGTCCCAGGCACTACCAATAGTGCTATGTAGTATTAGGGCAACCCCGAACAGAACTACAGGTCTAAGTCCATTTGAAATTATAACAGGAAGGCCCATGTCGCTGCCAGGAACTATCGATTTACGGAAAGCTGATGTTCACTTAATGAGTGACACTTTGTTATCATACTGTCAGAACCTAACCAATGCTATTAGTTCTGTTTCCCAACAGGCATCGACAGCTTGGGGTAATCCACCCAAAGGAGGACACGTCATCATCCCGACATCATGTGAAAAAGTTGCATAAAGAACCTTTGGGTGCCAGGCGGGAGGGACCTTATCAAGCGTTACTGACCACCCAGGCAGCTGTTAAAGTCCAAGGAAAGAAAAAATGGATCCATGCTTCACACGTTAAACGAGCACCCGTAACTGAAGCTGAAATCTAATAAGGACAATTACTTTTTGCCAAAATGTATAAATTTACTGTATTACTGACTGGTATTCTAGGCATTTGCCTACTTCTTACTAGCCGACCTTCTGCACCAAAGGGAAATAGTAGAGTAGCAAGGGAATTACATGTAAATACCTTTTTATATATGTCATACAGTTATGCCAAACAAGGTAACATTTCCAGTTGTTGGGTGTGTGCGCATATTCCTATTCACTCAAAGGGAGGGATTCCCTTGAGGCCAGTTCCCTTGAATATCTCGAAAATGGCTGAGTGGATAATTAATCAAAACAAAACAGGCAATGCGTTTCAGGATACGGAAAACTGGGCACGTAAATGGAAGTCAGCAGGTTACAATCTGACTACCTTTGAAGGGGGGTACCAACCGTGCTACAATAATTCCAAACGGCCCCCATTTTTTGTTATCACTAATACAACGGGAATAGGAAGACCGGGGGAATCAGTCTGTCTGATTAGAAATATCAAAGGAGGCCAAAATATGGGGTATAGTAAATGCTCCCAGAATTATAATGTAATCAAGCCACGGAACCGTCCAAACTGGGCCGATGTGGGAATTCTTAATGTAACGGGGATTCTGAATAAAACAGATGGAAAAGCCTGGACAGGCCCCGGAGTGTTGCTGACAGAGAAACAGCTAACCTTCATTGCCTATAATGGCACCTATTGGGTGTGTGGCCACAAGGCTTACCGTTGGTTGCCCCAGAATTGGATGGGATCCTGCTATTTAGCCTATATTGTGCCATATATGTATCATAAAAAGTCAGTGTTGGAACATTTACACTGTCCTAAGAGAGCTATCACAGAAACAGAGAGGTTCTTTGCCATTCTGATCCCCAGGTATGGGACTGCCAGACTGGCAAGGGAATCCATTAACATGGCATCCGTTGTAGAACGGGTAACCAATGATACCGCAGAGGCCCTAATTAAAATCAATGCAGAAATGGTAGCAATCCGCACAGTAGCCCTACAGAATAGACTGGCCCTTGACTACATCCTGGCTGAAAAGGGAGGTACTTGCGCCCTACTCGGAACTGAGTGTTGCACGTATATCCCAGATAGCTCCGAAGAAATTACCCACTTAGCGGAACATATCCAAAAGGAGGTAGAAAAACTTAAGCAACCCCCATCATTCACTTTGTGGAGCGGAGCCACTGAATGGCTAGGTTCAATAGGAACTTCATTGGTGGAAGGTTTAATTCTATTCATTGTAATTATTTTACTTTTATATTCTTTGTTTATGTTGATTAAATGTTGTTGCGACCAGGCGGCTGTAGCTGCTGTCCCGCAGGTGAGACACCTTGCAGGTCCCAGCAGACCATCTGTACATGGCACAGGGGTATGTTCTGCTTAAGGGAAGGTTGTTTACTGGTTGAATTAAGATATTGATTTGTATTAAATTGGAATAAGGTTAATTAACCTACTAAAACCAGACTTCCATTGTGGCCACGATGGAATTCGGGTTGGTGTAAATTTGTGTGGAAGCTACTAGTCTGGACATGTGGTGAAATACATCAACAAATTTTCGAAGGAAACTCTATTAACATGTTTGAAATTATTTTGTAGAATGTTTAACCAGTGATACCTGATGTTTTATGATTCAGTTTGTGAAAGAATCAAAGGGGGGATTGATAGAGAATTCAAGCTCTGCAACCTGGCTGCAGTTTTGAGAAAACACAAACCACATTGCATTAAGTCATCAATCAACTTGACATTTTAGGACCTTTGGTAGCGAGCCAATTAAAGATTAACAGTATGTCAATTGAGCCAATAAGGTCAAAGAAGACGCATTCTTTTCTGTCAACTGAGCCAACTGTGAACTGAGGTATAAGTTCAGCCATTTTGGCCATGCGTTCTCAGAAGGACAAAGGCCTGGCTTAGAGTCAGAAGCTTGTTGCTGCTGCCAGAATAAAATTACATTAAAACTACAACTGGAGTTCGTGTTTCATTGGAAAATAAGAGATCTAACAGACACCGTTGAGATCAGTAGCTCAGTGCTGTCGTGAAAGGAGGCACTAATTTAGCTTTTACCATTGAGCATTTACCTCGTGCATTGAGCATTGTACGACCTCTGTTAAGCACAGGAGATACAGCAGCTGGCCGATAGCCATGATGTGCGAGGATTCTTCCTTGCAGTCAAGGCCACATATGGTCCAAACACACAAGGCCCTACCCTGCTGCTGTCCAAGAATGGGGAAACACTCATCAAGGACACCGAGGCAGTCAGGACCCATTGGAAGGAGCACTTCGAAGATCTCCTCAATCGAGACTCTGCCTTTGACTCGAGTGTTCTTGACTCCATTCTGCAGCATGCTACCCGCCACCACCTCAGTGAGACCCCAACACTGCACGAAGTAGAAAAAGCCGTAAGACAGCTAAAAAATAACAAGGCTACTGGAGCAGATAGAATCCCTGCTGAGGCACTGAAGTATGGCAGAGAGGCACTGCTGCCGCGAATACACAACCTCATCTCTCTCATCTGGAGGGTGGAGAGCATGCTGGGAGATCTTAGAGATGCAGTGATTGTGACCATCTTTTAAAAAGGGGACATGTCCGTCTGCGGCAACTACAGAGGAATCTCCCTGCTATCAGCCACTGGGAAAGTCATCGCTAGAGTCCTCCTCAACCGTCTTCTCCCCGTGGCCGAGGAGCTCCTCCCAGAGTTAAAGTGTGGATTTCGTCCCCTCCGGGGCACAACGGACATGATTTTTGCAGCGTGACAGCTGCAGGAAAAATGCAGGGAACAGCGCCAGCCCTTATACATGGCCTTCTTCGACCTTACAAAGGCCTTTGACACTGTCAACCGCGAGGGCCTATGGAGCGTCCTGCTCCGTTTCGGATGCCCCCAAAAGTACGTCACCATCCTCTGCCTGCTCCATGACAACATGCAGGCCATGATCCTTACCAACGGATCCATCACAGACCCAATCCACGTCCGGACCGGGGTCAAGCAGGGATGCGTCATCGCCCCAACCCTCTTCTCAATCTTCCTCGCTGCCATGCTCCACCTCACAGTTGACAAGCTCCCCGCTGGAATAGAACTAAACTGCAGAATCAGTGGGAAGCTGTTCAACCTTCGCCGTCTCCAGGCTATCTCCAAGACCACTCCAACCTCTGTCGTCGAGCTACAGTACGCGGACAATGCCTGCGTCTGTGCACATACAGAGGCTGCACTCCAGGACATAGTCGACGTATTTACTGAGGCGTATGAAAGCATGGGCCTTACGCTAAACATCAGTCAGACAAAGATCCTCCACCAGCCTGTCCTCACCGCACAGCACTGCACCCCAAACATCAAGATCCACGGCGCGACCCTGGACAACGTGGACCACTTCCCTTATCTCGGGAGCCTCCTATCAACAAGAGCAGGCACTCACGACGAGATCCAACACCGCCTCCAGTGTGTCAGTACAGCCTTCGGCCGCCTGAGGAAAAGAGTGTTTGAAAACCAACCCCTCAAGACTGTCACCAAGCTCATGGTCTACAGGGGCGTAGTAATACCCGCCTTCTTATATGGCTCAGAGACGTGGGCCATGTACAGTAGACACCTCAAGTCGCTGGAGAAATATCACGAGCGACATCTCCGCAAGATCCTACAAATCCCCTGGGAGGACAGATGCACCAACATTAGCGTCCTCATCTAGGCCAACATCCCCAGCATTGAAGCACTGACCACACTTGATCAGCTCCGCTGAGCAGGCCACATAGTTCGCATGCCAGACACGAGACTCCCAAAGCAAGTGCTCTATTCGGAACTCGCCCACGGCAAATGAGCTGAAGGTGGACAGAGGAAATGTTACAAGGCCACCCTCAAAACCTCCCTGATAAAGTGCAACATCCCCACTGACACCTGGGAGTCCCTGGCCAAAGACCGCCCTAAGTGGAGGCAGGGCGCTGAGCTCCTTGAGTATCGTCGCCGAGAGCATACAGAAATCAAGCGCAGTCAGCGGAAGGAGCGTGCGGCAAACCAGGCTCCCTGCCCACCCTTCTTCTCAACCACTGTCTGTCCCACCTGTGACAGAGATTGTGGTTCTTGTATTGGACTGTACAGCCACCTAAGAACTCATGCTAAGAGTGGAAGCAAGTCTTCCTTGATTCCGAGGGACTGCCTATGATGATGATGCAATGAGCATTGCACGACCTGTGTTAAGTACCTTCAAAAATTATCATTCAGAATTTTAAATTAAAAAATAAAAGTTCATTTCAGAACAATCACAAACAATTAAGAGGAATGCTGGTTGAATTCAATGAGCAGGTGAAGGAGTCAGTCTATTGCTCTAAACATGTGTATCTTCTGCCACACTGTGGCAAACTAGAACGATTGCACAGAGCACAGAGTATGGGCATGATTCTATAAAGCTGAATGGTAATGAAATGCATCACTAGTCTCTCAAAAAACGATGTGCTTGGATGATTTAAAAAAAAATACAAATTGCATATTCTACTTCAATCTATTTAATCACTCATTTAAATTGGAAAATTACAAAATACTGTGGTAGAGATTCTGCTTTGGGCACAATCGGGAAATAGCTCCCAAAATGCGCCCAAAATTGCACTGGTTAGGATGCAGTTCAAGTTTCCGATAAAAATTAATTTGCATAATTTTGCATAACTCCTGCTCCTATTTGTTCTTATATACTCACAAATGTAAACTTTTCAATAAGCCAATGAACCAATCCAATTTGGCAACATAATAGATCGTAATTGTTTATTTTTTCCATTTAGAAGTAGTCCTTGATGTATTTAAGAGTGGTAAGCTGGTGGAGTTTCATTAATACTGTTGAAAATGGGTTTATCACAAAAAAATAAGCATTTTTAATAAGAGTGTCCAATCCCCCACCTGTGAATAACCTGATTTAAAATCACTGAAAATGACTTAAAACTCTATACTGAACCGTTTACTCCCTTCATTGGTGTACACCAGTCAGTTTCTTCATAAATTCAACATTTTTTTATATGAACATTTTTTAAAGCATGCCTGCTAGTGCCTGTGTGTCTCAGAAAATTAGCATAATTTGAAGAGCCTTCCTTAACCAGTGCAATCGGCAGAATCTCACAATTCCGACTTTGGAGCATGGCCAGTTTTGTGGGTGGGGCCTGATTATTAACAATTACGTTCTATTACGTTGCCTGATTGCATTGGTTCATTGGCTTATTGATGAATTTACGTTTGTGATTGTAATTGTGCAAATTAATTTTATCGGAAACTTGAACTGTATCCTAACCAGCACAATTTCAGGCACATTTTGGTTGCAATTTCCCAATTGTGCAGAATCTCTACCCCAGTACTGTGTAATTTTCCAAGTTAGATGAGTGATTAAACGTACTGAAGCAGAATATGCAATCTGTATTTTAAACCAGCATCTTGAATCTTAAGCCAGTATAAAAGATTGTGGAAAACACAAATGTAAGTGGTTTAGGCTGTAACTCACTTCTGTTTAAAATTGCTCAATATTTTGCGCTGGTTTGGCCGATTCCACCTGGATTGCATTGATATTACTAACGGAATCTCTACCCCACTGAATATAAACTTTTACACATTGCTTCCCCTCTTTTTTTCGCTAGTGTACATCTTGATACCTATTTCTCATTGGGCCTTTATTTACTGGCATTTTCAGATGCTTTTTCTATTACTCCTGATTTTTGCGAAACTATTTTGGCCCATGCTAACCCATGCCTGTAGCTGTCGTAATTATGGTGACCAAGATTTTCTGATGCTGCACTGGAGCTCTTGTTGGAGGAGATGGAGAGGAGGAGAGATCTGCTCTATCCTGGGGGGCCAAGAGGCCCTCCAGCCAAACTCTCAGAAGGCAGTGGGGAGGAGATAGCTGTGGCGGTCAAAGCCAGAAGTCAAGCCCCGAGGACCTGAATGCAGTGCTACAAAAGGTTCAATGGCCTCACACGAGTGGTCAAGATCAGGGAATGTATCTTCAAATGCCATATCCCACCAACTGCACCACTAGCTTCAGTCACTGCTCAATGCACCACTGTGTCACTCACTACCATTAATATCTATCAATCAGGACCTATACCTCACATTCATAGCTTATCATCACTCTCACACAGTTAGCATGACTACAAGACTAACTTCCACATCTCACAGCATGTACACATTGCCAGCTATTCAATCATGACAGCCACATCATCAAAACAGATTACACTCACTGACAACTTCCCTTTCTGGACAAGGTGGCGCACAACCGGAGGCAGCAGGACCTAATCGGTGGGGGACTGGCATGGTTGTATGTCTTTACTCCCATGGAGGCCGTGGCCTGCGGCGGGGCTGAAAACAAGAAGATGATGACATCCTCATACCGAATCCTCCTTCTCACATCCCTCTTCCTCTTCATCCCACACTCGCTTCTGATTTATAAGCTGTAGATGGTGTAAGCATGCACCTCTTACTTTACCACTCCCCCTCACTGTCATGTATCCTACATGGCTACTGTTGGTACTGTCACAAGGTGTGCCACCAGAGGGCCCAGCAGTGGGAGACTTGTAGGTTACCTGTACAGGTGTGCCTGGTCTAGTATAAAAGGCAGGCCATCAGGTGTGATCCTCACTCTGGTGTTATCAATAAAGGACTAAGGTCACTACAGTTCAAGTGCAACACATTGCCTCATGGAGTCATTATCAGAGCATCCAAGGACACAACACTCACCACAACCCTACCCTTGTGCCTATCTCCTTTCAAATACCGAAGAACTGCAACCTGGCTAGGCAATAGTGGAAGAGCACTAGGTGGAAGCACAATAAGACAGTGATGATGAAGAAACACCTTCACCAGTTGAGATAGTGCGCGTAATTTAGAGGATATCATAGAGGTGGAATCAGCACATGGTGAGACACTGGGCATGAGTGGCCTGCAGCCAGGGCAGGGGGCAAAGATAGCGCAGATGCCAGCTTGCTGGATGGGCAGAAGAATGCTGATGGGTATGCACAATGAAATGCTTGATGCATTGGCAGACTTGCCAGAAAGCCTGCATTCAATGTCAAGGAGCATGGAGGAGTCCAGCACCAACTTGGCACAGGGCTTTGTGCAGAGCTTGGAGCCCATCTTTCCAGGGTGGATGTGGTGGCCAACTCCATTAGTTCAATTGTTGACCCAACCATAATTCAGCATCTGATAGCTGATGTCCCAGCTTTCATTGCAGCACAAGCAGAAGTCACCCAACATCTGGGTGTTATAGTGGAAGCTCAGACTGTTGTCATGCAAGTTCAGTTTTCTGACATAAAATCTCAAATTGCTACCATCATGCCTGTGGATACCTGTGTCCAAAGGGGCATGCAGGGTGTCACAGGAGTCCGGCAATGTGTCCTCCAACAAATTACTAGGATTGTTGAGGCGCCGCCCCAGGGGAGTGGCAGCGGCTCCATGGAGAACGAACCTGCTGTCCTCTCTCAGGATGACAGCATTCGTCCTCCCACCACTGACACTCCACCAGCCAGCACAGACTACTGCCACCCATGATGAGATGGTGCAGTCTGAAGCTAGGCCTTCTAGGCCCACAACTGTTCAAGGTCATCCTCCAAGATTATCTGTACTCTCCCCTACTGAAAGTCAGCAGCCTTCCACCAGCCATGCTGCAGCCACTAGGGTAGCACTGCATAGGAGCACTAGGACAGGCAGGCACATGGAAGACAGGCGCTAAAGTAATGTACAAGGGTGATTAGTTGATGCTTGCATGTAACATGGAAAGCTTTGATTTGTAAATTTGGTTTTGAATGTTTATTTTGTGTTGGCTTTTATTTTTGCATTGTGGCCAAGCGGATGTTGTGATGATCAGTAACAGAGGGAAGATAAGGTGTGGGTGTTGGAAATAACCTCTTCATGGCTATTTGTGTTCAATTTAAATAACCAGGTTTGAGTGCAAACCAATATGGTGGATATATTGTGTTTAATCAGAGTTTAAGACGGAATATAACACATTCATTAAATAGCAAAAACATACGACCGTGACAAGTAGTTGATAGCGATCCGATCGGTCAGATGGTTGACACATGTGAACAATTCTCTTCCTTTCAACTCAAGCCTCCTTCTCTTTCTCTTCCTCTCTCTCTCTTTCGTCTGTCTGTGAGTACAAGCTTTTTTTTGGGAGGTCACTTTTATTCCATTTTTAGGGTTGGGCCTGAACCGGGATATTGACAAGACCTTTTGACCAATAGAGGTTTCCCTAAAAGCTTGCTATCCAATACTGTATCATTTTCTTTGTCTTGATTCTTGTGTCAAAGCCCGCGCTAAAGATGTCTTATGATTTTGGCCATATGTCTTTCTCTGTTTATATTTTCCCAGGGTTCGTTCTTTGAAATTAATGGCCCATAAATTCTGGTCGAGCTCTTCCCGCGGGCAAACTACAGAAAAAGAGAAAAAAGATGCGCACTTACCTGTTGCTGCTGCGCCCGTTGGAACTTCCGAGCCTGAGGTCTCTTGTGACTGTGCGTCGCAGCGTGTGCACGTGGGAACGTGCACAGGCCGGGAGCTGGAGACAGCAGCCAATCAGGTTAGTATAGATTCTCATTCACAGTAATAGGAGTTCCGTAAGTCTGGTATTCCTATTACTATGAATGAGAAACCCCCCAAAACACCCAAAACACAATAAAAAATAGAAAATAAACGACATATTTAATATTCATTTAAATAAAAGTTGTTATAAAAAAACATATTTTCCTGACTTTTTAAAAAGTTTTTCTTATTAAGCCTTAAAATAAACTTACCGTATTGGAGGGTTTTTAACAATAAAATGTGTTTTTATAATTTTATTTAAAAATGTTTTTGTGTATTTTTAAACACTTGCACCTGTAAAAGTAGGCTATACGCCTGCTTTTTCAGGCGCAAGATTTTAAAGGACATTTGCTGGGCAAGATATTCGTAAATATCGGAAATCTTGCCCTGCAAATGTCCTCGCTCCCGAGATACAGAGGATCTGTCAAGCCAGGAACTTGACAGATTGGAAAAGCCGGTTTTCAGCGCATGCGCATTGCGCGCTGAAACCCGGCTTTTCCAATGCCTTCCCGGGTTCGTAGAAACTTCGTACAGACCCGGGACATTGGAATTTGAGGGACATTGTCTTATCTCTTTCGTCCGTATCCTTTTTTGATCCCATGAGGCCAAACCAGAAACCTGTTCACTTCAGACTGTTACCTCCTTTATGACATAGAAAATGTTTAACACATTGTCTTAAAGATACATAAACAAAGTTGAAGTCTTAACATGAAAACAACAGATAATGGTTGTCATAGTGCAGAATGCTATAACATCTCAGCAGGGTACCAAAATATTAGCACTTCCGAACATCTATCTGGTCCGAGGAGACTTTCCACCTGCAATTCGAGCATACCCAATTAAACACAACATTTTTTGTGTCACAGTTTTAATCATATAACCAAATAAATTTTTAGGCATCTTTAGTTTCTAACAGTCCCCACCTTGAGAGGGAGAAAACTCTATGTTGACCTCTCATTTATGAAACTCTACCAACCGTGCCAAGTTTAGATTATTGGTTTGATGGTTCAATCAGCATGTCAAGCATCTCAAATAACATGACATTATAATTAGAGCAATTACTAGGGCTGCTGATATCATTCGTGCCCAAGGATGCTGGCTAGCATTATAAGCTACTTTCCACCACTTGTTGTCCCCTAACTTGCTCAGTGCTTTCTCAATTTGGGCACTGTCTAGCTGAATTTTAACAAGTGTTTCTGGGAGGGACTACTTCTTTCAATAATAGACTTTAAACTGAGAGATAGTGGTGGAATCGGATGTCTGAATTTTACCACCGCCTCTAGCTGCATAGTAATATTGACTTGTATTTGGGTTATATTGTGAGTTCTTACATGAATCAAATGAGCATTTCCTACCCTAGTCATTTTAGTAGGTCTTAAGTAGAAGATTGGCCATCTGACCTGACAGGTGTCCAGCCCGTGGATACATTGGGTAGCAGAGGTGATCACACAATAGCATCCCTGGCTTGGATAATTAACCCGAATGTGATTATTGCCCCATGTTTGTACTTAGATGGTGCAAGTAGATGACTCTTTATCTGCAGTGAACCCGCATGCTGGAATCCCTGGTTCGAGACTGTCACATCTACACATCCATAATTCTTTATTTTTAGTACAACAATCCAAATTAGGGGCCTTCCAGGTCACACCTTGCTTAATCAAGTATTGAGGATATTCTGCATATTGTTTGTGTGCCTTCCCTTCCATAGATCCTATTGATTCTATCTTGAATACTTCTCACCCAGTTGTCTTGTTTAATCGGGGCAATCATAGGACTACTGGTATGAGAATGATTTTGGAGTCTAGATGATCATTATTCTCCCCACCTGGAATGGTAATTTGGCATAGTAAGCTAACCCATGTTTTCTAGCAGTACACCATGGTTCAGTCTTGTGAAACCATTTCTCCAAATGTTTGTCATTCACAAAATTAGGTAGTTGATTATTTTTGATGTCCATCAGACCCTTCTGTACCTGATCCAATAGGAACATAAGAACATAAGAAATAGGAGCAGGAGTAGGCCACCTGGCCCCTCGAGCCTGTTCTGCCATTCAATAAGATCATGGTTGATCTGATCATGGACTCAGCTCCACTTCTCTGCCCGCTTCCCATAACTCTTTACTCTCTTATCGCTCAAATATCTGTCTATCTCCACCTTAAATATATTCAATGACTCAGCCTCCACAGCTCTCTGGGGCAGAGAATTCCATAGATTTACAACCGTCTGAGAGAAGAAATTTCTCCTCATCTCAATTTTAAATGGGCGGCTCCTTATTCTAAGATTATGTCCCCTAGTTTTAGTTTCCCCTATGAGTGGAAATATCCTCTCTGCATCCATCTTGACGAGCCCCCTCATTATCTTATAAGTTTCAATAAGATCACCTCTCATTCATCTGAACTCCAATGTGTATAGGTCCAACCTATTCAACCTATCTTCATAAGTCAACCCTCTCATCTCCGGAATCAACCTAGTGAACCTTCTCTGAACAGCTTCCAATGCAATTATATCTTTCCTTAAATACGGAGACCAAAACTGTATGCAGTACTCCAGGTGTGGCCTCACCAATACCCTGAACAGTTGTAGCAGGACTTCTCTGCTGTTGTCAGGCATGTGGCTTGCATAACAACAGTTTTAAGGAGGGACACAGTCGTGGTACTTTCAGCTATCCAATCATGTGCCACAGAATCCTCTTCCCCCTTTAATAGTTCATATAGGGGTTTGGCCACTTTTGCAAATCTGGGAATAAACGAGTGCTGGTATCCCACCAGGCCCAAGAAGAAACGAAGTGCAGTTTTGGATACAGGCAATGGTAAATGCTGAATCACATCAATCTTATGCTGGTCTGGACTAAGCCCCTTCGATCCCACAGTAACCCCTAAAAATATCACTTCTGGTTGTAACAATCATGCCTTCTTTGGATTCATTTTTAGTCCAACCTTCAGAAGAAGGTCCAGTAACTCCTCCATTGGTCCTCCCTCCCTCCCTCTGAACTTGCTGCTCCCCTCACTCACTCCAGCCTGTCGCCCTCTGAACATGCTGCTCCTCTCACTCACTCCAACCTACCTTCCTCTGAACTTGCAGCACTTCGCTCACTCAGATCCAACCCCAACTTTGTCATTAATCTGCTGACAAGGGTGGCGCTGTTGTTGTTTGGTGAACCGACCTCTACCTTGCAGAGACTGATCACCAACCCTCTGATATCTCCTCCGACCTCCCACTGGACCATGACCCCACTACCGAACATCAAGCCATTATTTCCCAGACTGTCACTGACCTCATCTCTTCTGGAGATCTTCCCTCCACAGTCACCAACCTCATAGTTCCTCAACATTGCACAGCCCGCTTCTACCTCCTTCCCAAGATCTGCAAACAGGACTGCCTCAGTAGATGCATTGTTTCAGCCTGTTCTTGCCCCACAGAACTTATTTCTTCCTATCTCGACTCTATTTTTTCTCCCCTTGTCCAGTGTCTTCCCATCTACGTCCACGACTTTTCTGACACCCTCCACCACTTTAACATTTTCCAATTTCCTGGAACCTACCATCTCCTTTTCACCATGGATATACAATCCCTCTACACTTCCATCCCCCACCAGGCTGGCCTGAGGGCGCTCCGCTTCTTCCTCGAGCAGAGGCCCAACCAGTCCCTATCCACCACCACCTTCTTTGCTTGGCTGAACTTGTTCTCACATTGAACAACTTCTCCTTTAACTCCACTCACTTCCTCCAAATTAAAGGTGTTGCTATGGGAACCCGTATGGGTCCTAGCTATGCCTGCCTTTTCATGGGATATGTGGAAATTCTTTGTTCTAGTCCTGCTCAGGTCCCCTCCCTCATTTCTTTTTCCGATACATTGATGACTGTATTGGTGCCATTTCCTGCTCTCGCCCTGAACTAGAAAATTTCATTCACTTTGCATCCAATTTCCACCCTTCTCTCACCTTCACATGGTCCATCTCTGACACTTCCCTTCCCTTCCTCGACTTCTCTGTCTCCATTTCTGGGGTTAGACTTTTGACAAAACATTCACTATAAGACCACTGACTCCCACAGCTACCTGGACTACACTTCCTCCCACCCCGCATCCTGTAAGGACTCCATTCCATTCTCACAGTTTCTCAGTCTTTGTCGTATCTGCTCTGATGGTGCCACCTTGCACATGAGTGCCTTTGATATGTCTTCCTTTTTCCTCAACAGAGGATTTCCCTCCGTCATGGTTAACATGGCCCTCGACCATGTCCGTTCTATTTCCTGCACCTCTGCTCTCATCTCTTCAACTCCCTCTCAGAACCACGACAGGGTTTCCCTTGTTCTCACCTTTCACCCCACCAGCCTCCACATTCAACGGATCATCCTCCGGCATTTCGCCACCTCCAGCGTGGTCCCACCACCAATCACATCTTCCCCCCCTCTCCCCTCTCAGTATTCTGACGGGACCGCTCCCTCTGTGACATCCTGGTCCATTCCACAGTCACGCCCAGCACCCCCTCCCCTTCCCATGACACCTTTCCCTGCAAGCACAGGAGGTGCAACTCTTCCCTGTTACCTCCTCCCTTCCCACTGTCCAGGGCCCCAAATACTCCTTCCAGGTGAAACAGCAATTTACTTGTACTTCTTTCAATTTAGTATACTGTATTCGCTGCTCACAATGCGGTCTCCTCTACATTGGGAAGACCAAGCGTAGATTGGGTGACCGCTTTGCGGAGCACCTCCGTTCAGTCCGTAAGCATTACCCCAAGTTTCCGGTCGCCTGTCACTTTAATTCTCCACTCCACTCCCACTCTGACCTCTCCATCCTCGGCCTCCTACACTGTTCAAAAGAAGCTTAACGCAAGCTCAATGAACAGCACCTCATCTTTCTTTTAGTCACTTTGCAGCCTTCTGGTCTCAACATTGAGCTCAACAATTTCAGACCATAACCTCTGCCCATATTTTGCTGCCTTTGCTCCATTTTTTTATACTCCCCCCCATCAGCCCCCCCACCCCGCCCCCCAATCTTATGTATTTTTTTCTTCTCTCTGTTTCCCATGGCAGCTTGCAATTATTCTGCCATTCACACCCTATTTAGACTCATCTTTTTCTAATTTCTGCCATTACTATCCCAAGTTGGCCCATCATCCCTTTTATCTCTCAAATCTCGCCTGCCTTCCACCCTTCCCTTTTGTTCTTTCCTCCCCTCCCCCTTTCAGTACTCCTTAAGAATCGTTAATTTCGAACTGAAACGTTAACTCTGTTTCTCTCCACAGATGCTGCCTGACCTGTTGAGATTTCCAGCATTTTCTCTTTCGAGTTCAATATGAGTCTGTTTGTTAGGTGTAGCAAGCAAAAGGTTGTCGACATACTGCAGCAGATAATCAGGTCTCGAAAAAAGTTTGTGCCTGAGCCATCCGTTGTTGAATATTGTCGGGACGTTGTGAAAAGCTTGAGGTAAACATGTCCATGTATAATTTTGATCTTCAAAAGTGAAGGAAAACTAATACTGATCCTCTGCCCAAACAGGAATAATCCTGAACCCATTTGAAATGTCAAAGAAGGAGAAGCAGCAGCTTCCTGGTGGAATCTGGGACAGGAGAGTGGGGTTCTCCTGAACAACAGGGGCACAAGCTGGGGTTACCGAATTAAGTTTGCGATAATCAATTGTTAGACACCAATTATCATCTAGTTTCTTAACTGGCTAGTTTGGACAATTAGTGGTAAAAGTGCCAGTGCAGATAGCATCCTGCTTTAGCAACAAATCAATAGCAGACCAAACATAATGTTTACTCTCAGCCGGAATAGAATAATGCTTAACTGGAGAGTGGGAGGGTCTACTAATCTCCTCATCTCCTGACATTCTATCACAATCATGTTTGGACTTAGCAAAAACCTCTGAAAATTTATGAATTAGTTTATTGACCACGGGGTTTTCAGTCTTGGGATGGGCGAAGCCCTCGGGTTCTTTAATCACATATGCCGAATGGGCATACAAAATAAGTGTCGGTGATCCCTCATTAAAGTGCCACCAGACAATTATTAGCGTAGTGAAGGACAGCATGGTGTTTATGCAGCGTGTCGCTTCAAAGAACACCTTTCTGGTCATGGGTGAACATATATACAGGAGAGGGGACATCAATGGACTTCCCATTGACAGACAGGACTATGGAGCTCAATCCTGATTAGCTAACTGAATAGCAGCATTAAAGCCCGAAAGATTTAGGGCAGTGCCAGAAATGGGAAAAGGGAGCGGGATTATGTAAAGTAGTCAGGGCGGAACCGGAATCCACAAGCATGACATGGCGGCGACCTCCATGATCAGTAGCCCGGACAACAATCCATCCATCCTCCCCGTACCAGACAGGAGAGGACACGGTTACCACGGAGGCCTGTGACCGTCACTGGGGCCATGAGTCTGGGAGCATATCTCCACTACGTGTAACAGACGAAACGTTTTTCCCCCACTGTCTGATCGCATTTCATGGCCTCAACTGCTGCCAAAAGGCTTTCTAGCTGCTGCTGCACAGAGTTCAAATCAGGCCTGTTACCTTCACGGATTGGGGATTGGTAACATGGGCCATTATTCGGACATCGACTATAGCAGCATTTGCGAGCATAATGTCCGGGCTTATAATAGTTATAACAAATTAAGTTGCGTATGTCTTCCGGTTGGGGAAGGGTCTTTGGAACAAGAGGGCTCTCCACCACCAAAACTTTGGACTCAGTAGGGGCGAGGGACGATTTAACTCGGTCCCAAGCTCGAGTGTAAGAGTCCAACAGATCAACCCACGGGGTTCCCTGATGGACGATAATACCAAGAATGTCCCTTAAGGGGGAAAGAAAGCATTTATGAATGTCAGTTTAAATCCCTCAGTTTCACAAAACCCTTGACGGTTTTCCTGGGACTGGTCATACAAATCATACAATCGATTTGCAAAGACCATGGGGTGTTCGTTAGTCTCTTGCCGGGCTTCTCCAGCTGCGGGGGTAAAATTGACTGATTTCATGCCCAAATGGGTACAAATTGCATCCATGACATTCCATCAACCCTTACTTTTATCATTGATTGCTCGTGGGAGTAACGCCTTGAGTTTCCGTGAGGCACTTGCCAACAGAATTTGTTTTAAGTCTTTCAACTCTAACTCGGGGTGACAGCGACGGAAGTCAGCCCAGTCACTTGTTAAGGCAACTAGGTTCATCCTCCAGTTTGCCCCAATTCTTTGGCCAGTGCATTACACTCCGGTGGGGTCAAACTTCTACTGGTAGTAGATATTTCCTCATTTGAAGGTAGGTTGTAGGCTACAGAGGAGGTATCATTATAAAATTCATCATCCGGGTATGTAGGGTCACAAAATTGAGTGGTGGTAGTGACTATATGAACCTGCTTTGTTTCTACCAGGGCAGTGGGTGTAGTGACTATATCCTACTTGGTTTCTACTGGGGCAGTTTGTCCTGGATAGAGAGGGGGATGCGCAGAGAGTGAGGAACTATTTTGGAAGATTGGGTTTATTATTTCACTGGACTTTTTTTGTTAGATCATCCAAATTAATAATGGTATTCACAGGTTTAAGGTGACTGATGGCTGCAACAGCCACCATTTGTCTCCCCAGTTTTTGTTCAATTCCATGATTTGTAATTTGCATTGAGTATGGTTGGCGCTCGCCAGTTAGGGTTTCTCGAATAATTCTCTCAAGGCATCCCTGGCATCCTCAAGTTGTGAGATCAGGGATTCATTTTTAATTGCTAAAGCCTTGTTATCCTCATAGACTTGATGATGGCATCTTGAAGCAAGTCATGCTTCATCTGCCAAGGCTTGCTCTTGACGTAGAAGGGCACAGGTTGTTACGTGTCGGTCCCTTTCAAGTTGTGCATTTCTCTCTTTCAGGAATACAACTTTGCCTCCCAAGTGAATAGCACCTAAGTGGGCTGCGTGAGCCAGCCTATTTCTCGCTTCCTTTGTTTTACATTTCTTCTCATTTACCTGGGACAGTATCTTTCCCCAAATCTCGGAGTAACTCTTCTCGCGCTTCTCGACACCCTGCACTATCTCAATTACCGCTTGGGCCCCCGGGGTCCCTAACTTATCTGAGAGACTTTTCACAACTTTATCTCTAAAATACGCAGCTGCCACCCTGATTACAATACCTAGTATCTTTAAAACCATCCTCAATTCTTTTCGACCACAATAAGCCTTTTGCATTCCTGCCTCGGCTCACCAATTGTTAGTAATATAGAAACATAGAAACATAGAAAATAGGTGCAGGAGTAGGCCATTCGGCCCTTCTAGCCTGCACCGCCATTCAATGAGTTCATGGCTGAACATTCAACTTCAGTACCCCATTCCTGCTTTCTCGCCATACCCCTTGATCCCCCTAGCAGTAAGGACCTCATCTAACTCCTTTTTGAATATATTTAGTGAATTGGCCTCAACAACTTTCTGTGGTAGAGAATTCCACAGGTTCACCACTCTCTGGGTGAAGAAGTTCCTCCGCATCTCGGTCCTAAATGGCTTACCCCTTATCCTTAGACTGTGACCCCTGGTTCTGGACTTCCCCAACATTGGGAACATTCTTCCTGCATCTAACCTGTCTAACCCCGTCAGAATTTTATGTTTCTATGAGGTCCCCTCTCATTCTTCTGAACTCCAGTGAATACAAGCCCAGTTGATCCAGTCTTTCTTGATAGGTCAGTCCCGCCATCCCGGGAATCAGTCTGGTGAACCTTCGCTGCACTCCCTCAATAGCAAGAATGTCCTTCCTCAGGTTAGGAGACCAAAACTGTACACAATACTCCAGGTGTGGCCTCACCAATGCCCTGTACAACTGTAGCAACACCTCCCTGCCCCTGTACTCAAATCCCCTTGCTATGAAGGCCAACATGCCATTTGCTTTCTTAACCGCCTGCTGCACCTGCATGCCAACCTTCAATGACTGATGTACCATGACACCCAGGTCTCTTTGCACCTCCCCTTTTCCTAATCTGTCACCATTCAGATAATAGTCTGAATAGGCAAGTTTACAGCTATCTCTGGTCACTTTAACTAATCAGGTTCGGTGAGTATATTGTGTTTAATCCGAGTTTAAGATGGAATATAACACATTAATTATAGAGCAAAAACTTACGACCGTGACAAGTATTTGATACCGATCCGATCGGACAGATGGCTGACACACGTGAGCAATTCTCTTCCTTTCATCTTGAGCTTCCTTCACTCTCTCTCTCTCTTTGATCTGTGAGTATAAGCTTTCGGGAGGTCACATTTATTAAATTTTTAGGGGTGGGTCTGAACCGGGATATTGACAAGCCCTTTTGACCTATAGAGGTTTCCCTAAAAACTTGCTATCTAATGCCGTATCACATTCTGTGTCTCGATTCTTGTGTCAAAGCCCACTTGAAAGATGTCTTATGATTTTGGCAATATGTCTTTCCCTGTTTATATTTTCCCAGGCTTCATCTTTCTTTAAAATTAATGTAAATTAAAGTAAATGTTGGTCCCTTAGAAGATGAGAAGGGGGATTTAATAATGGGAAATGTGGAAATGGCTGAGACCTTAAACAAGTATTTTGCTTCGGTCTTCACAGTGGAAGACACAAAAACCATGCCAAAAATTGCTGGTCACAGGAATGTGGGAAAGGAGGACCTTGAGACAATCACTATCACTAGGGGGTAGTGCTGAACAGGCTAATGGGACTCAAGGTAGACAAGTCCCCTGGTCCTGATGAAATGCATCCCAGGGTATTAAAAGAGATGGCAGAAGTTATAGCAGATGCATTCGTTATAATCTACCAAAATTTCTCTGGACTCTGGGGAGGTACCAGCAGATTGGAAAGCAGCTAATGTAACGCCTCTGTTTAAAAAAGGGGGCAGACACAAGGCAGGTAACTATAGGCCAGTTAGTTTAACATCTGTAGTGGGGAAAATGCTTTAAAATATCATTAAGGAAGAAATAGCAGGACATCTAGATAGGAATAGTGCAATCAAGCAGACGCAGCATGGATTCATGAAGGGGAAATCATGTTTAACTAATTTACTGGAATTCTTTGAGGATATAATGAGCATGGTGGATAGAGGTGTACCGATGGATGTAGTGTATTTAGATTTCCAAAAGGCATTCGATAAGGTGCCACACAAAAGGTTACTGCAGAAGATAGAGGTACACGAAGTCAGAGGAAATGTATTAGCATGGATCGAGAATTGGCTGGCGAACAGAAAGCAGAGAGTCGGGATAAATGGGTCCTTTTCGGGTTGGAAATCGGTGGTTAGTGGTGTGCCACAGGGTTCGGTGCTGGGACCACAACTGTTTACAATATACATAGATGACCTGGAAGAGGGGACCGAGTGTAGTGTAACAACATTTGCAGATGACACAAAGATTAGTGGGAAAGAGGGTTGTGTAGAGGACACAGAGAGGCTGCAAAGAGATTTGGATAGGTTAAGCGAATGGGCTAACGTTTGGCAGATGGAATACAATGTCGGAAAATGTGAGGTCATCCACCTTGGGAAAAAAAGCAGTAAAAGGGAATATTATTTGAATGGGGAGAAATTACAACATGCTGAGGTGCAGAGGGACCTGGGCGTCCTTGTGCATGAATCCCAAAAAGTTAGTTTGCAGGTGCAGCAGGTAATCAGGAAGGCGAATAGAATGTTGGCCTTCATTGCGAGAGGGATAGAGTACAAAAGCAGGGAGGTCCTGCTGCAACTGTACAGGGTATTGGTAAGGCCGCACCTGGAGTACTGCGTGCAGTTTTGGTCACCTTACTTAAGGAAGGATATACTGGCTTTGGAGGGGGTACAGAGACGATTCATTAGGCTGATTCCGGAGTTGAGGGGGTTACCTTATGATGATAGATTGAGTAGACTGGGTCTTTACTCGTTGGAGTTCAGAAGGATGAGGGGTGATCTTATAGAAACATTTAAAATCATGAAAGGGATAGACAAGATAGAGACAGAGAGGTTGTTTCCACTGGTCGTGGAGACTAGAACTAGGGGGCACAGCCTCAAAATACGGGGGAGCCAATTTAAAAGCGAGTTGAGAAGGAATTTCTTCTCCCAGAGGGTTGTGAATCTGTGGAATTCTCTGCCCAAGGAAGCAGTTGAGGCTACCTCATTGAATGTATTCAAGTCACAGATAGATAGATTTTTAACCAATAAGGGAATTAAGGGTTACGGGGAGAGGGCGGGTAAGTGGAGCTGAGTCCACGGCCAGATCAGCCATGATCTTATTGAATGGCGGAGCAGGCTCGAGGGGCTAGATGGCCTATTCCTGTTCCTAATTCTTATGTTCTTATGTTCTTATGTTCTTATGTTCTTATGTCTTATCTCTTTGGTCTGAATCCTTCTTTGTTCCCATGAGGCCAAACCAGAAACCTGTTCGCTTCAGAGTGTTATCTCCTTTATGATGTAGCAAATGTTTAACACATTTTCTTAAAGATACATAAACAAAGTTGAAGTTTTAACTTGAAAACAACAGATAATGGTTGTCATGGTGCAGAATGCTTTAACATCTCAGCAGGGTACCAAAACATTAGCACTTCTGAGCATCTATCTGGTCCGAGGAGACTTTCCACCTGTAATTCGAACATAACCATTTAAACACAGCATTTTTCGTGTCACAGTTTTAATTGCTTATATCAAGGAGTCCACCTTTAAGGAGAAAAGTCTTTTTTTAACCCCTGCAGCTCCCAATCTGACTACAGTCTCTGCAGCATATATGAAGAGATGAGGGGTTTCGATGGTCGAATCATATGAGGGTATGGCAAACACACTGGGCGCAAAATTCGAATCCGTAGCTGTAACTTTTAACAGTACTTTCCTTTCCATTACTTGCTTGATTCATTGACTAACCATAAGCGTTCAGTTCTTGATAAACCATTGGGCGGGAAATTCCTTGGAACTGTTCTTGGTCCTCTGTGTTATTTCACCAGAAACGTGGCGGAAACCATCTTTTCCGCCGGCAGAGCAGGAGAATCTCCAAGGAATTTCCCAGCCATTGAACTGCAAACAGTTAACTAATTTCTGGGCCATTCCATCCAATAGGAGCACAGTTTGAGGGAGAGCTGTAATGCGCCTTATCAGCTAGGCAATCTTGTCAGCAACTGGATAGTTGGAGGAAAATCTGTGTTGGACTCCAGAGACTGTTACATTGTTGACAATTTTCTTGTCCTATCTTTGAAGCGATTCCATTGGGACTGCAGGAAGAAAATAACAGCGATGATTATAAAAAAACAGATAGAATAAACTGACAGTGCTTTGGTTACTGCCTATACCCACTATCAGAATTGTCACCCAAGGCCACAGAACCACAAGCTGACAAGTTGTCATATTCAGACTCAACATAATCAAAACACATCTTGTCATTATTGTGATTTCTGCTCTCCGTGCAAAACAATGCAATTTTTCCAGGTTGTCTTAGTGTCTGTCTTCATTAATACTTATCCAGCAATGTCTAAAGATTTTCTTCAGCATATCATCTGGATTTTCAACAAAATAATTGTAGGCAGTTGGGTCCCTCTCATGCCATTGGCTATCCACCCATTCCGATCTTCGGGCAGACCTCAATCTAGGCAGCCAGAGTTCCCCAAAAAAGGCCGAAGCCTCATGAATATATGCTACTCAGAATCAGATGATGCAGTCACAACCCTTGACATCACTTTCATCTTGTGCCTGCCAGATTGTCGCCAATTGCTGCTCCCACCCACTGAACAAGGGCAGTAGAATTTGAGAGGTGTCCATTTTTAGCGTTAATTAAAGGGATCCTCAGTTACTGTCAGAGAAAGCTAGAAGCAGGTCTGGGACTCATCTTTACTGCAGATGCTTGTGGGATTTGAGCATTAAAGGCATCCTTATTTAAAAATCCTTGTTGTTGTAGGTGCTACAATAATTTTTCTTGCTACTATAAATTGGTGCTTCCTTTCACTCCGAATTTTCCACCAATCCCCCTTAAGATGCTGCTGCAGTCAGGTCAAAATTGGCTGTTCTGCTAGATTTCATGTCCTCCAGATCCGAGAGCAGCCTGTACAGAGCAGGTTTCATGCTGACAGTTTACTGAATTAATGTAAATGTAAATCACAAAAATGGCTCAGACCCCACGCCGACACAGCCCCCTCGATCTATGCTGGAATCGAAAACTGCCCCAAGTGTTTTTCTTTTAAATTGGGATACCCACTTCTTCAATACCCTCATACCATACCATCACGAGAGGCCCGAGGAGCATAAATACAGCGCAAGTGCAGAGAAACCAGCAGACAATCAAAACAACCACAGAGAGAAACATTGAAGAAATTATGTACAACCAATGCGGAGGGTGGAGCCTGAGGAATTGCAGATAAATATTTATGCTGGCCTACATCCTAGGGTTCTAACAGAGGTGGCTGCAGAGACAGTGGATGCATTGGTAGTGATTGTTATGTATGCAACCCAAGGCAACCTGTATCATACCACCACCAGAGGGCTTACCTGTTGGAGTCCCAACGGATCCCAGCATCCCTTGGGAGCATTGTATATAAGCAGGACTCCCATGCTGGAGTTTGAATAAAGGAGCTAAAGTCACATATTACTCATTGTTTACAGTACTCAGTTTAATCATTTTATTATGAGCTTAACAACTGGCGACGAGATAACGAACAACCATGCGAAAATATAGTGAACTGTTGATATCCTGGAGAAATTCTCTGAAGTGGATGATTGGGAGGCCTTTGTGGAGCGACTCGACCAATACTTCGTGGCCAACGAGCTGGAAGGGGATGAGAACGCTGCCAAGCGAAGGGTGATCCTCTTCACCATCTGTGGGGCAACAACCTATGGCCTCATGATGAATCTTCTTGCTCCAGTGAAACCAACAACCAAATCTTATGAAGAACTATGTACACTGGTTCGGGAGCACCTAAATCCGAAGGAAAACGTTCTGATGGCAAGGTATCGGTTCTACACGTGTCAACGGTCTGAAGGCCAGGAAGTGGTGAGCTACATCACCGAACTAAGGCGCCTTGCAGGACATTGCGAATTTGATGGATTCCTTGAGCAAATGCTAAGAGACTTTTTTGTGCTTGGCATTGGCCATGAGGTTATCCTTTGCAAACTATTGACTGTTGAAACGCCGAACCTGAGCAAAGCAATAATGATAGCCCAGGCACTTATGTCCACCAGCAATAACACCAAACAAATTTTGCAGCATAAAGAGGTTTCGGCTAGTACTGTACACAAATTAACATTGTTTTCAGGCAGAAATGCATATGGCAAAACATACATGCCGGCAGCTGCACGACCTCAGATGACCCAGAGTCCGCCATCAAGCGTGAATGAGAGGCAATTAACACCTTGTTGGCGCTGCGGAGGTGATCATCGAGCCCATCAATGCCACTTCAAACACTATGTGTGCAAAGGCTGTGGAACAATGGGACACCTCCAGCGAATGTGCAGACGAGCTGCAAACCCAGCAAACCACCACGTTGCAGAGGAGGATCGATCCATGGTGGATCAGGCTGAATTAGAGACTTGAACAGAAGTGTACGGGATACTTACTTTCACCACGAAATGTCCACCGATCATGCTAAAAAACAAACTGGACGGAATTCCAGTATGCACGGAACTGGACACGGGTGCGAGTCAGTCTATCATGAGCAAAAAGGCCTTCGACAGGCTGGGGTGCAACAAGGCACACAGGCCCAAGTTTAGCCCCATTCACACCAAACTAAGAACTTACACTAAAGAGCTGATCCCTGTAATTGGCAGTGCATAAGTAAAAGTCTCCTATGATGGAGCAGTGCACGAACTCCCACTATGGATTGTATCAGGAGATGGCCCCACACTGTTCGACAGAAGCTGGCTGGGAAAAATACGCTGGAACTGGGACGACATCCGAGCACTCTTGTCCATCGACGATGCCTCGTGTACCCAGGTTCTGAGCAAGTTCCCGTTGTTGTTTAAGTCAGGCATCGGAAGTTTCTCAGGGGCAAAGGTACAGTTCCACTTGGTTCTCGGTACATGACCCATCCACTACAAGGCACGGGCGGTGCCATACATGATACGAGAGAAAGTTGAAATTGAGTTGGACAGGCTGCAACGAGAGGGCATCATGGCACCAGTGAAGTTCAATGAGTAAGCCAGTCCGATTGTTCCGGTTCTCAAAGGCAACGGCACGGTCAGAATTTGTGGAGACTATAAAGTAACGATTAACGGTTTTTCGCTGCAGGACCAGTACCCGCTACCCAAGGAAAACAACCTATTTGTGACCCCAGTTGGATGAAAGACGTTCACCAAGTTGGACTTCACCTTGGCCTATATGACACAGGAGCTGCGGAATCTTCGAAAGGCTTCACCTGCATCAACACGCACAAAGATCTGTTCATCTACAATAGATGCCCGTTTGGGATCCAATCGACCGCAGCAATTTTCCAAAGGAACATGGAGAGCCTGCTAAAGTCGGTTCCGCGCACCATGGTTTTCCAGGATGACATACTGGTCACAGGTCGGGACACCATCGAACACTTGAAGAACCTGGAAGAGGTTCTAAGTCGGCTAGATCGTGTGGGACTCAGGTTGAAACACTCGAAGTGTGTTTTCCTGGCGCCAGAGGTCGAGTTCTAAGGGAGAAGAATCACGGCAGACGGCATCAGACCCACCGACGCCAAGACGGAGGCCATGCCGAGACCAAAGAATGTGACTGTTGTGTATGGAGAAAGAGTCAGACTGAACACTGTGAGCTCAAAGTAAAGTATGACCTTGGTCTTTTATGCAGGTCTCCAGAGTGCCTCTCCAATCTGTGAAGCCTCCTTAAATACCTGTGCTCCCTAGGGATTATGGCATCACTTGGGACTCTGGGGGATGAGCCCTCTGGTGGCTGTACAGAGTAAATACAAGTATACGTATGTAACAACACTCCCCGCAAAAGTCAATACTGTAACTATTTACAATGTGAGTCAATCTGGGGCCCTTCTTGCCTTGGTTGATTGTCTCGGTGTGAAAGCTGGTGTTGTTCAATCATTTGTTGGGCCCTCGCTGGGCTGCTGTGCAGCTGGCCTTGCTGGGCTGCCTGGTGTGTTGGGCCCTGCAGGGCTGCTGTGAATGATGGGTTCTGCTTCGTGGCAACCGTGGTGCCGGTTGCCACTGGTGTGTTTGTTGGGGGATCAAAAAAGATAGGGTCCAAGGTGGGTTGCTCAGGGTAGTCCGTGAATCTGAGTTTGATTTGGACCAATGTTTCCGGTGAATGAGTCCATTTGAACGTTTGACCCGAAACACCCTGCTCCCCTCTTTGGCCACGACAGTGCTAGGAAGCCACTTGGGACCTTGTCCATAATTTAAAACAAATACAGGATCATTGATTTCAATCTCGCGTGACACATTTGCGCTATCATGGTATGCACTTTGTTGAAGCCGCCTGCTCTCTACCTGTTCATGTAGATCAGAGTGAACTAACGAGAGCCTTGTCTTAAGTGCTCTTTTCATGAGCAGTTCAAGAGGTGGGATCCCAGTGAGTGAGTGGGGTCTCGTGCAGTAGCTAAACAGGTCTCGGGATAGGCGAGTCTGCAGTGAGCCTTCAGTTACCCTCTTCAAGCTTTGCTTGATGGTTTGCACTGCTCTCTCTGCCTGACCATTGGACACTGGTTTAAACGGGGCAGATGTGACATGTTTGATCCCGTTGAGGTCATGAATTTTTTGAACTCAGCACAGGTAAAACATGGCCCGTTGTCGCTCACCAGGACATTGGGTAAGCCATGTGTAGCAAACATGGCCCGCAAGCTTTCAGTAGTGGCAGTGGACATGCTAGCCGACATTATCTCACATTCAATCCACTTGGAGTATGCATCTACAACCACAAGGAACATTTTACCCAAGAACGGGCCTGCATAGTCAACATGTACCCAAGACCACGGTTTGGAGTGCCAATACTATAAACTTAGCGGCGCCTCCCTGGGTACATTGCTTAACTGCGAGCATGTATTATATCTGTGAACGCAGGACTCTAAGTCCGCATCGATACCGGGCCACCACACGTGGGATTTGGCTATCGCTTTCATCATTACGATGCCTGGGTGGGTACTGTGGAGGTTTTTGATGAGGGTATCTCTGCCCTTGTTGGGGACCAACACTCGATTGCCCCACAGAAGGCAGTCTGTCTGTATAGACATTTCATCTTTGCGCTGCTGGAACGGCTTTACCTCTTCCTGCATTTCCACTGGGACACTGGACCAGTTCCCGTGAAGCACACAGCTTTTGACTAGAGATAATAAGTGGTCCTGGCTTGTCGAGGTTTTGATCTGCCGGGCAGTGACGGGTGATTGCTCACTCTCAAATGCTTCCATAACCATGGCTAGATCTGTGGGCTGCACCATTTCCACCCCTGTGGTGGGCAATGGCAGCCTACTGAGAGCATCGGCGCAGTTTTCTGTGCCTGGCCTGTGGCGGATGGCATAATTGTATGCGGCCAACATGAGCGCCCATCTCTGGATGCGGGCCGATGCGTTGGTATTCATCCCTTTACTCTCAGAAAACAGGGATATAAGTGGCTTATGATCAGTTTCCAATTCGAATTTTAGCTCAAACAGGTATTCATGCATTTTCTTTACCCCATAGACACACGCTAACGCTTCTTTTTCAATCATGCTGTAGGCTCTCTCGGCCTTAGACAGACTCCTGGATGCATAAGCAACCTGTTACAGTTTCCCGAAATCATTGGCTTGTTGCAATACAACCCGACACCATATGACGACATATCACATGCTAGTACCAAACGCTTACATGGATCATACAACACAAGCAATTTGTTTGAGTATAACAATTTTCTCGCTTTTACAAAGGCATTTTCTTGGCTTTTGCTCCAAACCCATTCGCCCCCTTTTCGTAGTAAGACATGTAGTGGTTCTAGCAGTGTGCTGAGACCCAGTAAGAAGTTAGCAAAGTAGTTCAAGAGTCCCAGAAAAGACCGTAGCTCCATCACGTTCTGTGGCCTCGGTGCGTTCTCGATTGCCTCCGTTTTCGCATTGGTGGGCCTGATGCCGTCCGCTGCAATCCTCCTTCCCAAGAACTCCACTTCAGGTGCCAGGAAAATGCACTTTGAGCGTTTTAACCTGAGCCCCACGGGGTTGAGTCAACTAAGAACCTCCTCCAGGTTCTGCAGGTGCTCGACTTTTTCCGATCTGTGACCAAGATGTCATCCTGGAAGACCACGGTGTGCAGGACCGACTTCAGTAAACTTTCCATGTTTCTCTGGAATATCACTGCTGCTGATCGGATTCCAAACGGGCATCTGTTATAAACAAAAAGACCCTTGTGCATGTTGATGCAGATGAGGGCCTTCGATGATTCCTCCAGTTGCTGCATCATGTAGGCTGAAGTCAGACCCAGCTTCGTGATCGTCGTTCCTCCTGCTAGCATTGCAAATCCATGGAAGCGTTTGGTACTAGCATGTGATACGTCGGCCTTTAGTAGTGAGTATTGGTCCTGCAGGGAGAAACGATTGATAGTTACTTTGTAATCACCACAGATTCTGACGGTGCCATCTCCCTTGACGACTGGGACAATAGGAATGACCCACTCGCTGAACTCGATCGATGAAATGATGCCCTCTCGTTGCAGCTGGTCTAGCTCGATCTCTACCCTTTCTCTCATCATGTACGGTACTGCTCTCGCCTTGTGATGGGTGGGTCGCGCCCCCGGAATTCGGTGGATTTGCACTTTTGCTCCTTGGAATTTCCTAATGCCTGGTTCGAACAGCGATGGAAATTTGTTTAAGACCTGGGCACACAAAGTGTTGTCAGCGGGCGATAGCGCTCAGACGTCATCCCAGTTCCAGTGTATCTTTCCCAGCCAGCTCCTGCCGTGCAGCGTGGGACCTTCGCCCAGTACCACCCAGAGTGGTAGCTTGTGCACCACTCCATCGTAGGAGACCTTTATGGTAGCATTGCCGATTACAGGAATCAGTTCTTTCATGTAATTTCTTAGTTTCATGCGAACTGGAGTTAAGACTGGCCTTGAGGCCTTGTTGCACCACAACCTTTCGAAAGTCTTTTTGCCCATGATGGACTGGATCGCACCCGTGTCTGCTCCATTGACACCAGGAGTCCATTTAGTTCAACATTCAGCATTATCAGGGGACAATTCGTGGTGAATGTGTGCACCCCATGTACCTCTGCCTCCTCTATCTGAGGTTCTAGTTCATCGTGATCCTCCGTGGATCTGTCCTCCTCTGCACCATGGTGGTTTGCAGGTTTAACAGGCTTAGCAGCTCACCTGCACACTCGATGGAGGTGTCCCATTGTTTCACAGCTCTTGCAAATGTACTCTTTGAATCGGCATGAATGGAAACGATGATCACCCCCGCAGCGCCAACAAGGTGTTAATGGCCTTGCATTCATCACCCTTGATGGTGGACTCTGAGACATTTGCGGACGTACAGCTGCAGGTATGTGTGACCTGCCCTATGCGTTACTATTTGAAAACAACATCACTTTGTTCACAGTACTTGTAGCAGCACTTGTGTGCTGAGAGATTTGCTTAGTATTGTCACTGGTGGCAATGAACTCCTGGGCTATCGCTATGGTCTTACTCAAGTTTGGGGTCTCTTCAGTCAAAAGTTTGCGAAGTATGTTTTCGTCGCCAATGCCAAGTACAAAAAAGTCTCTGAGCATGTGCTCCAAATATCCTTCAAATTTGCAATGTCCTGCAAGGCGTCTTAGCTCGGAGGCATAACTCGCCAGTTCCTGGCCTTCAGACCTTTTGTAGTTGTAGGACCGGTACCTCGCCATCAGAACGCTTTCCTTCGGGTTCAAATGCTCTCGGACCAATGTGCACAAATCGTTGTATGATTTCTCCGTGGGTTTCGCTGGAGTGAGCAGATGCTTCATGAGGCCATGTGTTGGTGCCCCACAAACAGTGAGGAGCATCACCCTTCGTTTGGCAGTGCTCTCTTCCCCATCTAGTTCGTTGGTCACGAAGTATTGGTCGAGTCGCTCCACAAAAGTTTCCCAATCATCTCCCTCCGAAAATTTCTCCAGGATGCCCACTGTTCTCTGCATCTTTAGATTCGCTATCTGTACCTCGTAGCCACTTGTTGTGTATGGAGAAAGAGTCAGACTGAACACTGTGAGCTCAAAGTAAAGTGTGACCTTAGTCTTTTATTGCAGGTCTCCAGAGTGCCTCTCCAACCTGTGAAGCCTCCTTAAATACCTGTGCTCCCAAGGAATTAAGGGATCCCTTGGGTCTCCAGGGGATGAGCCCTCTGGTGGCTGTACAGAGTAAGTACAATTATACATATATAACAGTGACGGAGCTGCGGTTGTTCCTGAGACTCCTCAACTATTTCGTTAATTTCCTACCCGGGTTAAGCACCTTGCTGGAACCGCTACATGTGCTGCTACGCAAGGGAGACAACTGGGCATGGAGGAAATCACAATAGACTGCTTTTGAGAAAGCCAGAAATCTGTTATGTTCCAACAAACTGCTTGTTCTGTTTAACCCATGTACACATTTAGTGCTAGCTTGCGATGCATCTTCATACGGAGTCGGGTGTGTGTACAACAAGCAAACGAATCAGAAATACTGCGTCCACGCCTATGCATCCACGAGTTTGTCCAAGGCCGAAAGGGCCTGCAGCATGATTCAAAAAGAAGATCTGGCATTCGTTTACGGGGTGAAACAACTGCACCAGTATCTGTTTGGTCTCAAGTTTGAGTTAAAATCTGACTATATGCCACTCATATCACTATTCTCAGAGAGCAATTGGATTAATACTAAGCTTCTGCCCGCATCCAAAGATGGGTGCTCACGCTGTCTGCATACCACTATGTAATCCACCACAGACCAGGCATAGAGACTTGCGCTGATGCTCTCAGTCGGCTACCATTGCCCACCACCGGGGTGGAAATGGCACAGCCTGCAGACCTGCTCTTGGTGATGGATGCATTTGAAAATGAAAAATCACCATTACAGCCCATCAGATCAGGACCTGGAGCAGCCAGGATCCTTTACTGTCCCTGGTAAAAAAAACTGTGTCCTCCATGGGAACTGGTCCAGCATCCCAGTAGAGATGCATGAAGAGATCAAGCCATTCCAGCGGCGCAAAGACAAAATGTCCATACAGTCGGGACTATCTTTTGTGGGGTAATCGCGTGGTTTTGCCTAAGAAAATGCAGGGAAACGTTCATACGCGACCTACACAGTACCCACCCAGGCGTAGTAATGATGAAAGCTATAGTCAGATCCCATGTGTGGTGGCCTGGCATTGAGTCAGATTTGGAATCATGCGTGCGCCAATGCAACACTTGCTCTCAACTGAGCAATGCACCCAGGGAGGCACCGCTAAGTTTGTGGTCATGGCCCTCCAAACCGTGACTTTGCAGGCCCGTTTCTAGGCAAAATGTTTTTCGTTGCCGTGGATGCTTATTCAAGATGGATTGAATGTGTAATAATGTCTGTAAGCACATCCACTGCCACCATCGAAGGCCTACAAGCCATGTTCGCCACTCACGGTCTGCCTGATGTCCTTGTCAGCGACAATGGGCCATGCTTCACCAGTGCTGAATTCAAGGAATTCATGACTCGCAATGGGATCAAGCACGTCACATCTGCCCCGTTCAAGCCTGCATCCAACGACCAGGCAGAACGAGCAGTCCAAATCATGAAGCAAAGCTTGAAACGCGTGTCGGGAGGCTCCCTACAGACCCACCTGTCCCAAAACCTGCACAGCTACCACAGGTTCCCCCAGCCGAGCTGCTCATGAAAAGGGTGCTCAAAACTAGGCTCTCTTTTGTCCACCCTGATCTCCATGATCACGTCGAGGACAGGCGGCATCAACAAAGCAAGTACCATGATCATGGAAACTTGTCACGTGATATTGAAGTTAATGACCCTGTATTTGTACTCAACTATCGACATGGTCCAAATGGCTTGCTGGCACCGTCATAGCCAATGAAGGGAGTAGGTTGTCTCTGGTCAAACTTGCTAATGGACTAACTTGAGGATATAACGAGCATGGTGGATAGAGGTATACCGATGGATGTGGTGTATTTAGATTTCCAAAAGGCATTCGATAAGGTGCCACACAAAAGGTTACTGCAGAAGATAAAGGTACGCGGAGTCAGAGGAAATGTATTAACACGGATAGAGAATTAGCTGGCTAACAGAAAGCAGGGAGTTGGGATAAATGGGTCCTTTTCGGGTTGGAAATCAGTGGTTAATGGTGTGCCACAGGGATCAGTGTTGGGACCACAACTGTTTACAATATACATAGATGACCTGGAAGAGGGGACAGAGTGTAGTGTAACAAAATTTGCAGATGACACTAAGATTAGTGGGAAAGCGGGTGGTGTAGAGGACACAGAGAGGCTGCAAAGAGATTTAGATAGGTTAAGCGAATGGGCTAAGGTTTGGCAGATGGAATACAATGTCGGAAAATGTGAGGTCCTCTACCTTGGAAAAAAAACAGTAAAAGAGAATATTATTTGAATGGGGAGAAATTACAACATGCTGGGGTGCAGAGGGACCTGGGGGTCCTTGTGCATGAATCCCAAAAAGTTAGTTTGCAGGTACAGCAGGTAATCAGGAAAGCGAATGGAATGTTGGCCTTCATTGCGAGAGGGATGGAGTACAAAAGCAGGGAGGTCCTGCTGCAACTGTACAGGGTATTGGTGAGGCCGCACCTGGAATACTGCGTGCAGTTTTGGTCACCTTACTTAAGGAAGGATATACTAGCTTTGGAGGGGGTACAGAGACGATTCACTAGGCTGATTCTGGAGTTGAGGGGGTTACCTTATGATGATAGATTGAGTAGACTGGGTCTTTATTCATTGGAGTTCAGAAGGATGAGGGGTGATCTTATAGAAACATTTAAAATAATTAAAGGGATAGACAAGATAGAGGCAGAGAGGTTGTTTCCACTGGTCGTGGAGACTAGAACTAGGGGGCACAGCCTCAAAATACGGAGGAGCCAATTTAAAACCGAGTTGAGAAAGAATTTCTTCTCCCAGAGGGTTGTGAATCTGTGGAATTCTCTGCCCAAGGAAGCAGTTGAGGCTGGCTCATTGAATGTTTTCAAATCACAGATAGATAGATTTTTAACCAATAAGGGAATTAAGGGTTATGGGGAGCGGGCGGGTAAGTGGAGCTGAGTCCACGGCCAGATCAGCCATGATCTTGTTGAATGGTGGAGCAGGCTCGAGGGGCTAGATGGCCTACTCCTGTTCCTAATTCTTATGTTCTTATGTTCATTTGGACTAAACCAAACAGCGATTCACAAACAGCCAAGAGCAACCCGAAGAGGACACCACCAACTTCGACCCTCCAACACACACACAAATGGCAACCGACATCACGGTTGACCACGAAGCTGAACTCACCATCCCCAGCAGACTGGCAAGGCCAGCTGCCCAGCAGTCCAGTGAAGATCCAATCAACTCACCCACACCTGCATTTGTACCGAGACGATCGACAAGGGAGCGAAAAGCCCCATATCGTCTCACCCTGTAAATAAGTGTACTATTGACTTTGGGAGGAAGTGATGTTATGTATGCAACCCTGTGTAACTTGTATCATACCACCACCAGAGGACATACCTGTTGGAGTCCCAAGGGATCCCAGCATCCCTTGGGAGCACTGTATATAAGCAGGCCTCCCATGCTGTACCAGCACTCTGGAGTTTGTCTACAGTACTCATTGTCTACAGTACTCAGTTGCATCACTTTATTCTGAGCTTTACAGAGGTCTTCCAAAATTCCTTCAATTCTGGAACAGTCCCAGTGGATTGAAAGGCAGCAAATGTAACACTGCTATTCAAGAAAGGAGAGAGAAAAAAATAGGAAACTAAAGGCCAGCCAGCCTGACATCAGTCGTCAGGAAAATGCTGGAATTCATTATTAAGAAGTGGTAACAGGGCACTTAATAATATGATTAGGTAGAGTCAACATGGTTTTATGAAAGGGAAACTGTGTTTAACAAATCTATTACAGGTTTTTGAGGATGTAACTAGCAGGGTGGATAAAGTAGAACCACTGGTTGTAGTATTTTTGAATTTTCAAAAGGCATTCGATAAGGTGCCACATGTTGCACAAGGTAAGGGCTCATGGAGTTGTGGGTACTGTATTAGCAAGGATAGAGGATTGGTTAAAGGACAGAAAACAGAAGCCTCGATATTGGGCTATTACCATCACCCATTTACGCCACTATCTTGGTGGAAAATGGCAGCCATCACTTTAGCGCCTTTCTCTGGCATAAGACTTGGCGGCTACCATTTTGGTGAGAGCCATAGGGCTGCCGATAGCAGTGCTGGTCCTGCAGATGTAAATAAAGAGCGTATCAGTCAGCATGCAGCATCCATTAAAAATAAAGATGTAAAAATAGGCAGTTTTCAGCCCATACAGCTCAAGTGCCTTCTGAAAAAAAATTAACATTAAAAAGAATTCCCAAATGGGAATCTTCAGCTCTTGAAGCTGAATTCCTTTCCGCACCTAAAAAAAGTGGGAAAGTGCATCAGCGCTATAAAAATTGGGTTAGTAAGCCAGGGTCTCGCACACAGCACTCCAGCTTGGCGCAGCGGGTCAACACTGCAAGAGAGGTCCTCTACTCACAGGGGCCAGGATACCCTCCAGAAAGAAGCATGTGGGACCAGATCACCAAGGCCGCCACTGCCAGCAGTGTTGCCCCATAACCTGCCTCCAGTGCCCAAAGAAGCTTCATGACCGCAGACCAGTGGTCACCTTCAAAAGCCATCTCCTACCAACTGCATCACTAGGCGCACATATTACTCAATGCTCAACTCCCCATCCCCACAATCACTCACCTACCAACAATCTGTACCAAACATGAGGCACACCTCCCATTCTTAGCTTCACCTCACCCCATTAGTGGAGCCCATGCTTACCATTCCTGGCAGGGGCATGACTGAGCCCTTGGCCAGCGGCAGGGCTGAAAAGATACAAGATGCTGGTATCCTCATATGTTATCCTGCTTTTCGCATGCACCTCTTGTTTTCCCGCCCTCCCCTCACCACAGCTCCACCCTTGTGCGTTCCTCATTTTAGGCACTCAAGAAAGGCAGCTTGCCCAGCCAATGGGCGACCAAGAAGAGTGAGAAAAGTGAGAAAAAAAGAAGAACATAAGAAATAAGAGCAGGAATAGGCCATTTGGCCCCTCAAAGCTGCTCCGCCATTTAATAAGATCATGGCTGATCTGATCTTGGGCTCAACTCCACTTCCCTACCTGTTCTCCATCAATCTTCACTCCCTTACTGTTCAAAAATCTGTCTATCTCCACCTTAAATATATTCAACAACCCAGCCTCCACAGCTCTCTGGGGCAGAGAATTCCACAGATTTACAACACTCTGAGAGAAGAAATTCCTACTCATCATAGTTCTAAATAGACAACCCCTTATTCTTAAACAATGCACCCGTTCTAGATACCTCACGAGTGGAAACATCCTCTCTGCATCTATCTTGTCGAGCCCACTCACTATCTTATATATTTCAATAAGATCACCTCTCATTCTTCTAAACTCCAATGAGTATAGGCCTAACCTGTTTAATCTTTTTCATAAGTCAACCCCTTCATCTCAGCAATCAACCTAGTGAATCTTCTCCGAACTGCCTCCAATGCAAGTATATCCCTCCTTAAATAAGGAGACCAAACTGTACGCAGTACTCTAGGTGTGGCCTCACCAATACCCTGTACAGTTGTAGCAGGACTTCTCTGCTTTTATACTCTATCCCCCTTGCAATAAAGGCCAACATTCCATTTGCCTTCCTGATTACTTGCTGTACCCGCATACTAACTTTTTGTACTTCATGTACAAGGACCATCAGGTCCCTCTGTACTGCAGCATTTTGTAATCTCTCTCCATTTAAATAATAATTTGCTTTTTTATTTTTTCTGCCAAAGATGATAACCTCACAATTTCCCATATTATACTCCATCTGCCAAATGTTTGCCATTCACTTAGCCTGTCTATATCCTTTTGCAGATTCTTTGTGTCCTCCTCACAACTTGCTTTCCGATCCATCTTTGTATCATCATAAAACTTGGCTACATTACACTCAGTCCCTTCATCCAAGTCATTAATATAGATTGTAAATAGTTAAGGCCCCAGCAACGATGCCTGTGGTACCCACTAGTTATCGTTATCCAACCGGAAAATGACCCATTTATCCCGACTCTCTGTTTTCTGTTACTTAGCCAATCCGCTATCCATGCTAATATATTGCCCCCCAACCCCATGAACCTTTATCTTGTGCAGTAACCTATTATGTGGTACCTTATCAAATGCCTTCTGGAAATC